>NC_091430.1:1200000-1917500 GCF_032191515.1 Phaenicophaeus curvirostris
GAGTCCAGAGGGAGAATAACCTCCCTGGACCTGCTGGTCACACCGTTTCTGATACAAGCCAAGATGCTATTGGCCTTCTTGGCCACCTGGGCACGCTGCTGGCTCATTTTCAGTCAGCTGTCAACCAACACCCCCAGGTCCTTCTCCTCCAGGCAGCTTTCTAGACAGACTTCTCCTAGTCTGTAGCACTGCACAGGGTTGTTGTGCCTTGTTAAACCTCATGCCATTGGACTCTGCCCAGCGGTCCAGCCTGTCCAGATCCCTTTGCAGAGCCTCCCTACCCTCCAGCAGATCAACACTTCCACCCTGCTTAGTGTCATCCGCAAACTTGCTAAGGGTGCACTCAATGCCTTCATCCAGGTCATTGATAAAGACATTGAACAGGGCTGGACCCAGCACCGAGCCCTAGGGAACCCCACTTGTCACTGGCCTCCAGCTGGAGTTAACTCCATTTACCACAACCCTCTGGGCCCGGCCATCCAACCAGTTTTCCACCCAGGAGAGTGTGCGCCTGTCCAGGCCAGAGGCTGACAGTTTCTCAAGCAGAATGCTGTGAGAAACCGCGTCAAAGGCTTTGCTGAAGTCCAGGAAGATACATCCACAGCCTTTCCCTCATCCAGCAGTCGAGTCACTTTGTCATAGAAGGCAATCAGGTTAGTTTGGCAAGACCTGTGTCTTTTTTTATGGACTGTGTCTATGTTTATGGACTGACAGTTGTCATTAATAGAATTGTTAGAAATGGAATTTTTGACAAAATAATTGACTGAGTTATAGCAAGATGTATTAAAAACATGTCTTGAAATAACACCCCATCAGTATAATTTCTCCATATAAAAAGTATTTAAAACTGTCCTTTTATTGCAGTTTTTTTATAGGGACAAACGAATGCAAGTGTTAACAAGGCCTGATCTTCTCCTTTCTATTTGTTTATTCATTAAGCTCTAACTATGCTTTTGCCTTTGCATTGAAGATTTGATGAGAAGGTGGTATGACAGGCTTAGCTTCTTCCAGTGCAGCTGGAACTGCTGAGGCCAAAAGCCTTAGTCTGTTGTAGTGGGATCATGAGAGATTGGTTCAGAGCACAGTTTGCCTGTCATTTTCCCATTCATCTCAGAGCACTCAGCTCCATCCCCGAATCCCCTTAATGAGAAGTGGTGGACAATACTAGTATTGTTATTTTTATTTGAAATCTTGTGGAAAGAATAGTTGCTGTTTACCCAAGCATTTGTACTACCCAAACTTAACTCTGCTCTCTGCTTCAGCACAAATAGCTGTTGAACTAGACACAGGACAACTTTTCTCTGTCTCATAGTCATTTAGCTTGCTGAAGTCTCATAGTTTACTGAATATTGCTTAGGCATGATATTTGGTGCAGAAACAGCAATGCACCTTAATTCACACTAATCTATAATATGTGAACAAATGAGAAATTTGTGCTTTGGTCTGATGCTGGAAATGCAAAAAAAAAAGGCAATTCTGAAAAGTACTCTGATTTCTCATTTGTGGTTTTCTTTACAGCTGTCGGTAATAAAAAAAACCCTTCAAATTAGCACTGACATGGACATTATGGTTGGACTCGATGATCCTGTGGGTCTTTTCCAACCTAGTGATTCTGTGATTCTGTGACATTTCTTAGCAATTTATCCTTATTCACTTTTTATGGCTAAATATATAGCACAAAAATAGTAATTAACTGTAAGCATCACAAGGACAGTGCGATGACTTTGTTTTGTGTTTGCAAACCAAGCAAACTGAAACTTGCTGAGTCTATTTCTAGGATGCTGGTAATAATTTTATAATTTAGTTTTTTCTCACCTTCCTCCTTTTATGCAGTCTCCTGGTAGCACTATGCAAAACACCACCATGAATATGCATAATTATGGAGATTTGAGGTAATTTTTCAGGGTTATCTGGTGTGACATTTATAGGAGAGCAGCATACATCAATTTAAACAAGAATGACAAATATCTTATTCTTTTTATTCTTATTGTATTTTTACTATTTCCTTGATCTCTCCTGAGAGCAGTGTAAACTTATAGGAATTTGAATAAAATATTTTAAAAATCAATTACTTTATAGCACACTATTTTTTTGAGCTTCAGATTTTTTATATACATGTGAAATGTGTGCATACATGTAAGATAGTCTGTCTTACCTTAAGATGAATAATTTACATGAAATGAATAAAAGTATTTTTTGTATATGTTTTACATATTATTGTTACCTACAGATAACAATGGAGGGTAAAATGTCTCTTATATTGGACTGATTTTTGAAAATTAGTTTGATCTAATTACTTCTATAATCTGATCACCCACCTGATAGAATGATTTAAAATTTTTCTCATTTTTATTTTAAGTGCAGATTTTAGAAACAGTGACACTGAATTGTCTCTTGGTAACTATTATACTGGAATTATGTTCTAGATCTGTTGCGCATCCTAGAGATTTGTATATGATTTTTATTAAAGAATTAATTGGGACCAGGCCTAAGAATTTCCTATTTTAATTATTACTAATAATGACTATTAAATATGATTTTTTTGTGTTCTGTATATTTTAAGCAGGTAACACATCAGCTAGACCTTCAAATTCATTGTATTATTTCATTTGAAATCAGTAAAGTTACGTGCAGATGAAGGCATAATATATTGTAAGATCTCAAAATATCAGTAGATATTCACCATATATTAGTATGCAACAGTAAGATTGAGAAGTCTAGCTTTTTATTAAAAAAAAATAAAATTGCTTGCTGCACTGCAAATGCAGTATTACTGGGTACTGTTTTAGAGCTGATTATTTTGCAAATGCATATCTGTTATTTATGCTGCCACACGCTTCAAAATGTTCACAAAGCAATGCATGCAATATCAGTCCTATATGAATCCTTCAGTCTTAACAGAAAATATTCTATGGTTATATGCCTAAACTTAAAAAATATTGCAGGCCAAATTAAAGAGAAAGAACAATTTTAATTGCATACATTCTTAGTCAAACTTAATGTCTGTTCATAAAATTTAAGAGAACACTTTATTGTGTCATAAATAAATCACTACATTTGCACGTATGAAAGACGCCATAATTTTAGTTTTATTCATTAATATTTTACTGATGTAGTCTATAGAAATTTTAATGGACATAAGCCAAATCCTGTCCCTCATGTGTAACAATGTAGAAGAAGAGAAGCTCACTGAAAGTCCTGTCTTTTGTTATGAGAGACCTCAAATTTAATTGAGGAAATTAGACAGAAAGTAATGAAACAATGGAATAAGCAGGAAACCTTTGTTTTATATAACATTGGAGTGTTAAATCTAGCATTTTACATTTATTTGTTACAAGTGTCTGTACTTACATACAGTACAAACTTGATTGCAACACACTACAAAAATAACTTAAAATTGTGTTATTGCATATGAAGGAATAAAAAATTGTTTACATACCCAAAAGAATGGGTATGCACATGTGTGAACGTGTGTGTCGATGCATGTGCATCACACCTGAACAAAACAATATGGCTCCCAAGTATTATATTTTAAATGATAAAATTTATAATCTATCAAAACATCCATGAAGACCAAATGAATGCCTTTACATGTTTGGTTTTTTTTCAGAAAACATGGATATTCAAATACAGAAATGTAGGAATTTTGTTTACTTTGAATATGTGTTTTGTATTCAGAAGTCATAGAAGTGTCTAACATTTATTCTGTTGGGCTCTGTCTTCATAAAGGGTCCAAACTTGAACACCACTGATCACAAACTCCCATTGTGGTTTCACACTAGTGAACTGAGGACTGTGGCATTGGACCAAAACAAACATTAGGACGCAGCTCTCACACACATGTAAATTGTCACAGCCCATCTGAACAAAATACATTAGGAAAATTTACATCAGCTAAGGATTTGTCCCTATATATTTTCAGTACATTTTAAAATGATAATAAATGATCCTAATTGTTGAAGAATCAGCCATTAAACTGAGCCTGTATTTGTTCTCTGTTTTCAGTTTTCAGACTAAGCTAAGTTTTAAAAGCTGTTCAGCTTTTAAAGAAGATTAGAGATTTTGAAGTAATGTTTAAGTGGATATGCTTGCTAAGGCCCTGATCCTGCAAGACACGAAGCATCTCACAGAAGGTACTGACATCCTGTCAAAATTATTGGAAGAGCTATCTGGAGAGCAGCACCTTGAAAAATTATAATATATTCCTTTAAATTAGTGACAAGTCAAAGCATTGCACTAGCTCTCATTAAAAGAGAAGGCTTGGCTCATTTAAAATTTTATTATATTAGATTACGAGTTTTTATCAGTGCCACCTATCAAGGCTTGAATGCTAAGCATCACCAAAATATTTTATGAATCTATTAGATGATGAAAATGTACTAGTGCTATGTTATAAATTCACTACATGCAAACTCACATGTAACAGTTCCTCATAGTTCTCATACTGCTTGAAAAATACTACTTGACGCATACAGTAGGAAGAAAAATACATCTGTCTACATTAAGACAGAAAGGTATAAAAATCTTTCTTATGTATTTAATTTATAGATTTTTCAAAAGATTATTTAAATAAATTTGTTCAAAACCATGATCTATTATTTTATTTAAGGAAAGGAAACTTCTGGAATTAGACGCATTTTACAAATGCTATATATTAAGTGTGATAGTTTTCTTTTGAATTGTTGAGGAGCAAAATACAACAATTTGGTGGTGAACATCCGTTTAGTAATCATATAAGAAAAATTCATAAGAAATAAAAAAATGAGATTTATTTACTGTTAAGGCTAAGACAGCCTTTATTTATCTTAGAAGATTTTTCATCTGTGAATGAAAAATAAACTTTCCTTCAAGAAGTCTGTGAAATCAATAATAAATGTCCTGTACAAAAATCAGTTTGGTTTAATCCTGGATATTCTTCAGCATGCAAATGGATACTGGAGGTTTCTCCTAGCCTACTGTCATATGCCAATTTACAGACATTGGCACAATATATGTGTATATGTTCTCTTCCTCCCCCTCCATTGGAAGACTTGGTCTCAGCTGCCTGCCTTTCACAGTAAAACACAAACCAGGGAAACATATCAGTAATAGTGCCCTGTAAATTGACTTGACATATCTGATGGGGGAAAAAAAACCTAATAGCTTACAAAACACATTGAAAACAAAAGCCACTAAGGACCTGCATTACGTAGAACTGGAAGGTAGTTATTCTGTTGTAACAAACACACAATCTTCACCTTCTTTGTTAAGACAATTCAGTCATTCTTTGTTAAAGATGCAATATTTGTTTAAAAAAAAGTATTTCCATAAAATAACACCCGTAAAGCAAATTAACATCAAAAAAGGACATTGCTAGTTATAGGCTTGGCTTTATTTTGCATTTTTTTAAATATGCTATTATTAAAAGATAAGTTGTAACTATTACCATTACTAATTTGCCAATAATAAATTGCGCTACTTAACTAAAATATAAATTATTTCATGTTACTATTTCATGTTTGGCACTTACTATGTTAATCACGAGCTATGCAGACACTGTTGTATATTGAAAATATTGTTAAAGTAAATATTTATTTTTTTCCCTTTTCTTGAAAGCTACAAATCTTTTTTTTCCTCTTTTTTTTTGTAAAAAGTACTTGAATCAAATATGAACTATTGTTGAAATATTAACCAATTCTTTGACTCTACTTGCAATATAGACAGCAATAGGATACGGAGAGACATAGTATACTTAAGCTATTAGACATGCAGTAATGTTTTTATTGTGTTTGCCTTTCTTCCTCTCCCCCTTGCACCTCTCCCTTCCTCTTCCCTCCCATCTTTGCTCTCTTTCACACACACATGCATATACATGCACATGGGCACACACAAACACACATTCTCTCTCGTTTCCCTTCTCTGAGAGCTGGCAATGCTGCATCTCACCAGTATCTTGCCTTATGGCTTAGAAGTATAGAAGTGTACTGGTAAAATGCACAATCTTAGCATTTCTGCTTCTTGATATTCATGGATTTATTTACAAGTCCTTGTATTCTACTTTTTTCCTGTTTATATGGTTTACATTGCTGGCATACCTACCTTCTTATGGGCTTTTCAAATAAGAATCAAGATATAACCAGCAAAAAAAATCAAATAAAGCAGTCTGAATTTCCATAATTCAGCTGGGTTTTTTTTTAAGAGACAATTTTAAAACATTTATGAACTTATGGATATATGAAGAGTATTTTGATTGGCTTTTTTTGTTTCTTCACCTACTTAAGATTCTGTTTGTGTAAAATGACTGTAATAAACAGAATTTATGTACACATGCATGCTTGTATGTATATAAATGCATTTGGAATTAAAAAGTTCATAAATCCTTGTCAATAGTGCTGATTAAGCCCCATACTCTGAAACTGGCAGTGTTAAGGTTTTACAGAAATAGTTAAAATGATAGTTATTAATTTCAGTTTTTCTTTTAGCAACCAAAGAATGGATTTAAATAATTCAAAGGAAGTAATTCATACTTAGCTAGTTTTCATTTTTTAAAGAAAGCATTACTGTAGCACATTTTGCAGTTTCCAAGTGGACATTTTCTTCTTGTAAACAGAAAGATATAGCATATTTCAGCAATGATTTATTTTCTAAATATGTACTGACAAGGGCTTGATTCTGCCAGTTCTGGCATGCAAATAACTAACCTTGCTTGAGTAAATCCTTAATATCAAAAGGGTTACTCATATGATTCTATGATTATTTCAGTGTATTTTTTCCTTTTTTTTTTCCTCAGGTGGCCTAGTTATTAGCAAATATTTTACATTAATTCTTTTCCAAGAGGTGATATCATTTAGTTTTATTAGGCTATAACAATAAAAAATAACGCTATATATGTTCAGTGTTTTTGCAAGCCTGCTTTTGTTGTAAAGCAATTTAGAGTGGAAGATATTTTTAGACTACATTAATTTCAGGGGAGGAGGCCATGCAGTAATTCATATTGTTGTTGTGCTTCTATTGTACTCTAAGCTTCCATCATGGCTGAGACACAGGAAGCTGGCATCCAGTCAGTGCAGCAGGGCAAAAAGCCCACTCATTGAAACCACAGAGACTGGATGTTGTCCCTCTCTTGCATTATCCCCACTAATTATTACCATACTTCTTTATTTAAAAAATAAAGGTAAACTGCTGTAGGCTAGAAAGATATATCTGGACAGTCTGTTAAAGAATGCTATTAAACCTTTTGGTCTAAAACAGAGATCTCATTCTGGTCTTTCAAGAGTTTCAGTCCATTCATTCAAAAAGATGACAGAAAAAGGAACCCGAATGTGCAACCATTAAACATTTAAATTCTCTACTCTGTTGTCATTATACTGATGGCTATATTTTATCCTCTCCTCCACTATACTTTTACTGATTTCACTTCATCTGCATGGCCTCATTATGCATATAACCTCTGTTTTACTGATATAGAATACAGCACAGTGCAAAGCAAAACCTATATAGAGAGACTTTTTTCTCTTTAAAATTTTTCCAGCCATCTGATATTAGGATTTCACTTACCAATATAATTAAAATTTAAATCAAATGTATGATCTTGCTTATGAAATAATAATGAATTTGCAATTAGTTAAGAAAATGAAAAGTTAATGTCTAAACTACCTCCAAAAATCTTTTGATTTAGTAATACATTGAGGGGTTTTATTGATATCTGTTTAAGCAAATATAGTAGCCAGAGGTAATATGTAAGAAGTACTACTGTATTTATGACGAATGAGAGATCTGCTATATATCTATCTATATGGATCTTGATAAAGTGATATTATCAAATATATTTTTTATTGCACATATAAGCTTCAATATGGACAGCTAACCTTCAATTGCAAGGACTTCTGCTTTCTTTGAATCTTAAAACAAAGGGACTGTATCCTTTTATTAATTTCAGGGTTTTTTCTACTGCACCAAGTATATTTTCATGTTATGGAAATTTGAGGTTGATTCATCCAGCTTTGCAACAGTGATTTCAGTGGATCTGCTAACCAGAGGGAATGTTTCAGAATCAGGTCCTTGGTTTCTATTCAAAAGTCATTGATAGAGAGTTTAATGTAGCCCACTCAAAAAGGAATAGTAAACTCCCACTGACCGCAATGGGAACACAACAGGGTCCATGTTGACAGACATAATTTCACACAATAAAAACATTTTCTTTACTTTCAGCATTTTTAGGATGCAAAAGGAAGGAAGAATTTGGCTGCTTGAGCTGTATCATTCATGATACTAAGTATCTTTAGTTCTGCAGAATTCCTACATGGAACATTAACTATTTGTTTCATTTTTAGCATCATGTGGAAATATGGAATTAATCAAATACAACATCATTAAACTTCTTTCTAAACAAGAACGATTTTTAGTAGTGCTAAACTGATTGACCATGATCCAATACCACCATTATCATCTTAGAAGACAAAAATTTATTTTCTTTCTGAAAGGAGGATATCTCTCAAGCTAATCTTATAGAATGCAATCATGCCCTCATCTTGTTTCAGAGTATCTCCTAGCAAAATTGGTTTACAACTCATTGATGTGATGTCACATAGATAAAATTGTTTCATAATTTAGAAGAGAAAACATCTGCCTCCTTAAGATTGCCTGTAAGAATTTGCTTGTACCTTCCCAGGAACTGCCACAATCACTTGGTTCAAAGTCAACTATATTCAGTGCGTACTTTTAAATTAAATAATGCACTGTGTGGTGCTTTTAATTGCTATGTTATTTTCTCTCTGTTTCAAATATTTCTTGCAGTGATTAATTTGAACATTTTTCATACTTGATATTTAACAGTTGTTTTCATTCTCATAACATTTATTTTGAATGGGGCATAGTCCATAAAAACTGGAAGATACAATCTAGAAATACAGATTTTTGACTCCAAGTCTTCAAAACAGCAAGCAAACTACCTAATCTTCAGTGAGCTCTATAAATCTGCACCCGTCCCCCATGCATAGTCTGTCCAGAACTAGAATTTTGTTTTCTGTGGTAATAGTTTCATACAGGTTATAAATGATAATGAGAAAATTTAGGCCAAAAGGCTTTGTCTTGGCATGCATATTATTATGCTAGCTTTTTAACAGCAATTTTTCTTTGCTGTAAGTGTGTGTGATTGACAGAATGGCATCCACAGAAAACTCCACATTGAACAAGGAGCTGATAGACAGTTCTCACTTAATATTGGAGTTCCTGTTGGCTACCTCAAATGAGTCCTTACCAAGCACAGGTGGAAGGCTGAGTGGTGACCTTCAAAATTACCTGTTTCATTCTGTGTCTCTTTAGGAAGTCTAGGCACATTTATCATCCTACTTTAAAATATTTTCTTTTTGCATGTTACAAAGCTTTAGCTTGATGTGCCTAAGAAGTCCATCTAGATCTCACCCTAGAAATTCTTCCTGTGTAAGTAAATTAAGATCAAGTTAAAATATTATGGTCAGAATTTGTATAAGTGTTTTCCATCTGAATAAAGCGAGAGAGCAGAACCTAGCCTACAAGACCAATGATAATTTCAACATCATGATGTTTCCTGCTCAACTTTGTCCAGTCAGGGATTGTAAAGGGTCCGTCTGGGATGAGGTTAACTTTATTCATAGCAGCCCATATGGTACTGTACTTTGCATTTGTAGATAAGAGTGTGGATAGCACACTGTTTTGGTTATTGCTGAGCAGAGCTTGCACAGTATCAAGACTTACTTTCTTTCACACTCTGCCCTGATGCCCATACCTACCGAGGGAGTAGACTGGGAATGGGCAAGAGGTTAGAAGAAGACACTACTGGGACAGTTGACCCAAAACGAGATGATATTCCATACCATAGGACATCATGCTCAGCAATAAAAGCTCAGGAGAAGGAGGAGGAAGGGGAAATGCTTGTGGTTATGGCATTTGTCTTCCTAAGCAACTTTTATGCATGCTGAGGCCCTGTTTTCCAGGAAGTGGCTAAACATCTGCTTGCCAATGGGAAATAGTGAATTAATTCCTGGTTTTGCTTTGCTTGCATGGCCTCCTTATTAAATTGTCATCCGTGACTCTTCCGCCTTCTTTCTATTTTCTCCCCATCTTATAGGAGAGAGGAGTGAGTGACAGCGGCTGTGTGGGTGATTGCCTGTTGGACAGGATCAACCCAGCATATTCCTTCTTGGTCCCCAGTACAGGGCTTAAGATAATGACAGACTTGATCAGAGCATATTGGAATGCATTTATAGTTGTTCAGTGGTTAATTGGTAAGTTCCTGTGTTGGTCACAGGGCTTACTTTCCTGTATAAATGGAGTCCAGAGCTTGTTAGTAGCTGCTGTCCATTTTTGCAGTTTGGTGTACCACTTATCACCATACTATGCTGTGACAGGGAACATTTTCCATAACAACAATGACCATGTGCTTAGGCTGGCATATGGCCATGGCATTGCTGCCATTTCTGTGCTCCATGAGCTACCTTGCAGCTTTTTTTTACAGAATTGGAAATTTGCATTTAGTAATTATGGTGGGTTGAACTTGGCTGGCTGCCAGACCCCTACCCAGCTGCTCTTTCACTCCCTCCCCTCAACAGGACAGGGGGAGAATATACGATTGGAGAGCTCGTGGGTCGAGATAAAGACAGGGAGTTCACTTATTAATTAACATCACTGGCAAAACAGACTGGACTTGGGGAAAATTAATTTAATTTATTGCCAATTAAAAATGGATTCAGGCAGTGAGAAACAAAGACAAAACTAAAGAACACCTTCTTCCCAGGCTCAACTCCACTTTTTCATTTCCAACTCTTCTACATCCTCACCACCCTGTGCAGCTCAGAGGGGATGGGGAACAGGGGTTGCAACCAGTTCATAACACTTCATCTCTGCTGCTCCTATATCTTCACATTTTCCTCTTATTCCAGCATTGGGTCCTTCCCACAGGATACAACCCTTCAGGGAAAAACTCCTCCAGCATGGGTTCCCCATGGGCCACAGATCCTACCAGAAAACCAGCTCCTATATAGGCTCCTCTCTAGGAGCCGCAGTTCCAGCTACCAAAGCCTTGCCACTTAACCTCAATACATTAATATTCAGCAATATGCTAGAGACTAAATTGACATCTGTAATTCATATGTAAATCCAAGGCAGCTGCTTTGAAATTAGTGTGGTTTCTTCAGACTGATATCACTGTTGCTAAAGATAGAATCTGATGGTCTATCTTTAGATCACACATCTCTCTCTCTTCTCCAGGATGAACACGTTCTGGTTTGCTGCATGGGCTCCCAAGTTTCTTATATGTTACATTCTCATTAGTTCCCATAAGAGGTTAGTTTCTTATTTCACAGAATCACAGAATCATTTAGGTTGGAAAAGACCCTTAAGATCATCAAGTCCAACCTTAAACCTAAAACAGCCGAGTTTACTACTAAACCATATCTCTAAGCACATCTCCATGTCCTTTGGATACCTCTAGGGATGAGGACTCCACCACTTCCCTGGGCAGCATGTGCTAATGCCTTCAGGTAGTTGTAGAGAGTGACAAGGCCTCCCCTTAGCCCCCTCGTCTCCAGACTAAACAACTCCAGTTTCCTCAGCCACTCCTCATAAGACTTGTGCTCCAGATCCTTCCCCAGCTTTGTTGCCATTCTCTGGACATGCGCCAGTCCCTCAATATCTGTATAGTAATGAGGGGCCCAAAATTGAACACAGGATTCAAGGTGCGGCCTCACCAGCACCAAGTACAGGGGGACGATCACTTCCCTGCTCCTGATGGTGACACCTTTTCTGATACAAGGTAGGATGCTGTTGGCCAGGGTGTCATCTGTAAATTTACTGAAGAACTCAATCCCCTCATCCAGATCATGGATAAAAATGTTAAACAGAACCAGCCCCAACACTGAGCCCTGGCGAAGAAGATCAAATTAGTCAGGCAGGACCTGCCTTTTCTAAACCCACGCTGACTGGACCAGATCCCCTGGTTGTCCTGTACATGCTGCATGATGGCACTCAAGATCATGAAATCATAGAATCACTAGGTTGGAAAAGACCCACCAGATCATCAAGTCAACCATTCCAATCAGTCACTAAACCATGCCCCTCAGCACCTCTTCCCCTGTCCTTTAAACACCTCCAGGGAAGGTGACTCAACGACCTCCCTGGGCAGCATGTTCCAGTGCCCAAGGACACTTTCTGTGAAGAATTTTTTCCTGATGTCAAGCCTGAACCTCCCCTGTCAGAGCTTGAGGCCATTCCCTCTTGTCCTGTCCCCTGTCACTTGGGAGAAGAAGCCAGCTCCCTCCTCTCCACAACCTCCTTTCAGGTAGTTGTAGAGAGCAATGAGGTCTCCCCTCAGCCTCCTCTTCTCCAGGCTAAACAACCCCAGCTCTCTCAGCCGTTCCTCATAAGGCCTGTTCTCCAGCCCCCTCACCAGCTTTGTTGCTCTTCTCTGGACTCTCTCCAGAGCCTCAACATCCTTCTTGTGGTGAGGGGCCCGGAAATGAACACAGGATTCAAGGAGCGGTCTCACCAGTGCCGAGTACAGAGGGAGAATAACCTCCCTGGATCTGATGGTCACGCCATTTCTGATACAAGCCAAGATGCCATTGGCCTTCTTGGCCACCTGGGCACACTGCTGGCTCATGTTCAGTCGGCTGTCAACCAACACCCCTAGGTCTTTCTCCTCCAGGCAGCTTTCTAGACAGACTTCTCCTAGTCTGTAGCACTGCATAGGGTTGTTGTGCCCCAAGTGCAGGACCCAGCATTTGGCCAGTTTTCCACCCAGGAGAGTGTGCGCCTGTCCAGTCCAGAGGCTGACAGTTTCCTAAGCACAATGCTGTGAGAAACTGTGTCAAAGGCTTTACTGAAGTCCAGGAAGACCACATCCACAGCCTTTCCCTCATCCAGTAGCTGAGTCACTTTGTCATAGAAGGCGATCAGGTTAGTTTGGCAAGACCTGCCTTTTGTGAACCCGTGTTGACTGGGCCTGATCACCTGGTTCTCTTGCATGTGCTTCATGATAGCACTCAAGATCACCTGTTTCATGACCTTCCCCCACACCAAGGTCAGGTGACAGGCCTGTAGTTCCCTGGGTCCTCCCTGCGACCCTTCTTGTAGATGGGCACAGCATCAGCCAGCCTCCAGTCCAGTGGAACTTCCCCAGTCAGCCAGGACTGATGGAAGGTGTTGGAAAGGGGTTTGGCAAGCACGTCTGCCAGCTCCCTCAATACTCTAGCTTGGATCCCATCTGGCCCCATAGACTTGTGAATGTCTAATTGGCCAAGCAAGTCTCTAACCACCTCGTCTTGGATCATGGGAGCTAATATAGGGCTAATAATAGTCGGTTTTGATTTTTTTTTTTAATATTATTCTGTCTTGTTTCTACTACTTGACTGGAGAGAAAATAAAAACAAACAGGTGATCCCTTCAAAACATCAGTGGGATATTTGTCATTTCTAAGAAAGATATATTTGAAGTTAAACTTTTATACTGATAGTCTGTCTTAAGTTCAGATCAGGACTCTTGAATTCAGAACAGACTTGATTCAGGTAATGATTTTGATTTCTGCTTTGTGCACACTGTGTGTAATTATCCGCTGGGTCAGAGTTCTGAAGAGATGCACAATAGACACTTTTAGATAAAGCCACTTCCTGCTTTGCTATGGAAAGCTTTTATTTCTTTATTCTTTCTTTTTTTTCTTTAGCCTATAATGTAAGTAACTTAGATGGAGAAAATGTTTTTCCTTTTTAATGAAGGGTAGGCATATAGTAATAAAAGTAATGTTTCTTGGGTTTTAAAATGAGCCTAGTATATTCTGAGATGTGACTTTGGAATTTGAGTCTCATTAAGAAAGTACAAGAAATTACATCCTAAAACTAGAGATGAGTGTTCTGTTAGTGCACATATTTGTGCACAGGCAGACATGATAAATAAAGCTTATGTTTATATATCTTTTTCTTGGATACAAATTTTTAGACTCCAGTGAACTTTAACAAAACATTGCATTAAGAAAAGCATTTTATGACATTGCTAACATTTCAATACATTATTTTGATAACAAAAGAGTTGAAATGATGTTAGCCCATCTTTAAAATCTCTTTATTGTGTAGTATGCACATGTGGAGGTTTATCAAGGGTTATAAAATGTCTCATCTGTTACTGCTTCTGTGATGGTTAAACATGCATAAAATGCACTGCAGTTTTGGTCTTGTGATTCTTGTCACACTTGGAAAAGTCTTTAAATAATAATTCCAACAGCACACAGGTTTTCCTATTCACATAACGAAGGGCACAATTTTCACATATTTATGACAGTCTGTTTATTAAATGAACTAAACCAATTCGGAATCTTTGTGACAGGCAACCATACAACCTTATGGCATGAGCAATCTACACTCAGAGATACTTTACTAATGTAAGAAAAATATAATCATCCAGTATTAGAATAAGAAGAGTAGAAAAGGTCCTGCACCTGGGTCAGGGCAACCCTCAGTATCGATAGAGGCTGGGGGATGATGAAATTGAGAGCAGCCCTGCGGAGAAGGACCTGGGAGTCCTGGTGGATGAGAAGCTGCATGTGAGCCAGCAATGGGCACTTCCAGTCCACAAGGCCAACCATATCCTGGGCTACATCTAAAGCAGCGTGGCCAGCAGGGTGAGGGAGGGGATTCTGCCCCTCTACTCTGCTCTGGTGAGACCTCACCTGGAGTCCTGTGTTCAGTTCTGGAGCCCTCAGCACAGAAAGGACATGGACCTGTTGGAGCGGGTCCAGAGGAGGCCACTAAAATGATCAAAGGCCTGGAATACCTCCCCTATGAAGAGAGGCTGAGAGAGTTGGTGTTGTTCAGCCTGGAGAAGAGAAGACTCCGAGGAGACCTTCTTGCGGCCTTTCAATACTTAAATGGGGCTTATAAGAAAGATGGGGAAAACCTTTTTATCAGGGCCTGTAGCAATAGGACAAGGGGGAATGGTTTTAAATTAAAAGAGAAGTTTAAACAGATATTAAGAAGAAATTCTTTATGCTGAGAGTGGTGAGACAACGTAACAGGTTGCCCAGAGAGATGGTGGATGCCCCATCCCTGAAAACATTCAAGGCAGGGTTGGGTGGGGCTCAGCAACCTGATCTGGTTGCAGATGTCCCTGCTCACTGCAAAGGGGTTGGACTGGATGACCTTCATGGTCCCTTCCAAACCAGACCATTCTATGATTCTATGAGAAGTCGAAAAGTGTGTGGTAGAAAGACGTATGAGCTTCACTGAGTCTCAGTGAGAGAGCAAAATACATGATAAGCTGTGTCAAAATCAGATCAAAAAACCCAAGAACAGTAAAAAAAGATACATGCAAAAGCTTTGCAGGAGTCATCCAGTGTCTCACAGAAAGACTGTATAAATATTACAGAAAAAAACTATTTGCTATCTACTCTTCTTTCATTTTATAGCTTTCATATTGCTGCCACACTATGAGTACTTTCCATTATCCTATTTTTATGAAGCATCAGATTCTTTCTTTCTGAAGAATCTCACGGTGATCCAGATTGTGCAACTGACTTCTAAGCAGAACTCCTGTCCAAGTCAGTGGTGAATTCTTGTTAAAAATCAATGGCATAATTGCCCCAAAATGAGTGAATAGGTCTTTGACAAACACAAGACATGAATAATAGCTTAATGCAAAACATGGATGGTTTGCATGGGCCCCTAAAAGTTGAGCACATAAAACATATTTCTAATTTCAAAAAACACTTCACAACTGATACACCAATAATATCACATTTGCTGGCATTTTCATTTGCATTCTGTTGCATTATCTTTCTATTAACTACCATAAAAATACTGCCTTATTTGAAAGACAGATTTTGCTTTAAAATTTATAAATAAGATTGTCAAATATTACTTTTGGTATGCTTCAGTTTTTTAATATTATTTTTTAAATTTAAACAACTACTGGTATTTTTGAAAGTTACCAAAATCACAATAATGCAACAACAAAACTATTAATTTATTTTAGATGATATTATATTCAGTATAACACAAAAACCACCAGAATACCTACACCAGAGTTTTTAAAAGATGGATTTGGAAGTTCAGCTTTGATATGAAATGTATCTAGATGCAATACGTTTTAAAAACATATATTTAAATTCTAAACTGGAGCATCTATAATTTTAAATTAGCTCTCTGTCTGATACCTAAATAAACTTTACAGAGACTACGCAATCAAACTTCAAAATAATTCCAGTCCTTAATTAAGGTTAGAACATTTCAGTGTTAGGTGAACATGTTTCTGATAATATTTTCCACTTAACTAAACTAATAGATTAATTAATAGAATATAATAGATTATTTCAGTGGGAAGGGACCTGACAAAAGTTAAAGCATGTTAGTAAAGGCATTATACAAATGCCTCTTAAACACCAACAGACAAGAGGCATTGACCACCTCTCTAGGAAGCCTCTTCCAGCACTGACCGCCCACTCAGTAAAGAGATGCTTCCTAATGTCCAGTCGGAACTTCCTCTGGTGCAGCTTTGAACCCTTCCCATGTGTCCCGTCCCTGGATCCCAGGGAGAAGGGGTCAGCACCTCCCTCTCCACTTCCCCTCCTCAGGAAGCTGCAGAGAGCAATGGGGTCGCCCCTCAACCTCCTTTTCTCCAGATGAGACAAACCCAGAGTCCTCAGCCGCTCCTCCCAGGACATGCCTTCCAGCCCTTTCACCAGCTCTGTTGCCCTCCTCTGGACACATTCAAGGACCTTAACACCCCCCTTAAATTGTGGGGCCCAGAACTGCCCACGGCACTCAAGGTGAGGCTGCACCAATGCTGAATACCGCAGGGTAATCACCTCTTTTGACCGGCTGCTTGTGCTGTCTGATGCACCCCAGGCTGCGGTTTGCCCTCTGGGCTGCCAGGGCACTGCTGACTCCCGTTGAGCCTGCTGTTGACTGGCACCCCCAGATCCCTTTCTGCAGGGCTACTCTCCAGCCACTCCTCTCCCAATTTATATTTGTGCCTGGCGTTACTCCGTCCCAGGTGCAGAATCCAGCATTTGGTCTTGTTAAATTTAATGCCATTGATGATTGCCCAATGCTCCAACCTATGCACATCCCTCTGCAAGGCCTCTTGTCCCTCGAGAGAGTCAACAGCACCTCCCAGTTTGGTATCACCAGCAAACTTGCAAAGGGTGCTTTCAACTCCTGCATGCAGATCACTGATAAATATGTTGAACAGGACTGGCCCTAGAACTGAGCCCTGAGGAACACCACTGGTGACCGGTCGCCAGCCAGATGCAGCCTCATTCACTACAACACTTTGAGCCCTGCCCTTCAGACAGTTCTTCCCCCAGAGCAACGTGTACCTGCTCATCTGATGACTGGACAGCTTATCCAGAAGGATGCCGTGAGGGACAGCATCAAAAGCCTTCCTAACATCCTGAAAAAACATATCCACCACCTTCCCTCCATCCGCTAGGTGTGTGACTTTATTGTAGAAGGAGATCGAATGAGTTAGACAGGACTCGCTTCAGAGCCTCAACATCCTTCTTGTGGTGAGGGGCCCAGAAATGAACACAGGATTCAAGGAGCGGTCTCAATGCCTTCATCCAAGTCATTGATAAAGACATTGAACAGGGCTGGACCCAGCACTGAGCCCTGGGGAACCCCACTTGTCACTGGCCTCCAGCTGGAGTTAACTCCATTTCCCACCAGTCTCTGGGACCAGCCATCCAACCCGTTTTCCACCCAGGAGAGTGTGTGCCTGTCCAGGCCAGAGATGACAGTTTCTCAAGCAGAATGCTGCGAGAAACTGTGTCAAAGGCTTTACTGAAGTCCAGGAAGACCACATCCACAGCCTTTCCCTCGTCCAGCAGCCGAGTCACTTTGTCATAGAAGGCGATCAGGTTAGTTTGGCAAGACCTGCCTTTTGTGAACCCGTGTTGACTGGGCCTGATCACCTGGTTCTCTTGCATGTGCTTCATGATAGCACTCAAGATCACCTGTTCCATGACTTTCCCTGGCACTGAGGTCAGACTGACAGGCCTGTAGTTCCCTGGGTCCACCCTGCGACCCTTCTTGTAGATGGGCACAGCATCAGCCAGCCTCCAGTCCAGTGGAACTTCCCCAGTCAGCCAGGACTGCTGGAAGATGATGGAAAGGGGGTTGGCCAGCACATCCGCCAGCTCCTTCAATACACTTGGATGAATTCCATCCGGCCCCATAGACTTGTGGGTGTCTAGTCGGGCTAGCAAGGCTCTGAACACCTCCTCTTGGATCATGGGAGCCTCATTTTGCTCCTCTAGCTCCTGGGTTTGTACACAGATGGAACAACTTTCTTTACAATTAAAGACTGAGGCAAAGAAGGCATTAAGTACCTCAGCCTTATCCTCAACCACTCACTCAGGATCACCTGTTCCATGACTTTCCCTGGCACTGAGGTCAGACTGACAGGCCTGTAGTTCCCTGGATCCTCCCTGCGGCCCTTCTTGTGCTTCCAGTTCATCCTGTTTGCTTCTCATACTTCGTGTGTTGGGGTACAAGCATTTCAGATGTCCTCCTGAGCCCTCGGTGCTCCCTGGAGCAGCAAAAAATGTTCCCATTAGCATTGCCACCCTCGGACAATGCCATACCAACCCTTGGCTTGCCAGCAGGAGAGCTGAAGGTATCCCCTTCCACCAGTGATTCTAGTTTAAAGTCCTCTCAATCAGTCCTGCCAGCTTATGAGCAAAGAAGTGGTTTCCCCATTGGGACAGATGGTTCCCATCAGGCCCCAGCATACCCAGTGTCTCAAACTGTCTTCCATGGTTACAAAACCCAAAGTTCTGGTGGAAGCACCAGACCCGGAGCCAGGTATTAATGTCTTGGGCTCACCTGTTTCTTCTAAAGCCCCGTTACTGGGAGGATTAGGAAAACACTCCCTGTGCTCCTGAATCTTTTAGCATTCACTTATCATTTCAGCGCCCTGAAATCTCTTTTGACCAACCTTGGACTTCTTGTTGTGACATCATTCATACAAGACAGAACCTGGCCCTACCTCAGTAGTGGCCATGCTGAATTGGCTTATGCATACCAGAGAGAGCAGAGCACAACTCCATTGGTCTAGCTCCTTCTCAGATGCTCCTCAGTCTGCCCACCTCATCCCAAAGCTCAGCCATGAGGCAGAACAGTTCACCTACCTGGTCGCACCTCCCACATGCGTGATTGCTGTCAGCCTTCATCTCCAGGAATATCCTCACACACGCCTCCCAGTCTGAAGCCTGGCTCTGATAGGAGCTCTGTCTGTGTGGCTGCATTGGTTCTACTGGGTGGCTAGGAGTTCAGGATAAACAGAGGACAAAACTTTTTATCAAGTAGTGACCAAGGTGCCACACTCTTGCCCGCTGGAAATATATACAGGTCTGCTACAATTAGGTGAGCTGATTCTTTCAGCCTGTTTCATAGAATCATAGAATCATAGAATCATAGAATGACCAGGTTGGAAGAGACCCAACGGTTCATCGAGTCCAACCATTCCTATCAAATACTAAACCATGCCCCTTAGCACCTCGTCCACCTGTGCCTTAAACACCTCCAGGGAAGGGGACTCAACCACCTCCCTGGGTAGCCTTTTCCAGTGCCCAATGACCCTTTCTGTGAAGAATTTTTTCCTAATGGCCAGCCTAAACCTCCCCTGGCGGAGCTTGAGGCCATTCCCTCTTGTCCTGTCCCCCGTCACTTGGGAGAAGAGGCCAGCTCCCTCCTCTCTACAACCTACTTTCAGGTAGTTGTAGAGAGCAATGAGGTCTCCCCTCAGCCTCCTCTTCTCCAGGCTAAACAACCCCAGCTCTCTCAGCCGTTCCTCATAAGGCCTGTTCTCCAGCCCCCTCACCAGCTTCGTTGCTCTTCTCTGGACTTGTTCCAGAGCCTCAACATCCTTCTTGTGGTGAGGGGCCCAGAAATGAACACAGGATTCAAGGTGCAGTCTCACCAGTGCCGAGTACAGAGGGAGAATAACCTCCCTGGATCTGATGGTCACACCGTTTCTGATCCAAGCAAAGATGCCATTGGCCTTCTTGGCCACCTGGGCCACTGCTGGCTCATTTTCAGTCAGCTGTCAACCAACACCCCCAGGTCCTTCTCCTCCAGGCAGCTTTCTAGCCAGACTTCTCCTAGTCTGTAGCACTGCATAGGGGTGTTGTGCCCCAAGTGCAGGACCCGGCATTTGGCCTTGTTAAACCTCATGCCATTGGACTCAGCCCAGCAGTCCAGCCTGTCCAGATCCCTTTGCAGAGCCTCCCTACCCTCCAGCAGATCAACACTTCCACCCTGCTTAGTGTCATCCGCAAACTTGCTAAGGGTGCACTCAATGCCTTCATCCAGGTCATTGATAAAGACATTGAACAGGGCTGGACCCAGCACTGAGCCCTGGGGAACACCACTTGCCACTGGCCTCCAGCTGGGTTGCACACCATTTCCCACCACTCTCTGGGCCCGGCCATCCAACCCGTTTTCCACCCAGGAGAGTGTGCGCCTGTCCAGGCCAGAGGCTGACAGTTTCCTAAGCACAATGCTGTGAGAAACTGTGTCAAAGGCTTTACTGAAGTCCAGGAAGACCACATCCACAGCCTTTCCCTCATCCAGCAGCCGAGTCACTTTATCATAGAAGGCGATCACGTTAGTTAGGCAAGACCTGCCTTTTGTGAACCCGTGTTGACTGGGCCTGTTTAAATCATCCGTGCTTGTCCAGTCAGAGGGACTTGCTTCTTCCAAGTGGGGCTCTTTGGGCAGCAAACACAGCTGGGCTGTTTGTGAGAGTGAGATAAGGTTGAAGGACGCTGCCTCTGCCTCAGTCTCCACAATGCTTTAAGGCAGGAAAAAAAGTGGTTTAAGGCACCCAAAAAGAATCAGTCTCTTACATTTCCCTCTGTGACTTAAACAGTTGGTTTTGGCCTTCATGACTTCTCAAACTCTTCCTCTTCTTTGATTCTTCTTTTCCCAGGGTGGTGATAGTAAAAGGTAGGAAAAGAGTAAAGAAAAAAGATAGAGAAGATATTGGGTTGTTATCTAATAAGCAAGGGTTTGTAAGACAGAAATCTAATTAGTAACATCAATTAATTTTCTGTCTTATGCCTTTAAGACACACATTGTGGCTCCAGTCACTCAAGTGTCACAGTATCTAAATAGATCTGGGGACATCTGTAGTGAGTGGGACATCAAACCTTTGCGTGTTGGATAGGGATAACAAATAAGTTAATTTCTTCGTTATGCTCCAGACTTCTACATATAATGCTACTAATAAACCAATGTATATTGAGATTAACATTAGAAGAACAGAAACAGGATGAAGCACTCTGTTAAAGATGCCTGTAGCAGTGGGTGACCATCCAAAGAGGGTGTCCCACCATCGATGTTCTGTGCCTTTCTTCACTTGCTCCAGGATATGATGTATTTCTTCTGTGTCACGGTGCATGACAATTAAGGGGTTTTGTCCATTCTCCTGGGTCTTCTTTAGTACTTTGTCATGGCTTAGCCCCGTCCTGGCCAATTTCAGCAGCTAAAATAGAGCAGTTGGACTCCCAATTCCCCCCCAACCCCAGGGAAAGGGAGTCTTTTTACCATTATCGTTATTAGGTTTTTTTTTATTTTAAAGTCTATTGCAATGTCTGATATTCCCATGTTTAATTCTTGTGCCATGTTTTCTTAAAAGTCTTGTTAACCAGGTTTTTTTTTTCCTTTATACAGTGGGTTTCTTGCTCAGTGTGCATGCACTTGCAGCCATTCAACTCCAGTGATGTATCTCAGAACTTGATTAGACAGGAGACTACATTCCATCAAAGCCTCATTCATACATGAGAAAAGGAATCCAACCTTCAACTTCCATAAAACAATATTAGAACTTGGAGAGATATAATTTAATAACAATGAACCCAAAACATTTTATTTAGAATTCCCAGAAAAAAAATCAACGCATTTCAGCAAGCCTGGAAAATTTCAGTGGTAATTTTTTCCTATCAGCTTTGTTCCCACTTGCTTCGATTCCCTTGTTCTTCTCTTTTGGCTCAGTTCTGAAAGGGCATCATAAATGCCTTCAGTGAAAGTAAGAATCCCTCAATAATAGGCAGGTCAGAACATCTAATATTAAAAAAAAAATAAATCTGTTAGCTCGAAATCAGCTACATTCGTTTCTGATTTTTAAATTTATATTTCAAGCTAATATTTTTATCCTTATTACCCCCATGATGGTACCTAAGCAGGAAATACTATCACAATAGGTCTCTACAATGTATGTTTCTCAAAACCAGCGTGCAAACATACTATTAAGATTTATCTTTAGAAAACATTTTATTTAAAGATTTAACTCCAGGCAAAAGAAACACCTGGAATCATATGACTATATAATAATAAAAATTTAGACATGAAAAAAAGATCTAAAAGTTGATTTAGTCAATCCTCTTAAGTAACCTACAATGGGTTCTCTAGAGCAGTGGTCTCCAAAGTGGGATGCATGCACCCCAGGAAGTGTGCAAGATGACCCACTGGAGTGCAGAAAGAAAATATTAAAACTTCTACTTAAATTTGGATTACTCTCTATCTGAACACGAACATGCTTTTGATAACCAGCTAGCTCAGTTCTCTCACGCTTTCTTCCTGAAGCAATCCCTCCATTCTGTGTTACCAGTTTTCCTTTTTTCTGTTTTGTGGTGTGTTAGCCTTGGCAAACAGCCAAATTCCCACCCAACTGCTCACTCCTCCTCCTCGGTGGGATGGGGGAGAAAATAGGATGAAAAAGCTTGTGGGCTGAGATAAAGACAGGGAGGTTGTTTACCAATTACTGTTGCAGACAGAACAGACTCAACCTGGGAAAAATTCATTTAATTTATTGCCAATTAAATTAGATTTGGGCAGCGAGAAGCAGAGACAAACATTAAAATAACACTTTTTCCTCCACTCTTTCTCATGATCACCTTCACTCTGGACTCCTCTACCCCCCTCCCCCAGTGGCACAGGGGATACTGGGGATGGAGCACATAGTTCTCTCTGCTGCTCCTTCCTCCTCATGTGTTTCCCTTTTTGAGTGTGGGTTCTCCATTGGTTGCATTCCTTCAGGAAATATCCATCTGCTCCAGCATGAGCCCTCCATGGGCTGCAGGGAATATCTGCTCCAGCATCATGGAGCATGCCTTCTTCCTCCATCTCTGACCTTGGTGTTTCCTCTACAGTTTCTCTCTCGTTTTGTTCCTTCCTCCTCTCTCTGTCTGTCATTTTTTTCCCTTTCTTAAAAATATTTTCACAGAGGCACCACAAAATTTGCTGTCTGGCTCAGTTTTGTCCTGCAGCGAGTCTGTTGCCAGATCAGTTGGAACCAGCTGTGTATGGCACAAGGCAGCCCCTGACCTCTTCTCACAGAGGCCACCCCTGCAGCTCCCTTGCCGCCAAAACCTTGCCACATACACCCAATACACTTTTGAATATCATCAGTCTGACTCACTACAGCTTTTTGAACTACATGCTATATTCTCGGCACTGTCGAATATTGCCATGTGGAGATCATCAGTTCCCAATACGATGCTTTTATATATCCTGCATAAAAACCATCGTTGCTACTTTTTTAATAAGTAATATTTTAACCTTGTATCCAATTTTCTGCCCACTCAGAGACCTCTTCAGGCCTCTTGCTATTACTTAGTATCTATTTCCACTGAATATATGTGTTTCAGGTTTTTTTTCTCCCAAATATTCATTACCTTGTATGTTGTTCCATATTAAATCTTACATTTTGATTTCTAGACAGCATTTCTAATGTGTCTTGGTTCTATTCTCTCTTTTTTTCCACATGCACTTACAGCATCTCCAAACACAGTAACTTGAGTTGCTTCATTTTTACTCTCCAAATTATTAGATTATAAATTCAGTATTCATATAAATAGGTAATAGTTTTCCCTAAAATCATTAAACAACATCCTTCTCTCTAAATTGGAGAAATATGGATTTGATGGGTGGACTGTTCGTTAGATAAGGAATTGGCTGGATGGTGACATCCAGAGAGTAGTGGTCAACGACTCAATATCCAGGTGGAGACCAGTGACAAGTGGTGTCCCTCAGGGGTCCATACTGGGGCCAGTGCTGTTTAATATCTTCATCAATGATATAGACAGCAAGATCGAGTGCACCCTCAGCAAGTTTGCAGGTGACCCCAAGCTGAGTGATGTGCCTGACACACATGAGGGAAGAGATGCCATCCAGAGGGACCTGGAAAAGCTTGAGAAGTCAGCCCATGCAAACCTCATGAGGTTCAACAAGGCCAAGTGCAAGGTCCTACACCTAGATCAAGGCAATCCCTGGTTTCAATGGAGTCTGGGGGATGATGTGATTGAGAGCGACCCTGCAGAGAAGGACTTGGGGGTCCTGGTGGATGAAAAGTTGGACATGAGCCAGCAATGTGTGCTTACAGCCCAGAAAGCCAATCTTATCCTGGGCTGCATAAGAAGAAACGTGGCCAGCAGGTCAAGGGAAGTAATTCTGTCCCTCTACTCCACTCTGGTGAGATCCCACCTGGAGTATTGCATCCAGCTCTGGGGTCCCCAGGACAAGACAGACATTCACCTGTTACATTGGGTCCAGAGGAGGCCACAAAAATGATCAGAGTGCTAGAACACCTCTTCTATGCAGAAAGGCTGAGAAAGTTGGGGATGTTCAGCCTGGAGAAGAGAAGGCTCCAGGAAGACCTTCTTGCAAACTTTCAGTACTTATTGCGGCCTTTCAGTACTTAAACGGGGCTTATAAGAATCGTAAAATCATAGAATCATTAGGTTGGAAAAGACCATAGAGATCATCAACTCCAACGATACCTGTATACTACTAAATCATGTCCCCAAGCGCCTCATCTACCCACCTTTTAAACACCTCCAGGATGGTGGCTCAACCACCTTCCTGGGCAGCCTCTGCCAATGCTTGATAAACCTCTCTATAGAAGAACCCTTTCTAAGAAAGATGGGGACAAACATTTTTGTAGGGCCTGTTGCAATAGGACGAGGGGAAATGGTTTTAAACTAAAAAAGGGTAACCATAAACATTCAATGATACTATGATTCTAATTATATAAGCAATTAATAAAAAAATACATTGTTCACTTGTAGATTTATTAGAGCATTAAAATTACATCTTCATTTTTTCACTTTTAGGTGAACTGGTCATATTACACTGGAGACTTCAAATATCCTCCAGTCTTTAACATTCTGTTTAATTAATGGCTAGTTAAATACAGTCTTGGGCTTGATTTCAGGTGGCAAAACCACAGGGATGAAGACACAGAAAGAACAGGTCAAAATCAGTTTGAAAATTCAGCATACACAAACTTGTATCCATTAATGAGCAATTTTAAATTGCTGTATCATAGAATCACAGAATCATAGAATCGTTTGGTTGGAAAAGACCTTTGAGATCATCGAGTCCAACCATACCTGTCCACTACTGAACCACATTCCTGAGCACCTCATTCACCTGTCTTTTAAATACCTCCAGGGATTCAACCACCTCCCTGGGCAGCCTCTGCCAGTGCTTGAGAGTCCTTTCGGTGAAGACATTTTTCCTAATATCTAATCTGAACCTGCCCTGGCACAACTTGAGGGCGTTCCCTCTCATCCTGTCACTTGTTAATTGGGAGAAGAGACCGACATCCACCTCTCTACAGCCTCCTTTCAGGCAGTTGTAGACAGTGATAAGGTCTCCCCTCAGCCTCCTCTTCTCCAGGTTAAACAACCCCAGGTCCCTCAGCTGCTCCTCATAAGACTTGTGCTCCAGACCCTTCCCCAGCTCCGTTGCCCTTCTCTGGACACGCTCCAGGACCTCAATGTCTTTCTTGTAGTGAGGGCCCAAAACAACACAGGATTCGAGGTACAGCCTCACCAGTGCTGAGTACAGGGGGATGATCACTTCCACACTATTTCTGATACAGGCCAGGATGCCACTGGCCTTCTTGGCCACTTGGGCCACTGCTGACTTGTGTTCAGCCAGCTGTCAACCAACACCCCCAGGTCTTTCTCTGCCCGGCAGCTTTCCAGCCACTCTTCCCCAAGCCTGTAGTGCTGCATGGGGTTGTTGTGTCCCAAGTGCAGGACCCAGCACTTGGCCTTGTTGGACTTCATCCCATTGGTCGCAGCCCATGGATCCAGCCTGTCCAGGTCCCTTTGTAGAGCCTCCCGACCCTCCAGCAGATCAACACTTCTGCCCAGTTTAGTGTCATACACAAACTTACTGAGGGAGCACTTGATCCCCTCGTCCAGGTCATTGATAAAGATACCGAACAGGAGTGGACCCAGCACTGACCCCTGGGGACACCACTTGTGACTGGCCTCCAGCTGGAGTTAACTCCATTTACCACCACTCTTTGGGCCTGTCCATCCAAGCCAGTTTTTAACTCAGCAGAGGGGGCGCCTGTCTAGGTCAGTGACAGCCAGTTTCTCAACTAGGATATTGTGAGAAACGGTGTCAAAGGCTTTGCTAAAGTCCAGGTCCACTACATCCACAGCCTGTCCCTTGTCCACTAAGCAGGTAACCTTGTCATAGAAGGTGATCAGATTAGTTTGGCAGGACCTGCCTTTCCAAAACCCATGCTGAGTGGGCCTGATCACCCGTTGTCCATTGTGTGCTGTGAGATGGCACCCAAGATGACCTGCTCCATGACATTCCCTGGCACTGAGGTCAGACAGACAGGTCTGGAGTTCCCTGGATCCTCCGCCCAGCCCTTCTTGTAAATGGGTATAACATCTGCCAGCCTCCAGTCCAATGGAACTTCTCCAGTCAGCCAGGACTGCTGGTAGATGATGGAAAGGGATTTGGTGAGCACCTCTGCCAGCTCCCTTAATACGCTTTGCTTCACAAATATATCCCATTTATGTTCAAAATAGACTATTTCACTGGGAGAATTTTTGTTTCAGCATTGTCTATCACCAAGGTTTAGAATAAGAGCAATATCTTTCAAGTGCAGCACTTGCAAGTCACTATTTGTCATTAAATGTAACTGTATGTTCAGGAGGTTTGTAATAATAGCCTTTAATTAAACTGGGGACTGTCAGAGTGTTTCTGTTGTCCTTTGAAGTTCTTAATTATTAGTTGTATCCAGGACTTAAGGTTAAACTACATAATTAAAATAAACTTGCAAGAGAAATATAAGGACCTAAAGTTTTAATTAAATTTTAGAATGTCAAGTTTTTAAAAATAATGACGTGTTTTGATTTTCTTATGATGGCATACTAAAACGTTACATACATTAGACAAATATTAGTAGCTTTTTATGGGAATAATAGTTAAGTATGGTGCATGTAAATGACCTGTTTTCTATGTATGAATGGTTAAAGTGCTAATTAATCAGTTGGTATTCAAGTCTATGCTCGTCCATTTTATTAGCGACATACAAATTCAGCGAAGTGTGCCAGTAGACATTTTAAGTTGAATGTTTTCGCCTCTATGCTCTTTCTCATGAAATGGTGGCACCATGATGAGAAAATTGGTATAACCAAAGCACTGAAATATGCTTTAATAATGTTTTAACCATGGAGCAACACTAGACTAGTTTTCTAATGATCTTTTAATTTCTTTCCTCTTATAAGGATGTTATATTTTACTGCTGCTGCATATTGAATCATATACATGAGTCATTTTCTCACTACATTTGCATCAAATGGTTAAATGCTAGTGAATCAAATGAGACTATACATGGTACAGTAAACATGCCCTCATGGGTTTTCTGCAATTGATATCCAGTATTTCACTAGCAACTAGGTAAAGATCTGCTGTGAAAAGGAGAAACTATTGTGTATACGCTGCAAACCTAGGATACCTATGATGGCTATGTGATGATTAGAATCCAGTCTAGAACTAGAATTTACACAAGATTAAAACTAAAGTTCCTTGACAAGTTGAGAGAGTTAGGGTTGTTCAGCTTGGAGAAGAGAAGACTCCTGGGAGACCTTATTGGAGCCTTTCAATACTTAAAGGAGGCTTATAAGAAAGATAGAGACAAACGTTTTTCGTAGGGTCTGTTGCGATAGGACAAGGGATAATGTATTTAAACTGAAAGAGTGTAGATTCAGACTAAATATAAGGAAGAATTTTTTTATGCTGAGGGTGGAGAGACAGCGGAACACATTACCCAGAGAGGTGGTGGATGCCCCATCCCTGGAAACATTCAAGGCCAGGTTGGGTGGGGCTCACCAACCTGATCTGGTTGCAGATGTCCCTGCTCACTGCAAGGGGGTTGGACTGGATGACCTTCATGGTCCCTTCCAACCTAAACCATTCTATGAAGTATAGTTTAATGGCCTCCCTGAAAGCAGTTTAGTACTGCTAATAACCACCAGGCAATTTACTGAAACTTTTCGCATTTACTATTGAATGTTAGGTTTAAAATACACATAGCCCATTATTTTAATTTTGCAATATTTTATATATTACTGACTCTCACTGCTAAATTTATAGCCATTAAAATCTTTCCAGCTGTTCACTATTTCTCAGTGCAAGTTAAAAATGCTGTTCGTACTGTTATATACACTCACCTCCCACCCACATTAATTGTTCCATTCTTGTATCCCTGTTAATACAAACTATATATATATATAAATCAACATATATTTGAATTGATAGCATGGTCACAATAAGAATGACATCACTGTAACAATATTACTAATTCAAACAGAAATATTGCATTTAATGAAGGAAATTTGGGGATTTGGGGTTTTTATGTTGGTGGGGGTAGTTTGGGGGAGATTGTTTGAGTTTTGTTAGGGACTTTTTTTACACATCTAGAACATTTTTGTACCTGGGGCAAAAAGGGACTATGAAAATAAATTTATGCTTTGACTTAGAGTTATTTTTAATTAGTTTTGATAAATAATTAAGTAATGCATAATATATTATTTAGATGCAATGTTCTTAAGAATTTAAGTGGTATTTCAACTACAATTATAGTGATTTATTTATAAGTGGAAAATTTACATAATCATACTTCAAAACCTGGACTGGAGAGATATCAGAAAGACACCTAGGAAAAAGCGCATAATGACTCTGGGCATTAGATTTACTGAATAATGTAGTGGTATGCAAGATGTTATAATATCTAACATGACTATATTTGATTAATCATTTTTAAATTATGAAAGCATAAATACTGTTTTTTTTAAGTTTCAATTAATGACATGACAACTTTTAAATACAGAATAGGATTAGAATATTCTATAGCAAGTAAAATACTATACCTAGCAGAATGTAAGTGAATTTAAGTTTCATTTACAATAAAATCCTCAAGTCTCTTCTTCAACTGTCAGAAGAAACACTGATTTTATTACCATAATATCATTAAATAGTTGTTTGACTTTTGTTTAGCTATTTTAAATTATCACATCAGCAATCAATGGTAAACAACAATGCAGGAAAGAAATGGAAGTTTTTTGACTTGTCAGTATAGACAGACCGGTGATAGAGGTAACTCACTCTAGTCAATTCAGTTGTATTATGAATCTTCACTTTTTGAGGCAAGTGTGGTAGAGTTTATGGTTACTGGGAGTATAGTGAACTTATTTCATGAAAGTGCACATGCAGATATAGGTGGCAGTTTTTTAAGGATTTAAACTTACATATGTATATACATCCACACAAGTTTGAGTGCATTTGTCAATTCTGTTCATGTATGTTTCTGAAATAAGAAAAGAACCTACATAGTTGTCATTTCAAACTAATTTATGATATTTGAGAATTATATGGATTTAGAGGAAGATATTAAATTAATATTAATATATTTCCAACAATATATTTATGGCTACTGGTAAAATATTAATACCTCATAAATTCCTCGGCACTCAACTAAACAATAACCTGTATACTATATTCTTACAATGATTACAGCCATAGAAAATTAGTTTTTAATGGCCTTTTTAAAGTAAATATTTAATAGAGAAAAATCAGTGAAGAATTAGCTCCAGTTCTGTTTCAGTTGGTTGCACCACAAGGTTATACTTTTCTATGTACCTACAGAGAATTCTACAGTGCTCCAATAGAAATTGCTTTCTGTGACAGAAAACAGCTAAAACAATTTATATTTATACAAAAGAGTGTTAATTTTACATTTTTTGAGTTTATTTTGGAATTAAAATTATCCTGATCATACCATACAGGTTCTTTACAAAGGGTCAAATGCTGGCACTATTCAAGTCCAAAGAAAGACTGACCAAGATTTGACCCAAAGCATGGAACATTTAATTTTCCCAAACAACTCTTCTTAGACTTTAAAAAAAGACAAATTACTAATCATTTCTCAGTCATTCATTTATGAAGTTCATTTTGACATAGTTTCTATTTTCTCCATACTGATGACCAAACTAGAAGTGGAAAGGCTAAACAGAAGTCAGTTTCTTACCTAAAACTTTTAAATTGGCAGTTTCCTTAGTTTCTGTACCAGAGGAGGCTGGTGATCCTGCTCACTGCTATGACCTTACTCACATGGTTTTCAGCATCATCAAAGCCATAATAGTCTACAAAACATTAAGCAAATTAATATGACCTATGTTCTTATCACATCGCCCTTTAGCATAGATATTTAAATAATCACTCTTTAGGATAAGTGAATAAATATCAGTTCATCATTACCTTCTAATGTTACATGACTCATATTTTTCTAAGAGCTCAAGGAACTGAAAAAGATGTTCTCACAACAGCCAAGAAACCACCTGCACATGGAGGAACAACTTCAGTCTTGTGCTGAACTCTATGCATCCTGTTATCCTACATTAAATATGTGTGGGTTTTGCCATTCTATAATAACTTATTTTACAAATACCTCTATTCAGGTGTAGCCTAGATGCAAAAAAAAAAAAAAAAGCAAAGGCAAGAGGTTATAGATATAAAATTGAATAACATTACAAATGGTTGGGGTGGCAAAAAATTCATTTTCAAAATGCTGCTTCTTCTAAGATGTTGGAAATTTACTACTGATGCAGAGAAGAATCAGCAGCATTCCCATTGTATCAAATATTGCCTGAGAGTTAATTAAAGCAAAGCAGTCTAGCATGGAAAAATTAGCCCTCATTATCAGCCTATGGCAGAGCCATAGCAAAGAGCAATTCTGAGATCTGCTGAAACTGCGGCTGTTTACCTATGAAAGAAAAAACTTAGCAAGGCCTTGATGCTGGGGAGGCAACATCAATTGTTAAGGTGCATTTTAGAAACAAAGCTTTACCCTGACTGTTGATAGAGCACTGAGTCAGAAAAGGCAATAGTGGGCAGCTGGAACTGAGAAGGAGCATCCCTGTCTGACCGGGTGTCCTTGTATTTTACTTGCCCTTACTCATCTTCCTCGGCCACCATGCAGGTAAAAAGAAAAGTGTCTGTGTGCCGTACCAAGGTGGATTTAGCTCCACCTTAAAGAATAGAAGAGTTAAGATGGCATAATTAGATATGCACTGCGTGATTTCTCTCTAATCCTGTCTGGATATAATGTCCATGCATGATGTTATTAACTGGCTTTAGTAAGTACTTAAGACTCCTAATTTTTATATAAACAGCCTCTGGTCAACTTCTTTCTACCGAAATGGGAAAGCTCAGCCTTCTGACAACACGTCGGTCAAGAGGTAATTCTCCACAGCCCAGGAAGAGAGGCAGGGAGTGGGTAATAGAATCATAGAATCACCAGATCGGAAAAGACACACTGGATCATCGAGTCCAACCATAACTATCAATCACTAAACCATGCCCCTCAGCACCTTGCCCACCCGTGCCGTAAACACCTCCAGGGAAGGTGACTCAAACACCTCCCTGGGCAGCCTGTTCCAGTTCCCAATGACACTTTCTGAGAAAAAAATTTTCCTAATATTCAGCCTGAACCTCCCCTGGCACAGCTTGAGGCCATTCCCTCTCATCCTGTCCCCTGTCACTTGGGAGAAGAGGCCAGCTCCCTCCTCTCTACAACTTCCTTTGAGGTAGTTGTAGACAGCAATGAGGTCTCCCCTCAGCCTCCTCTTCTCCAGGCTAAACAACCCCAGCTCTCTCAGCTGTTCCTCATAAGGCCTGTTCTCCAGCCCCTTCACCAGCTTCGTTATTCTTCTCTGGACTCTCTCCAGAGCCTCAACATCCTTCTTGTGGTGAGGGGCCCAGAAGTGAACACAGGATTCAAGGTGCGGTCTCACCAGTGCCGAGTCCAGAGGGAGAATAACCACCCTGGACCTGCTGGTCACACCGTTTCTGATACAAGCCAAGATGCCATTGGCCTTCTTGGCCACCTGGGCCCCTGCTGGCTCATGTTCAGTCGGCTGTCAACCAACACACCCAGGTCTTTCTCCTCCAGGCAGCTCTCCAGACAGACTTCTCCTAGCCTGTAGCACTGCACAGGGTTGTTGTGCCCCAAGTGCAGGACCCGGCATTTGGCCTTGTTAAACCTCATGCCATTGGTCTCATCCCAGTGGTCCAGCCTGTCCAGATCCCTTTGCAGAGCCTCCCTACCCTCCAGCAGATCCACACTTCCACCCAGCTTAGTGTCGTCTTCAAACTCGCTAAGGGTGCACTCAATGCCTTCATCCAGGTCATTGACCAAGACATTGAACAGGGCTGGACCCAGCACTGAGCCCTGGGGAACCCCACTTGTCACTGGCCTCCAGCTGGATTTCACACCATTTCCCACCACTCTCAGGGCCCGGCCATCCAACCAGTTTTCCACCCAGGAGAGTGTGTGCCTGTCCAGGCCAGAGGCTAACAGTTTCCTAAGCAGAATGCTGGGAGAAACTGTGTCAAAGGCTTTACTGAAGTCCAGGAAGACCACATCCACAGCCTTTCCCTCGTCCAGCAGCCGAGTCACTTTGTCATAGAAGGCGATCAGGTTAGTTTGGCAAGACCTGCCTTTTGTGAACCCATGTTGACTGGGCCTGATCACCCGGTTCTCTTGCATGTGCTTCATGATAGCACTCAAGATCACCTGCTCCATGACTTTCCCTGGCACTGAGGTCAGACTGACAGGCCTGTAGTTCCCTGGGTCCTCCCTGCGACCCTTCTTGTAGATGGGCACAATATCAGCCAGCCTCCAGTCCAGTGGAACTTCCCCAGTCTTCCAGGACTGCTGGTAGATGATGGAAAGGGATTTGGTGAGCACCTCTGCCAGCTCCCTTAAGACCCTTGGGTGGATCCCATCTGGCCCCATAGACTTGTGAATGTCTAATTGGTCAAGCAGGTCTCTAACCATTTCCTCTTGGATTGAGGGAGCTTTGTTCTGCTCTTCTTCCCTGCCTTCTGGCTCAGGGGTCCGGGTACCCAGAGATCATCCGCCAGCTCCTTTAATACCCTTGGGTAGATCCCATCCGGCCCCATAGACTTGTGGGTGTCTAGCTGGGCAAGTAAGTCTCTAACCGCCTCCTCTTGGATCATGGGATCCTCATTCTGCTCAATCTGATTTCTAGTTGGGCCTTAGCCCTCCTGATTTTTTCCCTGCACGATCTCACTTCCCTGCTGTAGTCCACCCAAGACACCTGTCCCTTCTTCCAAAGCTCGTAGACATTTCTCTTATTTTTGATATCTCTCAAGATCTCCATGATCAACCAAGCTGTTTTTTTCCCCTGTCAGCTCCTTTTCCAGAACATGGGGATGGCTTTCTCCTGAGCTGCTAGGATTTCCTTTTTAAAGAGCTCCCAGCTTTTCTGGGCTCCCTTGCCCTTAAGTACCGTCTCCCATGAGACTTTGCCAACCAGCCTTCTGAACAGTCCGAAGTCTGCCCTCTGGAAGTTTAATATGACTGTCCTGCTAACCCCCCTCTTCACCTCACCTAAAACTGAAAACCCTATCATCTCATGATCGCTTTGTCCCAGGCGTCCTCCTATCACCACATCCCCCACAAGGCCTTCTCTGTTCACCAACAGCAGGTCCAGGAGGGCACCTTCCCTTGTCGGTTTGCTCACAAGTTGTGCAAGGAAGTTTTCTCCCATGCACTCCAGGAACCTCCTGGACTGCTTCCTTTTTGCTGTATTGTACTTCCAGCAGATATCTGGAAGATTGAAGTCTCCCAGGAGAACAAGAGGCATCCATCTAGAGACTATCCCCAGCTGTTTATAGAAGAGCTCATCAGCTGCTTCTTCTTGGATGGGTGGTCTGTAACAAGCTCCCATCACAAAATCTGCCTTCTTTTGGGCTCCTTTGATTTTAAATGTAAATGCACTTCAGCTGGGCTGGCAAAACTTCAGCCCTCAGATGGAATAGAGTTTATTCCCAATTGCCTGGTCACTGGAGCAGCTAACACCAGAGTGCCAGTATCTTCCTTATTGTCATCAGGTGTAATTGCCCCCACTTGTTCTGTGGTGATGTACTGGTGGTCCTCACCAGCACACCATCTCCGAGTCACTGGTGTCCCACTTCCAGGCTCACTCCCGTCTAGCCTGGTATCATCCCCCTCCTGCTTCACATCTAGTTTAAAGCTCGGTTAATGAGCCTAGCTAGATTTTTAGCAAGGGCTTTAGCCCCCCTAGGAAACACGCGTGTCCCATCCCTAGTAAGAAAGCCTGGGGGTGCGTGGGCCACCCCATGATCAAAGAAACTGAAGCCCCTCTCCTCACACCAGGCTCGTAGCCAGGCATTAATCAATTTCTTCTTCTTGACTTCTTGGTCCTCTGTATTTAGCATTGGAATAGAGCTAAATACTATTTGAGCCCCAGAGCCCTCCATCATTCTCCCTAGAGCCCTGAAGTCTCTCTTGATGGCTTTGGGCTTTCTGTTCTCTATATCATCACTACCAATTCTGAATACTATCAGAAGATAATAGTCCATCTCTTGGGCCAGGGAAGGAAGTTTTCTAGTTACCTCCTTCACTGATGCCCCCGGTAAGCAGCTGACCTCTCTGTGGAGCGGGTCCGGTCTGCAGATGGGTCCCTCTGTTTCTTTTAGAAGGGAATCCCCTACAACAATCACTCTCCTCTTCTTCTTAATGGAGGATGTTTTTATGTTTTTCTGAGGATGGTGCAGCCTGGAGAAAGATTCTAGGCTGTGGGAGCTATCATCCTCATCTTTGGGGGTGGATTCCACCTGCAGTACTTCATATTTGTTCTTCAGGGGGATCTGGGGTTTTGGTGTCTGGTTGAGGGGAGCAGGTTTCCTTCATCTGGCAGGAACTTGCTGCCATTCCCCATCTCTTGTAACCCCAGCCTTGCAGTTTGCAGGTGGATGGTGTTCGGACGCACCAGCTCCAGCAGCCCGCTGAGTTAGTGAGAGGGCCCTGCTCCACTGGTCTATCTCCCTCTCACATTCCCTGATAGTCCTCAGCCTCTTTACCTCCTCCCTTAGCTCCTCCACCATTCCAAGGAGTTCCCCTACACAAGCACAGTCCCAGTGTTTATCCACCCTCCCAACCCACCCCATATTGCCATGTTGTGATGATGCAAACTTGCACAAAGGTACGTTGGAACTGTTAACGTCCGTCAATGTCTTCCTCGGTGCACTATTTGCGCGGTCCCCGAGGCCAGGCAGTGAGGTGTGTGAGGGGCTGCGAAGCCCCCCTCAAGCCGAGGGATGGTTGCCTGCCCGAGAGTTTTCACTTTGTTCACAGGAGGAGCTTTCCACATGCCAATGAAAGCACTTGACATGAATCTTGATAATGAATCTATGCATTTTTGCCAACAAGAAACAAATCTATCTATTCCAGTAGCAGAGAATCCTGAGGTCCTGGAACTGATGAATCCTTTGAAGGCGTTTTGAGCTGCTACTTGCTTGTGAAAAACCTTCTCTTGCAGGAAGTTGTTGAAGTGCTTGAAAGTGTGGTAATCGGTGGGAGAGAGGTCTGGGGAGTAAGCTGGGAGAGGGAGGCTTTTGTAGCCTGGTTTGTGCAGCTTCTGCAGAGTCATTTGCAAGACATGTCATTGGGCGTTGTCATGAAGAAGAATTGGTCCTTTTCGATCAACCAATGTTGGATGTAAATGTTGCAGTTCTAGGTGCATTGTGTCGATTTCCTGGCAACACTTCTCTGCTGTGAGGGTTTTGTCAGGATTCAAGATGATGTAGTGGATGATTCTACTTGCTGACCACCAAACACTGACCATAGCCTGCATCTGATGTAGCTTCGGTTTGGGGGTGTCAGTCCAGCCACTGCACAGAACACCATCAGGTGTTGTACAGAATCCATTTTCCATTCAGCTGGTGTAGCACCCATTTGTCAAGCTCTTTTGGTTTTCCAGTTTGGTACAAATGTCAAACAAATGTTGAATGGTCAACATTGAGTTCTTCTGCAACCTCTTGACTTGTTTTCCGTGGGTATACTTCAATACTGGCCCTCAATTGGTTGTCATCTATTGCAAAAGGACATCCACGACCCTCCTCATGTTCAAGGCTCTTGTTTCCATTATGAAGTTTTTGGGACCAATGTCGAACTGTATGTTCATTGATGGTCCCCAGGCCAAATGATTGGTTGATACTGCAACAGTTTCCACTGCTTTACATCCCCTTTTGAGCTCATGCAACAAAATCGCTCAAATTTGCTTTTATTCCATCTTTAATATGAAGGCGTAATATAAAACAGAATAAGCAGTGAAACCAAAGCCATTTGCATAAATAAGTAGACTGAATTTCGTGCTTTAAGATGGCGTACTACATGAACACCGTTCAATAAAAGCTTAATGCAAAATAACCATCACAGTTTACAGTGACAAAAACGACAACTATTTTTGCACCAATCTAAGAATAGATTTCCCTAATTAATACTGCCAGATATAGCACAAAATCAAGACCCAAATCTCTGAAGACTAATGATAACTATTTTATTTTCCTTTTCTCCGTCTGTTCCAAAATCAAATCACACTGTCTTCAACACATATGGGAGTGGGCAACCATGAATCCAATCTTTCTTTCAGTGGCAGTTCTAAGAACAAGGAGTGCAATATTTGGCTCATTAATAGCTTAGTCTTAATCATATTGAATTCAGGAGGGGGGGAATTGCATTGCCTTTAATGACAGACTGAACAACCCACTTCCCTTCCTTTCTCATACTATATGTATGTATTTAAATCTGCTAGACAACACTCTCATATAAGACTCTGACATGCTCCCAGGAAATCTAATAGCACAATTTCATCCAGGCTAGACTGTGGCCCTTGCAAGCAATCTTTGCACCTGCTTTACACCACACACTATAAAGGTATAGGTCTAGATATACATGTACATATGTATATAGCTAAATACATGTGACAGGTTCAAGAAGAACAAAATAGGTTATTGTTAGTAGACAACTGCAAAGCCAAAGGGCTCCTTTCTCCTCCTCCTTTCCCATTCCCTCCCAGAAAGGTCCATATAACGTGTATTAATTTTTATCCCATGCATTTACCATTTAGTGGGGAAACTTAATTGTCGGAAGTCTGATATTTTCTTTCCTCTAAATTAAAATAATGAAGGTGGTAAGAGCTAATTAATGTGCTCATCCCAGAGTGTGCAACCTATGAAAGTGTTGTGCATTTTAAAAATCTAAATGGACTTTTTCATTGTGTCTCTGTGGGACTGCTACTTCACCCTCCCTTCTGGAGCTAGCCAACAGAAATGAGAAAACAACTTCTAATTCACACAGGAAAGGCCAGATCTACCCTAAAAGACAGAACACTCTTAAGTTCTTCATAAAATAGCATATTTTCCATATTGAAATTGAAATATTTCCGTTTTTATTTAAACATATAATGAATTTCTTCTATGTTAATGCATATTAATGGCAACTTTAGGAAGGGGTAGATGTACGCATGGATATATATGCATTCATACAGTCAGTCTCTGAACTGGTAAATATAGTTTCCCTAAATGTCATATTTTGTGCAGTACTCAGCTTTTGTTACTGTCAGTGCAACAGTCCCACTAGCACTATGGCTTACAGAAGACTTATAGAGTTTTTTGACTTTTCTTTCTACCTGCCATGAATGGAATTTAAATGTATGCTAGCATCATTCTGCTCTTTATACTTCAAGTCTGGATTATTCTAATTGCTATTATTGTTCTTAACTTATTATTTCTTGCATAAGAAATTAAGAATCTGCAACTTTTTTAATATTAACTTTTCACAAGCCACTCTGAGTTGTCTCTTAGTCAGTGTTATGCAATAGAATTACAAATGTCAAATGATGCAGATATTGTTCCTGCTTAGAAATTTACTAGGTAATGTGATTGGCACTGATCTATTATTCATCAAAAGTGTAGTTACTCATTGTTTTGCAGTTTTATGCTAAGAACTGTATGTTGTTTTATGAAACTGACAAAATCAGTCAATTAAAAACACAGACGTTCTAATAAAATATATAACTAACTCCTTGTAATGCATTTGGATTGTTTCCTTTTCTTAGTCTGCATTGTGAACAATGCCAGTTGATATATGAATGCTAGAGAACTAAACTGAATAGCACTTATAACAGAAACTATTATCAAGTGGAAAAAAAAGGGTAATAAAACCTGAAAAAAATGGAAACATTTCTTCTTGTACCTGGATCTACACTGAGATGCATTAATAGATTACAACAACACCTACAAAAATATATTACCCATTTCTTTGTTTATCAATCAGCTTCGGCCTTATTTCTTCTAAATATTCAAGAGGAAATATTTTCCTAGGCTCGACTTAGAAGCAACCTGTGTAATATGGAGTATACTTATTTACATGTCACCAGTCCCAAGCTAGAGAGTTGGAATAGTTGCAAGATACAAGCTTGCTGACACGGTTTATTTTCTTAATTACATAAGAAGCAGGTTTGTAACTTGAACTTCTCAGGAAACAATAAGCCAGCTCTACATGCTGTATTCAAGTTCTCATAAGAAAATTTAAAAGTTTATCTGACTAAAATAACTTGTAAATTAACTCATTTTTCTTTGATTCTTTTTGTATTTTGGGCATTGTAGACCTTAGCAATGATATTAGTTCTAGTGTGGGAAAATATTATAATTGAGATCAGGTGAGTTATTTGCAGATTTAAAGTTTTTCTTTACACTGTGCTGACATTTAGCACAGGCCCAGTTAGGAAAACAATACTGTCATTCATAGCTTTAGACCTAGATTTCAGTTGACTTAAGCAGGCACAATGAAACTTGATCATTCACTGGTTATCCTTATTGTGTTCTCAAATTTTCTCTCAGCAAAAGCATAATGACTCAGTATTGTATGGTTGCATAGACAAGGGCCCAGAACAAGAGACACTAGTTTTGTCTGATGGTGTGAGAAAGTTGTGAAGAGATCTTTTCTTCCAGATGGTGTTAAATTCAGCTGCTTTTTTAATATTGGCCTTGCACGGGAATCTGCTCCTCCCTTTTCACAAAGAATAAGCCTGGGTTCCTACAAGTTAACATGCATACTCACGCAACCTGCAATTTCACTCCAACTGTTTTACAATGGAGTAGTATGCTAAACAAGTTTGATCTGTTTTTTCCCAGTGCTAAAATTAGCCTTCAAAGGACTGCTCAACTGCTACTTACACTTTTTATTTAAAGCTATATTTGATTTGACCTTTTTTAATACGTTTTAAGGAAAAGCATTTTGCAGATAATTTTATAGAACATTATTTGCTATGTGAGGCAAGCATAAACTTGGAGGGCATACATTTTAACATGCTCTCTTTTCCTAAGTCAGATTTGTAGGACAAAAGGGGGAAGAAATTGGGCATTTTGCTTCTAATCAATGAAGGAATAATGATAACGATAACGATAACAACGTTTTATTAATTGATAGTCATGCAGCATCAATAAGGTACAAATCAATTTAATATTACAATGGCTATTACGATTATAATATTGATGTTTTTACTGGGTGTTTTTCTTAACAAATTTACGTAAAAGACAAGCAAAAGCTTAAGTAAATTGACTTCATTGAATGACTAAGTAAACAAGAGGTTTCCCCAGAAAACATCTTATTGCCTCAATTGAAGCTCTTTGAGAAAGAAAGCACACATGCTTGTAATGTCAATGTTAATTGTAGTAGACAATGGCTCTAGGTAAATAGCACCCCTGGACATTCAGTAAATGAAAGGCATACAGGCATTCAACAATGAAAGTGTTCCACAAACATCGATACAAATGTAAAATAAACAAGGAGCTTCTCATCGGTCACTACGGTAGTAAACTTTGGCACATGTACAGCAGCTAAAGTGGGATGTTATATAAGTACAGTTTGACTGGGGTACTAGCAGAATCGGTAAAATAGTAAGCCCTTTAGACTGAAAAATCCTACAGAATATGTTTGGAACTACAGGGAAGATTAGAAGACTTCGGAGGCTAATTATTTTAAAGCAAAAATGCGTGTGGTGTTTATAGGACCTCTTTGATGGTTCTCTGTTTCCTTCCTCTCAGAGTATGTGACATAAAAGTAAATATTTCCATTATAAAATCAGAAACATTATTTTATGTGAGCTGTCCTATCCCGAAGTAAAAATTGGAAAAAATACCCACTGAAACCACAAAAAGGCCCCACCAGCCTGTACAAGATTAGCTCTTTAAAAAATAAAGAACACTGAGAATTATTCTCTTATCTCTGATCCAATTTTAATCTACCTTAGATCTGTTCACTTTCTAAGATAATATTATACACTAGTGTGCCTCTGGAAAGACATTTAGGTCAAGTCCAAAGGAAAATGTTACCCTTAAAAATTAATCTTGCTCAGTTCCACCGTAAAAGGTGCTTAAACTGCAATGATTATAAATATGCACATCATCCAAGCAAGTGTTTATTAAAAACCATGAGATGCTTGCAAGGTCGGCACATGGTGTCTGCTATTTTTTCCATCAGGGAAGAGCAGCACAGTCTCCATAGCTACACCTCCCGGGTTGCCTTGCCTCTCCTAAATCATCTGCGAGACTTGGAGCACAGAAGAAAAGTTAAACTTGCTCCCGAGGATCTTGTACCGAGGTTGCAGAATTAACAGAAAGAGACAGCGTGCAGCTACAGAGCAGTTGGTGTTCTCACTTGGGAGCCTGCAGATGGCTATGGATGGGAAATGCCTCCACTTACGAGGTGATGGAGATGAGTATGGTATAGTGCACTTGATAGTTTTTTTTTCATCCTCCAACCCCCAGCAGGGCTTTCTGTCACTGGCTGCTGGGGTATGGAATTACCACTTGTCCCGAGCGTGGGAATGGAAGCACCCAGCCGTTCACATCTCCTGCGCGCCGTTTAACGGAATCAATTAGGCGAGACAGACCGTCAGCTTCCTCGCCCCCTTTCCATTTCTGTCAGGACTATATACGTCCTAATTATTTCAGTTTGGGATGCCAGACCTGTTTCCTGGATAGATCTGATAATCCTTAAACAAAAAGAGAGGAGGCGCACACGTGGGTTTTGGAGTAAATGTCACTTTCATTTCCAATGCTAGGAACAGAGTAAGACACAGAACATTTTTAACATTTTGACAAGGGAGGAGGCGATCTCGTCTCCTGCATGTCTTTCTGCTTCAATAGCTTCCTCAAGGAAACCTTCTCGGAACAGAGAAGCATCTGTGCTCGCATTTTGAATAGAAGAATAAAAATCAGCCATCGCTTTGTTGATTCCTATGCAGCTCCATCGAATTCTCAGTAGATAAAAATTGCTAAGCTTGCCTACACTTCAGTGTAAAGTTTTTGAAAGTCTGTTTATTTATTTATATTATTTGTAAAAAAAACCCTCAATGCTTTGTCTAAGATGAATGTAGACTTATTTTTTTTCCAGTTCAGTCCACACTGTATCATTACCAATAACCATCATCTTCATTCTAACCAGCTACCAGCTTTATTTTAAAGCTATTTCATTGCAATGAATCATTTTGCAAAATAAAACAGCATTTCCAAATAGCTTTCTAAAACAAAATCATCTCAGCCCAGTTAAACATTAACTGGTCTGGGTTTCTATTTATGTATTTAACAGCAGTAGTCGCACATGCACTGTTTGCCACCAGTACCATTTCCTCATTGCAGCATTTATCATCTGACAACTTCATATTTTGGACTAAGTATGCCATTTAATTCCCTCCACTCCCACCTTTAGCTGTAAAAACATTAGATTCAATAAGCATTCCTGACCTTTCTCGTGGTTTTTTGGTTCATTTTTTTACTGTCTCTTGCAGTAGTCTTTCATTTTCACACGATGTACGATGGTACTGAAGGAGTTTTTACTTTCGGTTATCTAGCTTTATGAAGACCAAAACACTCATACAGCTAGATAACCAAAGATAACAACTCGCTTCCCTCAAAGCTGATTTTTTTTCCTTGCTAGAATCCAGATTTTTTTTTTTCTGATAGATGTGCAGTTTCCTCCAAGGGTATTAGCGTTGCTTTAAAATAGTCATCATTTTATGCAACTGTGACCTGGTGTGTGTGTGTGTGTGTGTGCAGCTAATAACATCCAAAAGAGATCTATTGCCTTCTAAGTTTATTCTGAACTTTTTTCTTTCAGCCAGTAATTTCCAGCAGAGATAGCCAAAAATTCATCTGATAATATCAGAAAATAAACCCAGCATCAAGCTGTGCTAAGGCTGACAAGCATCCATCCCTTCACAAGCTTCTATTTGCATTGTAAATTCTTCAGTCTCACAAAAGACTCTTTAGATTCTATAAAGATGTAAAGCCATCAGCAATTTCAAGTTCAGTGTAAGGAGGAAAACAAATCCCATTTCAGTAGGAAGTTACAAGATGATTCAAGGATCCAGCTCCTGATTCTTTTAGAATATGCATGGTATAGAGCTTTTTACCAAATTATATCAGCTTGATTACAAATATGTTGCATGCATGCGTGTTTGGGGGGGCGGGGGGGAATCCTCACTTTCTCACCTTCTAGAGCTGGGAAGAAGATGTGATCTTGCTGGCATGCTGCTGCCCCCGGACTGGAAGGAGGAGAAAAGGGGCATCATTGCAGGGCTTTCAGTGCCAAAATGTGGAACAGCCTGGCAGGGTCAGAGGTCTTGGATCGCAGGAGACCAAGGTAATGATGATGTCACGAGAAATTTCAAGTACACACAGTTATTTATATGCATGAGTGATCAGCGATCTGCCCCTAGCAGAGGTGGCAGCAGCAGCCCAGGACTGACTACAGGAAAATCCACCTGCCGTTTTTACCTTCCTTATTGCTAGTGTAGATCTCTCTAATATCCGAAGACTGGAAAAATTCTCTCTCTAAGGATAGACAAAAGCGATTCAGATCTGCAGAATGTCTTTGCCTGTATTTCTCTTTTGGCAGCCTCTGCTTGTGCAGAGAAATGCGAGGTACTTTATTATAGCTTAAAGCAGGGCCTTGCTTTCTGAGACTGGGAATCAGATCTGTGTTACACAGGGAGTCGATGTGTAAATTGCATTGACAATTTAACCTGCTGTGATGTCTTTTTAATGGCTTCATAGCTTGGTCATGTTTTGTGTCTATAGTGATTTGCAGGTATGTACACCAGGACATCTGTGCAACACATTTTTCTATATATGTTTATTCATAATGCTGCTAGCAGCAAGCTCTGGCTTGTCTCCAGTGTATTCTATAGCAGCTATTATCTCTCTCCATCCCTATTTCCCAGTGTGTGTGGAGTGGAGTGCATGGGTGTGGTGTGTTAGAATGCAATACAGGTGAACATTGCAGCAAATGGTGAAATGCCTTAATAAAAATGCTTTTTTTTTTAATTAACTTTGTACTTAAAGTGAAGACATGCATGCTTACATTACTCAAGAAATCAATGAAAACAAGTCTTTTTAAACTGTTAGAATGCATTATGTACAGTTTTAGGATTGAAGCATCTCAATTCACCCCTCCTCCACATTATACTCTGAATTATTTAACATTATAATTTGTACATAATTTTTCTAAGTCTAAAGTGCAAACAATAAAGGTCTCTCAACTATACATGATACAATGAAACTCCAGACTGAGTTCTACAATATTTACTGTTGAAATTAATAAATGTACTTCAACAGCTCATACATACTATGATTGGTATAAGAAGCGTATTGAAAAATTAAGCACAGATAGAATATGGACTGCTCTGCACTTCTAAAGAAACTACTACTTAAAATTCATGCTGCTACTACTCTTTTAAGGTGTAAAATACAACATCGTTCTTAATGTTCCTGTACAGTTCTAGGGGATACATCTCACTGCATTTAAATAGATTTTTTTGTAAATTAAGCTGTTTGCATTGTTACAGTTTTTAAGGGGAAATAAATTTAAAATTTATTTAAATTACTCTTGTTCTATACTAACTGTATAGTCTGCTCATATAACAAAGCATATGTGTACTTGTATGTACACAGGGGAATCATGTATATATGTGTGTAGGATTAAGCACGTGTGTATATGTATTTGCATTTAAATATATATTATATGTGGTTACACTGTAAAATTACAACTATATAAATCAATTCATTTTTTATCATAGATTAATATCATAAAAGCATGAAAATGGAAAAGCAATATCATTTATCAGACAAGGCCCAAAATTAATACTGCCACCAAGAAGTAATACACAAACATTACTAATGTGCCAAATCCGGATATTACTAATGAGGTCATTCATTTGTGATTTCAGATTATCAGCCTCTGAATTTTAGCATTATTTTTTTAAAATGCATATTAGATACTCTGGTTTAAGGAAACACTGCAATTTGCCACCAGTGCTTGATTATAGAGTCTGGCATAAAACTGTTAGAATTCTTAAAACACTATTATTTGTTACTGTGCTTCTTCATTACTTCTCAGGCTGTTCAAGCACAACAGGGATGACAATTAGACAGCTGATAAATCTAAAGCCACATGATCATTCTGATATTATGTAAAATTCTAATGAGCTTCTCTGAATTTGCAGTTAGAAAAAATTTTTTCTTGCAGAAGCAGCAGTACTAGTGGTTAGGCATGTGTTACATGCAGTAGGATTGTGAGTTTATGCACTACATTGTCAGAGTCATGAAAATTCAGGTATTACTTGTGTATGTATGTGTATGTCTATACATATATAGATCTTTCTACATATAATGCATATTAACACAGGCACATCGATGCATTAAAGCATGTTGCCAAGTCACAGGAGTTGCAGTTAAATGCAAAACATTTTACTGTAAATTAGTATGTTTCAAAGATACAAAACACGCTATTAAACATCAAGCTCTGTTCTCAAGACCACCTTACACAGTGACTTAAGAAGTAACTGCAATACACCTGTCACATTTTGTTGATTAATCATTGGAGCCTCAGAAAGTCAAAAGAGTCAACATGACAATTATAACCTAGGTATTCATTAGCCATATTGCCAACTAAATTTTCTAACTCTCAGTCACCCAGTAGGGCCTTGAGATCGAGGGGTGCCCAGTAAGACTGCACAAAAATACTTACTTGTGAATATCACAAAAAAAAATCTCTATATAGCAGCTGTTATTTTTTTTCCAAAATCACTTTAGAATGATCTACATATTGGAAGATAAGTAATCCAAAGTTTTTCTTCCTGCTTCCCAAATAAATTTCCTTTAATGGCCTTTAAACTGGTATGTAATTGCCATGCTTGTTTTCTAATTTTTTTATAGGTCTCCAGTTGGTTGTGATCTAAAGAAGAAACATCTTCCATGGATTTTTAAGAATAAACAGTCTCTATGTACTTTAAAGAGAAATACTTATGATTCTCTAATTATTAGAGACTTGTTCCAATGCCAGTATCCTCATCTTATGTATGGAACCCTATTTAAACTGGTATGAAATACAGAAGTGTGTAACATTATATGAATCCTCTTTTCATACTAAATTAGAACAGAATTCACATAGATGTAAGACATGTCACACCAACAAAATTCAGGCAAGTATTTCCTGCATAATAACCCCTTCCTTTCAGCCAGGTAAGTCACCTGACTGGCTTGCCTTCTAATAAGTGTCTTATAATTTTTTTTTTGTGCAGACTATATTTGTGTTATGTTGAATATATAGCATGCAAAGGAATATCGAATATAAATCCAAATTACAAAAGAAGAAAAGGCAGAGTATTGATAATTCAGAATCTTGGAGGGGAAAAAGAGAACCACACTAAGTAATTTCACATGAGTACACTGTGTGCCGTTAAAGAACATGTTCTATCATCTGACTCTTATTATTAAACAATAAAGTAAAAATGCCATTTCTTGTCATGATTGCCATTTCCTGTGATCTTCCTGCATTGATTAAATCTGAAAATAATAGACACAAAAAAGCCAAGGATCATAATCAATTTCAATGTTCTTGTTATTAAATGTATGTAAATAGATAAATGCATGTGTGTTCAGGAGGTGTTGTGTACATCGATATTTGGAAATTATTGAACAAATTACTAAAATTCTTTTAATAAATTACTAAAATGCTTGACTCTAGATTAAACAGAAAAAACTAGCCACATTTCCTGCAGATGATTTAATATGACTTAAAACAGATATGAGTAATGCAGGGTTAAATGTGGTAATTAATATTTACAGGGCATAATTATGAACAATAAAAACAAATTCCATAATTATTTGTGGAGACCTATGATAAAAAAAAAAAGTTTAAGAATATTTGGGGCTGCTGAATAGATATGCTGAAAGCTACAGAGGCATATACAATATTTGCATACTGTAAGCCACCAGTTAATAAAGGATGGAGGCTCCATCTACCCTTCAGTTTAAAACATGCAAAACACATGAAGCTAGTATTTTTCTGATAAAATTTCCATGTCTGATGTCACCAATGTCCTGAAATCAGGATCATTAGAAAGGCATGATCTATATTTACAAAACTGTTACTACATCAAGAGTTGTATGTGTAAATAAATATAACAATCTAATCACTGTCATTCCATCATATCGATTACATCAGACTTAAAGGCACATTATTTTTTACAAAGCAACTGTGTTCTTCTATTTGATTGCACATTATTTCCCCTATTTCACGAATCCTGGGCTAGAGTTGTTCTTGGAGAGGTACGCTACTTGCTGAATGAGTGGCTTGTTGGATGGGTAAGAGGGAGGACCAAAATAGAAGAACCATTGTATAAGTCCCTTGCTTCAGTTACACTCTCTGCCTACCGGCGTCCCAGAGCGCCCACGCCAGGGCTGGAGGTAGCCTGCGCCCTGGCCTGGCCCGCTGCCGGGGCAGTCCCGCGCCCCAAGCCCGATACGTCGGAGCCAGGACTGTGCCGTGCTGCAGTAGCTGTTCCCGAATTCCCGGGGCAGCGGCACCTAGAACCGCGGCATGGCACAAGCCACACCCCACACCCTCCCCAAAACGGTGTGCAGTTTAGTCGGGCTGAGCTCCTGCCAGACACATCGCAGCTGCTCCTGCCTCCGCGGCCAAGATGGCAATAATTACAACCTCATGAAACATGTATTAAATCACCTTCACTCAAAGGAATACATATTTTGACCAAGCTGCATTTTGGACAATCCACTAAGTAATGGCTGTTTGCTTGAAGTGACCCACTAAGCACAGAGCCAGACGAACTTATTAACGACAGTGAATAATCTCCTCCACGTTGGCAATCTCAAAAATATGAGTTCGACTTTTAAAATTTATATATATATATATTACAAAACAGCTCGAAAATGTAGAGTCAACAGGAGTTAGTTCTCATATGCTAATTCAAAACCTGGTGAATGATTGTTCCTATGTCTATACGCTTTCGAAAGATACCCAGGTACTGCTAAAAAGCTTCCTCTCTGCATACTGAAATGTTCTAGCTTTGCTTTTACTGGAAATCTGCTTGATAATTAAGAGTTCCCACACCTAACCACGCACAAGACCAACAAATTCAGCATAAGACATACAAAATCAGCTAACCAATGTAAGTCATCATGTTAACTCATAAACCCCTGCCTTGTTAAATCGAATTTCCCTCGCGGTCGCCAGTGGAAGTTCCTGGAGCCCTACCAAGACGACCTGTTCTGTCTGACGCTGGGCGAGGCAGCCCCTATCCCTGAACCTGACACAGAGCTAGTAACCAAACTCAGGTTCACATATACCCAACTCCCTCGATCGGAAAATACGGATGTGCAACGAAGTTCAACTCTCTCCTTTTTATAACGAATTCAGGTTCTGTATAACCCCCTCGTGACACTTACATTTGTTCTTTATAAAATAAAGATTTGACCCCAGATCTAAATGTTTAGGTGAAACAGTTAGAAACTATTAGAAAACAGTTAGAAACTATTAGAAAACAGTTTCCCACCACAATCAAGACCCCTGAAAAGCACAGAAAGGTTTTTTCCTATCTTCAGAAATTCAGATCTTTCCCCTCGTCGTCTCTATTTAAAAGTGCTGCTTAGTTGCGTGGTGTAATTCTTGCACTATTAGTTCCAAAATAGTTAGAAAGCTTCCATTTAAGAGGGGGAGGGAGATAGGCAAAAGGATGTGGTGGGGGTTTTTTTCCCTCCTTTTTCCATATTGCTTCCTAAGCTCCAGGGTAGAAAGTGAAGTGTTGTATGTGAGGCTCTGAAAGTGTTTTGGGGTTTTTTTTGGGGGGTGGGGTGGGGGGGTGGACATGATCTAGTCCAACCCTCACTGCTGAGGAGGATGTGCTCTGAAATTCAACCAGTTTTCCCAAGTCTCTTGTTGCTGATGAACCTAAGCCCTTTTGTTCATCCATTGCCATCATCTTTTTTCATTCCTACTACGTATTATGCATTTCCAAAGATAATGAATTTACACTAAAACCTCTCATCGTCCCATTTTGACAGACAGAACAAATTAGAAACATCTGGTCTAAAGAAAAGCAATGGCTACATATTCCTAGAGAAGGAGGAAAGCACACATTTATTTGGAAAAAAAATGAACCAAATGGTTGAATTTTTCTAAGGTATTTTCCTCCAGCTAACTTCTGAAGAAGAGTTTCCTCTGAGTCCTGTTTTTATGAGGTTTAACCATTTTCTGTAACTTTTGTCAAAATTGATTGACTGGTCAACAACAACAATAATAACAACAACAAAGAATCCCTTCTAAATTGTTATCATGAAACTTGTAGCATGAGCTCTTGTCAATAAATACAGTGATTGCTTGAAAGAGGCTTTCTTAACGTTTTGTGATTTCCTTCTTTTCCTTCTCATTCAACGCTCCAGGTTCAAAATCAGTGGCACAGAACCAACATTTTGCCCGTTCGTTTTAGGGCGCAGAAGCCGAGCATAATGCGTTGGGAGAAGTTCGGGGTTGTGCCTGACCGCTAGAGGTATGTGGGGAAGGAGGGAGGGAAGGAGGGAGGGAAGGAGGTGGTGCACGGCAAGGTAGGGAGGCGTCCTGGCCCCCGTCGCAGCTTATCCACACACAGCACCCATAGGACCTCCTACCAACACAGCCCCTGGGGACAAGGCAGACCAACAGAACTCTATAAGAATAAAAATGCAATCTGAGACTAAACTAACGAAATTCAAAGTAAAACCTGGCTGCACAAAACTGCTGAGAGGATTTATAAAATTCTGGATCAGTCTCTCAATCAGAAATACACTCGTGTTTCCATTCCCTGGCTTGGCTACTTCAGTTTAGTAAAGATATTTTAATAGAGAGCAACGCGCGTGTGTGGGTGTGAATGTGTGTATGTGTGTAGCCGCTAGCTTGCGGCTGATTTGCTTTAAGAGTGACTGTGCCAACTTTTAGAAAGATGCTCTGGAACATAACAAAACAGACAAACAAACATCAGAAAAAGAAAAACTTAGTTCTTAATAAAGAATACCATTCATTTTCAAAACATCAATTGCATTTAATTCTACAGGCTCACCAGTAGAAATTCTCCTGATGCTAAAAGTTCTCCAAACATCATTAGCCACTGAAATGTTTCTAAAGGGAGAAAGGGTACAGGGAAAGATATAGAGGAGACAGCTTTAGAAAATTGCTCACAACTACCCTCTTCTACCTTGGTATCAACAACAAAGCCAACTTTCTGCAGTCATACATCCGAGACCCCCTTTAATATCGTTTCTCCTACCAAATGGGAGAAATCAGTGCAAAGACAGAGCCTAGTGACTTTTCCATTTCCTGTGTCCTCTTCTTTAAACCGGCACTGATATCAGCGAATCCCTTACAGCAAGCCGCTAACACTGTATCGATAGTCATTCGAAATTTACATTTATGATGATTTGGGGGGGGGGGGGGGTGACTTAATCGGCATGTTCTATTTCCCACTCATCATCTGATGAAGAGGAATGGCAGCGTTCCCGGGGACGGTGATAGCGCACCGCGAGAGCGGGCTTTTTTTGCTACCGTGCAGGGAGAGAGGGTGGGCGGTTTTGTTAATGCTTATTTTATTGGGCAGGGGCTCCGATCATTGTGGCAAAGCGGCGAGTGGAACCAAGAAGTTAACGCACTGCGGATGGTGCCTATCGGTGGTCCGGCCACCTCCCCGATGCGGCCGCCGCCCTGGCCTGGCTCGGCACGGACTGACTAGGCTCGGCTCAGCGCGGAGCGGCTCCGGCTCGGCGCCCCGCCACCGCCGCGTCCCCCATGCCCGCTTCACGTTCAAGGTTTAACAGTGAGGTCAAGTTCATTGACGTCAGCTTGAGGTTTACTGTACGTCCGGCTATATTTACATATATCAAGGAAATTAGGGCATTAAAAAAATATGCAAATCCTACTTCTTGGAGAAGAGACTGAAGATTCCTGGAGCGATCGCCCCTATCAATGAAGATCGCAATTCATGGAACAATCAGTTCTCCCTCTCCCTCGTCAAACATCATAAACAACAAAAAAAAAAAAGGGAAGACTGGAGCGCGCCGGCTTTGCGTCAGCCGGGGCCGGCTGCGACGTGGCATGGAAAAAGAGTCCGGCTCAGAACAGGCTGCTCCAGACGGCTCCCTATGCATAATGTACCGCTGCGACATTCTCCTCCTCCTCTTCCTCCTCCTGTTGATTCCACGATGTATTATTTTTAAAACTGATGCATATATAAAGCTATATTTGCATTTTTTTTACTTAACCGAAAGGTAGAAGCGATCGCCTTTCCTTCCTTTCTTTACACGCAGCACACCTCCCATTTTCTCCCCCTTCCCCCTTTTGGCATGACTCTGCTGTGTATGTGCCTTTATATGAAATTTCCTCTCTGCTTCTCTTTGTATAAGGTTACAAAATATGCACAAAGCTAATAAAACAAATAAAGGTGCACATCATGCTTATTGGGTCTTAAGAGGAGAGGCGCATATCATTGCCATGTTCGGCTATAATACCAATAGGTCGAATCTGGAAATCTGATCGCCTAATTAACTTCATATTGGGAAGAAAATACTGGTTTAAGGTACAAAGCAATATAGATAATGCGTGTAATGGAGACTGATTCAAAGGATTTATAATACTGCATTGCAGAATTCCAACCTATAAACACACTTATATCTGTATTGATTACAAGAATGTTTTATTTCAGAATATTATCCTAAAGTGTGTAGACCCAGGTATGGAGTGCTTTTTCTAAGGAAGACATTTTGTACATTCTATCTTAACTACTACGTTATTACATGTATTAAAATTCATGTTAATATGTTTAGTTTTAAACCAACTACCTAAGTCTTTACTGAAAAGGCATTTTAAAGGTTATTTTAACATTTCCGTTATCATTATCTTTTCTTTATGTGAAAATCCACAGGCCTTGTATTACATTTAAACCAAATATTATCTCATTTCAATTTACCTTAATGGGGAAATTGTTATTTAAAAAAAACAGTAGTTTAAACCTGATTAAAAGCAGAAGATTACTCTTTATATTCGAGAAATATTATATTTTTAAAGGAGTAATGTTTTCCATAACAATGCCCACACACACACACAATTTTCCTTTTTAAAAAAGAGGTCTAAGTACATGCATATATAATTAGTTACACCATGAATTACTTACCTGCAGAAACGTATAAGGCAAAAATTACCTCCCCCTCAAGACTGTCATGCACATATACTTTTTTAAAGTAAAGAGCAGAATGTCATCCTCGGTTTGTATTACTTAGTACCTGTTTCACAACATGCATACCTTCTTTGGATTTCTTATGGCATTACCTGTGCTACCTCTAGCTGCAGTTGTACAAGACCTATAGTAAAGTCCTCATATATGTCACCCAAGAAAAAGTGGTCAGATGGCTACTCGTAAAACATTAAAAAATCCCAGAAACAGATGTTATCATCTATTAGATTAGTTCTTGCATTACCATATAGAGCAATAATTCATATAGGAAAGTACCTTTTTCTACACATTTTTTTATGAATAGCAGTAGAGCTACACATCTGTGTGCAGGTACCCGTTTACGAGTGATGTTGGAGACAGCCCACGAAAGGAAACCCATATTTCCACTGCTTTTAATTAGCACACGTGAATTGTGCTCCCCTGTAAATCTGTAATAACATATTGAGACAGATTCACAGAGGTGAGTACGCAGGTGGCAGACGGCACAGAGGGAGAGCGGTGCGTGTGTGTAGGTGTCGGCGAGCGGGGGTATATATGGGTATGTTACATAATGCCCCTCTGCCTGAGGCACAAGTGTGCAGCGATGCGGCTTTCTCCCGCGGCAGCGGGGCCCTGACCGCCTCCCTTCCTCCAGCTCCCTTGGTGGCGCAATGACCCCACTCCTCGCCACTCCCCGTGCTGCCGCTGCTGCTTACCCCCACCGCCGCCTCGCTGCGCGCCGCCGTTGCCCCCGACGGCACCGTACCCGGCGGGAGGGGATGGAAGGGGCCGCCGCCGGTTCTCTGCCCCAGCTGTGCTGCCGCGGGAGCAGTGCCTGAGCCCCTGTCCCAGCTCCCCTCCGTCTCTACCCCCGTCGCCGCAGCCACATACCTGCCCCCCCCCCCATCCCGCGAATCACAGAGGGGTGACATTTGAATAAGCTCCGCAGCCGGCAGCAGCGCCAGCTCCTGCAGCTGCAGCGCTCTGCGCGGGCCTCTTCCCCAACCTGTCAGCCCCTCCCCCGCCCCTGTATGTGCCACAGGCTTCGTGGGGACAGCTGTCTTGCCTCAGACACTTGCTAGTCTAACGCTAATTTGACGTGTAGAATATGAACAATAAATACACAATAAATACATCCCCCAACTCGTTGCCTAATACTCAGTCTTTTAAAGCTAAAAATAAAGGCGCGTACAACTCATATTTGATTCCAAAATGCCACTGAAGTGACTATTCCACGGATTCCAGGCAGAAAAAAAAGTGGCATCAATAATACTCAAATTTGGAGTAATCGTTACAGCTGATCGTTACAGATGATAGAGGGCGTCGGGTTGAAAATAAATACATGAAATCGACCCCCTTTCACGTCTTTTTTTTTTGCAACACTTTTAATGGACAAAATAACCTAAATATTAAACATTTTACACTTAGATTTTGCCCTCTCTTCTTTTTTTTCTTTTTCTTTTTTCTTTTTTTCCTGCCCTCTCTATCTTTTAATCAAACCGTATATAATCAGATCTGCACCAATGTGCTCTATGTGTGGACACGCATGTTTTGGCATTATTTACAGATTGTTTTGGAAGAAGGGGGATACAGGAACAGAAAAATGTCTTGGTTTTTGTTTTGCAAGATTTAAACCTTTGAACGAAAAATTGTAAAATGCCAAACCATGTAATTTTAGATAGAATAACCGAAACTTGAAATGAGAAACAATTTTTTAATTTTTTTTTTTTTTTAGTAAGGAAAAGGCTGAATTTAGTGGGGTTTGCCTTCACAAAAAATCATAATTTGGACATTCTTACACATCCAGTGTGAATACATCTCATAATACACATGCTTTGGAAAAAATATAAAGCCATACCAAACCCTCTCTCTGATTAATAATGTCCTCCCTGATTAGAGGCAGAGAGCTAGAAACCAGGAGAAGCAGCAGAGGAAGAGAGGGCGAGAATTTTAATAATCAGGAGTTTCACGCATATTTAAAATAACTGAGAAACTGTTAGATTTCCAGAGAGGGGAGCAGAGGGGCGACATACAGTAAACTATTAGATACGTTTTAGTGAGCATTCAAAAACGTTAACTTCAGCATCAGTCTAGCAGAAGTAGCAAATGCAGTTGAGTTTCCATACACTAACACTTAGCACTAACAGAATTAGCCATATTTTCTGTTGCTCTGTTTTTGTAATCAGTTTATAACTTGGCATAAAATATGCAATAAATAAATTAAGGCCTGAAATTAACCGTTATTTTTCTGGTTTCCATAATAATTGACTCACAGAGACGACTAAACCTAATTTTGTTTCTGTTTGGATTATTTTTCCCTTTTGGGAAAAAAATCCCAGTTTGGATTGCCGGAGTCCACTTCTGATCTCCTGACATAGACCAAATAGAAAAAATTGGCAGGGCGTGGGTGTCCCTCAGCTCCATGACTCCTAGAAAGGGTGTTTTCTACCCAAGTGTCCCCCCTTGACTCCACTCTGTGGCCAGCTCCGTGGAAGCCTTGCGCGGCGGTGAGATCTGGGGGGGATACCGCCGCCCAAGGCCGGCTGCCTCCAGTTCAGGCGACCCGAGCCAGGCTATGGTGCCCCAGCCGCCGTAGTTCTCCAGCGCTCGCAGAGGCCACGTCTGGCAGAAACACAGCGACACCTACCGGTGTTCTGCACGGCCCCCCAAGCACGGGCGATTGGCGGGGCTAGGGCGCCAAGAAGTGCCGCACCCCGCTCCCTTGCCTAATCTAGCGCAGCCTGGGGAAAGCTCATCATGGTAGTGCTCCTTTCTGCGTGATTCGCTCTACAGCAAGAATCCAGCCCTACTAGAGCGATCGTTTCAGTGGGCAAATAAGCAAAATTCCACGAGAAAGCAAGTGTGTTTTTTTAATCTTTGCAACACGCCTTCTGAAACAAGTGGAAGTACTGTCCTTGTCGTCTCCTTGGGACCACAGATCCCAGCTACAGCGACTGAAATCCTACCCCCACCCCCCACTCCCCCAACCACCCCCTATATGCACGCTCCCGGTTCCAGATCTGGGCTGTATCCCACAAAAATTAGAGACCTGATCGGGATAATGATAAACGCCTCACTGCGAGTAAAGTCTTCCCAGAGAAGTTCGTGAAGGACACTCTAAGCACAGAGAGTGAAGGGCAGCATATGGGTGTTCTCCCTGTCGCTACCGTCTTACCCCAGCCTCTCTCCCCTTCTTTGTATTGTATTTGTATATACACCGGAAAAGACAAAATTCCACAAACACATTTCAGCAGGAATATTCACCGCCTCCTCAGTGCTTTGCATTTTAATTGTCAGGATCAAAAAATGGGCTCACTTTGTGTATTTCTATTTGAAGAAAAGTATGGCTTACAAACTGTGGGAAGGGGGACGACAATAATATCCTAAGCAAAAGTATAATTTTAGTATTCGCGCCCGCGGTCCTATTCTTTATTTAAGTCTTTGTTTTGATGTTGTGCAGAAAGAACTTTTTCTTGGAAACACTTTCTAGTTGATCGTATTACTCTTTCCCTTATCCCTATTCTCCTTTCATCTTTTTAATAATATTTTTAAATCATTAAAATAAAAGGGCCAGATTTATGTCATCAAAAGACACTTTTTACAAGTACAAATGGTAGTGAAGGAGCACTAATCGTGTTAGGTTTTTAGGAGGAAGACACACATCCGAGAAGTTGGAGGCTGCATTTGATTGGATTAACTGCTACTTTCTGTTGTTATTTTTAATAGTTCATTAGCCGGGTGTGCTTTGATAATCGATTCTCGAGATCTCATTCTAGGAATTTTGTTTGTTTCGTATCTTAATAGGCTTTTCTCTAGAGACTGTAGTTGGAGAAAAGAATGACTTGGCTGTTTTGAAGGACAATTTTTTGGGGGGCACCTGCAGGAGTTTTTTCTTCTTGTCCAGAAAAAAACAACAACGTGCAGTTCTTTTACAGTGAGGAAAGGGTGTGGCACAACTTGTAGCAACCACTTTTCAGAGGTTTTAACTTTCGTAACATGAACACTCAAAGTAGCTCTTTGAGTGCGTTTTCTAAATGTGCATTGAGGTAAATGAGCAAAACTTCGCTAAATCTCCCTGCTCATACAATTTGAGAATAAATGAGTTCGTTGCTAGTAGCATCACAAGACTGAGGATTCATTCTTAGAAAACGTACATCTACTAAAAGGAACCATCTGAATAACGATCTCGCTTAGAGTGATGGAAAAAATATAAATTAAAATGAACGAAAAATCAGCTTGTATCCTCAAGTACTGAAGAGGTCTCTAAATACTGGTTGATCACACCTAGACCAAAATCAAGAATAAGATACAGCGCTAACATTTTTCTGAATCTTTTTCTCTGAAGGGTATTGTTTTCTTCTTTTAGTAACTGCAGGAACTGATGATGATCATTTTTACTCTACAGTAATGCGGGTCTCTCATTTTGCCCTAGACACGCCGACGTCCTCACATCCTACCCTGCCTCATCCCCCAAACCCCGAGAGAGCAGCGGGCCGGGCTGGCAGTCGCAGATCTCCATGCTGTGCCGGCAGGACGCATGAGCGGATCGACGGGGCGCCGGCCCTGCGGCTGACCAACGCCGCTGCTCAGACACATTCCCACTCTTTAGGAGAACCTCCTGAGAGAGAACTGTAGCACCTTCATTAAAACTTTGCCATTTTGCTGAGAGATGTACGCATGCTTATTTGGCAAAAAAAGTGTCAGACATATAATATATTTCTCTCTTGTGTCTGATAACACAAGGATTACTTATTTAACAAAACACCACAGGGTATTAGGCAGTCCAAACGCACAAAATAATTATTGCCCCTTGACCTATGACTGTGCGCGTGCTCCCCCCTCCCCCTTTTCTTTCCCAGATTTTCAGTGGCAATGAATGAATCAAGAACTAGAGCAGCATATTCAGATACGAATGGATCAAAATTTAATCGTCAGGATAGTCAAGTTGAAGAATCAAGGCTGAGACGGCAGCCTATAGCAGTAGACATATTGCAAAAAAGTTGGGAATGGCTGGCAAAGGAGTGCTCATGGAGTTGTATAAAGGGAGATCATCTACCTTTCCAGGATGCCTCCCCTCACATCTTCAAAATGAAACTCAGTGAGAATAGAAAGAAGTTTATCTATGGGATATAAAACCTGCATATTCGTTATAAAAGTCTTTCTGAAGTTAACCTACTCTGCCAACCTAACTAAGCAAAACTTTTACTTATTTCCCCCCACCTGTCTCACTCACATAGGCAGTACTATTTCCCCGATAGCATTTCCTTTTTTTTTTTTCTACTAATGCACAGATGGCTCTTGGAAAAGCACTTGTCAGCCTTATACACCTAGAGCATTCAAAAGCAAACTCTCCCACCTCACCCATCAGCAAGCCCTTATTTTGATTATTTGTTAAAAGGCAGCCAGCTGGGAACTTGACAATGTGCTCGCACCCGCACTCTCTCTCTCAAACACACAAATGTGATGTGATGTGAGCGTGTGTGTGTACATATTGCCGTATGTGTACCAGCTCTGCCTGAACCGGTATGAATACCAGTTTCCCTACAAGAGTTACCGCTTCCAGCTCAATGCAGCCCCCGATAGATACGTGTGTTTAACAAACCAATAGGTAAATCGCTATCAGGCGATCAAGCTTGTAATCCAATAGCCTTTGTTCGGTAAAAAAAAAATATCATTAAGGGTAAAAATTTAGGGAAAGGGGAATAAGGACAAAAGCGGGGAGAGGCACAGAGAAATCTCTCCCCGCTCAGGAGAAATGGCCTCGCCAGCTCGCTCTGCTGCTGTCAGAGGTTGCTGCTTCTGTCGCAACCCATTCAGACAAGTATAAAATTACAGAAGACTGAAGTGTCATAGAAAGTCAACGAAGAATTCGAGGAATCGCAGAGTGACAAGGTGTAAGGAGGCCGACGGGCGACGGGGAGCTATCCCTGCCTCTTCCCCTCGAGACCTCGGGAGGCTGCGGACAGGGTCGCCCTCCCCGGACACCCTCCTGCCCTGTGGGTGACACAGGGCAGAAACTCCTCCGGAGCCCCCGGCAAAGCCTGAGCCTCCGCACGAGAGAGTGTGTGTGTGTGTGTGTGTGTAGGAGCGGCGAGGCTGCCGCGGCGCAGGGTGGCAGGGCTGCTCCGCGCCCCGGTACTTACATCGGCGATGCCTGACACCGATCTGCTCCCGTCCACAGCCCCTCAGCAAGACGTATACGTCACACACATCCTCGCAGAGATTAGTTGTGACTTTTCGAGCCTAATCCTGCTCATTCAACGGTAGGCAAGAGAGGAAAACATAAGGGGCGATGTAGGGAAGGGAGTGGCCACAGGTGCTGCCTCACACTGGACTGCAACGTGGCTCCCCCCTCCCCTTCACCCTGGCATTTCCCATCCACTCACCTCCCTTCCTCGTGCTTCAAATAAGAAAGCCGCGGGAAGGAGAGACGACACACGGATCCACGCTGGTCGCTGGGGCTCCGGTGGAGGCGCTCCCTCCTCACCCATGCACCTGGGATTCTGCCTGTGAGGCGCAGCGTTTGGGAAGGAGGGAGTGAAGGGCTGCCCGAGAACTGTCCGCCCGCCTGCTCAGATGGGGATCGTATGCCACACCGTGGGGCGCGCAGAGCGCTGTGGTGCGAGGCTACTGCTTGGGATACAAATGGGTCGCCGATTCCGGCGGACATCGCCTCCCCTCCTTCCTGTTGTTATTTTTAATATTATTATTCCTAATGATACTAATAATTAATTTTTAATATCTTTGCAAATGCAAACTGACAGTTGGGGCTGAGGAGCAAGAGTAGCTGTGTTAAACAATTGATTAGGAGCACTAGGAAGTGTCTCCGCAGGGAATGGAGACAAAGGTGAGGTCTATCTACTGCCTGCTTATTAATACAGTAACATCTTCAGTTCCCCACTACAGTAACGCAGACCCTCGTGATTAATTATATAGGAGGCATTATGAATTGTGACCTCTCCTTCATTCTTTCGCAGACATACTGTCAACACACCTATATCTGTGAGAGGCTGGAGTTGAGGGGGGATTGATAAGGGATCCAGTCGAAAATTTCAATATTGCAGACAGTAATTGTCCTTCTGATTTTCTTTGTTAAAATTTTATTTGGCGAATTGCGAATTTGCCCAAAAGATTCATTGACACTGTAAGGGCCATTCAATCTCAAAGAAAAGGAGAGACGGGGCTGGAAGCTGTTCACGTATACATGAGCACAATGGGAGGTTACTGTTACTGCATACACGCCCCTGGGATAAGAATACACAGACAATAAGAGATTGCTGGAATCCATCAGAATGTAACACGAATACACCGAATGTACCCCTAGACCAGCCAATAAGATTGCAACTAACAATTTTGTATGTGCCTGCTTTTACTATAAATGTAACTCCACAGGTACAGCCGGGGTCGCTCCCCTTGAAGAGCGTCCCTGGCGGCCAGTCTGTTTTTTAACCTCTTGCGCAAGAGAATAAATTTTGTACTTTATTTTTGTACCAGCTTGCCGTGCCGTCTCGTTCTTAGATTTTGTACCCTAACATTTTGGGGGCTCGTCCGGGATCTAACGGCGAAAACGGCACTCTGTGAATAAACCTCCGGAGGTGGTAAGTTCTGTTATCTGTTGTCTGTCGGAGCTCCGTCTGTAGGCTCAAAGGGAAGAAACTGGACGCAGTACTGCTTCCCAGAGCCAGAGTTGGTGAGGGGACGCCCCACCACTCCTGGAGGGAGAGGATGGGGGGTTTACCCCCGATCCCCTCCCGCTCTGAATCTGTCTGGGCCTCTGTCGGTTTTGGTTTGAGATGATGGGGGGTTTACCCCCGATCCCCTCCCGTTCTGAGTCTGTCCGGGTCTTTGTCGGTTTTGGTTTGAGAGGATAGGGGTTTTACCCCCGATTTCCTCCCGTTCTGAGTCTGTCCGTTCCGAATCTGTCTGTTCTGAATCTGTTCGGGTTTTTGCCGGCTCTGTTCGGTTTTTTTGCCGGCTTTGGTTTGAGAGGATAGGGGGTTTACCCCCGGTCCCCTCCCGTTCTGAGGTCTTTGTCGGTTTTGGATTTATATTTCTGTCTTCAGTCGTTAACGCGTCAGGATCGTCAGATTATCGGATATAGTTTGCTTATCGGTTGCTTGATTTTTCCCTGTGCTGCCTCATAGTTTTGGGGTTTTTTTTAAATGGGTCAAAGTAAAAGCAAAAAGGCGGCAACGCCATTAGAATTGGCCGCGCAGCATTTCAAAGATTATCAGGCACGAGCTGCGTCATCAGGGGATACGCTTTACGTAGGAAAATTGAAAATATTTTGCCAACTCGAGTGGCCGACGTTCCAGACAGGCTGGCCACCTGAAGGAACGTTCGCCCTCGCCCAAATTTATCTGACCCTAGAGAGTATTTGATGCAGAATCAAAGTCCGTTCTGCCCCCCCGCCCCCCAAAAAAAAAACCGGGAAAAAAGCTCAAGCCTGCTTCTCCTCCTTGATTGCGAAATTTTCCCCTTTTCGGTCCGCAGGAGTCAAGAGTTAAAAAGCTTTCAGCAAGTGTTTGCCTGAGATAAGGATCGGGGACTGGGATAGAGAGAAGGGGGGGGTTTACAGTCTTGTAGTTGATGTGTGGAGGAAAAAAAAGAGTTAAAGAGACAGTATTGGCATTGGCGCAGTAAAAAGGACAATTTGAAAACGTGAAATAGTAAAGTTTATCTGCGGAAAGAAGTCTGCTTGCTACTTCAGGGAAAATATGGATATGGAAATAATTTTGTGTATATAAAGTTCTGAAATCACTGATTGACAGAGGCACTCTGAGGACAAATCCCGAGTCTTCTCCAGCACTGAATAGAGTGCACCTGCCTTAATGGTTAAATTAAACTGTTAAGTGTAAGTTCTTTGTTTCAGATTTGGTGACCCAGGTGGGACCCTCTCTGCCCGTCTGCGGGACCCATTGGGGGCGGGACTCTCTTGGGTACCCTCGGGGATTTCTCCGGAGACACTCCCTTCCTCAACTGGATCTCTGCGGGGACAGACGGGAACCCTCAGATAAAAAGGTACATTTTAAATTTCTTCCCCTTGTGGAGTGACATTAATCACAGAAATTGGAACTATGGCACTATATGTCGCTTTGAAGTGAATGTGTGGTCTCTGTATGTTTTGAAGTGAATAAGTTAATGATGTTGTGTGTGTGTGTGTTATTTTTGTGGTGATAGTGTGAAAAGCCAACCCCAATTGTCAATACCAACTCGATTATTAAGCAGGAATGGTTTTAATAAACAATGCTGGGGCACACATGGGTTAAGTCCACCTAATGTGTCCCACTGATAGGCCCGCACTGGCTCATTGGCTTCTATGCAGGTTGAGCAGGCTTGTTTGTGTGGGTTCCAGGAAATACTGGTTAAACAGGTAAATGTCCTTTCGTTTTCCGGAACTTATTAGTATACCCACATCACGGTTTCTTTGTGTCTCCTGTTTGCCTCTGATGGCATTTATCTTATCTCCCCCGCTTCTTGGGTCTTCAGGCCTGTCTTCTGTCTCTGCTGTGGAACTGTCCTTGTTTTCAATTGGTGAACAAGCTAAACTATCTAATTCCTTTCGTTCACATGATTTGTTCCTTCTTTCAGTGAAATGAGATATTTGTGCAGAATTGTATTTGTTTTGTTGTAAAATAATGATGAATCCTGTCCAGATTGTACATGGATTACTGTGGGTAACAAATGGTTGGGATCTGAGTTGTCCTGAATGTAAGATCCAGGACAACAAGGAAAGATCCACCTATGCAGTGCAAGTGATTTGTGGTTGGGGAGCCAGAACACAGAACCCATAAGATGGGAGGCTGGCAGAGTGGCTGTGCTTTAAAGAAGAGCCAGCTGGGATATATTTTAGATCATTAAGATCTTAAATCATAAGGGGATCAGTGGTCCACCGAGTGGTGGACAAACAGGTAAACCCTGATAAAAGCTTTTTAATAATCAGTGGTGGCTGGTGTATGAGCTCAATTATGGGAAGAGTGGCCATAACACCTTGTTGTAATTAATGTTGTTCTTGAAGTGTGAGGAGAACTGGGAGAAGTAATGTGTGCAGATATGTTTTCCAGTTTGCAAAATCACCTGGAGCGGCAAGAGAACGTGGCATGAGAATGGGGTCTGGAATTAAGAAATAATCGATGTGCGTACTGTAGAGGAATCAGAATCGGGTGCTGTAGCTGAGCTTGAATGACTGGGGAATACGAATTAAAGGGTTATGTTCTTGATAGATACAGGAGCCTCTGTGTAAACCAGCAACTGATTCCTGTAGATGAAAATAAAATATTATGATTGTAATAGGAGCTACTGGCCAAACCAAAAAAGCATTCTTTGTGCAGTCTGCTAAATATGAATTGGAAAACAAGTGGGCACACATGAATTTGTTTGCTAGGAGCCCCTAGATCTTAATGAGAGGAGATTTACTAAAGTAGTTAGAGACTTGGGGCAGGAGGTACAAAATTTAAAGTGAGAGATCATCAACTAATCAAAGTATTGAGTTTGTCTTTAAAACAGGTGGAAAAAACACTGGTAACAGCAGAGATTTTGGAACAGGTTTATCCAGGCATGTTGATTTCTGAGATATCTGGAAGGCTAGAAATGTGGAGCATGCGGAGGTAAATTTGGCCCGTGTCAGGTAACACCCTCTGTGATTAGAAGATTGCAAGGGGGATAAAAATGATTATTGACAATATGGGCTATTAAAAGAATGAAAAGCAGAATATAATGCTCCAATGTTTCCTGTAAAGAAACTAGATAAAAGCTACATCTAGTGGTAGCAAATCCCTGTACCTTGCCGACCAATTAAAAAAATCAATTGTGGTTTACCGTACTGGATTTGAAGGATGCCTTCTTCTGCTTGATATTGGCTGAAGAAAGCCAAAAGGTGACTTGCCTTTGAATAGGAAAACCCTGAAACTGGTAGTGAAACACAACTAACCTGAACAGTATTGCCTCAAAGTATTGAGAACAGCTGAACTATTTTTGAGAACCAGCTGGCACGAGACCTGGAAACATGGGACTGGCACCCTGCTGCAGTATGTGACCTCCTGAGAGTTACACAAACAGAAAAAGACTGCGAGCAACGGACCATAAGTCTATTGAACTTTTGGACTGAGCAGGTATCAGGTCTTTCAGCAGAAGGCCCAGCCTATGCAGTGACGACTTACTTACCTTGGATTCGAGATCTCCAGAGGACACAGACAGCCCAAAAGGAAGCTATTTGCTGTACACTCATGCCAGGAATGGTAAAGGAACTCAGAACCTTTCTGGGAATGACAGGTTGGTGTTTATGGATGGACTCTTAGTGAAACCATTGTATGAACCATTGAAAGAATATCCAATGGGGTCATCAAAATTGGTTGGACTGGGAGGCAAAAAGGGCATTTGAACAATTCAGGCTCATGAAAGACAGGGGATGGCCCTAGAGGTGCTGACACAGCAGCCAGGCCCCTGCAAAAAGGGCTGCAGCCTACTTCTCCAGACAGTTGGATGGCCTGGATGCCTACGGGCAGATGCAGCTGTAGTTCTGAATACACAAGAAGCCCGAGAATTCACTATGGGCCAAAAACCACTGCCATGGTGTCACACACAGTCTCAGCGGTGTTAGGGCAGAAAGGTCACTGGCTTTCCCCCTCTAGATCAAGATGTGGATATAATCACCACTAACACTGTGAATCCAGCATCTTTCCTTAGGGGAGCTGCTTCAGAACCAGTGATATGCGGAAGATTCCTGGTACACTGACAGAAGCAGCTTCGTGAAGCAAGGACATCGCAAGGCTGGATATGCAGTGGCTACCACCAGAGAAGTGATAGAAGCTAGACCATTACCCCAGGAACATCAGCCCAGAAAGCCGAAATAATCGCCTTAACTCAAGCACTGGAATTAGCAAAAGGACGTCTTTGGAGTGGTGCATGCTCACGATGCTATATGGTGCTATGTGGAAAGAGCAAGGACTCCTTACTGCCCAAGGAAAACACATTAAACATGCAGCAGAAATCCTAAAGCTGCTGGAAGCTGTATATCTTCCAGGAGAAGTGGCTATCACACACTACAAAGGTCACCAGAGAGGTAATACTGGCCGGAAAATTGGTAACAAATTGGCAGGAGATTTTGAGGCCAGGATGGCCGGAGAAAAAGGCAGAAGTAATATCTGCTTTGATTCCAGACGGTAAACTTCAAATCCCTGATTCTGATTTAAAATTGGATAAATATTCAAGGGAAGATAGAAAATTGATTATCAATATGGCAGGAAAAGAAAACAAACCCTTTGGGGTATGAATAATAGGAATGCAAATAGATCTCTCTGAACTCCCAATAAAGCGGGGGGCGCACTGGTATTCATTAGCATTAACAGATGCTTTCTCAGGTTGGCCAGAAGCTTTCCCTTGCAGGACAAGTAAGGCAGAAGTCACAAGAGTATTGTTGGTTGAGATTATACCTCGTTTGGAGTGCCTGCAGCAATATTGCCAGGTAGAGGTACACATTTGTGCCAAAATGGTAAAAAGATTAGTGAAATTTTAAGAACTGATTGGCAGTTACATTCTCTGTACTGACCACAGGCCAGAGGCCAGGTGAGAAAATGAATCATCGGATTGTTGCTGATAAAACAGCAATCAGCTCAGCTAAAAATTTGTCAAGAAGCCAATCTATGTTGGCATCGAGCACTTCCTTTGGCCTTGCTTGGGTTCTGCAATAATGGAAGTAAAGTATTAGCCCTGTATACCAATTGCAGTGTACGGGAGAAGATCTCACAGAATTAGGTGAGAATTTGTCTAATCAGCTAACAAAACTAGCTGAACTTGTTTGAGAAACAAACAAAATAAAAAAAAAAACCAAGCTGTATGGCGTAGAGGTTTAAGATCAATCTGTACATCCCTTTACACCCGGGGATGAGTTTTCTGTTAAAGATTCTACAGGAAAACCACCGGGAGAACAGTGAAACGGGCCATATGAAGTATTGCTAACAGCCTTCGCAGCAATCGGGATGGAAGAACTTGGATCAAGTGAAGAAAATCACCTACCAGTCAGTAGGCAACAGAACGCTTAACACCTTTAAAAATTAAGGCTAACTAAAGTGAGCTGTAATATTATTGTTAATGTGTCCATTAAGAGGAGCCTTATTTTCCCATAGGTCGGATGCCTCTGTAAACATTTGGGGAAACTTGCTCGTATAACATACAGTAGTGTGGCCTTTTGTTTAAACGCCATTTTTCCAGTGTTCCATGTATTTTGGGAATCCCCGCAAGCATTCACAGAATCACAGAATCACAGAATAACCAGGTCGGAAGAGACCCACCGGATCATCAAGTCCAACCGTTCCTATCAAACACTAAACCATGTCCCTCAGCACCTCGTCCACCCGTGCCTTAAACACCTCCAGGGAAGGTGACTCAACCACCTCCCTGGGCAGCCTGTTCCAGTGCCCAATGACCCTTTCTGTGAAGAATTTTTTCCTAACGTCTAGCCTAAACCTCCCCTGGTGGAGCTTGAGGCCATTCCCTCTTGTCCTGTCCACTGTCACTTGGAAGAAGAGGCCAGCACCCTCCTCTCTACAACCTCCTTTCAGGTAGTTGTAGAGAGCAATGAGGTCACCCCTCAGCCTCCTCTTCTCCAGGCTAAATAACCCCAGCTCTCTCAGCCGCTCCTCATAAGGCCTGTTCTCCAGCCCCTTCACCAGCTTTGTTGCTCTTCTCTGAACTCGTTCCAGAGCCTCAACATCCTTCTTGTGGTGAGGGGCCCAGAAATGAACACAGTATTCGAGGAGCGGTCTCACCAGTGCCAAGTCCAGAGGGAGGATAACCTCCCTGGACCTGCTGGTCACGCCGTTTCTGATACAAGCCAAGATGCCATTGGCCTTCTTGGCCACCTGGGCACACTGCTGGCTCATGTTCAGTCGGCTGTCAACCAACACCCCCAGGTCCCTCTCCTCCAGGCAGCTTTCTAGACAGACTTCTCCCAGTCTGTAGCACTGCATAGGGTTGTTGTGCCCCAAGTGTAGGACCCGGCATTTGGCCTTGTTAAACCTCATGCCATTGGACTCAGCCCAGCAGTCCAGCCTGTCCAGATCCCTTTGCAGAGCTTCTCTACCCTCCAGCAGATCCACACTTCCACCCAGCTTAGTGTCATCCGCAAACTTGCTAAGGGTGCACTCAATGCCTTCATCCAGGTCATTGATGAAGACATTGAACAGGGCTGGACCAAGCACTGAGCCCTGGGGAACCCCACTTGTCACTGGCCTCCAGCTGGATTTAACATCATTTACCACCACTCTCTGGGCCCGGCCATTCAAACCTTTGGAAACTATACATGGTTGTCGAAACTGTCATATAAATCTGAAACTACGCTGGCTTCCTTTTAACACCAGGAGTACCCATGCCCATGAATTATAATAATTTAGAGATGTATTTGTAAGTATGCAAGGAACCTCAATTATACCCTGAGCCTTGGAGGCCTCAAATCTTGAAACTAGCATCAGTTTTAGAAAATAAAACTGAAATTGGTTATCTGTTATTAAGATACCATAAGTAATTTTCTGACTTTGAGGGCATGAGTTGTTCCAATTTGACCAATCAGTCTAGGTCCTAAACTTTCCCTGGTTGAAACAATCTTTTCTCAGTGTTGTAGCATTGGGACTATCAGTTTTGTTAACCTGTATAGTGTTCCAATGTGCATTTTGGTGTTGTCAGTGAACAGTAAAAGGTTATTAGACATGGAAAAGAAATCAGATCAGACACGCAGTAGAATAAGGAAAAAATTAAAGAGAGCCTCTTACATAGAGAAAAAGAAAGACAAGAATCCGGAATTTGGTATGAGCTTATGTTTAATTGGTCTCCCTGGCTAACGTCACTCATAACAGTGCTAGCAAGACCCCTCATATTGCTTCTATTACTATTGCTAATAGGGCCATGCCTGATAAACGCCCTCATGAGGTTTGTGCAGGATCGAATCGGAGCAGTGAGAATGCTAGTGTTAAGGACACAATACAGCCCCCTCTATACCAAAGACACAGAGTCAAAGATTTGACTCAGTTTCAAAGAAAAGGGGGAAATGTAAGGTCCATTCAATCTCAAAGAAAAGGAGAGACGGGGCTGGAAGCTGTTCACGTATACATGAGCACAATGGGAGGTTACTGTTGCTGCATACACGCCCCTGGGATAAGAATACACAGACAATAAGAGATTGCTGGAATCCATCAGAATGTAACACGAATACACCGAATGTACCCCTAGACCAGCCAATAAGATTGCAACTAATAATTTTGTATGTGCCTGCTTTTACTATAAATGTAACTCCACAGGTACAGCCGGGGTCGCTCCCCTTGAAGAGCGTCCCTGGCGGCCAGTCTGGTTTTTAACCTCTTGTGCAAGAGAATAAATTTTGTACTTTATTTTTGTACCAGCTTGCCGTGCCGTCTCGTTCTTAGATTTTGGTCCCTGACACAAGAAAAATATATTTGTATTTATATCCGCCAGTGATGATGCAGAATAAAAATGCCCAAGTAGACCTCATCTGACATAAAATCCCTGCATTTGTAATTCTTTTATATATAACAAATTGGTAACAATTTGCACACCAGACATGGCATAATTCTAAGCTTCCTTTTGTAGGGGAAATGACGGCAAAATATGACTTGCCATATAGCTAATTGCAGCAAAGAACAGTACATTAGCAAGACTGTGGTTTCTATATGGTCATGTAAGTTTTGTCTTTATACAGAACGAAAAATAACAATTAATTATGGTGAATTTGACAATGTGTTTTAGGATGCTTTTACCTGATACATACTATATTCCAATAAACAAAATAATTTAATGAGAGATCATATTAATGATGTTGAAGTAAAATTAATGAATAAAAATTAAATTATATTTAGAAAATAAGATGGACTGAAATAAAAATGTCTGACGCTTTAGGATAAACAGCCTCCCACCAATATATATTGTAAAAATCCTACCTTTTGTTCAGAAGTATAAAATTATCTTTGATTATTGTATCCATTTTGGTGTTATATAAAATGATTAATGTAATAAATAGAAACAGACTAAGTAGAAAGTTACTATTTAAATTATCAAAATAAAATCCATCAAATAATGCTTTCCATTCTAATGAACATGGAAACATTTCTCTTCTAATTTACTTATTTTCAAAACAAACATTAAAAAGTTAAAACTAATTTACTTTCAACTCAGATAAGTTAATATTATGAAGCACATAAATAGAAACGTGCAAGCTCTGGAATTCACAATTTTTTTTCTTACACTGTCTATAAACATTGCTATATGATTACATGTAGTCACTTTCTCGTATGGACCATCCATTATCTGGTGTCTACATCTTTCAGAATGTATTCACACTCAGGTTTAATCTTCTTTAAAGAGTTACTAGATATACAGTAATGAGGGGATTGATGCCCGGACTACTGCCTGATGAGCAGAAGACCTTTATTTAGGCTTAATGGTTCCTTTATATATGTTAACTAGTAAGAACACGGGCTCTTTTCTTTACAATGATTGAGTTTTGCTACTTGTTCATGGCCTAGGCCAGGCATACGATTGGCTAAGATTAGCTGTTCACGTGCCGTCTTGGTGTTTCTTCTTGTTACTTTGTTTCTCCTTCTCTCAGCCAAGGTCTTTCAAGGACAGCCTCCATTTCCCTGTGTCCTTCGGCCTGCAAAAAACTCCACAATTCTCCCTTTTTGTTTTTCAACTAAAGCACCTAATAATGTCCACAAGGTTGACATCCACCCCATCGTTGTCAGTCGCTTTCGCTCTTGTCTAGACATATGGATGTACCCATTTAGCCGGTACCCATCGAGGTCTTTTATCTACAAGGACACAAGCATAACCTCTTCCCCTCATTAATAACTTGAAAGGGCCTTCCCATTTTTGTGTATCTATAGATTTGACTAATACCTGAACATCATCATGTTGACTTAATCTATCTGTCATCGCATGCAAGTGTTTAACAATTGGTGGTACTGTATCTGACACACTTAACCGTAAAAAATTCATAACATACAACGCTTTATGTAACCTATTTTGTGGAGATTCCCCAACTTCTCCCCCTTTTTGTTTTTCTAAAATTGATTTCAATATCAAATGTGTGCGTTCAGTGATAGCCTGACCAGTGGGAGAGTGGGGGATTCCGGTAAGATGGGTAATTCCCCATTGTTGAAAAAAGCATTGTGTGCTATGAGCAACATAACCTGGACCATTATCAGTTTTTAATTTGTGTGGAATTCCGAAAACAGCAAAAGCTTGTTGAAAGTGAGTTTGAACATGTCGACTTGTCTCTCCTGTGAGACCTGTGACCCATACAGCTTGCGAAAAAGTATCTATTGAAACATGAACATATAGTTTTCCAAATACCTTAAAGTGAGTCACATCAGTTTGCCATATTTGCAAAGTGCCTAGACCTCGTGGATTTACAGCTGGTACGGGCCCTATCGCTGAGCACTGACAGTCAGAACAACATTGAATGATTGCTTTTGCATCTCCTCTGGAGATTCCAAATTGTTTTGCTAATGTTTTAGCAGATTGATGAAAAAAATTGTGCGAGAGTCACGCCTGCTGCAAACGGTCTGGCAGTGGCGCTGCCCACACAGAGTTGGTTAATTTGTCAGCGATAGCATTGCCACGTGTTAGCTCACCAGGCAAACTGGTATGACTATGTATATGAACAACATAATAACCATATGATCTTGTTTGTAATAACCATAACAAACATTTAAACTGATTAAACAACATCTCATTCTCTATATGACGCAAGGCTGACCTTTCTATACGTGTAATGACCCCTACAACATAACGTGAATCCACTACAAGATTGACGGGTTCATTTTGGAACAATTTAAAGGCCTCTATTACTGCTTGTAACTCAACAACTTGAGGTGATCCTGGACAAATCACAATATGCTTTTTCCATTCCTGATCATCTTTCCACACTACCACTGCTTTACCTGTTCTGCCACTTCCATCTGTAAATACAGTTTTTCCTTCAACAGGATGTTCACAATTTTTGGCTTGTGTTCTATTGGTATTTGTTTTAAAAAGGTGATTAACCTATGTGCTGGATGTTGTATCTGTACTCTCCCTTTATATCCTTGTAAGGCAACTTGTATTGGTAGACTATTTTGGCAACACCATTGTAAATAATTGTCTGCCATAGGTATAATTATACTTTCTGGCTCCTGACCACAAAGGTCTACAATTCGTTGCCGTCCCTTAATAACTAATTCTGTAAACATTTCAACTCGTGTCAAAATAGGGTTTTTGGGGGTTGGTGGGATAAAAATATCCATTCTAAAATCATTAAAGGATCTTTTGCTGACTCGTCCCATTGGGCGATTATCCCTAAAGGCTGTTCCTTTTGATTACAAATGATGAATTGTATAGCTAAATCATAATTGACCCGATGACACTGTACTAAACTAATACAATCACTGATTTCCTGCAATGCTTGTTCAGCTTCTTTTGTCAATGATCGAGGGGCATTTAAATCATCTCCTTTCAGTAATTCAAATAATGTGTCAATAGCTGATTATCAATCCCCAACAAGTTTCGTATCCAATTAATGTTACCCAACAATATCTGCACATCATTTAGTGTATTGATTTTTACTCTTAATTGAACCTTTTGAGGTTCTATTGTGTGTTGTAAAATTTTCCATCCCAAATATTTCCATGGAACTTCTCTCTGGATTTTTTCAGGAGAAATTTGTAATCCATATTGCTCTAGACAATGTTGCAACTCCTTCAGTTCCATATTCAGATCTGCCTTTCCCGTTACCAAAATGTCATCCATATAATGATAGATAATCAATTCTTTATGATGATCTCTAAAACGGCATAGGGCACGATCTACATATATTTGGCACATTGTTGGCAAGTTTTTCATTCCTTGTGGCAAAACAACCCAATGATATCTTTTCATGGGTTCCCTTTTATTAACACTTGGCATGGAAAAGGCAAATCTTTATGCATCTTGATCATGTAGAGGTATTGTGAAAAAACAATCCTTCAAATCTATGATTAAAATTTTTGGTATTGTTGCTGGTGAGGGGAGACCAGGTTGTAGTGCTCCCATATCCTCTATAACTTCATTAATATTTCTTACATCATGTAAAAGCCTCCATTTTCCAGTCCTTTTAGGTGTAACAAAAACTGGAGTGTTCCATGGACTAGTAGTTGGTACAATACGATTTTTCTCTGTTCTTGGATTAATTCTTGTAAAATGGCCACCTTCTCTTCTGTTAGTGGCCACTGACCTACCCAAACTGGCTTTTCTGTTTTCCACTTCAGTTTGAGTATCGGTCGCCCATCAGTGGTCGCTGCTACAAATTTTTCTGATTAGTAGCCAATGTACATCCCATTTGCCCCAAAACATCCCTTCCCATTAAATTCATAGGAAGGGGGGCAATATATGGCCTGATTTGACAGGTAAACCCGTCCTCTGTACTTATTTGAATTAGATATTTACTTTGCATAGTTTCTGATACACCCCCAACTCCTATTAGGCCTCCATTGGGGTTAGTCAGTTCCCATGTTTTTGGCCAAAAATTTGAAGAAATAACTGTGACATCTGCACCTGTATCTAACAACATATTCATTAACAATCACTGCTGTCGTTGCACATGTGTTACTGTTACTAATATTGTTGGGTTTTGAGCAGTTATTTGTGCCTCCCCAAAAATGTTTTTGTCATTCCCTGTAGAACCAAAACCTCCCTCTCCCCTGTGAACATTTTCTGCTTGATAAATTTGTGCCTTAAAGGGTATTAATTGGGCAATTCGGCTCCTCTTTTCAATAGTTACTGGAGGGCTGGGTGTCCACACCGTGGCTTGAATTTGCCCTTCATAATCTGCATCAATCACCCCCGGTAATACAAAAATTCCCTGTAATGCGGTACTTGACCACCCTAGCAACAATGCACTCAGTCCAAATCCTAACGGCCCGTGGGCGTCAACTGGAACACGTTGTACACTGTCGTTCCACAAAGTCACTGTCTCTATTGTGGAGACATTCACTCCGGCACTTCCAGTTGTCCTTTCTCGGAGGCGGGCCAGGCACCCTGGAGTCTCGATCTTTGTTCCGGAGGAATTTGTGTCGGGGCGCGGCTCCGGACGGGCTCTGCTGCCCGTTTCCCTGCTGTTTTCTAGGCGGTAAGGGTTTCCCCTCATCATACCGGGAACGACACTGATTCGCATAATGGGGTCTTCGCCGGCATCTCGGGCAAATATCAGGGGCTTGTGACTGTGCCGACGGTTTTGACGCTTGCTCTTTACTTTTGCACTGATAGCTTAAATGACCCGGAGCCCCGCTGCGGACATTGCCTCTGCCATGGCTTGCGTGTGGTATTTTATAGAGCCCACTCTGTTACATGCTTCTATCATTTGCACGAAGGTTGCACCCCGCGGCAGGCGCAGCAAAAGGTCTTTACAGTCCTCATTAGCATTTTCCACCGCAAGTTTCATCATTAACGCCTGTTTTGCAGCTTCATTATCTATCTGCTTGTCAATAGCATCACGCAATTGATCAATAAAGGTCATATATGCTTCAGTCGCACCTTGGCGAATACTAGTAAAGCATTTCTCAGGCTCCCCCTTCTCCGGGATTGTCAACAAGGCTCTATATGCTGCTTGGGCTGAATCCCATAAGACATCAGGATGTAAACGTGCTTGCACATTCGGGTCTGACCACTGACCTTGTCCCGTTAGCTGTTCCATGGTTATAGCAAACCTGGGGTCTCCTTGTGGTCTCCTTGTATACTCTACCGCTATTTCTTCACAGATCTCTTCCCACTTTGATGCCCATAATTTTTGGGTCAGGCTTAAAACCATAGTCACTAGCTGTTTACAATCCCAGGGGACTAATACTTGTCCTAAAAGCACATTCTCCAGCAATGATTGTGTAAATGGAGCTCTTAAATCATTCATTTGTACTGTTTATCGGACTTCCTTAATGAGATCCCATTGAAAAGCTGCCCATTGAGGTGGTGCATTTTCACAGAGCTGAACTGGGTAAGCTGCTTTTAGGTACACTTTTCCCTTCAGCTGCAATGTTTTTAAACATATCATTCCATCTGTGTCTATAATCTTGTGACAAGTGATACCGTGACTCTGTCTCTTTCTCAAATAGGGGAGCAGATGGATGTACAATGATGTTTTCACAAGCAACTTTCGGAGGTTTAAGAGGGGGTCTCTTGGGTCTCACTACACTTTTCTTCTCTACCTCCGCTACTAATTTCTCCTCTTCATCTTCTGACGAACTCAAGGAGCTTACTTCAGAAATCTCCTGACCTTCTTGTTCTTTTGAATAATCATTTTGCATTCCTTTGCCGTCTAATGCTTGTTTTACTGCCCCAGCTAAGGACTTCTCTGTTTTCAATGCTTCTTAAGTCTCTAATACTAACCGCCATGTTGTTGCTACAAGCATGGCAATATCATCTCTATGGGAGACGTGTTTCCAAATTAAGTCCCCTGCATGTTCCCAGCTTTTGAGATCAAATGCTTGAGAGGCTTCTGTCAGAGCTCCATGATCTTTGAGCCATCTCAATAATAGGTGCAGGATATTTTTATCATAGCTAACTCCTCGCTTTGCCAAAATATGCATTATCATCTTTACAATAGCTTTATCCTCTGCAGATATCTGAGCCCCCATCTCTGCTACTATATCATAAGCTGCTCACCTGAATTCTTACTAGTAAGAACACGTGCTCTTTTCTTTACAATGATTGAGTTTTGCTACTTGTTCATGGCCTAGGCCAGGCTAAGATTAACTGTTCACGCGCCATCTTTGTATTTTTCTTGTTACTTTGTTTCTCCTTCTCTCAACCAAGGTCTTTCAAGGACAGCCTCCATTTCCCTGTGTCCTTCGGTCTCCAAAAACCTCCACACAATAATGTCAGCATGCATATAGGTATACATGAAAATTGCTTTTGACATTTAGAAATCAGCCGATCCCTCTGGGCAAGGCAGTTCCAGTGATGTTAGGCATGAGTTGCTGTTGAGCAATAATAATTCAAGCAGAGAAAAAAGTGGATTATGAAGTGCGGAATAATCACCAAATAGGTTCTAAAGCCATTAAAACCAGTGAAATTTATTTCAAGGGGACAGAATTTGGCCCAGTTGATCAGGTTATAAGTGTGTATAGCTATTGGCATAAAAATGTAGTTCTCAAGCCCATCTCTTCATAGAATCATAGAATCACAAGGTTGGAAAATACATATCGGATCATTGAGTCCAACCATTACTATCACATACTAAACCACGCCCCTCAGCACCGTGTCCACCCGTCCCTTAAACACCTCCGGGGAAGGTGACTCAACCACCTCCCTAGGCAGCCTGTTCCAGTGCCCAATGACACTTTCCATGAAATTTTTTTTCCTGATGTTCAGCCTGAACCTCCCCTGGCGGAGCTTGAGGCCATTCCCTCTTGTCCTGTCCCCTGTCACTTGGGAGAAGAGGCCAGCACCCTCCTCTCTACAACCTCCTTTCAGGTAGTTGTAGAGAGCAATGCGGTCTCCCCTCAGCCTCCTCTTCTCCAGGCTAAACAACCCCAGTTCTCTCAGCCGCTCCTCGTAAGACTTGTTCTCCAGGCCCCTCACCATCTTCATCTCACCAGTGCTGAGGACAGAGGGAGAATAACCTTCCTGGACCTGCTGGTCACACCATTTCTGATACAAGCCAAAATGCCATTGGCCTTCTTGGCCACCTGGGCCACTGCTGGCTCATGTTCAGTAGGCTGTCAACCAACACCCCCAGGTCCTTCTCCTCCAGGCAGCTTTGCAGCCAGACTTCTCCCAGTCTATAGCACTGCATAGGGTTGTTGTGGCCCAGGTGCAGGACCTGGCATTTGGCCTTGTTAAACCTCATGCCATTGGTCTCAGCCCAGCAGTCCAGCCTGTTCTGATCCCTTTGCAGAGCCTCCCTACCCTCCATCAGATCCAAACTTCCACCCAGCTTAGTATCATCTGCAAACTTGCTAAGGGTGCACTCAATGCCTTCATCCAGGTCATTGATGAAGACATTGAACAGGGCTGGACCCAGCACTGAGCCCTGGGGAACACCACTTGCCACTGGCCTGCAGCTGGATTTAACTCCATTTCCCACCACTCTCTGGGCCCGGCCATCCAACCAGTTTTCCACCCAGGAGAGTGTGCGCCTGTCCAGGCCAGAGGCTGACAGTTTCTCAAGCAGAATGCTGCGAGAAACTGTGTCAAAGGCTTTACTGAAGTCCAGGAAGATCCATCCACAGCCTTTCCCTCATCCAGCAGTCGAGTCACTTTGTCATAGAAGGCGATCAGGTTAGTCTGGCAAGACCTGCCTTTTGTGAACCCGTGTTGACTGGGCCTGATCACCTGGTTCTCTTGCATGTGCTTCATGACGGCACTCAAGATCACCTGTTCCATGACTTTCCCTGGCACTGAGGTCAGACTGACAGGCCTGTAGTTCCCTGGATCCTCCCTGCGACCCTTCTTGTAGATGGGCACGACATCAGCCAGCCTCCAGTCCAGTGGAACTGCCCCAGTCAGCCAGGACTGCTGGAAGATGATGGAAAGGGGTTTGGCCAGCACATCTGCCAGCTCCTTCAATACCCTTGGGTGGATCCCATCCGGCCCCATAGACTTGTGAGTGTCTAGCTGGGCGAGCAAGTATCTAACCGCCTCGTCTTGGTGCATGGGAGCCTCATTTTGCTCCTCTAGCTCCTGGGTTTGTACACAGAGCGAACAACTTTCCTTACTATTAAAGACTGAGGCAAAGAAGGCATTAAGTACCTCAGCCTTTTCCTCATCCCCTGTCACTGTTGTTCCTTCTGCATCCAATAGGGACTGTATATTCTCCCTAGTCCTCCTTTTATTGTTAATGTATTTATAGAAAGACTTATCTTTCACAGACTTAGCCAATCTAATTTCTAGTTGGGCCTTAGCCCTCCTGATTTTTTCCCTGTATGATCTCACTTCCCTCCTGTAGTCCACCCAAGATGCCTGTCCCTTCTTCCAAAGCTCATAAACATTTCTCTTCTTTTTGATGTCCCTCAAGATCTCCCTGCTCAACCAAGCTGTTTTTTTCCCCCGCTGGCTCTTTTTCCGGAACATGGGGATGGCTTTCTCCTGAACTGCTAGGATTTCCTTTTTAAAGAGCTCCCAGCCCTCATGGGCTCCCTTGCCCTTAAGGACTGTCTCCCATGGGACTTTGGCAACCAGCCTTCTGAAGAGTTCAAAGTCTGCCCTCTGGAAGTTTAATGCTACTGTCCTGCTAACCCCCCTCTTCACCTCACCTAGAACTGAAAGCCCTATCATCTTGTGATCGCTTTGTCCCAGGCATCCTCCTACCACCACATCCCCCACAAGGCCTTCTCTGTTCACAAACAGCAGGTCCAGGAGGGCACCTTCCCTTCTTGGTTCACTCACCAGTTGTGTGAGGTAGTTTTCTCCCACGCACTCCAGGAACCTCCTGGACTGCTTCCTTTCTGCTCTTGTTAACCTTACCTACTTTACATAAAAAGTTGAAATCAAGCCATTCAGTAGTGTTTTCACAGGGATTTAAGGAGAGGCTGAAGTATTGAATTTAAGACTATTTACTCTCAAAATTAATTAGATTGTATAGCACCAAGCTCTTGGCAAGACCTCTTCTAGAAATCATCTTTCATACAACTGCAGCTACTGGAAAAACAAATGGAGATAATACATTTAAAATACTACTTAATTGTTCTGGCAAGGTGTAATGCTTTAATTCTATTTCCATTTCCTCTAATGACTTTCTCTCCTCAGAACTCTCCTTGCAAATAGTACACCTGCATTTGTGAGTTGAAAGTAGGTCACTCTGAAAATGATCTGGCCAAGGAATGAAAGTATCAAAGCTGGAATCAGTCCTCAGTCAGTACATGCCTTCCCATAAGAACAATGTATCTATAAGACTCCCTATTGAAGCCACTGGAGAATCCAGCTTAAAAATAAAAAGACACACTTTGTCCTTCTCTTCACAAGACTAAATCATCTGAAGTACATGATAAGTGCAAGATATATTATGTTTGCATTTGTTATTTGAATAATTTAAGAAAGACTTCAACTGCTAAATTCATACTCTCATAGAACTTCCATTAGGTCAGAGGATGCTTTTCCAAAGGAAGAACTGAGTAGTCAGTCAAAAAAAACAGAATAAAAACTTTGATTTTTTTTTGAAGTTAAGTTTTAAAAAGTTTGCATGTGATGTCATTATAAAAATGTATTTAAGCATTAAAATGATAACTTCTGAACATGCCTTGACTGTATATTTGACTTTCTTAAAGTCTGCAAAATTAGGTAAGATTATGTTCCCACTGAAGTAAAATACTAAAACTTATTGTTTTCCATGATAGCAAGAAGGGTCCTTACATTCGTTTTGTTTACACACGAACGCAATTTGGATTTCATTTGTGTATCTCCTGAAAGCCAGAGCTTTGTGTACTGATTCATGTGTGATCTCCACATCAGAAAGGACATTATGTTACCTTTATATTTTCTATATGAACGAAAAAGGAAAGCAGTGAGTTTAACTAGCTTAAAAAATGAATGTAGGTTTTCCCAACTAAAATGGTATCAACTGATTCCTTCTAAGCAAATATGTGAGAAGAATCATGTGATTTCTCCGTGAGTTTCATAACTGTCCTATTTTAGGTGAGATCATTATTCTTGCAGAAGGAAAACAAACAGTTTTATGAATTGACATAATGGTAGTGGGTTTTTTTGGGCGATGGCACTTTCTGGACACATTTAAGGGGGATCATTTCCTCCAAGTGGTATAGAAATGACAAGAATAATTTTCAAAAGATAGGCCACTATTTTCCTGCATTTTTTTTTTTTCTTCCCCAAGTGAACAACTAGACTTCTTGAATACTGAAAGAAACAGTTTTTGTCTTAAAGAGTATTTAAAACCTTTAAGTGTATCGAACTTGGATCTGAGGGCAGTGATCCACCTGGAGGATATAATCAACAATTTGTAGGATCGAGCTCTCAAACCCACATTTAGATGTTATATAACTGCAGGAATTTTGTGTGTGTCTATAGATCTACAGATGCCCATATAATATATAATATGCAATATAGTATGTATATAATCTCTATGATTGCATATGATTAAACATACATGCTATCATGCAAACATGAATATATATAATAAAAACTGAGCACCTGGATTATAAAATGCAAAGTTATATTGAGGAAGGACTCCAGGCACTTCCTTGAAGAAGTTCCTGCTAAGTAAGGAAACTCATGCATTCTGCACTGTGAGTTTCACTTGAGAGACACTGTATCAGAAGTCAGAACTTGCTTATTTCTTCCTGGTCCAAGAAAAGGCCCTTTTCCTTGCTCACAGGTTCCCAAGCAACTCTGCTGGAAAGAACTGCAGTGTACACTGCTGAAAATGAGGTACATCATAACTTCTGGAAGTGGTGGTATTATTTGTTTTGCTTTGTAAGAGTTTGGCGTGGCAAATCCAGGAAACAGCACCATCCAGAACAGACACCTGTGCAAGAGACTGCCCAGATTCTTTCATGCTTGGCTTTCATTTAGATGTGTTTGGTCTGTGAGGCAAATCTTCTGAAACAGAGAAAACATCATTTAACCAAGCTACTCATGCATGTGCAGTACGTTCATCTCATCATACACACATGCTACAAAGAGCTTGTTAGGTGTTATTGTCAAACCGTTTATATCTACATATTTATATCTCTATCTCACTGCCTCTAAGACTGAGAAGGCAGAGGTATCAAAGAGTTAGGCTTCCCTTTGGAAACTTTAGAAGAGTGAGATGCATAACATTAAGGAAACAAAAAAACAAACAAAAAAAAGCACTTTAAAAAGTTAATATTGCTTTTTAAATTCTGACAGGAGTGTTTCTGTCTGATTTTTTGAGTTCCCAAGACCAGATCAATGTTTAACCTGTTTAAACACATCTCTTCCTTTGGGGCAGTTAAAAAATTATCTGCTCAGACAGGGACTTCGACTTTATGAAAACCTCCCACTTCAGTTCCAGTAAATTTCTCACACTAGACAGCTCCTGAAGAAGTGAAAAAGAGATTGATGCACTTATAAAGAAAGAAGAAAAAAGGAAACGAACCTGTCAAACCACTCAAAACCATCTCTTAGATGATAGTCAAAACCAGCCCTGTACCTGACTGCCGAGAAGGACAGGAGACAAGCAACACGACTGATGTAATGGGGAGCTCGAAATTACCTGCCTGGGCGTGCAAAGTGGCACCACGCCAGGACTGTCATCCTGGGGCGGCAACTTGTTACCATTTCCTCTACTCAAATGGCCCCTAAGCGCAAGGCAGCCTCCTCCCAGATCAACTTTAAGACGCTTTTTGGACAGCCGGCTGAAGGAGCTTCCCCGAGAACAAACAGATTAAGCTTCTCACCGAGGCCCCCAAGAACTCAGGAACAGGCACCTACCGCACCGCACTGTATGTACTCACGCACGCAGAGAACCTGTCTGCCACCCCACTGGCCCGACCTGCCCCACCGGCGTCTCTGAGAGGGACATGGGCACCACGTCGGGCCGCAGGGACTCTGCCAGCCACGAATAGGTCTACGGTCGGGCGGAGTGAGCCCCCCTTGGCAGAGCTGGGGCCTGGGCCGGTCTCCCCCGCCGCGACCCTGAGAAGACGTAGGTAAGCCACGGCACTGCATCTTTCCCTGATCGCTCAGGTGCGCACCTCTCACCTTGCAGGGTGTGACGTGCAAGTGGTGTGTGTGGAGACGCGCACGCACCGAGACCAACTAAACTACACAAGCCCAAGAACGGTCGCAGTGTTAATTACAGCCATGTTAATTTGAGCGAGAAACTGTGAGCGCGCGGGTGGGGAGTGGGGGACGTGGTGTAGTGCTGCCCCCTGGGGGAGCCAAGCAGTACCTTGCCCGGTTATGCCGTGGAGTGCAGGATCTGCTCCGCACCAGCGGAGCCTCGCAGTGCTGGCTGCGTCCTGCCGTCGCGCCGTGCTAGGGAATAAGCAACCGATGGAGCCCCATGCGGGACAGAGATGCACGGGCAGCCCTCAGCTCTTAACACCAGACAAAGTAATTTCTGCCCTAAAACGCCAGTCTGAACCCCGTGGTACGGAGGTGGTACTGAGGGCAGGGGCAGCCTTTGGCCCCCGTCCTCGGCCTCCACCTTCAGGCTGGCCCGGGTCACTACAGCAGCGCGGCCGGGCAGGATGTGCGCGTTGTCCATAAGGGGACATGGCCACTCCACCCTTTGCAGAGGAGAGCTGAGACCCCCAGCATTTAACTCCCCGCGGGACCGAGAGGCACCCAGTGGCCGCCTGAGCTTCCTGGAACCTATACGGTACGAGAGAAATGGCTCCAAAGAAGAAACCATAAGAGGCTGTATTTAATGATTGGTTGGTTTGTTTTTTTTTTTTTTTGATACCTAAACATAGTGGCACCCCCCCCCCCGTTTTTGTTTTTATGCATATTGTTTCACAAAGCTAAGTATCATGCAGCTGCGGGACAAAGTAAAAACTTACTAGTTCGTTTAAAGCTAAGCCTAGTTATCAGATCTTTCTAAATATCAAACTTTGTACAAATGCCCCAGATTTACATCTTTTTAACCACTGGTTTAAGTGTTGGAGCTTCTTAAGACAAAAAGAAATAAGTGGAACAGATAAAAATCAGAAAAGGCAGAGAAAAAAAGGAACACTAAAGCAATACAGATAACGCCCGGGGGGGGGGGGGGCGGAACAAAAAGCACTCAGCAATATTCATATTCTGTGGAAAAAATAAATTGAAATAAATCTAAAATGTTAACTAAAGGAGGCATTTTGGCTCTTAAGAGTTGCCAGAAACTTCAGGAAAACATCGAGAGATGTAAAAAAAAGAACAAGAGAGAGGCACGAATCGGGCACAGGTACTTCCCACGGATGAGGTCCACGCAAATTCCTCAAAGTCTTGCTGGCACAGCAAGATTTCAAAGCTAAGAAGTATAAGAAAGGAAAACAAACCCTTGGAAATCATGCTAACTACATCTCTCAACTGACTGCTGATATAGGTACTTGCCTGGAGCAGGGCGGACAGCGTGCGAAGAGACGCGGCTGCCGGCGCGGCTCACGGTGTGCCCTTGCCGCGCTGAGGCATGGCTGTGCCGGAAACGCAGAGAGGAACCCCTGGTGACAAGAATTCACCCCATCGGGTAAAAGGGGATCCGAGGAGTAAGGAATGGGAGCAAAAGCATTTAGACAATTTCATTGCAGGGAAATTAAACCAAGGCGAAACTTTGGTTCACTGTCCGGAACCAAACGCAGTTGCGGAGACAGATATGATGTAAAGAAACGCGTGGAGAGAAAGACGTGATATAGAAATGTGAAAAATCTCCCATAGCGGACGAAAGGATTTTTATCTTTTGTTCAACGCAAGCAGAATTCCCATCAGTGGGGGCAGAGATATACCGGGCACTCATACTCCCCCTGGGACTTTCGCGGAGGTCCCGAGTGAGGGCGCATGCTTTCCGCGGTACACAGAGGCGAAGGGGCCGCCAGCCACTGTGCCTGCAGCCACTATGGCACACGACTCCCGAGCTCCCATATCTACAGGAGCTAAGCAATATCTCCTGCATTTACTATGCAGCTGTTGGTCTTCAGCAGAGAAATCAAACTTGTACTGAACTACAGACAGCAAAGGAGATATCCCTGAGCAGGGAAGGGCATGGGGCAGGGCGCGGAGCTGGGCGGTGTGTGCCTGCCAGCCTTCCAGTGCATGCACAATTGCAGCGTAACTTGTTTTAATTTCCCCTCCCAGGACAAGTGATTTTTGGATGTCAGGAACTGCTGGCATGGGAGTTTTTGTGTGCACTGATTCAGAGTAGTGAAACCCGGCAGCCTTTAATGCAGGCACAGAGTTAGAGGTGGGCAATGCCCCAAAGAATAGCAGGGCCCTGAGGTCAGGACTCCCTGGGTCATTTTGCGGGTGGTCTGGGCAGCAGGCATTTCCAGAACCTTGCCTACCAGACAGGCTGTGCAGGATCAAATCACCCCATGCTTCTAGGATAGCTGTGCTAAGATTGAATTTTGACATGGACAAGGACCAGAATTTATTTTCCTCAAACATTTGTTTGGGTCAGTTGCCCTTGAGAGGGCTGGGGGGACGTTTGCTCCCAGCCAGCCTTCTCGCTCTGATCTTTGGGGTCTTGTCCCTCTTGTTGTGCTTTGCCCTGACAAAGTGGTGAGCTGAGATTTCATGCAGGTGGCTGGAGACACACAAAAGGAGGGAGCTCTTGGCTGCTGTTAGTCCCCTTCCCCATCCCTGCCCTGTGCTGGAAAGTTATTCTTGGGAGCCAACCCCAGACAAAGGGAGAACCCATGTGGGTCGTGTTTGCTCCAGAATTTCTTGAGCCTTGCTATATGCACCTTGTTTAACTAGTGAAATGTTTCCAGAGAATCAGCTCGCCCCAGAAAGTGACTTTACCTGCCAGTGCCCACTTATGACCAGGGCAGGATTTGTTGCAATAGCAGTACACAATTTGTTGAAATTTTTGTGAAAAAGTGAGGTTAAGTAACCAATTTAATGTAGCTCTCAAAATCTTGTACAGCAATTTCAAAAGGTGGGGCTCAAAAGAGAAGTTGAAACCCCTGACCAGGCAGCTCTTTAGAGATAATTGTTAAAAACTCAAAAGGTCATTATAATCTAGTCTGGTCTCGCTACAAGAAAGCTGTAATGAGTAATAGAAAGTAATTTGCTGATCAAGCCAACTAAACGAGCAGCAGTCTTTCTGTTTCAAAGCACAGGAACATCTTGTTTCGTAAGAAAGAGGAAGCCACAATGCTATCTTAATTAAAAGCTAAAGGTTACCATGACAATATACGTTTTGTATATAGATAGTATCTACTGAATTTTACAACTAAGCCTTTTGTAACCGCCTGAAGCAAGCGCCAAAAGCAACAAATCACCTCGGGCCCCAGCAGACGTAGATTAGCCAGCTCAAAGAATGTGGCCTTGTGCAATTAAGGAACAAGTTGCCCAGAGATAAGAAGGAAGAGGAGGTTTAGCAGCTGCTTGACAAAGCACAGGACTACAACCTTGAAGATTGCTGAACTAAGACAACTCTGTAAACTTAGCTGATTTATTATCTGACCATATGGAAACTGCATGTACCGGGAAGGAATCAAGGGGGCGTCTTCAAAGATGTTGAAACGAACTCGGGGTGGGGGGGATAAAAGGGGTTGCTCAGCTTACCTAACTTTGTGAGCTTTGGTGGAGCTGTGACTCCCTGGCCGCCCAGCGCTGCTTTTGCTTTCCCATCTAAATAAATAGTAAATTGATCCATGTTTGGACTTTGTGTTGTTAACACAATTATAACAAAGCCATTGAGCTGCTGGAGTGTTTGCAAAGAAGGGCACTGAAGCTGGTGAAGGGGCTGGAGCACAAGTTTTATGAGAAGTCGCTGAGGGAACTGGGGTTGTTTAACTTGGAGAAGAGGAGGCTGAGAGGACACCTCATTGCTCTCTGCAACTACCTGAAAGGAGGCTGTAGCAAGGTGGACATCAGTCTCTTCTCCCAAGTAACAAGTGGAAGGTTGAGAGGAAATGGCCTCAAGTTGCACCAGAGGATGTTTAGACTGGATATTAGGAAAAATTTCTTACAGAAAGAGTGGTGAAGCATTGGCACAGGCTGTCCGGGGAAGTGGCGGAGTCCCCATCCCTGTAGGTAATTAAAAAATGTGTAGATGTGCTTAGGGACACGGTTTAGTGGTGGACTCGGCAGTGTTAGGCTTACGGTTGGACAGGTAGGGCAGAACTAGGTTTTGAAAAGCAATGCCAGGAGATGTCTCAGAATGAAAATTTGCTACTCAAAACCCCAGGCTCAGTCCTCCCCACACAAAGAAGTGAGAGTTTGAAGATTCATCTCTCCGTATATTAGAGATGTCTAGATTATAATCTGTGGTCATCGTTCTTCCAGAATGGATCTCTTTAACAAAACTTCCTGGGTAAATTCCTCTCACCCATTGCTTTTGTCACTGATAACCTACTTTGATCAGCAAGCATAAGAACAACTAATCCTTTAACAGAAGGGAAATTCATATGTATTAATAGACTGAGATTAACTATACAAAACATAACAGACCCTCTGAGTGACAGTTTTACTGCTACTGAGAGTAAAACACTGAGTTCATGATATTAGCAGAAAACAGCAGCAGTTGTTTCAGATGTCAGCTGTCTATTTCAAAACTGTTATTCATTATGATTATGACTGAGGATCAGGGATCTTGTTTCTGCCGGTCCCTGCCTCCCACATCACCATTTTCCTTCTTTCCTTGTGATTACTCATTCCAGACATTTTCTCTGGTATTCAACAATTGAAATTCAGAAGTCAAGTAAAATAAAAGGAAGCTCTAAATTATTGAAAAACAAAACCATTTTTCATTTGCCAAAGTATTGCTGCAATCAAGAATATTTTCTAAACTGAACTCTTCTTCCCCAATAGATATGGGTACAATAATCTTCCCCTGTGATTCATGTTTAACAGTTGTTGAATACAATGGTTAGATGTTCAGTTGCTTCTACTGAGCTGTATCAAAGGATCTGTTGTATAACGTTGCCAGTTAGAAAATTGGCAATTCATAAAACAGAATTAGAAGTCCATCCTCTGAGTTATAGGCTTTTGAAAGAGTAAGATCAAAATGACTGGAATTAACTTGTAGTAGCATGTTTTTTCCTGCTGTGTTTAGAACACTAGAGGTAAATGTTAGATACTAAATGTTATAATGCTATTATAGGGCTTGGACCAGCCTTCCTCTCCCATTCTTAGATCTAGTTTTGACCATCCCAAAGTTTTCCAGATATTCATAAACTCATCAGAAAATGCTGCAGTCTGCAATTTAAACATTCTCAGCCCAAGTTACTGCAAGACATAACATTACCGTTGTTATGATGTATTTAATAAATTACCAAATAAACTATTACATTGCAGGGATGCATTCATTTAATTAAATCTTTATGTTTTGAACTATATAACTTTTAAAAATCTTGAACATATTTTTTATTGTAGGGTTAAAATATAAAGCCATAGTGTATTAAACTGCTTCCCTATATAGATACAATGCTATGACTCTTCCTTATGGCTTATTGACATCTTAAGAATTTCACTTTCTGAGCTAGAGGTGATCTTGTAATGTCAATGTTTCACTTAATGCAGTAAGATCTCTTGATTTAGGGCATAACCAATTTCAAGAATTACACAAAATTTCCTAGAAATAGAATAGGATCTTTAATCCTTAAAGCATAATCCAGGACACTCACTAGAGATGAGAAGCATGGATCATTTTGTAATGATTTCAAAGCTAATATGTGCACTTTGAAAACTTTTATGAGATTTAAAAATGTATTAGGCATACATTTAGAAATTCAGACTGTGTATGATATACTATGGAGTATCAGTGGAATATTCCTTTAAATATTAAATTTATTGCTGCACCAGATAAAATAATGTCCATAAAATTTCCAGAAGAGATTAACTGAAGCGTCTACCTGTCTTTAGAAAATGTAACTTTTTTTCTTTTAAAAGCATTTTTTTCACAACAAAGCTGACAATCCTTTCAATCTCCTAAAAGCAACCATTTGCTTCATTCACTGATGCCAAAATCAACTCAGGTTTTAAAATTGGAGGAAAATAATGCAATTAAATAAACAACAGCAAGTAAAAAATAAAATTCTACTTGAAATTTTTGCTCAGAAATGTAAAAGAGACAGATATTCAAATAAAAAAAATGCAATTATTAGCAATTTTTCCCTCAGAAGAAAGAAGAAATTTACATACTGTGGTAATAGGCAGCAGTACTGGAAGACAATACTGAGTTAAACAGGTTATTTTGATTTTTTTTTATTTTTAGTAAAAGAAAATAAATCATATTTACAGATAGGCACTTTTTTCACAATCATAGAAATTTCTTGTCACACATTGTCTTTATAGACTAACTTTGATATTTTAATATTAATTTAGTGTGAAGAACAGAGCTATTTGATTATCCCTGAAGATTCCTTAATTTCTGCATTGAATAGTTTTATTCTTGGCAACAGGGTGATCTCCCTTCACTAATGATATGCTACAGTTGTGATGTGGAGGAGTTGAATAGTAGCGGCTGAATTCTGGACTCAGTCTGTCCTTGGCATTTTCAGAGGCTTCCAGTAGCGATGGCAACTAAGAGGAGGTCAGATGGAGAAGCAGACTGAGAAAGTTGTGGACATTTATTCTATTTGACAACAAAAATAAATTATCCAGTTTAGTATGTTTCGCACACTTTCCCCTAATACCTAACAATTACTGGTCAGTTTGTTACAAATGACAATTTATAACCTGAAATCTTGGTTTGTTTGCAAATCTTTTTCATAAAACTGCCAAAAGGAGGAGCTGGTGTTTATTGGTCCTCATTTTCTTCTGACATACTTTAAAATTTTCTGTTCTTCTCTGATGGCACTTGATGGTTGGGTTCTCATATTAAAACTGTTAATGTTTCCTTATAAAACATTCCTTCTCTCAGTATATGGCACTTGATTGGGGACAGCCAACATGGCTTCACTAAGGGCAAATCATGCCTGACGTATTTTGTGGCCTTCTACGATGGGGCTACAGTATTGGTGGATAGGGGAAGCGTAACCAACATCATCTACCTGGACCTGTGCAAAGCATTTGACACTGTCCTGCATGTCATTCTGGTCCCTAAATTGGAGAGGCAGGGATTTGACAGATGGACCACTTGGTGGATAGGGAATTGGTTGGATGGTCACACTCAAAGAGCTATGGTCAATGGCTCAATGTCCAAGTGGAGGCTGGTGATGCGAGGTGTTCCTCAGGGGTCGGTATTGGGGCTGGTGTTGTTTAACATCTTTGTTGCAGACATGGACAGCAGGATTGAGGGCACCATCAGCAAATTTGCTGATGACATCAAGTTGTGTGGCACAGTTGACATGCTGGAGGGAAGGGATGCCATTCAGAGGGACCTGGACAGTCTTGAGAGGTGGGGCTGTACGAATCTCATGAAATTCAACAAGGCCAAATGCAAGGTCCTGCACCTGGGTCAGGGCAGTCCCAAGCACAATTACAGGTTGGATGGAGAATGAATTGGAAGCAGCCCTGAATAGAAGGACTTGGGGATGCTGGTGGATTAGAGACTCAAGATGAGCCAGCAATGTGTGCTCGCAGCCCAGAAAGCCAACTGTATCCTGGGCCGCATCAAAAGAAGAGTGAGCAGCAGTTTAAGGGAGGGGATCCTCCAATCTTCTCTGCTCTTGTGAGACCTCACCTGGAGCCTTGTGTTCAGTTCTGGAGTCCTCAACAGAGGAAGGACATGGATCTGTTAGAGTGAGTTCAGAGGAGGCCACGAAGATGATCTGAAGGCTGGAGCTCCTCCCATACGGGGACAGGCCGAGAGTTGGGATTGTTCAGCCTGGAGAAGAGAAGGTTCTGGGGAGACCTTAGAGCAACCTTCCAGTACTCAAAGGGGGCCTACAGGAAAGCTGGGGAGGGACTTTTGATCAGGGAGGGCAGGGATAGAACAAGGGGGAATAGCTTTAAGCTGAAAGAGGGGAGATTGAGATGAGATTTTAGGCAGAAACGTTTTCCTGTGAGGGTGGGGAGGCCCTGGCCCAGGTTGCTCAGAGCAGTGGTGGCTGCCCCATCCCTGGAGGTGTTCAGGGCCAGGTTGGATGGGGCTTTGAGAACCTGATCCAGTGGGAGATGTCCCTGCCCATGGCAGCGGGGTTGGAACTAGATGATCTTTAAGGTCCTTTCCAATCCAAACCATTCTGTGATTCCATGGTTCTATGATTCTATGATTAATAGTATTTTCATTATTATTATTGTTGTTGTTTCATTAAAGCTGTTTTAGATTCCAACCCAAACATCTCTCTCATTTCCCTTTCCCCTTTCCCTATGTGTAGGGGGAGAATTTGGCTTCACAATTTCTTTTGTTTGGCTGCCAATCAAGCCGGATGGGGGCTAAACAGTGATAGCATGATGTGCAGATCACACTGTGCAGATCACATCCATGGAGAGACATTCCTCCTTTTTGCTTATTTAATTTAGCATGTATTTTTCTTATAAGAAAGCAATGGTATTCCTAGAGGACATACACATGAGAACTTTTTGCTGCATTTTAAGATAAAGGCAAGGCCACATGTGTGGCTCTGCTACAATGAGCTGGATGAGTTTATCCTGTGGCTGAGGGATTTGTGCAGCACAACACAGGCCTGAAGGCCAAGCTGTACGTGCATTGCAGCACAGACCTGGGCCTACTCAGGTTAGCTGTTATGGTGATCACTGACTCCTCCATGTACAATGGTCTCTGGCTCAGGACCACTACATTTCACCCCTTCATCCACACATAGATTACTTGTCTCAAAGTTGTTATAAGTTACCGATTATATATTAATAACATTTGGGCTTCTCAAGCTCTAAGTATGTGACCCTATGGAGCAGACATGGTCTGTTCAAAATCATGTACTCCTCAAATAGAATGTCTTTGGCAAGTCTTTCAATACAATAACACACTGGTATTTTGGCTGCTGCTAAACAGTACTTGCACAGTGTCAAGGCTTTCTCTTTTTCCCACTCTGCCCCATCAGGCAAGTAAGTTGAGGGTACACAAGAAGTTGGGAGGGAACCGTGAGAATAAAGCTAAATGCGGGAATAGAGCTAAATGTGGGGAGAAATGGGACTGAATACTTGTCCCATGCCCCCGGCTGAGTACAAAGCTTTAAAAGCAAAGTCAGTGTACGCACAGGGGCAGCACGTTGTTCATCAGAAAGGAATGCAGCAAGGGCATCTCACTCTGTGAAGTGAGGGATGAGACATCTGAAGACAGGCATAGCCAGGTCCAGCTATCAGCAAGGAGCATGATTACCCCGCAAGGAGCCCAATTATTTTCCAAGAAGATGAATTGCAGCTGCTGCTCTGACAATCCAGCCCTTCAGTTGACCTGTACTTATTATAAAGTCATTGTAATATCATTATAATACTAAAACACACCCCCACACCTAAGGCTCTCATTTCCTCCCCACCTCACTCAGATCAAATCACTCAGATAACCACTCCCAATGGGCTTGTGCAGTCACGTTTCTGCAAGCAAAGTGAGAACTTTTTCTCTACCAATCATCAGGGCTTGATGTAGTGACTTCAGTCACTCAAGCTCCACCTAAAACTCCACCCCAAAGATGCAAGTTACTATAAAAAAGTAAACAAAGGGGAAAGTGGAGAGGGGAAAATGTCATCAAAACTTTTGGGATCAGCTGATGGGCTAGACCCCATGTCCCCTTTCCCACAAAATTGGAACTCCATCTGGGGTAAGACCTTTGTGTTATGTGTGCTAAATATATATATATCTTAACATCAAGTATCTCTCTCTACTTTGACCTTAAGTATAAATTTCTTACCTGCATATCACTCCTTTCTATGCTCAAGTGCTTAATTTCAATGTATTTTTGCAAACAGCGTCTTATCCCCAGCCACCACTGAACCCTTATTTAGTCACAAATTGATAGAATCAATTATTTTTAATAAAATCAACTTGTTTATACATATGCAAGTCTCAGGAATCCTACTAACTCTTAAGGGGGATTTAAAGGGAGTTTCTGATATAAACTGAGCAAACTGGACAAGATTAATTGCCCTTGCGTTATTGCTCAGTGTTTACTGTGATCTGGCAAGCTGGATGGTTTCCATTCTTGTGAGATTGTCAGATAAAGAGTTAAGCAAATTGGTAAACTCTCCTTTCTGAAGACTCTCAGATTTTTAAATTTACTTCATGACAGGGAAACAGTGTCACAACCCAGCCCGGACAGTCCAGGGGTTGCCAGGATAAGATTCTGGGTCACCCCATAAAAATATATGGGTTCAGTGCCCACTGGGCTAAATGAAAGCAAAACAATGCCACACAATTGATCCAAGAAGGAATTTATTTGTACAGGCATTCTTGGGGATAAGATTGGCATTGGCTGCTAAATCTGTGTTAAGGGAAAAGAAAGAGAGAAAAGGAGGAAAGGGGGAGAGAAAGAGAGAGAGAAAAGTGCAAAGACATCACCTAGGCTCTGGTTCTCCTCCTCCCAGGATGGTAGGCGTGCTGCTGCAGATAACCCCTCTTCCAGAGTATTATTTATAGTGCTGTGGTGGGCCTGTGCAGTGCTGCTTCTAGGAAAGTTCTGCAACTGAGTTTGTAGGGGATACTCCTTCCAGGGAACTCTCTGGGCAGCAAACACAGCTGGGCTGCTTGTGAGAGTGAGAGAAGTTTGAAGGACGCTGCCTCTGCTGCAGTCTCAACAGTGCTTTATGGCAGTAAAATAAGTGGTTTAAGGCACCCAAAAAGAATCAGTCTCTTACACAGCTGAACAAACTTTAATCCCCTACCACTACAATTGCAGAAGATAATAATGAACTGGGACCTATCTTGTGTAAATCTCCTGCCTGTCTGATGATCCTAAGATATTTTTTGATATATTAAAAATATCATAGCTTTACCAACATCACCTCTGTCCTCTTCTTTTCTCATGCATGAACTTGTCAAATCCTGTCACCTCTCTCTCCACATCAGAAGATGGTGGAAAAATGCCACTGTGGTCCCTATAATTGAAACTATTGCAATGATGTAACAGAAGGCCCTAGATTTGCTCTTACTGACATCTAAGCAATGCACACAGCCGTATGTTCCCATATTTTGCTTACAGAGATGGTAATTCACAGTGCTAGTTGATTGCTTTATTTCATGGCATAAACTAATAAAAACAGGTGAACATCCTCATAGATTTTCCCTGTGGCCAGCATTTTAGAGAGGTTACTTGGTATGTTGACTTAAAACCATATTCTTGCTAAAACTATGATGATAAAAGAATGGACACTGATCATAAACTTTTATCTCCTACTAATTTTACAGAAAGATAGAGCCTTTGTATTAAGTTCATACATGCTTCTTAACATTTATATTGGTTTCACTGTTGTGTACTATGAACTATAAATTTAACTGTAACATAACTGTGGGCCCCTCACCACAAGAAGGATGTTGAGGCTCTAGAGCGTGTCCAGAGAAGAGCGATGAAGATGGTGAGGGGCCTGGAGAACAAGTCTTAGGAGGAGCGGCTGAGAGAGCTGGGGTTGTTCAGCCTGGAGAAGAGGAGGCTGAGGGGAGATCTCATTGCTCTCTACAACTACCTGAAAGGAGGTTGTGGGGAGGAGGGAGCTGGCCTCTTCTCCCAAGTGACAGGGGACAGGACAAGAGGGAATGGCCTCAAGCTCCGCCAGGGGAGGTTCAGGCTTGACATCAGGAAAAAATATTTCACAGAAAGGGTCATTGGACACTGGAGCAGACTGCCCAGGGAGGTGGTTGAGTCGCCTTCCCTGGAGGTGTTTAAAGGATGGGTGGATGAGGTGCTCAGGGACATGGTTTAGTGATTGATAGGAATGGTTGGACTCGATGATCCTGGGGGTCCTTTCCAACCTAGTGATTCTATGATATTCTATGATTTAATTTGTTTTCTTCATGACTTGTGTATTATGTAAATAATTTGCTATATAGTCTTTACTTGCTAATGCAGATATAATTATTAGCAATCCTCAAAGTCTTTTCAAAAGATGTCATAGGTTTCTTTGAAGAAAGAAGATTATGTCAGCCCATAAAACAAGTGTGTTTCCATCTGTACTTTCAGTGTTTATAAGGTCAGAAGGAGCAATTCAGATCACAGTCATATGTCTCTATTTTCAAGCCATGGAATTTCACTGAGAAAATAATGTGAGTGACATCTTTAATAAAAACTTGTCAGCTAAAGTATCAAAGCAGCAGTACTACAGTACTGGCAATTTCTATAGCTGTTCTGCCCAATTGGAGCTGCAGCTGCATGTCTGAAGGCAGAATTTGGCCCATAAAATCTATTATTAAGCTAGAGTTTTACTTGCATTTTACTTACCAAAATGTATGGTAACCACACAGAGAGAAGAGTACAAGTGCATTCAAAACTGACATAGTGCTTCCAGGAATGCTACAGTTAGGAAATATAGATCATACAAACAGTAGGACAGTGTCACAGCACATATCCCCTCATTTTTCCCCACTTTGAGAGGTTCCTACCTCTGAGTTTCTGCCACTCATACAAGAGTTGGAAATGAAAATGCTAAAGATGGAAGCAATATCAAGGGGCAAGAACAGAAGGTCCAATATGTTGGGCAGCCCCTACTCACAGGGAAGTCTTCTGCCTCCCAGGAGCCCAGGTTAGGGATATCGCTAGGGAACTCCCCAGTCGAGTACGTCCCTCAGACTACTACCCGTTACTGCTCTTCCACATGGGAGGTGACGAAGCTGCAGTATGGAGCCCAAAGGTGGTCAAAAGAGAATTCAGGGCCTTGGGATGGCTACTGAGGGCATCTGGGGCCCAGGTGATGTTTTCCTCCCTCCTTCCAGTTGTGGGTGGTGACACTGGAAGGAACAGATGGGCCCAGACTATTAATATATGGCTCCATGGTTGGTGCAAGCAGGGACAGGGAACCTGGGAAGAGAATAGGGATGCTGCCTGGTTGTATAGGGGTGGGGTCAGGAAGGCCAAGGCGCAGCTGGAGCTGAACTTGGCAAGGGAAGTGAAGGCTAATGAGAAGGGCTTCTACAGGTCTGTCAGCTAGAGAAGGAAGGTTAAAGAGAATGTGCCCCCACTGATGGTTGAAAATGGGGACCTCATATCAATAGATGAGGAGAAGGCTGAGGGACTCAACAACATTTTAGGCTCAGTCTTCACCAACAATCAGTCTCCTCACCCCTCCTGGGTCAATGGACAACAAGAAGGGGACCAAGGGGGTAAAGCCCCTCCCACTGTAGGGGAGGGTTTCATAGAATCATAGAATCACTAGGTTGGAAAGGACCCATGGGATCATTGAGTCCAAACATTCCCATCAATCACTAAACCATGCCCCTCAGCACCTCATCCACCCATCCCTTAAACACCTCCAGGGAAGGTGACTCAACCACCTCCCTGGGCAGCCTGTTCCAGTGCCCAGTGACCCTTTCCATGAAATATTTTTTCCTGATGTCAAGTCTGAACCTCCCCTGGCGGAGCTTGAGGCCATTCCCTCTTGTCCTGTCCTGTTTGTGACCACCTGAGGAACCTGAACATATATAAGTCTATGGGACCTGAGGAGATGCATCCCAGAGTCCTGAGGGAATTGTCCAATGTGGCTGCCAAGCCACTCTCCATGATATTTGAGAAGTCACGGCAGTCAGGAGAAGTCCCTGATGACTGGAAGAAGGGCAACATTGTACCCATATATTCAGTGATCAAGTATGAGGTACCTTTCAAGTAACTGGAACTAGTCTAAGAAACTGAATCAACTTTTTTTTTTTTTTTTTTGGTAAGAAACTAGGATATCTGCCTGGGGTCACTGATTGCCAAAGAGCAAGATCAGAGGAAATCACTAAATGCCTTGGTGAGGGAAAAAGAGGGTCTTCCTGAAGCCTCTGTAAGTCTAATAAAATAAATCTCCAAAAGCAGGATAGAAAATCTATCTAAGAGAGTCTGGAGAGATTGAGAAGGTTATATGATCTACTGAAAAAAAAGCCCTAGTTCAAGGAAGGTTTACTGTCTTTTACATAATATTTCCTTTTCATGCTTGGCAAATTAGCCAAACAATTATGAGGTGAATTGGTTCTCCATAAGGTAAGGTAAGGTAAGGTAAGGTAAGGTAAGACCAGATCTCATTTTTTCTTCCAGCTTCTGACTTAGAAGAAGTAATTTATCAGTTAGTAAGGAACTGGAGAGTATTTTTACTACTTACTGGAGAAAAAACTTTTAGGTACAGCCTAATTAATGCTTGCCTGTGCAAACACACCGGCCTAGAAGCTGAGTTCCAATATCCTCAAATAAGTGTGTGATGAAACTTTTGGCTGAGCAGAGCCTTGAGAGAACACTGTCTAACTTTTCCTTACAGTGAGCGTTCCTAGCAATATTCACTGCTTCTATCTCTCAACCAAATTTTTCTTAAAATGTAAGTTAGTAAACACAAGAAAACTGCCAGAGGAGACCATTAAGTACAAATGTGGGAATTAACTCCCTTCTCTTCATCTACCTTGCAACTTCCCTCATCAGTTTAGCTTTCCAGTCCAGTGACCTTTGCTGTCCTCTTGCACTGTACAATCTTCAGACAATTTCTCCTACATTCCTAGGAAATATTCCTTTTCTCTCACTTCTTAGTCTCTTCTGAGGCTTCACTTCTTGCCATTCTCAGTACCCTACTCCTGCTAGGAGTCTCAGACAGTGCTTTATATGGTACTCCAGAAATTCCCTGCTCAGTTTCCCCCAGAGAAGGCTCTATATTCACATTTTTCCAGAGGGCTTTGCCTGTCTAAGTTTATGGCAAGGCAAAGTGTTTGCCTTCCTCTCCAGGTGTAGCCTTTCAAACAAAGCATACTGCATATGCACAGTAAACTGCAAATAGATAAAACACCTCCTTCACAAGGTACACTACTTCTAGAATATTTGATACAGCAGTAGAATAGAGAGCCCAGTCAAATAAATAAACTTCTTCAAGAAAATGAATCCATTAACTAAAAAGTTGTAGAGTTCTCAGAATTATAAATAGTTGATTAGACTTTCCATGTTTCTTCCCTCATGTCACGGTTTAGCCCCCCCCAGCCTGGTCTGCAGCTAAATGTGGGCAGTTGTGAACCCAATCCCCTATTACCTCCCCATAGGGAAAGGAAAATGGGAGAGACTTGTGGATTGGAAACTAATACGGCTTTAATGAAATGATAACAATAAAAATGAAAACAAGAATATTAATAAGAAGACAATTAACTATACACAAATATACAAAATTTAACACCCAGATGATTTTGTCACCAATGATGCTGCAGGGCAGGCATGGGGAAAGGTCCTGCACTGGACTCAGTGGCAGGAAGGAGCTGGGCTCATGAACTGAATTCAGGGACACATAGATCCAGGATCAGGGGGCATAAGGACAGACGAGGTCCTCGCTGGACACTGACTATCAAAGAAAAGGGCTTGACCTTCATGATCCCTCAGCTTTATACTGAGTACGATGTACATAGAATGGAATCCTCTGTTGGTCAGTTTGGGGTCACTTCTCCTGTCTGCCCGTCCCTGCAGGTGTGACCCTTTTTCACCTTTTTGACTTATGACATCCACCAGCTCGAGGATGGCCTTGGTTCCTATAGGAATAAGTATGAGCAATGGCTTTTCTGCGTGCCAGTGCCCCATTACTTTGGTGATAACTATAAATATTAAGCGTTATCACTTCCAGAGACAGACACTGTCTGAAACACATGCAGTTAACTTTCAGAAAATGAAGTTACTCAGATGAAATTAAGCTGAAAAGTTAGAAAATTGGATCTGCTTTAGCTCAAACTAGAACACTTCAAGACCTGAATTCAGCTTTTGCTGGGCCTGTGATTTTCAATTAGAGCCTTCTTACGTAGAAAGTATGTAAAAACAACTAAATTGTTAGACTTGAGGAATTGGAACACCTCCCTCATTATCCTTGCTCAGAGAAGGAGTTTTGTTCTGATTTGAGGAGGGAAAAATATGCTTGCCCAGTTGGTACTCCCCAGCTTGAACAATTAGACAGGAGAGGGACAGATAGGAGTAGTTAGTGATAAAAGTTACTCAGGAGCAGCTGGGTGCATAGAGGCCGTAACTTCTCCACAAAACAAAGGAATGAATCTATAAAACACACATCTCTGCTCAGCTCTTGTATCATCACAGCTGCCTTTCATATCCACATGCCATCTTTGTTCAGACTAACATTGCAGACTGCTTTTGAGAGAGGGCTTGAGGACCTGGTCCCATGTAGATAATCACTGTGTTATTGCATTGTCCAAAATGAGGATCTGTTGCCTGGTGTGCAGTAGCCAATCTCTACGTCACCAAGAGAGACATTGTTTATTCAGAGTTTGTGCAAATAGACACTCAGTGAGACAGACCCTCCAAACTCGAGTGTGAAGCCCTCGACATAGACCCCACAATTTTAAACACTGCAGATAGAGAAATATTCATAGAATTCTCAGAAAAGTCATGCATATTCATAACTATTTCTACTATCTTGGTCTTTTACTGCGTGCACCCTGAAATCCTATATGTATTATTCTACAGACTTTATGTGATCTCTAGTGGCTATTTCACAGTCCTCACTGATGAACTTTTGCTGGTTTCTTGCTGGTATTAAAGTTAGCTCATTAGTTCTTGCATTTCTCAGTTATCACATCCTTGCTTGGCTCAGACTGTTTAACAGACTATTTTTGATCTCTGATTTGTCCCATGGCACTCATTCAAGGTTAGTTTTGCTAAAAAGACAGTGCATTTAATCAAGCGTCTCCTTTTTTTTTTCATAACAAATTGGGGAAAGTGTCTCCTTTTTGCAGTTTTAAAATGTCATTATTTTATGGTTTCTTTCAACAACTGGTGAGGTTTTCTGGTGACTATGAGCTGCAAAAGGCAATATTAAGTGCTCTCAAGATAGTCCCTTTTGGTTAGATATGCTACTGTAGGCTCTTGCTTAGTGTTAACATGTTAATTTTTATGTATTTGAAGAAGTCCTGAGGTATAATAGCATTCTGCCAGTTCTTTGTGCTGTGAACAAGTGCCCAAGTAAGTATTAATCACCCTGCAACTGACAAGCCAAAAATGTTGAACACAGAAAGTATGATCCAAGTGCTGCTGAGCAGTTACACAGAGTAACAATCAAATTCTCATTTATGCAAAGATCTCCTTGAACTGGTGTATAATTCCACAAATTATTTCTTCGTGGCAAAGTTTTACACATTTAAACAGCATCATGCAGACTGACCACTAAATATCAGCCTAAATTTTCTGATTAAAATGATTTTACACTGGAAATGTATGATCAATTTTCTCTCTCTAATATGATAGGATTCTGCCCTACATTCCACTAGGTTATATAAAAATATCATCAGAAAAATTGAAAAGGGAAAAATTGACACTTTGTATATATGGAATATTAAAAAAAGAATTATGACAAGTCAGGCAAACTTTTAGGATATCACTTTGCATAAGGAAATTTCTCACAGCATTCTGCTTGAGAAACTGTCAGCCTCTGGCCTGGACAGGCGCACACTCTCCTGGGTGGAAAACTGGTTGGATGGCCGGGCCCAGAGAGTGGTGGGAAATGGTGTGAAATCCAGCTGGAGGTCAGTGACAAGTGGTGTTCCCCAGGGCTCAGTGCTGGGTCCAGCCCTGTTCAATGTCTTTATCAATGACCTGGATGAAGGCATCGAGTGCACCCTTGGCAAGTTTGCGGACGACACTAAGCTGGGTGGAAGTGTCGATCTGCTGGAGGGTAAAGAAGCTCTGCAAAGGGATCTGGACAGGCTGGACCGCTGGGCTGAGTCCAATGGCATGAGGTTTAACAAGGCCAAATGCCGGGTCCTGCACTTGGGGCACAACAACCCTATGCAGTGCTACAGACTAGGAGAAGTCTGCCTAGAAAGCTGCCTGGAGGAGAGGGACCTGGGGGTGTTGGTTGACAGCCGACTGAATATGAGCCAGCAGTGTGCCCAGGTGGCCAAGAAGGCCAATGGCATCTTGGCTTGTATCAGAAACGGCGTGACCAGCAGGTCCAGGGAGGTTATCCTCCCTCTGTACTCGGCACTGGTGAGACCGCTCCTCGAATACTGTGTTCATTTCTGGGCCCCTCACCACAAGAAGGATGTTGAGGCTCTGGAACGAGTCCAGAGAAGAGCAACAAAGCTGGTGAAGGGGCTGGAGAACAGGCCTTATGAGGAGCGGCTGAGAGAGCTGGGGTTGTTTAGCCTGGAGAAGAGGAGGCTGAGGGGTGACCTCATTGCTCTCTATAACTACCTGAAAGGAGGTTGTAGAGAGGAGGGTGCTGGCCTCTTCTTCCAAGTGACAGTGGACAGGACAAGAGGGAATGGCCTCAAGCTCCGCCACGGGAGGTTTAGGCTGGACGTTAGGAAAAAATTCTTTACAGAAAGGGTCATTGGGCACTGGAACAGGCTGCCCAGGGAGGTGGTTGATTCACCTTCCCTGGAGGTGTTTAAGGCACGGGTGGGCGAGGTGCTGAGGGATATGGTTTAGTGTTTGATAGGAATGGTTGGACTCGATGATCCGGTGGGTCTCTTCCGACCTGGTTATTCTGTGATTCTGTGATTCTGTGAAATTGCCTGAAAAATAAATCCATACAGATATGGAAGTATATTAAATCATCTCAGTTTTCTGTTCCTCCTCCTGTAAATGTGTTAGGAGAAGATAATCAACCCCTGAAGTCCCGCATAAAATAGATGAGTTTGACAGCTTCAGAGTCTTCCTTATAGACAGAATATATCCAAGGGCATATGACAGAAGGAGTTGAAAGAGATTTTTCTCCTTTTCCTGTTATCCATCAGTCAGGAGAGAGAGAGACAGCTGACTATGCAAGTCATTGGAATATTCATTTTTCTGTGGCTTTTGCTCTGACTAGCTTTCCCTAAAACAGCTGTTCAGTTGGCACTGTATTTCAAGGCTGCTGTTAGTCTGACAGTTTTCTGAACCAGAAATAATTTTGTTTACTCTGATTTATACTGACACAATGGTGAGGTTTTATGTTTATTCTTACAGTATCCTGAAAATATCTTAGCATAATAAGAACTCAAGACAGGAATGTTATATATTTAATAAATTAACTGAGAAATTTAACTGTAATATTTAGCTACTATATAACAGGTGAGAGGACCAGCAGTGGAAAGAAATTTAAATGAAAAAAGCAGAAGGTAATTTGTGAGTATCTGTTGCGTGTAGGAAGAAGACAAGACCCCTAAATATTTCTGAACCAGGATATACCTCATGCATATCCTCATCTCATCCTGCAGAAAATAAGGGAATTTGCTATAAATACTGGATCAGAAAAATCTCTTCTATGCTTTTAGGAGCAGGGTGTTCACTTTCTTTGATAAAATGAAAAATTTAGAAAAAAGTAGCCTAATGCTTCATAAATCCTTGCCTATATCATACTCTTGTGTATGTTTATCATCCATCTTTGGACTTTTTAAAATCTGGATTACAATCATTCTGGTTTTACTCTTTTCAAGTTCTTTATCTTTAGAAAGGGATTAGAATTCATTCCAATGATGACTTCCATTGCTTGATCCATAAGTTAGTTCCAGTTCTGGAAACTTGGAAACAATTGATATTAAATTTTTGAGCTACATTGACACAGTAGAGATAAAAAGGTTATTAAAGGTAATAGAAGTTAAATATTTTTTATTAATTGTCATATTTATTCTGTGTCTGTCATGATCGTTTTTTCATGAGTTTTACTCATGAGTTACTACTCTCACTAAATGATTTCATGGTAAATGATTTTCATGGTATTAAATCTGACTAGTTCATAGTCTCACAGATACTAAAAACATAGAAACTCCTAAAATACTTCAGTCTTCAATCACAGATATTAGAGACAGTAGAAATGATCATCTGGAAACCCTTTAGTTTGATCTGCATAGTATATACCATGGAATTTCACTCAGGAATTTTTGCATTTAGCCCAGTAATTTTGATTAAACTACAGGTTATCTTATATGTAGGTGGTCAATCTAGATATAGAAAAAGCCAGCCTGTATAGGGATGGCTAATCCAGCATATATTTCTAAACTGGTCCAATAAACTGCTTGTAAAAGTAATCTTAAAACCCTTACATGAACACATGGAATAAATTTTCTTTATAACACTGTTCTTTGGAATTTCCTATTTAATTGGGTACTCTGTCAGTGAACAAAGATTTCATTATGTACCTTGTGCATATGTATGTTTTGTTAATTAAAGTTTTAGAACTAGTACTGGCATATTTACATATGGGAGTAATTTTGTTCATGGTAGGAGTAGTTCCAGTGCATTAGCTGGTACTTTGCCAATACCTACAAATTTTGAAAAAAATTCTGGTGCTAAAGGCCTGGAGCATCTCTCATATGAAGAGAGGGTGAAAAAGAGAAGACTCAAAGGTGTTCTTATTACTGTGTGTAGATACCTGATGGAAGGGAATAAACAAGAGGGAGCCAGACTTTTCTTAGTAGCGCCCACTGACAGGAAAAGATGCAACAGGCACAAACTGAAACACAGGAGGTTTTTGTCTGCAAGAGTGGTCAAACAGTGGAACAGGTTGCTGCCATGACTTGAAAGGTTACCTAAACTGTGGGTGTATACAGATCACAGCTGTGGGTTCGTAGGATTCCGTAATACATGAGGACAAGGAGGCTTTTATCCTCTAAATTTATCTACTTTATTACAGATTACCACACAAATCACCACTAGCAAGTATACTACCACAAAAATTATCACTAGCAAGTATACCTATGATTAATAAAGTGAAAAAATATATATCTGAAGCTATTACAATCAAGCTATCAGCAATCAATAATATAGGAACAATCAATATTATAGTAATAATCAATAATAGAAACAACCAAGTAGGTGTATACTGTCAGAGCTTACTACAAACTTATCATTAGTGAAGCAAACGTATCAACAATGTACTTATGATAGAATATTTATATAGATATACAAAACTAGTATGAAATTAATTAGGCAGATTACAGAAGGGACCAAACCATCCCAGAGGAGAGGACAAACTAATCCATCCCAGAGGTAGGAAGACAAAGAAAACTGATCCCAGAACTGAAATCAGAAGGGGACCAATAAAGAAGAGACAGTGTCACTTCAAACATGATCCATGTCACAGAATTTGTAGTCAGTCAGGCATCCCTGGTGAGAGTCCAAGATATCATAGAAAGTTTGTGCAGCAAGTTCAACCTGTTTACGTGTATTACACAGCATGAAAAGTTCTCAGAGAGAGACGTTCCGTTTTGGATAAAAATTAAGTCAATTTTTATATAATAGAGACATAAGAAGGCATAGGAAACCACCACTTTGAACAGCCAATAGATGATGTTCATTTCTATTTTTCATTTGTAACAGTCAACAGATGATGATGATTTCTGTTCTTTCAGACCAATTTTTATTTTTCCTGACTGTTTTACTCATCTTGCAGTTAGAACAGCTAATGACAGCTACCAATTCTTACTTTCTTAAGATGCTTTCCCATTTTTTTTTCCAGACTATTGTATTGGGTCTGGTTAGAATGGAGTTTCCCCATAGCAGCCCTCCTAGAGCTGTGCTTTGCATTTGTAGCTAGAACAGTGTTGATAACAATCCAGTGTATTGGCATCAAGGCTGTCTCTCCAGCATTCCCACCAAAGGCCAACAGGCTGGGGATGGGCAAGAGGTTGGGAGGGGACACAGCTGGGACAGCTGACCCAAACTGACCAAAGGGATATTCCATGCCATATGACATCTGCTCAGCCATAAAAGCTAAGAGAAAGGAGGAGGAGATGGGGGAAATCAGTTATTAAGGTGTTTGTCTTCTGAAGCTACTGCTACATGTACTGAGGCCCTACTTCCCAGGAAGTGGTTGGGCATCGCCTGCTGATGGGAAGTACAGAATAATTTTTTTGCTTGTTTCCATGCACAGCCTTTTCTTTATTATACTGCCTTTACCTTGATCCATGAGATTTTAAGATTATTTTCTCCCCCTGTCCAGCTGTGGAGTGGGACTGATAGAGTGGCTTGGTGGGCACCTGGTGGCTAGACAAGGTCAATCCACCACACTATTTTTTACTTTTTCATACAAAGTTGTCATTATAGTTCCTTGGTTTTGCACTTGTTGATGGTATCACGGGTTGTCTCTGGCTTCTAGGTACTCAGATGTACTTCGGAGATACCAGGTGCACTTTTCAAGGATGCTTCTGGTTCTTCTCTTCAGTAATTTTCACCTTCTAACCAGGTCACTTATCTGGCCGCTCACAGTTGCCCAGAGAGGTTGTAGAATCTTCATCCTAGGATATACTCAAAAGCCATCTGGACGTGGTCCTGGGCAATTGGCTCTAGTTGGCTATGCTTGAGCAGAGGAGTTGGACTAGACAATCTCAAGAGGTCCCTTTCAAATTAAATGATTCTGTGATTCTCTGAAAAGCAATCAGTTGCGTTTCTACTGGTTATTTTGGTGGTCGGGTTGATGGTTTGTCAACTGTTTGTAGTTTAGATTCTAGATGCTTTTTGCTTTTTCCTCCTTTGAGTTTTGGTGATGTGACACACTGTGGTGGGTTGACCCTGGCTGGATGCCAGGTGCCGACCAAGATACTTTACAACTTCCCTTCCTCAGCTGGACAGGGAGAGAAAAATACGACAAAAGGCTTGTAGGTCAAGATAAGGACAGGGAAATCACTCACCAATTACCGTCACGGGCAAAACAGAATTGACAAGAAAATCCAGACAATTACAAGAAAAATCAGATAATTAATACCTGGCTCCAAACCTAGTGTGAGGAGCAAGACTTTGGGTTCTTTGATCATAGACTGGCCTACACACCTCCAGGTTTCCTTTCCAGGGATGAGGCACACTTGTCACCTAGGGGTGTAAGAATTCTGTCCAAAAATCTAGCAGGGCTCATTAATAGAGCTTTAAACTAGATGTGAAGGGGGAGGGGCATGAAATCAGGCTTGACAGGGGGGAACCTGGAAATGGCACTCCAATGCCTGAGAGATGCTGTACTGGCAAGGACCTCCAGTATGTCACCTCAGAGCGAGTATGGGCGAGTGCATCTTGTGACAGAAAAGATGTAAATGGCACTGATGGGTTAGATAATTTAAGGACCAGTCATTTGGGAATGAAGACTATTCCCTTTATGAGAGCTGTGGGATTAACAGCCCAACTGAAGTGCATCTATACCAATGCACGCAGCATGGGCAATAAACAGGAGTAACTGGAAGCTATTGTAGGGCAAGGAGACTATGGTGTCATGGAATTGTGGTGGGACAACTCGTATAACTGGAGTGCTGCTATGGTGGGGTACAAACACTTGAGGTGGGATAGAAAAGGTAGGAGAGGTGATGGGGTAGGCCTCTATGTTACAGAGTGCTTTGATACCCTCGAGCTTGATAATGGTGATGACGGGATCGAGTGTCTGGGGGTAAAAATCAGAGGAGCCCACAAGAAGGCAGATATTGTGATGGGAGTCTGTTACAGACCACCTAGCCAAGAAGAAGCAGCTGATGAGCACTTCTATAAACAAATGGGAGAAGTCTCAAGATCGCTAGCTCTTGTCCTTGTAGGAGACTTTAATCTACCAGATGTCTGCTGGAAGTACAATACAGCAGAGAGGAAGCAGTCTAGGAGGTTCCTGGAGTGTGTGGAAGACAACTTCCTCACACAACTGGTGAGTGAGCCGACAAGGGAAGGTGCCCTCCTGGACCTGCTGTTTGTGAACAGAGAAGGCCTTGTGGGAGATGTGACGGTTGGAGGACACCTGGGGCACAGCGACCACGAGATGGTAGAATTCTCAGTTCTAGGTTCTAGCCCCATGGGAGACAGTCCTTAAGGGCAAGGGAGCCCATGAGGGCTGGGTGCTCTTCAAGAAGGAAATCCTGGCAGTGCAAGAGGAAGCTGTCCCCACGTGCCAGAAAATGAGCTGGTAGGGAAATAAACCATCTTGGTTGAGCAGAGAGATCTAGTTGGACATCAAAAATAAGAGGAATGTCTATGAGCTTTGGAAGAAGGGGCAGGAATCTCGGGAGGACTACAGGGATGAAGTGAGATCGTGCAGAGGAAAAATCAGGAGGGCTAAATCCCAACTAGAACTCAGACTGGCCAACTCTGTGAAAGATAATAAAAAATCTTTCTACAAATATATTAATAATAAAAGGAGGACTAGGGAGAATATCCAGTCTTTATCGGATGCAAAGGGAACAACTGCGACAAAGGATGAGGACGAGGCTGAGGTACTTAATGCCTTCTTCGCTTCAGTCTTTAATAGTAAAGAAAATTGTTCCCTGTGTGTATATCCTCATGAGCTAGAGGAGCAGAACAAAGCTCCCGTGATCCAAGAGGAGGTTGTTAGAGACTTGCTTGGACAATTAGACACTCCCAAGTCTATGGGGCTGGATGGGATCCACCCGAGGGTCTTGAGGGAGCTGGTGGACGTGCTGGCCAAACCCCTTTCCATCATCTTCCAGCAGTCCTGGCTGACTGGGGCAGTTCCACTGGACTGGAGGCTGGCTGATGTTGTGCCCATCTACAAGAAGGGTCGCAGGGAGGACCCAGGGAACTACAGGCCTGTCAGTCTGACCTCAGTGCCAGGGAAAGTCATGGAACAGGTGATATTGTGTGCTATCATGAAGCACATGCAAGAGAACCAGGTGATCAGGCCCAGTCAACATGGGTTCACAAAAGGCAGGTCTTGCCAAACTAACCTGATCGCCTTCTATGACAAAGTGACTCGGCTGCTGGATGAGGGAAAGGCTGTGGATGTGGTCTTCCTGGACTTCAGTAAAGCCTTTGACGCAGTTTCTCACAGCATTCTGCTTGAGAAACTGTCAGCCTCTGGCCTGGACAGGCGCACACTCTCCTGGGTGGAAAACTGGTTGGATGGCCGGGCCCAGAGAGTGGTGGGAAATGGTGTTAAATCCAGCTGCAGGCCAGTGACAAGTGGGGTTCCCCAGGGCTCAGTGCTGGGTCCAGCCCTGTTCAATGTCTTCATCAATGACCTGGATGAAGGCATTGAGTGCACCCTTAGCAAGTTTGCAGGCAACACTAAGCTGGGTGGAAGTGTGGATCTGCTGGAGGGTAGGGAGGCTCTGCAGAGGGATCTGGACAGACTGGATTGCTGGGCTGAGACCAATGGCATGAGGTTTAACAAGGCCAAATGCCGGGTCCTGCACTTGGGGCACAACAACCCTATGCAGTGCTACAGACTGGGAGAAGAGTGGCTAGAAAGCTGCCTGGAGGAGAAGGACCTGGGGGTGTTGATTAACAGCCGACTAAACATGAGCCAGCAGTGTGCCCAGGTGGCCAAGAAGGCCAATGGCATCTTGGCTTGTATCAGAAACAGGGTGGCCAGCAGGTCTGGGGAGGTGATTCTCCCTCTGTACTTGGTGCAGGTGAGACCGCTCTTTGAATCCTGTGTTCATTTCTGGGCCCCTTGCTACAAGAAGGATGTTGAGGCTCTGGAGAGAGTCCAGAGAAGAGTGACAAAGCTGGTGAAGGGGCTGGGGAACAAGTCTTATGAGGAGCAGCTGAGGGAGCTGGGGTTGTTCATCCTGGAGAAGTGGAGGCTGAGGGGAGACCTCATTGCTCTCTACAACTACCTGAAAGGAAGTTGTGAAGAGGAGGGAGCTGGCCTCTTCTCTCAAGTGACAGGTGATAGGACAAGGAGGAATGGCCTCTAGCTGCGTCAGGGGAGGTTCAGGCTTGACATCATGAAAAAAATTTTTCACAGAAAAGGTCATCGGGCACTGGCAGAGGCTGCCCACAGAGGTGGTGGAGTCACCATCCCTGGAGGTATTTATAAGACGGGTGGATGAGGTGCTGTGGGGCATGGTTTAATGGTTGATAGGAATGGTTGGACTCGATGATCCTGTGGGTCTTTTCCAACCTAGTGATTCTGTGACTCTGATTAATAAAATTTCCTTAAAAGTTAAATAACTTGCAGATTTTAAAGATCTGTGATGCTTACGAGTAAGATCATGTTAGCTTTGCAGTCTTGCCCAAACTTCTGTGCAACTCACCTTTGATCCTGCTGTCAACACACTTTGTAATGAAGCCCAGGATGCTGTTGGCCTTCTTTGCCATCTGGAGAGCATTGCTGGCTCATGTTCAATTTGGTGTCTACCAGGAAACCCAGGTCCTTTTCTGCCAAGCTGTGTTCCAGCTGGATGCCCCCAGCATGTGTACTGGTGAAAGGAGTTCTTCCTCCCCAGGTGCAGGACTTGGCACTCCCCCTTGTGGAACTGCATGAGGTTCTCATCAGCCCGATTCTCCAGCCTGTGGAGGTTCCTCTGGATGACAGCATGACCCCCAGTGTATCAACCACTTCTCCCAGTTTGGTGTCGTCAGCAAACTGGCTGGGGGTACACTGCCCCATCATCCAGACCATTAATGAAGATGTTGAACAGGACTGGACCCAGTATTGACCCCTGGGGTACGCTGCTAGTGACTGGCCTCCAGCTGGACTTTGTGCTGCTACTGATCATCACCCTCTGGGCCCAGCTGTTCAGCCAGGTTTCAGTCCACCTCTCTCTGCTCATGCAGCAGATGAGCAGATCTCTGTGAGCATCTTATGGGAGACTGTCAAACTTCAGTGATTAAAATCAAGGCTTCACTGGAGTTAGAGACAGGATTTCACTTTCAAATACGTGACGGCATCTGACTATTAACTTATCTTTTTCACAATTCTACTTGTAAAGTGAGAGTAATGGAATTCCTCTAACTTTGTGGGATGATGTGTGGTGGGGCATTAACACTTGTGAGGCACTGTGATGCTCATAGCGTGTGACCACTCAATGAACCCCTACAATGGAAGGAGGCTCAGAGAAGATACACAAGACTGATGATCCCATGAACCTCAGAAAAGAATGTAGGAAGTTGTTTTACCATAAGGGGGCTTTTAGCATCAGAAAAGCCCCCAAACTCTCAAATACTCTGTGAAATTATGAACTCTTAGAAACGTATACCGTCATAAGAGTCCCCAAACCTTCAAATACTCAGGAACCTTTAGCAAAAATCATCATAAAGGTCCAGACTTTGTGAAATCATTTTACTCAAGTTATTACAGCAAGAAAGAAGACAAAGGATTAGTAGTGATCAATCACAAGTTAACAGTAACAGCTTGTAAAGGCAATGTGTCTAATCATTACTGTAAGAAAATAAGTGTCAGAAGAGATGATGAGAATGAAATGACCTCAAGTGTTGTTGGGCCTCTGGAGCAAGAGTGCAGAGAGCTTTGATAACCAGCAAGCAGCTGGCCTAAGAAGAATCAACATCAGTGGCACAAACAAGAAGGCATGAAAACAATAACAGTGATCACGAGGAGCTTGGAAGGAGAAAAACCTGCTGTGAACATTTTTATGAAGGACTTGCAGGACCGTTGTTGATATTTTCAGTAAGGTATAAATATGAGCTTGTAACACTAAACTTGGTCTTAGCTTGAAATGAAACTGAGTCCGTGGCTGTTAATACACCACACGTGGCGCCTGTATCGGGTCGGAACGGAGGCTGCGTTAGGAGCACGGTCCAGTGGCGTACAATCGGCAGAAGGTTTGGAGGGGCTGAAACGAAGCCCAGGGTGCGCCCATAGACAGCTGCCCACTGGACGGAAGGTGAGCTGCCAATAAGGGGATGGGGAAAACAGTAACCCAGAAAAAGAAAGATGTAATACATTTATTTAAATATATTTTAAAGAATCAAAACCAAACAATAGATATTAATGATCATGAGCTTTCTTTTGATGTTTGCTCAGCATTCAAGCAAGAAACCTGGGGTAAGATCAGAGTTCGACTATGGGATCAAGTGTCTTGGTTGGATAAAACAGCTACTAAGTTATTCGGTCCCTGGTGGAATATTCTTGAAGCGCTAAAGGCGTATGTCGGCTCTAAAAAGCAGAGCGATAATTCAGAGCCGAGTGCAGGATCGTCAACAACTGCACTGAACCCCCATCCCCCTAAACTGCCTGCGCTGGCCTCTGCACCCCCCGACGGGGATGCCGATAACCCCTTCGATCCGGGTGCGATAGACCCCGAGAAGGAGCCTGATCCACCTCCCTCCTGTCCCTCAGACTGAGGGGCACAAGCCAGGAGGGAGGCGCAGCGGCGCGGGGAAGTTGAACTGTTGCAAGCTTTGCCTGTGATCTGTGCGCGGGACGGCGGTCCGCGCTGCGAACCAGTTAGTTACGAAGTGATAAAGGAGATTCCAAAAGCTGCAAAAGAGAACGTACTAACTGCTCCGCAGCCAAGCTGCCCGGTCGAGTGGGGGCCGTCCCCCGCCCAGCTCCCGCGGACCCGACTGGAGCGGCTGCAGCAGCCCCGGGGCATTTACAGCGCCCACAGGATGGTCCTTTGGTACCGAAGGGCTGCAAGAGTCAGGAAGTTTAACTGCCTACAAAGAACAGAAACAGGTCACACTGCAGTTCAGCTCATCCCTACGGCAGTTAAGGGCCCCTTAGGAAGAAGACTTAGTGCACTGTTAATTGGACGATCATCTGTTACAAAGCAAGGATTGTTTGTTTTACCGTGACTGGTTGATGCCGATTTTACGGGAACAATACAAGTAAAGGCTTGCACGCCTATGCCTCCTCGCTTTATACCAAAGGGCACTAGAATTGCTCAGCTGATTTGTTTTCAAGCAGCTGTACCCCACGCAGCAAATTGCATACGGGGAGACGGAGGCTTTGGCTCGACTGACCAACCCGTGATTCTATGGACGCAGAAACTGCAAACATCACCACCGACGTTAACCTGCAAAGTACAACACTCAGAGAGCAACAAAGAACAATAATTTACTGGTATTATAGACAGCTATATGCTTTTCTAAAGGAACTATCTGTTAGACAATCGACATGAACCTTTTTTTATAATGCGTGTACATACAGCCTTGGATTATAAAGCTAGTCATGATGGGTTTTATGATTTTACTTGAGTTTTTTTCTAGCATATTGATTTGTGTGCCTTGCTTAATCAAATTAGTGCAAAGCTTGATTGATAGAGTGTTAAGACAAATATTAGTAGTTCACAAAAAAAAAAGGAGATGTCAGAAGAGATGGTGAGCAAGAAATGACCTCAAGTGTTGCTGAACCTCTGGAGCAAGAATGCAGAGAGCTTTGATAACCAGCGAGCCTCTGGCCTGAGAAGACTCAACATCAGTGGCAAAACCAAGAAGACATGAAAACAATAACAGTGGTCATGAGGAGCTTGGAAGGAGAAGAACACGCTGTGGAAATTTTTATGAAGAACTTGCAGGACCATTGTTGACATTTTCAGTAAGGTATAAATATGAGCTTGTAACACTAAACTTGGTCTTAGCTTGAAATGAAAACTGAGTCCGTGCATGTTAATACACCACAAATAAGTACAGTGATTAAGAGAAATGCATCACCACTTGCTTTATCATCATCCAGATCCACAGTTGCTGGAGGAGGCCCTTTCTCTATCACAGCGTGGATTCGGAGAGGCAATTGGGAAATCATGTGGTGCGTCCACCTGTGGGTGAGGTCTCCCCACCCTTGCTGTGAGGGCCTTAGACTTTATACCATTGAAGAAACACCTGACATTCCCCCAAAAATGGAGCCTGGCCTCCCTGCTTACTGCCTTCCCCCCTCCCGAAACATGGCCAAGGTCCCAGGAAAGGAGAGGAGGAAGAAGCTGGATATTTCTTATTTTTAAGCTATAGAAACACAACATTCCTGTCCAGCTACCCTCTCTTTCACACAGCAAAATTATGCTGATAATGAAACACTTTCTCACACTCTTATGTATTAGCAATAGCGCAGCACAATTCTATTGATGACAATGATGTGGGAAGTTACAGACTGAACAGTGCACATAGCAGTGCAATACGAGTCATCCATATCATTTCAGGCCCATCCATCAGGCCCTGTCACTTCAGAAGTAACCACAGTTATTATAAAGGAAGCTTAACTATCTCAACACCAAGGGTGGCCTTTTTTGCAGATAAACGACTCTATCAATTGAGTGGGTCAACTGGTTATGTAAATGGCTTTCCTAAAATAATCAATAGAGACAGTTGGACAGTATGAGGGAAAGGTATATGTGGATCAGCCTGACACAGAATATAAAAATCAGCCAACAAAAAGAACTTTGAAGAGAGCAATAGGCCTGATCTGACTTCAATCCATGTATTCCTTCCCAGTGACTGGAGACACACAGTGCTGTGATGATGACCATAGAAACTGATGATGGGAACCATATTTGTACTGTGATTCAACTGTACATTGCAATGTTGATTCTTTTAGGTCTTACAGTGCAAAGCATTAAAAATGAAACATTATTTAAATTAATTAAAAATGCATCATACACACTGTATAACAAAGAAAGCCAGTGATTTTACTGATTTGTCTGCAAAATACAAAATGTACCTTATTTCGAGCAGGAGAATATTTTGAAATTTTCCCATTTTTGCTCACTACAGACAACTGAAGTCACTTGAGATACATGGATGTGGTTCATCTTTGTTATCTTGTCATCTAGTGGCAACAAAGTCTTGTTTATGCCACTGTGAGCCTCTATTTTAATATTTGTTGCAAATGCTTTTAAGCCCCCATTTATAAGCTATTTTATAACTATCATTGTTTTATGGAAACAAATCCCCAGGAAAAAGAAAGAAAGAAAGAAAAAAAGGATGCGACAAGCCATCTGAAGTAATCCAAGTGTAGTGCCTGTGGTAACCCAGGTCTTTTATTCCATAAAAGACTGTGTTTTTTTATCAAGTTATTAAATTGACCTCTTTGAATCACACTGAGTTACGGATCAATCTGAGGTATGAGCGAGGACAGTAAAAATGCAACAACTGATTATGAAAATAATCAAAGGGATACTTTTGATGAGGAAGGTCTGTGGCTCAAAGCTTGGATCATTCTGCATCTTTGGTAAAAATATATTAGCAAAAGTCTTTGGTACATCTATGGTCTGAAGCATTCTAACAAACACCAATGTTCCATCAGTCCTTCAAGACACCTGTAGTGGCGGAAATTAATGCCATATAACTGATAATATCACAGCAGATTGCACAAACAGGAATGTATGAAGTATGCCATGTTTAGGCAACATCCTTTATTGAGGTTTCAAGTAGCTTTTAAAAAATTAAAGAGCATTTACCTTCAAGGTGAAGGAAAAAGGAAAACAAAACAGCTTTGCTAGTACTATAAATAAAAGAGGGTATATAGAATAATATATACAATAAAAAAAGGTTGTCATCCTTGAAAAAAGTTTATGACGAGTTCTATTCTTATGTCAGCTTTACCTGAAAAAGATCTGAGGACAACTTATACCTTTATGTAATTAATTAAAATTTGCTGAATTCCTCTTCTGGAAAAATAGAAGCCATTTTGTTACAACACACAACTTTTGAAAAACATTGAAATGATGAAAACTTTACTGTGAATGACTTAATGCATACAATATCCAGATTGTGCAGAATGGATATGTCGCATAACTGTTACCAGCAGTTAGACATTAATTGCCAACACCTTTTAGTAGAGGTTAACTTACTTATAATAATACTTGCAGATGTCTAGAATGACACTTCAGGTGTCTGAACTTGCAATTAAGGATGTTGCCTAAAACATTTTATAGCATGGGCTAAGGTCAAGTAAATGTTAATACTCTTTCAGGGCTCTGCCCCAAACTCCTTAAATACAAAGGAATCACACAATAAACCCAAATTACCTTTGCAAATAAAATAAATGGTAAGGTACACAAGGGAACAGAGAAAGTTAGACAGTTCTAGTCTACAAAAATTGACTTCATGATAAAAACTGTGCTTTTTTTCATTAGCTCAGTTTACAAATATGCATTATTCCCCATTGTCTTGCCACTGTATGTTAGTTGTCCTCAGTAGCAGGAACAAGAGGGATGACTGGTATCTATTTTCATGTGATTCTGTTCTGGTTTTGTTCATATAAAAATCTTTGAAAGACTTAATAGAAATTGCCCAGGCAATATCTTTCACATAACTTTCTGCTTAGTTACTTGCAGTAATGTATTATACTGCATCTCCCTGAAAAATGCTCTCTTTTCTCTTTCATGTGTTGCTGAGACAAATTGCAAAGTGAACAATGAATATGGCTATTTTTCCTATTTTTAATAGACTGACTCCTCCATCCCCACTGACAAGTTTCTACTACAATACTGATAAAGTTGTATTTTTTTGTTGAAATAACAAGATACATTGAGATATATTTGCATAGTCTTAAAAACTATTTGGTACAAGTGTTCTGTTGTGCAAGTCAAGTGCTAAGCTTATCTCAGCATTTCTGTTTATCCTTATACTGGGTCACTAAGGCAATTTAAAAGTACTTTTACAAAACAGTGTACCTGATTTTTTTCTCCCCCACACGGCACATAATACATATTGACCTCTTTCCCCCATTTAAGGAATAGCACATATGCACTACAAGAAAAAAAAGTAATGTTTATCATGTTGCCCATCCCTGAGAGCACCACATGCACTTGATGGAGGGGCTTTCCCTTTTGTCTGGTGAAGGCCTGGTGAGTCCAGTGAGGGAGTGGAATTTATTCCAGTGATCTTCTCAGTTGCTTCCATCATACGAGCTACTACAGCTGCTCAATCTTACAACAGGAGATTCCCCTGCCTCATGGCGCATATGCTGTGGGTGTGTTGGTATGGTCTATAGGAGGAGAAACAGGTTCTGACTTGATGGTGAGGCTCTGAGTAGAAGGCAGGGAGATATTTGTACTCTGAGATACATGAGTGCTAATGCAAGCTTTATAGTAGGAAAGGAAACCCAGTTACAGACTGAGGAGGCATGGAGCCCCTGGAAATGCACAAACACACAAAACACCAGTGTAAAAGCTCATGCAGTACTGGTAGATGCTGAGAGATTGAAGACTATTTAGGAAGAGGTATTGTGAAAAAAATTCAGAGACATGAAAACATCACAACAAACGTGATTCTCTCGAGTGACTCTGGGATATGTCTTGGGACTGAAAGAATGTCTTTCTCTTTTGTTCTCTCATAACAAATGACATCAACATTTTTGTCATAACAAATTTTGGAAGCTGAGCCTTTGCACTGTTAGAACCACCTGAAGGTTTCTTTATAACTAATGCTTATGTTTGTGTATGCACTGGCTGAGACAGAGGAGGCATGGACTTTCTGCTGGGATTAATTTGATTAGTTCAACTGCATCAAACATTTTTATCACTGTTCATTTTGACATGCAACTTTAGATGCAAACTGCATAACAAACATTTGGTCTCTGTACATGTTATACCTTTTGGAATGCAGTTAAATTTACTGGTCCTTTGATTAACATTAATAAAACATTGCAGACAAGTAAGGATTTAGATATGATTTTATGGCATAAATGTATGAATTCACAATTTACACCAGAGTTTTTATGAATAAACTATCAAAGAAAAGCTGAAAAGTAGTGGAAGGTGTCAGAAGAGATTATTTGCATGGAGGAGTACCCAACTTGGAGGATGTTGCAAACATCAAGAGAAATTGTTGTTCTAAAACTTTTAAAAAGATGAGCTATATACCTATTCGAAGTTCATTTTCTTTCTGTGGGCAGGTTATGGCAGAAGAAAGCTGAAGTAGATGGGGGAGGCGAGTGAATATTGAGAATGCATTTTATGCCTAAGAGAAAATACTATCACTTGTATCTGATGAATGTTCTGTACAGAAGCACCACCTACTGGTAAAATCTGACTTTGTATTTGAAAAATACAGTCCTTAATATGTAATTCCCCTTATGTTCTTAGACATTGTTCCAGTTCAGAGACCATTTTCTAGTCTGAAGTTAGTGCCTAATCTCAATCACACAGTTTAAATGTTTCTAAAAGTAAGGATTTATAAAGGGAAAGACTGAAAGTAATAGTGGCAATCAGCCACTTGGCCACAGGAGATTTTAAAATGAAAGGAGTATTCAAACATTTTTACAGCAAGCAGGAGATATTTTTGTATTTGGAAGTATGTTTTAAATGTGTAGGAGAAGCTCTTAAGTTTAGATGTGGTCATTGCTATTTACTGAAATATTCCACTTTTTCTGATACCTCATTGACTGGGTTGATCTTTACTTAGGCAACATGTAATAGGCAAAATGTTTTATTTTCTTTTGACACATTTATACTTGAAACTATATGGTTTCACTATTGAATTATATCAACTGCTTTTATCACTACTTATTGCAATGTTAAATAACAGATAGATCTTGTTAGACAAAAGAGAAAACAGAATTTTCTATCTCAAATCACTTTCTTACCCTTCGTTTCTATAGAGACAAGTTTTTCAAATCTCTTTCACGAGTGTCAGAGTTATTGATTAATAGCCCTCACTGTAGAAAATGTAGATTTTTTTTTGGTAAACAGAATATTTCTTTCTTTTGTAACTATTAAATAAACTGTATTGGGTCTGGCTGGGATGGGGTTAACTTTCCCCATAGCAGCCTTCATAGTGCTGTGCTTTGTAGTGATAGCTAGAGCAGTGTTGCTAACAATCCAGTTCTGGCTGCTGCTGAGCAGTGCTCCCACAGCATCAAGGCTGTCTCTCCAACACTCCATTCTCAAAGGCCAGTAGGCTGGGGGTGGGCAAGATCTTGGTAGGGGCCATAGCCAGGACAGCTGACCCAAACTGACCAAAGGGATATTCCATGCCATATGACGTCTGCTCAGCCATAAAAGCTGAGAGAAAGAAGGAGGAGAGGAGGCATTCTTATGATGTTTGTCTTCTGGAGCAACTGCTATGCATCCTGAAGTCTTACTTGCTGGGAAGTGACTGTACAGTGCCTGCTGATGGGAAGTAGAGAATAAATCTTTTGCTTATCTTTTACCTCAGCGTGCAGCCTTTGATTTTTTTGTGTTAAACTGGCTTTATCTTGACTCACAAGGCTTTTTCCATCTTGTTTTCTTGACTCAAGGTCGACCCCTAGGGTTTTGGAGTCTGGGATACAAAAGATCCAAGGCCCACTATACTCCAATTGAAAAAGAAATCTTAGCATATAAAAGAGTTAGAGCTGCTTTGGGAGTAATTGGTACTGCAGCACAGCTCCTCCTGGCACCCCAATTGCCTGTACTGGGCTAGATGTTCAAAGGGAATTTCCCCTTTACACATCACGCCACCAGTGCTACATGGAGTAAGTGGGTCACACTAATCAGCAATCCCACATAGGAAACCCCAGTCATCCAGAATTCTTGGAAGAGATCACGGACTGGCCAGAAGGCAAAGATTTCAGAATATCGCCAGAGGAGGAGGTGGCTAATGCTGAAGAGTCCCTATTGTGTAATAAACTGACAGAAAATGAGAAGTAATATGCGCTGTTCACTGATCAGTCCTGTCATATTGTAGGGAAGCATCAGAAGTGGAAAGCTACTGTGTGGAGTCCTACATGATGCGTCGCAGAAGCTACTGAAGCACAAGGTGAATCAAGTCAATTCACAGAGTTAAAAACCATCCAACTGGCTTTAGACATTGCTGAACGAGAAAAATGGCCAGTTCTCTGTCTCTATACTGATTCATGGGTGACGACAAATGCTTTGTGGGGATGGTTAAAGCAATGCAAAAAAACCCAATTGGCAGTAAAAAGGTAAACTCTTTTGGGCTCCCCCATTGTGGCAAGATGTTGCTGTCTGGCTAGAGAAGCTGGTTGTAGATGTATGCCATGTAGATGCCCACGTGCCCAAGAGTTGGGCTAATGAAGAACATCAAAACAACCAATAAGTGGATCAGACTGCGAAGATTAAAGCGTCCCAAGTAGATCAGGACTGGCAACATAGAGGTGAACTATTTTTTAGCCTAGTGGGCCCATGACACCTCAGACCATCAAGGAAGAGATACAACATATAGATGGGCTTGGGATCAAGGGGCAGACTTGACCATGGACACTATCACACAGTTTATCCATGACTGTGAAACATGAGCTGCGATTAAGCAATCCAAGCGATTAAAGCCTTTCTGGTATGGAGGACGATGGCTGAAATATATATATGGAGAGGCCTGGCAAATTGACTCCATCACACCCCCACAAACCCACCAAGGCAAACGCCATGTGCTTACTATGGTGAAAGTGACCACTGGATGGTTGGAAACATATCCTGTGCCCCATGCTACCACCTGGAACACTATCCTGGACCTTGAAAAGCAAGTCCTACGGTGACATAGCACTCCAGAAAGAATTGCATCAGACAACAGGACTCATTTCTGAAACAATCTCACACATACCTGGGCCAAAGAGCATGGTATTGAGTGGGTATATCACATCCCTATCATGCACCAGCCTCTGTGAAAATCAAACAGTACAACGGACTGCTAAAAACTTCACTGAGAGCAATGGTGGGGTGGAATATTTAAAAATTGGGAAAGACATTTAGCAAAAGTCACGTGATTAGTTAATACTAGAGGATCTGTAAATCAAGCTGGTCCTGCTCAATCTTTTACACATTGTAGAAAGAGATAAAGTCCCTGTGGTGCACGTAAGGAATATGCTGGGGAAGATAGCCTGGGTTATTTCTGACTTGGGCAAAGGCAAACCCATCTGTGGGATTGCTTTCACTCAAGGATTTGGGTACACTTGGTGGGTGATGCAAGAGGATTGGGAAGTCTGATGTGTACCTCAAGGAAATTTGATTCAGGGTAAGAATATCCAGTAATTTGAACTGTATGATGCCAATTACTATATGATACCATTTGTCATAATTTCTATAGCTATTTATTACAGACTGTGGACATAGGCCACTCCAGATACATTGGCTGCAACCTCCAGATGCACTACACATCATCCTCTTGCTGTGCCTAACATCACCCATCCATTGTACCATACTGAGGTTCGGTCCTACTCTGTCAACTGAGCAATTTCAACAAAATCTCTCCTGCCCTGAAAAGACTGTTATGACAGATGGAACCCATAACCATGGACTAAATTATTTCAACAAATTTTTTATAAAAATGGACCATGGACTAAAGGAATGGTATAGAATAAGGGGTGGAATACTGTCCTGGTTTCAACTGGGATAGAATCAATTATCTTCTAAGTAACTCCAGCATTTTATGTTTAGTATGGGAATAAAGTTGATAACACCTGTTCTTTCGGTTTGTGGTTAGGCAATGTCTAGCTTCTGCTATGAGAGAAATACTGTTTCTGGGGAAACCAAGGACTTTACTCAGTTTTCCACGCTTCACAAGTGAGCAGGTGTATAAAGCTAGGAGGAGCAGAACCAGGACAGATGTCAAACGAGTCAACAGAAGTCACACTCTGTATGAACTGGGAAGTTTTCCAGGGACACCCTCCTTTCCTCTTCAGACTCTGCTCTTGGCAATTCCTCATCTGCGGTGCTCCTGCTCTGAATCCTGTTCTGGGGTTTGTGGTCTCTGCTACAATGGTGACATCTGTGCCACTGGAAGTGCTGTGCTTGCTTTGTTTGCCATCTGGAGATCATTGCTAGTAGCGTGCATTCCCAGGACTGGACTGTGTATTTGTTCTGTATGCTATCATTATCTTTATTTCTATTGTTAGCTTTTATTGTTTTATTAAAACTGTTTCTATTTTGGCCTTTGGATTTTCTTTTCCTTTCCTGGTTCTCCTTCCCCGGGTGTGTGTGGAAACTGGGTGATAGAGAAGCTGTCTATTGTTTAGCTGCCGACTAAAATGGGCTAAACTGGGACAGAATCACAGAACAAGTCAAAAGCATGTATGAATTTGGGCAATTTTTTCATTCAGTTAGGCAGAAGTTTGGAGAAACTTCTCATATGTAAATAATTATCTATATTGAAGAGTATTGAGATGAAATACCATGACTGCTTTTGCACTTATTTTTAATGAAAGCTTAACTTTCACTTGTGGATGACACTTAAGGCAGAAAAGATCCTCTCTTAGACTGATAAATACGGATGAAAGAGAGTGGCTTCCATGTCATGGACTTGTGCCTAAAGAATTTATACAGTTTATTTCAAAGTTAGAAATGGAATCCCCTTCTGGTTAACAGTGATTAACTTCTGATAGACTCTTTGGTCCATGTTAAATAAGTAGTAACCTTCTCTGTAGAAGACATTGCAACAATATCCGGACAAAACCCCTTAAGTTTTGGGAGGGATATATTTTGATTCTTACTGGGATTAATGTGTGTTTTTTCCAGATGTAGACACAGTCAAAAGACTGTGAAAGCATTATTGTTTTAATCTAAAATGTTAAAATGTATTACTTACTTTAATGTCACAATTAGATGTCACAATGTCACAAAACAGACTCTACATTGTTATCCTATTCACGAGGCTCAGCAAAAGGCCCAAAACTGTATAGATATGGAAAGCGAACTACTCTCATATGGTCAGATATCTACCCTTAGGTCCACTGGTGCTAATGCAGTTGCAGATTGCAGAGTCAACACGGAGAGTTAGATTGTAGAAGTCTTCTATACTTATCTGAAAGATGGTTCTGACAGTACTACTCTGCAGAAATTGTTGGAGACTTCTTTGAAGCAAGCAAATATGTTAATTACTAACCAAATTCTTCTGCCATGCACTGAGGAAGAGAAGCTGATAGTGAAGCTTTAGGCTCCTGAAGGAAACAACAACAATTAAAAAAAAACCCTGCTGGGGAATTGGGATACCTCTCCCAGTAACTTCCATTTCTTCTTAGGCACTCATGGGTCTTTACTGTTTATCAACGAACATCTCACAGATTCCATAGCTTTTCAGTATGGGGATTCACTCATCTAGTATTCCCACAGCACAGAGATTTGGGAAGGTCAGACTCTTTCTTGATTTATTTTCTTAAATGTCTGGGGACAACTAGAGTTTTGTGTGATTGTATTTTTTTTCTGCAAATTCTAACTCATTTAATGTGGACTGGATAGGTGATTTTTGTATATAGAACTCTGCAACTAAAATAAGGAAATGCTTATGATTTCCTGAACACAGAAGACTTCTACAGAACTGTCAGTGAAGTAGCTTTCATAGCTGAACTGATTTACAAATCACTGAAAGAATAATAATGAGTAGCAACTCAAAATGTATTCCACTAGCCACAGCTATAACACTTCAACTTTCTGTGATATTGATTAGAATCATAGAACCATAGAATGATAGAATCATAGAATCATAGAATCATAGAATCATAGAACCATAGAATCATAGAACAGGAAGGGACTTTAAAGATCATCTAGTTCCAACCCCCCTGCCATGGGCAGGGACATCCCACTAGATCAGGTTACCCAAGGCCCCATCCAACCTGGCCTTAAATACCTCCAGGGATGGGGCAGCCACAACTTCCCTGGGCAACCTGTTCCAGTGCCTCACCACTCTCATGGTGAAGAAATTCTTCCTAATGTCTAGTCTAAATCTGCCCTTCTCCAGTTTATACCTGTTCCCCCTCATCCTATCACCACAAGCCTTTATGAATAGTCCCTCTCCAGCTTTCTTGTAGGCCCCTTTCAGGTACTGGAAGGTTGCTATAAGATCTCCTCAGAGGCTTCTCTTCTCCAGGCTGAACAAGCCCAACTCTCTGCCTGTCCTAGCATGGAAGGTGCTCCAGCCCTCGGATCATCTTTGTAGCCTCCTCTGGACCCTTTAAAACAGCTCCATATTCTTCTTATGTTGAGGATTCCAGAACTGGAGACAATATTCCAGATGAGGTCTCACAAGAGAGGAATAAAGGGACAGAATCCCCTCCCTCGACCTACTGGCCATGCTTCTTTTGATGCAGCCCAGGATATGGTTGGCCTTCTGGGCTGCGAGTGCACATTGCCGGCTCATGTCAAGCTTCTCATTGACCAGCACCCCCAAGTCCTTCTCTGCAGGGCACCTCTCAATCACGTCATCCCCCATCGTGTACCGAAAACGGGGATTGCCCCTACCCGGGTGCAGGACTTTGCACTTGGCCCTGTCGAATCTCATAGTTCTCAGAGGCCCACTTCTCCAGCCTGTCCAGGTCCCTCTGGATGACATCTCATCCTTCCGGTGTGGCAAATTCACCACTCAGCTTAGTGTCATCTGCAAACTTGCTGAGGGTGCAAAACAAAAAAAAAAAATCAAAAAAAAAAATCTGCCAGTTCCTTCAGGGCTCTGGGATGCATCTCATCAGGTCCCATAGACTTATGTATGTTCACGTTCCTCAGGTGGTCACGAACCTGATTCTCCTCTACGGTGGGAGGCAGTTTAACCCTGGTCACCATCTTGCTGTCCCATGACTCAGGAGGGATGAGGAAAGCAGTTATCGAAGTCTGAGGCAAAAACGTTGTTAAGTATCTCAGCCTTCTCCTCGTTTGTTGATACTTTATCACCATTTCCAACCATCAGTGGGGGTATGTTCTCTTTGACCTTCCTATTTTGACTGACATACCTGTAGAAGCCAAACAGATAATAATTTATGATATATCTGAAAAAGCACATCTTTAGTTTAGGATTCAATTTATACTTTTGGGGAGGTTAACCAAATAGCCTTATTACATTCTTCAGTACATCACTGAAAACCATCAGCTTACTGTAAAGTTATACATAGATATTGAACATGTGGTTTTTTTGATTTATTTGAGACTTTCTGTCTTAGTTGTATAGCTAGCCTGAATGTTGACTCAGAAACAGTGAAAACATCAAAAGGAAATAAAAGAATTGGAAAGTTAATAAGACTGTTTTTTTCTAACGCAGCAACTATTTCAGTTGTATGTTTTTATGTATTTAGTATCTATATATATTTATTATTTATTTTATTATTTATTTATTGTGTATGTTCTCTAAAATATTTGGATAGATGTCCTTTAAAAACTCAAACCACTTGCACGTGGCAATGAACTTACAGTAATTGCAAAGTTTTGTTAGAAAAATTAGAAGGAAAATTCTGAAGTTTTATAGTACTGAATACTTCATATAACGGCAACACTCTTGCAAAAAAAATAGTGTGTGTGCACAATAACTATTTCTGAAAAAAAATTGTTTAATTTTCTAATACTTATGAGTTAAAATTATACACAAATATACTACAGTTGCTTTCAGCTTGTACTTTTACAATGAAAACTCTTAAAATTTAAACATGTCTGGCCACATAACAGAAGACTGGCAAGGAGGATTATAACCACACTCAAGTGACTTGCAGCTGAGGTGAAGGCAAATACATCATACTGATTGTTGTTTAGCCTTGTGTGCTTGACGAGTAAAACCTGTGTTTAGATAACATAGGCCTGTGAAACTCAGGGCCTTACAACATGCTTGAGGTTCCAGCCCTGCTGTGAAAAGACTCAAAGACTCTGCTTTCCCCTAATAAATACAGACAAAGCAGCAGTTTAGGGATTCCTATTTTTCATCAAGGCCCGAGCTCTGTGGTGCCTGTATTCCCAGTTGCATTCCCTCTGCTTAGATGCTGTTTCGGAGTTACCCTAGGTTGTAAGGTAACAGAAATAAAGTTATTCTTTTCATTTTTATATGTAGCTTTGTGGTTGTTCCTGCACTTTGCCTGTGTTCAGCTCACACACCATACCTTAGGTTAAGTATGGAGTGTTGGCAAATTCTTAGGATCTTACTCAATAGAAACTGCAGATACTAGTATTTTAAAAAAATCATACTCTTAAAGTTTATTTGAATTATCCAGTAGGTTACTTTTTTCAATAACTCATTAGGTGATTTCCTTGTGTGAATTTAGTGAAGTACTGTAGGCAGGCTAGGGAGACCGAGACAGAGTATGTGTGGCATGTTAGCCTGATGGGACGGGATAGGATTAGACTTTCTGAGCAAGAAGCTGAGGGATTCTATGGACCAGGAATTATTTTGACCTTGGATGTAGACTCAGAGTCTACTCAGGATGTAGACTCATGGCTCAGCGGCAGCAGGGTGCTATGGATGAAACAAAAGTGATTGGATTGCCACTGCTGGACAATGGTCGGTGGGTGGGTGGGTGTGTGTATGTGTGTGGAGGGGGGGGGGGGAGGGGGGTGTGTGTGTGAAACTGTTTTTTCCCAGTTTGGAAATCCAGGCTCCTGATGTGGCTCATTGTTTTTTGGAGGAGGGAGTGGTGAAATCAGGTCCTACTCCTGATTCTGATCCTGGACTCCAACCCGTGATTATTATTAATGAGGGAGTGGCAGAACCTGGTCCTGTTCTTGATGCGGATCCTGATTTCAAACTCCAGCCCCTAATTATTATTGATAAGGGGAGAAGTCTGAAACCTCTACTGTGACGAAAGCAAATGTGTGTGCCCTAAAGGAGCTGGTTGAATTGCAGGAGCTCACCCAGTTGCAGGAGCATGAGGGAGCACCATGCTTTGTGATTCAAGCAATGCTTTGTTGGGGTAGAGGAAATGGATTTTTGGAGCAGGATCATGTGATTGCCATCCCTACCCCTGGGATTGGCCACCTCACTGGAAGCATACAAAAGGCAGCTTGCTTGCAGTTGGTGTGTGCCCCGATGCTAATGTTAGCAAACTCAGGCAAAATTATTCCCCTGAGAAGAGATGTGCCTGACCCCTTGAGGCTTCGCAAAGTTTCACTGAGCCAGTTATGGAAGGACAGTTCAAGAAAGGGTTTTCCCCAATATTTAATGGATGACCTGTCCCTATCTGACCTGCATTGGTTGGCAAAAAAAGCAGGAGCCCCTAGACAAAAGCCGCCCTCCCCCTGAGAAAAGGAAATTCCTGCAGCCCCTTTAACAAAGGGAGTAGCAGCTGTTCCTTCAGTTCCTGTGTGTAAGATTACCAGGCTCCCCAGGCCGAGAAAACTCCTCATTGGGCTACCTTTAGCAGAGCTGAAAAGCAGCCAGTGGGCTTATTTTAGAAGGCTCACAGAAAGCAAACAAGGGAATTTATTGGCTACTTTTCCCCTCAGCAAATCTAGGCACTGCCCATGACAGCCTGTCCTGGTGAACCTCCCAATATTTTGAGAGGTATACCTTACTCTGAAAACTTCACTTTATTTGTATGCGTGGGTGGCCACTGATGCCCATGGAAAGGAGTATAAAATAAATACACAGTGGATTGTTCCTTCTTCTTAAAACCAGTCCTGTTTTGGACTGAATTTTCCTTTTCTTTCTCTTTATCAGGAAAAAACTCCACCATGGAGCCATGTGGACCGAGGACTTGCCCTGATACACCTCGCTATGCCCTCCGCCGCTGAAGATGGGCTGAGATTTTTTGCCACATCTGTTGACTTTGTCTTTGTGTTTAATATGATCAATGTGGCTACTTTCACTATATCTGTATTACAGATTTTGGTGTTCCCTAAGTTGAATATTTCCTTTCATAAGGAAGTTGTATATTTTGTCTGTTAATATTTTCTGTTAATGCTGTTATTGCTCCTCAGGAAGAGAGGTCTAGATCCACTGATCTTGATTGGGAGCAAGAAATTGATGGTGAAGGGTATTCTCTGCAGATGTCACCACCACACAGTTTTGTGAGTTCTGTCCTTGGCATCCAAAATTCCATCCTTTGGAGAGACCAGATTAGTACGAGGCTTTGTATGTGCCTCAAGTTTCCTAATACTCTGGTTTTAAGCCCCCTAAATTTATCTGAGCCAGTGGGACTCTGGTTAAAAAATTGAACCTTAAAACTTTTGGGAGAATAAGTGGCACCCCTTTGAGTGCTCCAAAATTATTATTGCTTGTGGTTTATGCATTGGGATTGGAGTTGTATATTTACCAAAGCTATTACTCTAAGGGATAGAAAACCAAACTGTAGTTTCAGCCATATTTGTTAAAATGTTATTTTTGATTGTTAGATTTATACTTGTACTGGTTCACTCGGCTATTGTTATATTAATCTTGATCCTTGTATGATCACCTGTGCCATCCTGGTTGTCTTTTCCTTCCCTTCTTTCTTCCTCTGTCCATTATATCTCATCCTTCTCTCTTTCTCGGTCTTATTCTCCTTATCCTCTCCTCTTCCTATAAGGGTCACCACTATAGACAGCACAGACTTGAGTTTTGGATTTGAGTTCTGTGAGAAATGTTTAAGCCATGAGGTGGAATGTAAATCCTGATTTTACTGTCTTTGCCATAAACATTTTGTCTGAGAGTTGGCCTTTCGTGCCCTTGTTTCATAGTGCTGACAATGAATAGCGGAGGGGGTGCAGCAGCAGGTGCTCCCCAAGGACGGATCGTAGGATATTACCTGAGGCCCTTGTCTGTGGCTCTGGGTTCAATGGAGGGGAGGTGCAGGAGCTCATGGTCCTGAGCCAGCTGCTATAGGGGAAGGAGATGTAGAGGTGGGTGCTGTCCCCACCCCTGCTCTTCACACCTGCCTGACTGCCCTGGCCAGACTCTCCCGAAGGAGCTTCTGCACACACATCACAAGACCCCCTACATGTGCTGATGGGGCACAGACTGGCCTGATAAAAGAATTCACAAGGAGCCATGCGGCGCTCTAGCCCAGCACTTCAATGGGACCAGCCTGGACCACGTGGCCTGGAAGAAGCTGCTGCTGTAGTGGCCATGTTTTCCTGAGGAACTGCTGTTGTCCATGGAAATGCTGATTCTTTCTTTTTCCCTCTCAAATCTGAGTAACCTTGACCGCGTTCAGGGATCAGATCGTGATCTGTCCAGTTCAAAATCTGTTTCCTGCAACTTTGGGAAGTTGCCCCCCCATATCTCAGCTGGGCACCCGAATCTTTTCATCTGTTTATTTTGTTTGAAAGCCAGAAAAATTTTGCTCCTGATTTTCACCCTGAGAGTGACCTTGTTGGCCTCTGGATCACAACACAGATAAACAAACCCCCATCTTTCGACTGTACAGGTCGAAAGAAGCTCAAGCACAAGCCTGAGTGTGAGCATGTGGCTCGTGGATCAGGGGCATGACAGAACTGCATGAGAGATGCAGTTTTAGGAATTAAATGGAAAGATGGGCATCACCAAATCCCATTAGATGTGAGCAACAAAATAACAGCTACGTCTCCATCAACTAACAGAAAGGAAACACAAGCCTTCCTAGGTGTTGTGGGTTTCTGGAGAATGCATATTCCTGGTTACAGTCAGATGTGAGACCTCTCTATGGGGTGACCCAAAAGAAAAACAGTTTGAAGTGGTGCCCCGAGCAACAAGTCTTTGAACAAACAGGAGATTGTGCAGGTGGTAGCCCTTGGACCCCTCTGAACAGGACAGGATATCAAAAACATGCTCTAGACCGCAGTAAGGATCAATGGTCCTACCTGGAGCCTCTGGCAGAAAGCACCAGGGGAGACATGAGGTTGACCCCTAGGACTCTGGAGGTGAGGATACAAAGGTTCTGAGGCCAACTAAATTCCAATTGAAAAAGAGATCTTAGCAACATATGAAGGAGTTAAAGCTGCTTCAGAAGCAATTGGGACTGAAGCACAGCTCCTCCTAGTGCCCTCATCACCTGTACTGGGCTGGATGTTCAAGGGTAAAGTCTCTTCTGCTCATCATGCCACTGATGCTATATGGAGTAAATAGGTCACATTAATTACACAGTGAACCCATATAAGGGAGCCCTAGTCATCCAGGGTTCTTATGAGTTGATCATGAACCATCTGGAAGGCAAAGACTTTGGAATGCCACCAGAGGAGGTGGTAACACATGCTGAAGAAGCCCCACCATACAATCAGCTACCAGAAACTGAGAAACAGTATGCTCTGTTCACCGATGGGTCCTCCTGTCTTGTAGGAAATCACCAAAGGTGGAAAGCTGCTGTGTAGAGCCCTACACGATGAGTCGCAGAAACGGCTGAGGGAAAATGTGAATCAAGACAGTCTGCAGAAGTGAAAGCCACCCAGCTGGCTTCAGACATCACAGAATGAGAAAAGCGGCCAGTACGTTATCTCGATACTGACTCGTGGATGGTAGCAAATGCTTTGTGGTGGTGGTTAAAGCAATGGAAGAGGAACAGCTGGCAGCGCAGAGGTAAACCCATTTGGGCTTCCACGATGTGGTGAGATATTGCTGCCTGGCTGGAGAAACTAGTCATAGAATCATAGAATAACCAGGTTGGAAGAGACCCACCGGATCATCGAGTCCAACCGTTCCTATCAAACACTAAACCATTCCCCTTAGCACCTCGTCCACCCGTGCCTTAAACACCTCCAGGGAAGGTGACTCAACCACCTCCCTGGGCAGCCTGTTCCAGTGCCCAATGACCCTTTCTGTGAAAAATTTTTTCCTAATGTCCAGCCTAAACCTCCCCTGGTGGAGCTTGAGGCCATTCCCTCTTGTCCTGTCCCCTGTCACTTGGGAGAAGAGGCCAGCACCCTCCTCTCTACAACCTCCTTTCAGGCAGTTGTAGAGAGCAAAGAGGTCTCCCCTCAGCCTCCTCTTCTCCAGGCTAAACACCCCCAGCTCTCTCAGCCGCTCCTCATAAGACCTGCTCTCCAGCCCCCTCACCAGCTTTGTTGCTCTTCTCTGGACTCACTCCAGAGCCTCAACATCCTTCTTGTGGTGAGGGGCCCAGAACTGAACACAGTCATAAAGGTACATCACGTAGATGCTCACGTACCCAAGAGTCGAGCCACTGAGGAACCTCAAAACAACCAGCAAGCGGACAAGGCTGCTCAAGTACTCCAAACAGATCTGGCAACATGAAGGTGAACTATTTCTAGCTCGGTGGGCCCATGACGCTTCGGGTCACCAAGGAAGGGATGCAACATACAAATGGGCGCGTGACCGAGGGGTGATTTAACCATGGACGCTATTGCGCAGGTTATCCACGACTGTGAAACATGCACTGCAATAAAACAAGCCAAGCCGTTAAAACCTTTGTGGCATGGGGAATGATGGCTGAAATATAAATATGGGGAGGCCTGGCAAATTGACTCCATCACACTCCCTCAAATCTGCCAGGGTAAGCGCTGTGTGCTTACAATGGTGGGAGCAACCACCCCATGGCTGGAAACATCTCCCATGCCACTGCCCATAACACTGGCCTGGGCCTTGAAAAGCAAGTTTTGTGGAGGCATGGCACTCCAGAAAGAATTGAGGCAGACCACGGGACTCATTTCAAAAACAGTCTCATAGACACCTGGGCCAAAGAGCATAGTATCGAACAGACGTATCATATTCCCTATTGTGCACCAGCCTCCGGAAAAACTGAGAGACACAATGGACTATTACAAACTACCCCGAAAGCACTGGGGGGGTGGCACATTTAAAAACTGGGGTAAGCAGTTGGCAGAAGTGTTTTACCACAGGGTGCTAAGCACAAAGTACAATCGTCCTAAAAACCCAAAGTCTCAAATACTCTGTGAAATCAAGTTTTACTCAACTTATTGCAACAAGAAACAAATGATTAGTAGGGATCAATAACAAGTTAACAGTAACAGCTTTCAAGGTAATACATCTAATCATTACTACAGGAGAATGAGTATAGTGATTAAGAAAGATCCATCACCAACTGCTTCATCATCATCCAGATCCACAGTTGCTGGGGGAGCCCTTTCCTCACAGTGAGGATTTTGAGTTCCTGTCCCGGCAATTGGGGTCCCACGCAGTGCATCAACTTGTAGGTAGGGTCTCCCAAAGATTGCCACGAGGGGCCTAGCCTTTATACCATTGAATAAACAACTTACAGATGTAGTGGTGATCTGACCATGACGTAAATGGTATGGTTTAGCTAAAGAAGAACATATTCTCTGACTTTTCATCTAAGTCTCTTCTGAGTAACTTCAGTTTCTGAAAGTTAACAACATGTTTTTCAGGTGGTTGCCTCTAGAATGATAAGTCTTATATTTATCACCAAGGTAACAGGGCATTGGTATGTAGAGGGGTCATTGCTCACACTTATTCCTATGTAAATCAAGACTATCCTAGAGTTTGTGAACAGGATCTAACCTGTGGGGAGGAGCTGGCAAGACAGGTGATCCATATCTGACCAACAGTATTCCATTCCATATACATCACTCTTGGTATAAAATCTTAGGGATCACGAGGGTCACCCTCTTCTTTGATGGCCAGTGTTCAGAGAGGACCTTGTCTGTCTGCCTCTGAACCCATCTACGTGTTCATCAATCCAGTTCCTGGATCCAGTTCCTGAGTCCAGCTCCCACCCGCTGCTGAGTCCAGTCTGGGCCCTCCCTGCTCCTGCTCCTGCTCCTTCTCCTGCTCCTGCTCCTGCTCTGCAGTGTCAGTGGTGATGTATAGTCATCCAGGAAGTTTGATTTGTTTTTTTAATACTTGTATATATTTTATTATTTTCTTATTCATATTATTTTGGGGGGTTTATTACTATTGTTTAATTAAAGCTATTTTAGTGTTAGTTTCCAACTCACAAGTCTCTCTTTCTCTCATTGCCTTTTCCACTTTCCCGGGGTTGATAATTGGGATAAAGCTGCCTCTTTTAGTTGCTGTTCTGACAGGGCTGGTGAGGGGGCTAAACTGGGACAGCATGCTACACTGCCCCGCTGGCAATTGTAGCCAACATTAATGACTAGCTCAGCTTTGGCTGGTGACAGGTCTGTCTAGGAGCTGGCTGGAACTGTCTGTGTTCACATGGGAACAGCTTCTGGCTGCCACTGCAGCCCCTCTGATACCAAAACCTTGCCACACAAAGTCAATATGACACGCGGAATCAAGACTCTATAACTTATAAAGTTATAAAGTAGGTATGTTTATTCAGCGCTGAGATGCATGGGAGAATTATTTCTCCAAAACAATGTGCGTGCCCATCATGACAACTTGTCTTGGCTTTATACAGTAAACTTTTACATATTCCCAAAAATACCTATACATATAGGCCAGCAGCCTCTGAGAGAACTTTGATTTATTTTCATCAGCGGAGGTGCAGTGACCCTAAACAGCTACAAACTTTTCCTGGGAATTGTTTGCGGGAGGCATGTACCAACACAGATGCCTTCGCAGCAAGCAGCAGCTCTCACCTCAGAGCAAGAACCAGAGGCAGCACCGAGATAGACGTGATCACCACCATCACAGTTGTGCTGCAATCATCCACACTTCACACAATACCATGAAACATAAAAGGACCATTTGGGGGTGGCTTTACAGCCTTGTAACTAGAATGATTATCAATAATTTGGTTGGGAATCTTTGTTTTACCCAGGGTCATTGATGCAGGCTGTACTGGAATCATTCAAGCAAGGGTATGGATGCTGTCTCCACTAGTGTTATGAACACCATTTCCACTAGTATTAATACCAAAGGATAGCCGGATAGTGTATTTAATTTTGTTCAAAGCAGCTGTGTTCCAAGCTGACTCTGTAGAGCATGGCTCACAAGGATTCGAGTCCATAAGAATCCCTGAAGTACATTTGGCTTAGTCCCTACAAACTCAGCCTCTTATGTTGAAGTGTAGTGTAACCCTTAGTTGTGCACGTTCCACTAATCTTGTGGGGGAGACGTGTTAAATGCAATGGGAATAGGCATTGGAACTATGAACGAGTGAAAAATTGGGTACATTGCAAAATTTAGTGGAAGAGCAAATAGATCACGGGCATACGGTCTCATTTAATAGTCCTTGGAACACACCTGTATTTGTGATAAAAAAGAAATCTGGAAAATGGCGTTATTCACATGACTTTTCTAGACAAACTACAAGAGGCCTTAAATAAGCAGGCAGACAATATCACCGCTAGATAAGTGTTGCTTAAACAATTAGCCTTAGAGAATGCAAAAATGGACTTAGTGCCCTGTTAATTGTATGATCACCTGTTACAAAGATTGCTTGTTTTTACCAGAATTGACTGTTGCCGACTTTACGAGAGCGATGCAAGGTCACTTTGGTCCATATCCTCTGCAGATTATGTCTCGACTGGTGGTGATGGCATATCCGGCATGTCTTTTACCGCTTAGGACATAGCTGCTTCCATCTGTGAACCGATCTTCAGCATCTTCCACAGGACTATCCTTCAAATCCGGATGGCTCAAATATGTTGCCTCAATAGTTCCTAGACAGTCATGATGTACTGGTTCCCCTGTGTTTCCGCTAAGAAAAGAAGCTGGACTGACAATGTTAATAACTACAATTTCCACATCATCTTGCTCTACCATTGCAGCTTGATATTTTAAGAACCTTTGTGGGGAAAGCCAGTGTCCACTTTTCACCTCCAGTACAGCAGATACTGTATGGGACACCAACACGGTCATTCTCTGGCCCAGGGTAAATTTTTGGGCTTCCTCGATATTTAGTACTACGGCCACAATCGCTTGCAGGCATCCGGGCCAACTCTTTGCAGTTGCGTCCAATTGTTTGGAAAAGTATGCAACTGCCCGGTGATACGGGCCCAGATCTTGAGCGAGTATTCCCAGGGCAATTCCCTGCTTCTCGTGGGAAAAATGGTTTACTCACATCTGGGAGTCCTAAGGCTGGAGCTGACATCAGGGCCTTTTTCAGTAGTTCAAAGGCTTCTTTATTCCATTGAAGGTATTTCTGTTCAGTGGTTGTTAGTGTGTACAGGGGTTTAACAAGCAGTCCATAGTTGTAAATCCATAGTCGGCACCACCCAGTCATTCCCAGGAAGGTCCGTAACTTTCACTGTTTGCAGTCTCGGAGTTTGCATGTTGCCTCTTTCTGGGCTTGTCCCAAAGTCCTCTGTCCAGCACTGATTTCATAGCCCAGGTAAATCACCTCACACTGCACTATCTGGGCCTTCTTCTTGGATACCCGGTATCCCTGGAGTCCTAGGAAATTCAATAAACTCACCGTCCAGGTCATGCAATCATCCTTTGTCCTGGTGGCAATCAGGATATCGTCCACGTACTGCAACAGTTTTCCTTCCTCAGATGGGGCTTCCCAGGACTCAAGATCTTTTGCAAGTTGATTGCCAAATATAGTAGGGCTGTTTTTGAACCCTTGCGGTAACACTGTCCAAGTAAGCTGGTTTTTGCGTCCGCTTTTGGGATTCTCCCATTCAAATGCAAATATTTTCTGACTGGCATCATGCAGAGGGAGGCAAAAGAAGGCATCTTCCACATCTAAAACTGTAAACCAAGTTAGTTCAGGTGTCAATACAGTCAATAGAGTATATGGATTTGCCACCACTGGGTAGAGGTCTTCAGTTATTTTATTTACGGCCCATAAGTCCTGGACCACTCGGTATGACCCATCAGGTTTACAGACAGGTAGTATGGGAGTGTTAAAATCAGATTCACATTCCTTTAGTAATCCCAGTTGTAAAAATTTTTCTATTATTGGCTGAATCCCTTCTCTGTCTTCCCTCTTCAGGGGATACTGCTTAATTCTTACCGGCTGTTGCCCTTCTTTGAGTCTGACCTCCACAGGTGGAGCATTCTTTGCTTTCCCGGGCACATCGGTGGCCCATACCTCAGGGTATACCTGGTTCATGATCTCTTCGTTGACTTTTCCTCCTGTGGGAACACTAGCTAAAGACAAGCTCATTATCTGTATGTATTGTTGATCATTTACCTCCAGAGTAATTTCTCCTTTTTCAAATTTAATCACAGCCCTCAATTGTTCTAATAAATCTCTCCCCAAGAGTGCCTTCGGGGAATTGGGCATGTACAGGAATTGGTGTATACCCCATTGTTTCCCCAATTTGTATCTCAGAGGTTTACAAAAATACGCCTTTTCGCTTTGGCCAGTTGCCCCCTGTACAATGATGCAATCATTTCCCAGGGGTATCAAAGCTTGGTTTAAAACTGAATATGTTGCCCCGGTGTCAATTAAAAATTCTGCCTTCCTTTGTTCTTTCTCTAGCTTCATCATAACCAAGGGATCTGCTAGGGTGGATTCCCCAGGTCTCCATCAGTCCCCCTCCACATGGGCCATGGTTCGTCTTCTCTGATTACTCCACTCTCTTTCATTTCTTCTTCGCCTTTCTGGGCACTCATATTTCCAATGATCATATTTTTTACATAATGCACACTGATTCCTGCCCAGTGGAGGCAGTCCTTGCCTGGGCCTTCTTTCTTCCTCCTCCCTAACAATTGCTACCACCCTTCTTTGTTCTTGCCTGTAATATTCTTCTCTGTTACGGAACACTCTCCACACTTCATCCAATAATATTTCCAGGTTCCTACTATCTGTAAAATGCAGTTTTTGGAGTTTACTCCTGATATCCCCTGCAGACTGACCCAAGAACAAAGAAACTAGTTGTTGTATTCCTACCTCTGACCCTGGATCCAGTGGTGTGCTGCGGCACATTGCGTCCCTTAAACGATCCAGGAATTCAGATAGTGACTCGGAAGGACCTTGCTTGATTGCATATAATACTGACCAGTTTATTGTTTTGGGAATGGCTCTCTCCATCCCTTTCAGTATCCACCCTTGATATGCCTGCAATCTCTCTCTATGTGCATCTCTATTTACTTCCCACTTTGGGTCTTGGAGAGGGAAATAATCTTTAAACTCCACTCCCTCTCATTTATAATGATCGTCGGCCAAATCCCCTGCAGTCTTTATAACTTTCCATGCAGGAAATCGTGTACGGAGAGACAGAGGCTTTGGGTCGACCAACCAAAAGTGTCAGTTGCTTCGGCTAAATTATTACTATTCTATTTACCCTTAAGTGTTAGTCCTTTCTTTGTGTTTATCTCAAGCTGCTAAACAATGGTTATCCTGTTAGTACTTCACCTAGCCCCATATCAAATATATTCCACTTTTTGCCTCTGTGAATAACATATTTAAGAATTATCATTAAAATACGCATCCATCACACAATTTACAAACTTCACTTACATCAACAGAAAGTATTCCCCGCATCAAAACCAAATTAATATCATCACAACAACAACAACAAAGCCGAACAATTTGGCTGGATGACCATGTACAGAGTTACAGTCAATGGATCAATGTCCAAGTGAAAACCAGTAACAAGTGGTGTTCCTCCAAGGTCTGTACTGGGACAAATACTATTTTGTATCTTCATCAGTGGCATAGACAGTGGAATTGAGTGCACCCTCAGCAAGTTTACTGATGACACCAAGCTGAGTGGTGCAGTTGATTTCCTAGAGGGAAGGGATGCCATCCAGAGGGACCTGGACAGGCTTGAGGAATGGGACCATGCAAACTTCATGAAGTTCAACAAGGCCAAGTGCAAGGTCCTGCATCTGGGTCAGGGCAATCCCCACTATAAATAGAGTCTGGGGGATGAAGGGATTGAGAGCAGCCCTGAGGAGAAGGACTTGGGGGTGCTGGTGAATTTAAAATTGGACATGAGCCAGCAATGTGTGCTTGCAGCCCAGAAAGACAATGTTATCTTTGACTGCATCAAAAGAAGAGATGGGGTCTAACCTGCTGGCTGATAAGTTTTGATGACATTTTCTCCTCACAACTTTCCTCTGAAATGGTGATTTGTAAATGGTGGGATGGAACATCAACTATAATGTGTTAGAAACAAGATAACCAGCAAGATAACTACAAGGACCCTTATCTTCTTGTCACCCAGAGTTGTTGAGATTGACCACTCAGATATGGCCACACCTTAACGACTCTGAGCTGATCTGATTTCATTCCCCCTGGATATGCAACTGGATATGCAATGAGGTTCCGGGAATAAGTTATACTTGTCATTTTGGGGAAAGGTATGAATTTGAAAACAATTCTGTGTATAAATTTTCTGTGAAATCACTGCTTGGCAGAAGCACTCTGAGGACAAATCCCGAGTCTTCTCCAGCACTGAATAAAAGTGTAGCTGCCTTAATGGTTAAATTAAACTATTAAGTGTAAGTTTCTTTGTTTCACCTCTTTGTTAACATTTTTATAGTAACTTGCACCTTTGGGGTGGAGTTTTAGGTGGAGCTCGAGTGACTGAAGTCATTACTCATGAAATCAGACTCCATTGGGGCCAAATCAATGTGCGATCTGTAAGCAGGAGGGACATTGGAACAACGAATGCCTGAAATGAAAGAGCTTAAAAGAACAAGGTCAGCTAGAAGATGCTAACCTTATCATCTCAGAGGATTCAGAAAATGAATGAAGGGGACCACGGGAAGATATTAAAGTTTCCCCAGCTGATTCCCTGGTTCCAGTGAAGCTGGGGGATTAAACCATAGATTTTTTAATAGATGGTGGAGCCACTTATTCAGTATTGACTAGTTGCAAGGGACCTTTGAGCAAAGTAAAAATTCCAATTGCTGAGGCCGCAGGAAAAAGAATGTTAACCTGAACAGCTTCACATTCCAAAAGAGATGGCATGGAGAGCTCAAATCTGTCTACTGACAGACAAGACCCTAAAAGAACCTGAAGACAGTGTTCTGGATGCAGTACTGAATGCAGTAATCTCTTTCGTATGGGCTTCAAAGGAACCAGGTAAAGCAAAGAACGTGACACCAGTTAAAATCGAACTCAAACTGGGGCAAGCCCAGTGAGGGTAAATCATTACTCTATCAGACTGGAGGCATGAAAAGGGTTAAAACACTTGATAAACACTTTCATGCAATATGGACTGCTGAGGCAGTGTCAGTCTGAATTCAGTACTCCTATTCTGCCAGTAAAGCAGCCCCGCTCTCAAGATTTTTGACTAGTACAGGATTTTAAAGCAATAAACCAAATAACTGTGGATATACATCCCACTGCACCCAATCCCTACACCTTGTTAACCTCAGTGCCAGAAACAAATGCTTACTTTACTGTTTTGGACTTAAATGATACTTTCTTTTGTATCCCAGTGGATGAACAGACAATCTTCAATTTTGATTGGGAAAATCCTACAGCTGGAAGGAGTGCAGCTGTGTTGGACTGTGCTTCCACAGGGATTCAAAACCAGCCTTACCTTGTTCGGTAATGTATTGGCAAAAGAGCTGAAGCCTGATTTTATCCCTTTCCTGCTTTGAATCTAGTTTAAAGCTCTTTCCATCTGCCCTGTGAACTCATGAGCAAAAATACTTTTCCCACACTGAGAAAAGAGAAGCCTGCCAGGCCCCAGCAGGCCCGGTGTCACATAGACCATCCCATGATAGAAAAAACTCAAATTCAGTGGGAGACACCAGCCTCAGAGCCAGGTATTGATGAGCTGGGTCTACCTATTTCTTTTGATGTCATTCTCTACAACTGAGAATACTACCTGCACTCCTGATCCCTTTATCAATCTTCCCAAGGCCCTGAAATCTCTTTTGATCACTCTTGGACTTCTCATCATGACTTCATTGGTACCCACATGAAAAAGCAATAGCAGATAATAATCTGAGGTCTGTATCAGGCTAGGAAGTTCCTGGTAATGTCTTAAACCCAAGCCCCAGGGTGGCAGCAAATGTCTCTAAAAGGCGTGTCTAGTTGGCATATTGGGCCCTCTGTTTTGCTCAGAAGGGAATAATCTATGACAATAACCCACTGGTTTTTTCTTTATGGAGGTGCTCATGATGTGGGGGATAGGCTGACCTGACCTGGGGGACTCCTCTGGCATAGGTGGATAGTCATCCACCTCATTATGTCCTTGTCCTTTCAATTCCAGAGCCTCATATCTATTGTGTAAGGGCACCTAGGAAGGCAAAGTAGACAAGGAGGAGCTTCTCCCATTGCCCCGAGCAGACTTATTTCCATTCACCTCTATCCCTCAAGTCACTGCCTTATGCTTCATGGAGAGAGGGTGCAGGATCCCTCCCTTGTCATGTGTTATACCTAGTTGACATTTCTGTTTCAGTGAGGGCAGAGTATTATTCCACCAGTTAATCTCCTACTCAGACTTCCAGATGCTCCTCAACCTGTCCACATCCTCCCGAAGCTCAGCCACCAAGTTGAGAATTTAACAGGCTGCCCAGGGAGGTGGTTGAGTCACCTTCCCTGGAGGTGTTTAAGGGATGGGTGGATGAGGTGCTGAGGGGCATGGTTTAGTGTTTCATAGGAATGGTTGGACTCGATGATCCGGTGGGTCTCTTCCAACCTAGTGATTCTATGATTCTAAGTTCTACAGGTGCACCTCCCACAGGAGTTCTCACTACTGCTCTCAGACACCAGTAGAAACCTTGGGTACACCCTGTAGCTGGAGACCTGGATGTCCGCATGTTCCCTTGGGAGCTCTGTCTAGGTAGCTAGATCAGTCCCAGTGGGTGCTAATAACAGAGCAGATGCAGAGGACATAGCTTTCTGTCAGGTGGTCACCACTGCTTGAGCTTCCTGGGAGGATGGTGGTGGCAGGGCAGGCAGGGCAGGCACTGGTGGCAGGGCAGGCAGTGTCACCTTAAATAGGAACAGCTCTGACAGGTGGCTGAGGGATGCCCTCCCGTCGAGTCATGAGGTTCAAGATGGACCCCCTTGCTTTCTAAGCTTCCCCTCAGAGGAGCTTAGGTGCAACTGGATCCGTCTCTGCTCCCAGACCTGGTCGACAGTTTATGACTAAAGGATTATGTGTGTGTATGTATATGTGCTTTGCCACCAGTCAGAATTAGTGTCACCTGTGAGAGTCTCCTCAGAGACTGGCACCCACAGGGTTAATGCTTGATGCCAGCAAACCCAAGCCAGTGGCTGCCACAGTTTAGAAAGTTTCACAATGATTGTCAGAGACACAATTTCTCAATGCTGGAGGCAATAAGTGATTTAAAGAGACTGATAAAAACAAGTTTGGGATTGTTGTTCATAAATTCACTTGCTGCGTTAGCGCTAAACAATTACAACCGGTTGACAATGATTTTATATATATATGTAAGAAGCAACAATGAAAATTCAAGTTAGTAGCTATTTTCTTGGGGAGCATCCAACAGAGTCAGAGGCGTGTGATTCTTACACAAAAGGTGTCCTTTCTTGGGAGGGAAGAGAGATCCAGGTCCGTCCATCCATCCATCCATCCATCCACCAGGTAAGGTGATCATTTTTTCTCTTCCCAAAAAAGGTTATTCAGGTGCCAGGTTTATACCTTTTACAAACTCTTTGTCGCCTCTTGGTGAGGTGGGACTAAGTCAATTCATAGGTGTTGATTGGCCCTTGGCAAGGCTGCTTGTGTCGTCCAAAGCAGGGACTCATAGGTTCCCCACGCCTTCGAGGCAGGGAGCTCAGTTCATGCTTCTGGGGGTGTTTCTGTTCTTAACTGAAGCAACATCAGGCTGTGAGGCCTCTGCCTCACCCAGGTGTCACTCAGCTGATTTGAATGTTAGACCACAACCCGATCTAATCTGTCTTGCAAGACAGGGTTGTTCATTCTTCAAGTAGAACTTCTCCCTTTCACAAACATCTCCCTTTTGCAAACCACTCTCTTTTGCAAAGTTTGGTGTTTGCCATCCACAAGGCCTAGCAAGTCAATTATATGACAGGCAATCTGGCTTGCAAAGCCACAGTCCTCAGCATCTTGGTGTCCTTCAGGAGCTGGTCATCCTTGCTGCTGCCTGGTCCCTCCCCACACACAACCCAAGGGTGCCTGGTGCCAAGAAACCCCTCAGACACCCTCTGGGTACCTTGCAAGCCTTGCACTCCTCTCAGCACACAGCAACTACTGCTGCAGCTGCTGCTGCTGTCATTAGCTTCCCACAACTTGTTTTGTGGGGCGCCACACAAGCTTTCAATTTCTGATGGTTCCCTATAATACAACAGTATTCATTGGAAAACAGAGCACAATGTTTTTCATCTTCTGATGACTCATTATATCCTGGTGCCTCTTGGACATGAGCCAACTCCTCAGGCAATGCCCTAAAATCTCTCCCTTTTGGCTAGGTCATGATCTCTTCCTGGGTTGCTGGGTGGTTAGGGTCCCACCATTCACAGAATCACAGAATCACAGAATAACCAGGTCGGAAGAGACCCACCGGATCATCGAGTCCAACCGTTCCTATCAAACACTAAGCCATATCCCTCAGCACCTCGTCCACCCGTGCCTTAAACACCTCCAGGGAAGGTGAATCAACCACCTCCCTGGGCAGCCTGTTCCAGTGCCCAATGACCCTTTCTGTGAAGAATTTTTTCCTAATGTCCAGCCTAAACCTCCCCTGGTGGAGCTTGAGGCCATTCCCTCTTGTCCTGTCCCCTGTCACTTGGGAGAAGAGGCCAGCACCCTCCTCTCTACAACCTCCTTTCAGGTAGTTGTAGAGAGCAAAGAGGTCACCCCTCAGCCTCCTCTTCTCCAGGCTAAACAACCCCAGCTCTCTCAGCCGCTCCTCATAAGGCCTGTTCTCCAGCCCCTTCACCAGCTTTGTTGCTCTTCTCTGGACTTGTTCCAGAGCCTCAACATCCTTCTTGTGGTGAGGGGCCCAGAAATGAACACAGGATTCGAGGAGCGGTCTCACCAGTGCCGAGTACAGAGGGAGGATAACCTCCCTGGACCTGCTGGTCACGCCGTTTCTGATACAAGCCAAGATGCCATTGGCCTTCTTGGCCACCTGGGCACACTGCTGGCTCATGTTCAGTCGGCTGTCAACCAACACCCCCAGGTCCCTCTCCTCCAGGCAGCTTTCTAGACAGACTTCTCCTAGTCTGTAGCACTGCATAGGGTTGTTGTGCCCCAAGTGCAGGACCCGGCATTTGGCCTTGTTAAACCTCATGCCATTGGACTCAGCCCAGCGGTCCAGCCTGTCCAGATCCCTTTGCAGAGCTTCTCTACCCTCCAGCAGATTGACACTTCCACCCAGCTTAGTGTTGCCTGCAAACTTGCTAAGGGTGCACTCGATGCCTTCATCCAGGTCATTGATGAAGACATTGAACAGGGCTGGACCCAGCACTGAGCCCTGGGGAACCCCACTTGTCACTGGCATTTGTAGCGATTGAGGCAAGGACTCCGCTGAGGTCAGAGCGAAATCACTTTATTGTGTAGAGGCGAAGCCTTATATAGTGTCCCTACTCAGCTAGCAGCTACCCCAGTGAATTTCCACTTCTAAAAATCCCACAGCTACAGTGATAAAGTGCAACAACTACTTGCTACCGATATGCCCCCTATCTTCGTGTTTTCCTTCTTTGCTTGTTCATCTAATGCATTCTTTTCATATTATCTCATGGGTCTTGGTAACGATTCCAAGATCTCAAGGTAGCAAGCATGAGAGCACCGGCCGCCAGCTCTGTGCTTGCTGCTGATACCATGCATATGTGAGGGCATCAGCCATATTACCCTGCATATGCACAGTGGTGGAATCTTCTATGCCCGCACTTTGCCACATTAGAAAACTACTGAAGTCTGTCAGAAGAGAATGCAAAATTGCAGTGTCGTAAGGAATGTATCTACCAAGTGGTCATGCAGACAGGGTAAGTGCATTAGTGGCACAGTTAGCAATTTTATCCACTAGTGAAGCTGCTGATTTAAATAAATGGAGAGAATAATAATCACGATAAAAACCAAACAAATAGAAACAACCTATGGCAGATAGGATTTAACTAAAAAAACCTGTACATTTCTTCGACATTAAATTTTACAGTCCCATTACTTACATCTTATTTTTGAGTTCAAACTCATTCTATCCCATCATCTGTTGTTAGGATGATTGCATATTTAACTTTCCTCAATTTCCTAAACAAGTCTTGCTTCCTCCTGGGCCAGAAAGAGCAATAAAAAGGGGTGGATCAAGTACAGTGACTCGCTGCAACTGACCCTGTGCAAGTAGTGTGGTTTGGGGGTGTTATTTTGTTGTGTTTGGTTTTTTTTTAAAAAAAAGTTTTATAAAAATTCCAATAGAAAGATGTTACATTTCCAGGCTCTTGAAAACATTTGGTGGTCTTCCTCAATCTCCCAAGTATAATGAATAAAAAAAAAAATTATCAATTATCTCTAGCATATTTCCAAAATGTATGACTTTCCCTCAACGTTCTGAACCTTCATATAACAGGAAAGTGAAATTTAGCTTTAAAGGTAAACAGACCTGTGGGAGCGATGCCAAGTATATGGAAGATTAATTGGGATGAAGATAAAGCATGAAGCTGGTACCAAGCGTATCAGAATAAACATGATTCAAAGACCAGGTTTTCTGAGCTAGACACACAGGATAATGAATCTCGAGTGTGTGAGAAGGCCAGGCTGGAAAAAAACGCCTGGGAATAAGTGAATTGGAGATATGACTTAAAACAGTCACAAGAGTGTGGAATAGACAAGAACAAAAGCATCCTGTTTGTCTGAAGTTCAGAAGCCGAAGAACTATATGAAGATATGCCTGAATTAGAGAAGCCAGTAGTAGTACTTTCTTAATTTGACTCCTGTTTTGCCATGCTGATTAAAAGAATATGCATAGAGAGGATTACAAGGTCTGTGTCTCCTTCATTGCCACACAGACCCAAAATGTGTTATACACATAATGGACTAAAGCATATTAGTATCATTAGATAATACTGCTGTGGAATGGCCAGGATATTTCATTGATTCATACAATGGTTTCTGTTGGACAGGACCTTCAAAGATCATCTAATTCCAGCCCCTTGCCATGGTCAAGGACACCTTTCACTAGATCAGGTTGCTCAAAGCCCCACCCAACCTGACCTCTAACAATTCCAATGATGAGGCATCCACAACTTCTCTGGAGAACCTATTCCAGTGTCCCACCACCTTCTTTATCTTCAATACAAATTACCCTCTTTCAGTTTAAAACCATTGCCCCTTGTCCTGTCACTGCAGGCCCTGTTAACAAGTCTGTCTCCAGCTTTCTTATATCCCCCTTTAAGCTTTAAGTAAGCCACAAGAAGTTCTTCCTGTAGCCTTCTCTTCTCCAGGCTGAACAACTCCAATTCCCAGTCTTCTTCATAGAATCATAGAATAGTTTGTGTTGGAGGGGACCTTAAAAGCCCATTCAGTTCCAACCCCGCTGCTATAGGCAGGGACACCTCCCACTGGATCAGATTGCTCAAAGCCTCACCCAACCTGGCCTTGAACACCTCCAGGGATGGAGCATCCATGACTTCCCTAGGCAACTTGTGCCAGTGCCTCCCCACCCTCTCAGGAAAACATTTCTTCCCAATTTCTTCTTCAAACCATTCCCACTCATCCTATTCCTGCACTCCCTGATCAAGAGCCCCTCCCCAGCTTGCCTGGAGCCCTTTTCAGTACTGGAAGCTGCTCTAAGGTCTCCCTGGAGTCTTCTCTAGGTTAAAGAAGCCTAACTCTGGGCCTGTTCTTGTATGGGAGGTGCTCCAGCCCTCAGATCATCTCCGTGGCCTCCTCCGGACTCGCTCCAACAAATCCATATCCTTCCTGTGCTGAGGACTCCAGAACTGAACACAGGGCTCCAGGTGAAGTCTCATAAGAGCAGCGTAGAAGGGCAGAATCACCTACCTTGACCAGCTGGTCACACTTCTGATGCAGGCCAGGATGCGGTTGGCCTTCTGGGCTGCAAGCACACATTGCTGGCTCACATTGAGCACCAGCACCCCCAAGTCCTTCTCTTCAGGACTGCTCTCAATTCATTCTCCACCCAGCCTGTAACTGTGCTTGGGATTGCCCCAACCCAGGTGCAGGACCTTGCACTTGGCCTTGTTGAACTTCATGAGGTTTGCACAGCCCCACCTCTCAAGTTTGTCCAGGTCCCTCTGGGTGGCACCCCTTCCTTCCAGCATGTCAACCACTCTACACAGCTTGGTGTCATCTTCAAACTTGCTGAGGGTGCCCTCAATCCCACTGTCCGTGTTTCCAACAAATATGTTAAACAGCACCAGTCCCAATACCAACCCCTGAGGGACGGCAATTGTCACCAGTCTCCACTTTGACACTGAGCAGTTGGCTGCAACTCTTTGAGAGCAAACATCCAACCAATTCCTTATCCACCGAGTACTCCATCCGTCAAATCCATGTCTCTCCAGTTTAGACACAAGGATGTCATGTGGGACAGTATCAAATGCTTTGCACAAGTCCAGGTAGAGGATGTTGGTAACTCTTCCCTTATCCACCAGTGCTGTAGCCCCATCGTAGAAGGTCACCAAATGCCCTTAGTGAAGCCATGTTGGCTGTCCCCAATAACCTCTTTATTTCCCATACACCTCAGTAGAGTTTCCAGGAGGACCTGCTCCATGATGTTGCTGGGCACAGAGGTGAGACTGACAGGCCTGGAGTTCCCCGGGTCTTCTTTTTGCCTTCTTTTAAAATGGAGGTTATGTTTCCCCTTTTCCAGCCAGCGGTGACTTCACTGGACTGCCACATCTTCTCAAATATGATGGATAGGGGCTTAGCAACTTCATCTGCCAGTTCCCTCGGGACCCGCGGATGCATCTCATCGGGTCCCATGGGCTTAGATCATAGAACCATTAAGGTTGGAAAAGATCATCAAGACAATACCAACTGCATACTAGACCATGTCCTGAAGCAACACATCTACATATTTTTTGAATGCCTCCAGTGATGGAGACTCTACCACTTCTCTGTGTTCTCTGTGTTCCAATGTTTCATCAAACTTTCAGGAAATATATTTTTCCTAATATCCAATCTAAACCTCCCCTGGTACAACTTGAGGCCATTTCCTCTCATCCTTTCACTTGTTACCAGGTTGAAAAGACCAGCACCCATCTCACTACAACCTCCTTTCAGGCAGTTGTAAAGAGCAATAAAGTCATCCTCCAGGCCCTTCTTCTCCAGACTAAAAAGCCCCAGTTCCCTCAGCCACTTCTCATAAGACTTGTGCTCCAGAACCTTCACTAGCTTCATTGCCCTCCTCTGTTGCAGCCCCTCAATGTCCTTCTTGTACTGAGGGACCCAAAACTGAACACAGTATTAGAGGTGCGGCCTCACCGGTGCCAAATATAGGGGGATCACTTCCGTGCTCCTGCTGGACACACTATTTTTGATACAAGGCATCTTCAAGTTCCTTAGATAGTCTCGAACCTGATCCTCTCCTACAGTGGGTTGTTCTGCACCCTTCCAGTCCCTACCTTTGCCTTCTGTGACTTGGGTGGTGTGGCTTGAGCCCTTGCTGGTGAAGAACGAGGCAAAAAAGTCATTGAGTATCTCAGCCCTCTCCATTTCCTTCCAGAGAGTGCCCACATTCTCCCTAGTCTTCCTTTTATCACTGATACACCTATAGAAGCTCTTCTTGATGTCCTTGACCAGATTTCATTCTGTCAGGGCTTTAGCTTTCCTAACCTGATCCCTGGCTGCTCGGACAATCTCCTTGTATTCCTCCCAGGCTACCTGCCCTTGCTTCCACCCTCTGTAGGCTTCTACTTTGTGTTAAAGTTTCTCCAGGAGTTCACTGTTCATCCATGCAGAGTTCCCGGTGGTTTTGCCTGCCTTCCTCTTTGTTGGGATGCATCACTCCTGAGCTTGGAGGATGTGACCCTGGAAGATTGACCAGCTTTCTTGGGCCCCTCCTGCCTCCAGGGCTTTATCCCATGGCACCCTACTAAGCAGGTCCCTGAAGAGGCAAAGTCTGCTCTCCTGAAGTCCAGGGCAGTGAGCTTGCTATGCACCCTCCTTGCTGCCCTAAGGATCTTGAACGCCACCATTTCATGGTCACTGCAGCCAAGGCTTCTCTTGAGCTTCACGTTCCCACCCAGCCCCTCCTTACTGGTGAGAACAAGGTTCAGCATAGCACTCCTCCTTGTCAGCTCTTCCATCACTTGGAGAATGAAGTTATCATCAACACACTTAAGGAATCTACTGGATTTCTTGTGCTCTGCTGTGATGTCCCTTCAACAGATAGCAGGGTGGTTGAAGTAAGAGAGAGCTGTTCTCATAGGAGAGCTGTCCCACCCCTCTAATAGTTTTTATGGCCCTCCTCTGTACCCATTCTGCCTTATCTTGTGGACCCCAGAGCTGGACACAGGACTCCAGGTGGGGTCTCACCAAAACAGGGCTGAGGGGCAGAATCCCCTCCCTTGCCCTGCTGGCCACACTTCTTTTGATATAGCCCATGGTACAGTTGGCCTTCTGGGCTGCAAGCACACATTTCCAGCTCACACTCAGTTTTTCATCCACCAGTATCCCCATGTCCTTGTCAGCAGTGCTGCTCTCAATCCATTCATCCCCCAGTATGTATTTATAGTGGTGGTTGCCCTGACCCCAGCTGCCGGATCTTGCCCTTGTTGAACTTCATGAGACTCACAGGGCCCCACTTCCTCAAGCCTGTCAAGGTTCCTCTTAATGTCATCCCTTCCCTCTAGGAAATCAACTGCACCACTCAGCTTGATGTCTTCCACAAACCTGCTGAGAATTCACTCAATCCTACTGTCTGTCATTGATGAAAATGTTAAATAGCATTGGCCCCAATCCTTGAGTGACACCATTCATTACCAGTTTGCACTTGGATAATGAATCATTAACTGTAACTCTTTACATGTTTTCATCCAGCCAATTCCTTACTTGTCTACTAGTCCCTCTGTTAAACCCTTATCACTCCAATTTAGAGGTAAGAATGTTGTAGGGGATTGAATTAAAAGCCTTACAAAAGTCCAGGTATATGACATCTGTAGCTCTTCCATTGTCCACTGATGCAGTTCCTCTATGGTAGAAGGCCACTAGATTAGTCAGGCACTACTAATCAGGGGGATTGAAAGTAGATGATCTTTAAGGTCCCTTTTAAACCCAAACCATTCTATAATTCTATGACTTGCACTTGGCAAAGCCATGTTGGCTGTCTCTAATCGCCTTCCTGCCTTGCATGTGCCTTCCATAATCTTGGTTCCATAATCTTACTGTGGAGGCAAGGCTGACTGGTCACTAAGTTGCTCCTTTTCACCCTTTTTAAAAACGGGTATAATGTTTCTCTTTTCCTGCTCCCTGAGGGCTTCATCTGACTGCTGTAACTTTTCAAATATGAAGAGTGGCTTGGCATCTACATTGGCCAGTTCCCCCAGGACCCTGGGATGCAACTTGTCAGGTCTCATAGGTTTGTGCACGTGCAGGTTCCTCAGGTGGTCTCAAACCTGATCTCCTATAACGGGAGAGACTTTACTCCCCCTTGGGGGGAATCTTGAGGTTCAGGGACTTGAGAGATGTGGGAAGAAAGATTACCACTGAAAATTGAGAGGAAAAAAAAGAAAAATAAAACATCTGCTTATTAGAAGTTTTACCCTGAGAACAGTGTGTGGAAAAGGATGTGTACCCACCCTCCCAGTATGTGTAAAGGTCTTCCTGTACGTAGTAGTTAATACTTTTTTTTTTATATATTCTTATAGTATAACAATAGTGTTAATATTTGGAAGTATTAAATATTTCTCAGAAATATTAAATTCAGTAACAGTAATGTATCTACTGGCCTAATGCTATGCCACAAAGCTTGGTTTTTTTCTTGTAAAGATTCATTTCAATAGAGGAATATTTCACAACAACGTTTATTATTATAACCAAGAACTCTTCATAGAGCATTACAAGTGTTTTTCCATCACAAAGTAATATAGTATGTAACTAAAATTCAAGTATGTAATATTAAACTATACTTGTAGAAATTTTGACTTTCTACTCCTGTGCACCAAATAAACCACACAAGAACAATTTAATTTTCATTTTTAGTCTTCCCTCTACACATTTCCCTCAAGCATGGTCTACCTAGCTTCATTCCTATGTCTTCAGCATGTTAGTACCCCAAAGTTGTCATACCAATGTCTACAAACAATTCTCTAGATGACTGTGGCCTCCAGATTTTCTAGCCTGTATTCAGTTCCCTCCCATCTAAATGCTTTCCTGTCTGACTACAGTACAATGGTGCCTGTTGTCCACTACTCTCTTGAATACCTGTTTGGATCAGTTGCCCAGACAAACAAATTATCTTCTCTTCTCCAAAAGCGAGTAGCTTAGCTAAACAATGTCACTTTTAGACAATCAGGAAAATGGGGATATAAAAAGGATGGAATGATATTTCTGTCATACTAGCTTTAGGGAAGGCCCATAGAGAGGTTTCCATTTCTGCCTGAGTACCAGTAGAGGAAGTGCTGAACACTTATCAGTTTGAAAGGACTGGCTTGCAGATGAACAATTCTGATGGTGAGAAAATTATTAGTTTAACTTCTAAAGGAAAATTCTGTGATTATAGGAGGCAATTTTTTTAATTACTGACTGTATTAAACCTTTTAAAAAAAGCATAAGACTTTTACAGTTATAAATGATTTTCTCTTTAGCAAGTTAATCTCATGAGAGAAGTTAAACAGAAGCCACCATAACATAGTGTGTATATAAATATTTGAACACACACAAACATAGAAGAAGTGGTATTTTTTTGTTTTTCAACTCAAAGCAGAAAAAATAGGCAATGTATTCTTGCAAATGGCTTTTGGATGGGGAAGTGAAAGTGGAATGAACAAAGAAAATTGCAGAGGAACAGCGAGATTTTACTTTCACGGTACATTAAGTGCTGCCACATTTCTGTGTTTTCATGTTCTTACCTTCTGGTTCCGAATTAATCACAAATTGCAGTGTAATAACATCAGTGCAGGGGTTTAACACACAATTTAAATTTTCAAAGTGAATTAATTTTATTTTTCTTAATGGCAACCACACTTTGCACAGCCTAAGAACCTGAAGAAAATGCATTTGCTTTTGAAAGTCACATATTCAGCAAGTGTTTTCTTTGACTTTGAAAGCAGCAGAGTCCTGAAATTTCAAACGTTAAAGCTTTCTCCACAGCCACATATTCCTTTGATGTTTGGATTATTGAAGACAAATTCACTGGACAGTTTGTCTTCCACATAGTCCATTTCAATTCCTAGAAGTATTAGCTGTGCTTTCTTCTCAATAAAGATTCTAATTCCTTAAAAACAACAAAAATATTACATACAGCAAAACCATTCATCATTCACTTTGAAATGTTGTTCCAATCAGTGATAAAAGTGGAAGTCAAATACAAAAACCTGCCAATACAACTCATTTTCTCTAGTCTAAGATAGGGGTCCCCTCCTCAAACTCTAGTTACAAAATTCTAGCAACAGTCTAGTGCTGGTATTTGTGTACATGTGCACATTTATTTTCATTTGTATTTGAAACCATGATACCCAGAGTAATCACTTGTAGAACTTGGGAATGAGTCTCAGCTTTGATACTTCCTTTCCCATGCATTATAATCAGTAACTCACGTACTACCATTTTTAAAATCTGTGCATTCAAGAAGATATATATATATATACAAAGAATCCCTAAAAAAATAACTGAAGAACCCTTCTCTCGTAAGGAATGTCCTTTGCTCTGCTAAAATTATTAGGTCTACATGAATTATTACCAATATTGAATCCTATACCAAGGGAGATATGTGAACTTTTGAATATATCATAACCTTTAAGGACTAAGATTTAGTAGTTTATGTTCAGAACTAGAAAGATTTTTCTAAAGTATGCAAAGTATCTATCAGCCTGGAAAGTTACTGATCTTTAAAACTGCAAGTATGGTATTAAGTGGCTAATATGAATAGACTGCTTTAGCTGTCCGTAGACTAGAAAATAATAAAAATTTTAAAATAGTGTCAGTATCAGCAACAAGAACTCATTAAGTTATAGGAGAATGACGGAAAGCTGTTTCATGATAGTAGAAGTTGAGATGAAACTTTGGTAAAACAACTCAAGTCTGTGGGGAGCTAAGTTGAACCTCCACATTTTTCTTGGTCAATCTGTACAGTAATACACAGGGAAGGTTAAACCTAATGAAAAAGGACCTGAACCCTGAAGCAGAATCAAAGCTATTAGTTAGCAAGTGATTCTTAATACAAAGCCAGGAGAATCAGGTTGGTATCTAAAGCCACCAGCTCACTGAGCAGAGTGCTATATACAAGTCAGTCTTCAGTGGAAAGCTATCTAGAAGCAATCAAAAGACATAAGGCACACAGCCACAACTGAAACACTGTCTGGCTTTGGAGATTAAGGAAGGCCTCTGTCATGACGGAGGGAAGCTGCTTTCACCTCATTAAGAACCAAGCCAGGAACTGCCTTCTGAGAAATGTGTTTTCAGACCTATAAAGCCAGAGCAGATCTGGAGTCGAGCAGAAGAGTCAACTCTAGGAGCCAACTAAATCTGAAGGCAAGAAGCACCGACAAAATTAGGTGGCAGTCCTGATTGCACTTACTCTATTTCAATTTAATCAATTGCTGAAGTTCCAACTAACCAACTAATTTTTTTTTTAAGAAAAAAAAAAAAGACATTATGAGTTGGTCATAGATATTTTCAAGGCAGTTGGAATTTGAGCTCTGCCAAGCAGCATAGCTTCTATAAGTAAGTAACTGCGATATAGCACTCTTATTCAAATCTCCTACTTTGCCACCAGTTGAAAAGTAGTCTTTCTGGATGTAAACACAGCACAGTTCAATAATGCATAAAAATACCTATCAATTTTTAGAAGAACAGAAACCAAACCAAACATTATTATGTCTTTCTAAAAACTCATGCTTGACAAAAATATCATGTTAAAAAAAGCATGTTAAAAAAAAACCCCAACAAATCAAAGTAATGAACTGTTGACACTCCTTGGTGCTTGATACAGTCTATTCAGATGGTAATTTAGGCACTATTTTAAGACTATTGACAGTAACATAACTATGAAGTTATGAGACCAAGCCAAGGGCAGTTGTTAGATTTTTACATAATTCCTATAATGACCATCAGAAATCTGAAGTTCTGAAAACATTACTCGAAGACCTTCATTATTTGCATTACCATTCACACTTAAAACTTAATCATCTCCTTTTTGCAAGTAAGTTTATTCATTTACTGTGTTAATCAACGTTAAAGCTCAACCTACTCAATATTTTTGTGGATAATGGATGAATCACAATTACCCAACATGACCCTGTAAGTCAAACAGAGCATCTATGCAAGTAGAGAGTTGAGAAAAGGTTGTAGAAGAGGTTGATAAAGGTTGTTGAAAAAGAACTGAAAGATTATTTGTGCACAAGAATCTTCCAAAAGCACCTGTACCGCTTCCCCACACAAATGCTTCAGCCCAGAATTTGAAAAGTATAATAATCTATAGAACCAATGTTATGATTAAGAACATAGCAAAATGTATCACTTGATAACAAGTGGAATCTCAGACAAACATCACTCTTTTTCAGACTAAATACCTTCCTCTACAAGAAGGGCTAGAAATAACAGGCTGTAAAACACGAACACCATTTATAACAATGGGGATGACTGATCAGCTAAGTTGTAGGCTTTGGGCTCCCTTAGGATGGTTTAAAACATTAGAATAAGGAGTTAGTTACAGATGTGCATGAAGCAAAAGAAACAATGGGTTTTATACAAAAGTTGAGGGAAATCATCTTCTTGAAATAGTACTTGATGTAAAGAAGAAAACCTAATGCTTGCTTTTATAATGGTTAGAAAGTAAGACTGTGTGCTCTTCCCAAGAAGAAAATATGACATTCTCAATCAGCTATTTGTTGAAATACTGATTGCTTACAGAAAGGACACCGTCGGGCAAATTTCATAATAGGTATGAATCTAACATTATTACCTATTTCACAATCAGAATGCCTTCAAACATTTAATAACATCTTAGTATCAACAGCCAAAGGTCTCTAGCCCTGACAGAAGTCACCACAAGGCCATACTAGAATTGTCGATTAAAACATGGCTTAGAAATATTTTTCAATCTTAAGGTGGCTTCCCCCCCCTTTAGTTTTACCCATCTCAAAAGTAACCGTATGGTGAAAGTTTATTATGGTAAGTTATGTTCTGCATTTTACTTTATATAGAAATGAAGCTTGATAAATATACAAATGTATACAGTCCCATCCAAAAAATAAACCAACATCTGCAAGTTTTTCAGTGTTTATTTCCACCTGCTAGGTTAGCCAGAAATGTTTCATAACAATCAGCAATGCTAATACCTTAGTATAATCTGCAAGATCGCCCTGTTTGCACTTACATGCTCAGGTTTATCTTTTAGAAGCTGTTTTATCTTCTGAACAGCTGATGGGGTCTGAAAGACAAATATATGCATATGCTTGTATGTAATTAAAAAAAAAATTGAGTATGCTACATGCTTTGTAATACATGCAAGTCACACTGCAAGTAAAAAGTTCTCTTGGTGCAATCAAGTTTTGTCTTAGGGGACAAAACTTAAATGAAAACTATCTGCAAAGTCCACCTACAGCACCAACCATCTGATACTGTCAACTAGCCTTTCTTCTACTTGAAACTGATGCCTCAAGATACATACTGCAAAATTACTACAACTCAATTAAACAGTTCTGCTGTAGTCAAAATGTTGTCATATGTGCATCACAGAAAAGTCAGCTGGGCACAGAAATGTTTATTCTCTTCTTTTTCCATCAACTTATGAGGGGAGCCATGACTTCACAGAAGATAAACTCATAACTCATAGTCGCTGCAAAAATGCAAGACTACATACACAAAATATACATAAAAGACTTCCCCTTACATGCTTACAGGTTTCCAAGATAGTAAGGTGAAGTTTTTATTGCTAGCAGATTGAAACATACAAAGCAAACTTCTATGAGATTTACGTACTTTCTCTAATTAGTGCTATTAATGTTCACTTGCTACAAGATCACTACAATAGAGGAATTACCTGTCCATATAAGTGATTGAACTAGACATACTTAGTCTGCCCCGTCAATGCAGAGGGCTGCACCTCTCTCTAGAGTAAGCCTTCCCAACTGTACAGCCTCCACAATATTGCCACAACTAGTAAATGTGCTTTCTCAGTTAACACAGGGATACAGAATCTCATTGGGAACAACCTACTCGCCAGTTTCTGTACTGAATTTCCATTCTTCAAAATAAATATGCTTCTTAGAGTGACTGTGCAAAACACCACCTCACATGACTGCACTGGTCTTCCCCCATTTTCCCACTGCCTGCCCGCCATTATCAGGCCAAAGACTGCTCACTGCTAGCACACTACACCACAGTTGGGATTTCTCCAAACCCCAAGACAGCCATGCTTTCTTTAAGCATCGCCTCTACATAGGCACAGATGAGAAAACACCCATCTCTTCTCTTCATCAGGAGCACAATAGCCCCCGGCAAGCTCACAAGAGGGAATAGGTCCTTTCCACCTCCTTGCAGACCCTTCCTAGTGACCAAATCCCAATGATAGCAGGCAGCTGACAACCTCAGAGGGTTAACAGAGTTTGCACTCAGGCCTACGGCCCTGTACAGCGGCAGCACTCAGAAAAGTCGGACGCAGGTTTGCCTGCTGCTGGGCCAGGCGTGCAGCACCACCAGCCACATACACAGGCTCAACAGCACAGCCCACGCCGTCAGACTGTCACTAGCAGTCTAGAGGCATCGGCATAGCATCGGCTTTGGGGCTGACGGACGGTCAGGCTGAAAGAGACCCCTAAATCCAGCCCTGCCTGTGGCACATTTCTAACGCCCGCTCTCAGGACAAAGGCACAAGCCAGAAGCCCGTGAACGGCAATCCAAGGAGCAGGCTGGGGTGAGACCCATCACGCCTCCAGCACTGACCAGGGTCAGGGCAGCATGGATAGCCTGGATCTTCCTCTTACTCACGGCCCGCACCGTAGCCCTCATGACGGACGAAGCCATGACCACCTCAGTCCCTTCTTCTCCCATATGCCATGGGCACAAGCCGACATGACGTCACAACGCATAGTGTGCTCCCTGCGCCCACCCCCATTAGGCAGCAGCCCATGATTGGGAAGTAACAACAGCCCTGCCTCCTTCCCCAGCACGCCCCTGGCTGTTACCGAGGGAGACCTGTGCTGTCAGCTGTTACAACCCCGCTGCCAAGCAGTGTGTATGTGCCTTTTATATTAAACTCTTAGGCAATTATGCACCCAGGAAAGGAAGTGTGTTGCATGCAAGAGGACTGTTCATATAGATAAGCAGGCCAGTGGTGTTGAGACTTCACTAGGGGAACAGGAGTAGGAAACCCTTCCCTTCAGGCCTCTGCTGGCAGTCCCAAGGGGAAGGCAGGGAGAGGGAAAAAATAAAATCTACCCTTTGATTTTTTTTCAGGAACAGCATCAGATACTAGTTTCTAACCCTATATTGCCCACACCCTACAGACTCACACTAAAATTGAATTAGTATATAGTTCACCTCTCCACCTCTACCAAAAACATAGAGATACCAGAAACATAAAGATTTACTGACAATAATGTAGAGAAACATTTTAAAGCAGCTTGGCATAAGGTTACTCAGCTTTAAACATTGGTTTCTCAGGCAAAATCTAAGCATAGAATAGTTTAGATTTGGAGAAATTATTTGAAATATGCAAAACCAGGAAACGGTCACCTGTAGGACAGGGTAAGGTTGATATATCACAGTGGATAATGAATGCATACAGTATATATATACAAGCAAATAGCTTTTCTTCTGTATGTTCTCTTCCCTTTGAAATATCCTCTTTTTTTGCTCCCCTTTCCTTCTGGATTTATGTCCAACAGTGGTTTGGTGACTGCACTGTGGTCACAGACTTCAGGCACTCTTTACCACCTTTCATGGGCCTAAGATGCATGTCTGGTTCACACTCATTGTGTTATTTCTTCCAGCCCCAGAAGATGCTGAAAGAACTGTATTCTGCCACTCCCAAACTGTACATGGCAGCCTTGTGGAGGTACATTGGGATAACTTTTGATACTCAGGAAAAACCTTAAGAGCCTTGGCACAGGAAGAGTAATCACATTGCTTTAATTTGGATGATGGCTACACCAGAAGGAAAAAAATGCCTATTTTCCATTTCCTTTGACAGCTAGACAATACTTTAAACCTATATTTACCTTTAATTTATGAAGTTCAAACACAAGCAACACTTCTGGCATCTCATTACTGAGTATAGTTTGTGTAACAGACTCATTGCATGCTTAGTCAGTTTGAAATACCTTAATAGTAAACATGCAGATTTTTTTTCTTTTTTTTTACACGCTCCTCTTTAACACTATGACTGAGGCATAGTACTTCTACTTCAAATATAAGAATCAAGATAGCAAACATTTTTTAAAAGCTGTGTTTTCTTTAACTACACAAAATAAATGCAACTTGTGCACATGTTCTCATCAAAAACACACCAACTGGGGGGGGGACTTAAGCCTTCTGTCAGCCTGAAGTTGGTGTCAGTAATATGTTGTGTGAGCTGACACAGGCAGGATGCAGGAATAGCCACAAAACCACAGATGAAATGCAAGGAGTAAATTTATTTCCATTACCTCATGAACCAGGGAATCTCTGAAGCAGCACCTGGGCAGAGGCACACAAATGGGAATGCAGGCACCCTGGAGCTCAGTCTTTGCTAGAGAGTTATCAAACCTGCTGTGTTTGCATGTATATCAAGGATTCACACAGATGTAGTTTGCCATTGTGCTTTGATCTTTTCCACAGCAGGGCAGGAATCTCAATCATGTTCGATAGGGTGCCCCTGAGTCTATCACAGGCCTATGTTATCTAAACACAGAGGTTCTACCTGTCAAGCACACAAGAATAAACAATTAGTACGATATATGTGTTTTTCTACACATCAGCTACAAGTCACTTGAGCATGTTTACAATCCTCCTCACCACTCTTGTGTTATTTTCTCATATATGCATACTTATAAACTGGAAGCTTCTGTACAAATGCAGCTAATACATCATTCATAGTTTACCATGCAAATATGAAGAGCTTTACCTTCTTGTATTTCCTTAGCAGGCTTCCAATCATCACTCTTCAGTCACTTTTCTGTTGAATATGTCTTGGCATAAAATGACTGAGTATGATCTAGGAAAATAGCCTTTTTTAAAAAAAATAATGCTTTTTATCTTACCAAAAGAAAAAGACAAAAATCAATATTAAAACCCAAATAGTAAAAGTGAATAATAAAGATTCTTGATAACTTCATTCCTATAAGAAAAAAAAAAATTCTTTGCTAGCTTGCATCCATCCATTCTAAGTAATCATTTAACTCCTGAAAGACTTACTAGCGAAGATTATTTTTGAGGCAGCTTCTCAGGTCTTTATAAATAATTAATCAGGTTTGTAAAACAAATTCTTGTACATTGAAGACATTTAAATAAAATCTTAATAGATGGCAAACCTTTTTTAAATATATCTATAAAACAAATCTCACCACAACAGTTAAATTAGGATAGTTGGATTTGTGGTCTTAAGATATAAACATGGTAACTTTTTTAAAAGGAAGATGAATTAAGATAATCTAGTAGTTATCTAGCTATCTAACTAAGATAAAATAGCTGGACTAGGTAAATTAAGTTATATAGTTGACCTACTTGTTCTCATCTTAGATAGCAGCAGCTATTGCTGAAGCATAATCAAAATAAGCTTCAAAGCTTACTTTTTATAAGAAAATAACAAATTAAAAGCTGATGTAAATATTTTCTCTGTTAAATCTTCACAATTATGCAAAAACATTATTTCATGTTACTGCAAGTGAAAATGCAAGTAGGTTCATCTCTTTGTCCTCCTTAGTCTCCAGTTTAAAAAACAGGGAGCATAACCAAAGAGAAAGGGTAGGAGAAATAGGTGTTGCACTGAAAACTTCATATTCCAGAATCTCAAGACCTCAGTTCCTTTTTCATCTCTGCCAGTGAAAGACTGGCAAGCTTGAAGCTAGACAGACAATTAACTGTGCTGCATATATGAAACAGAACTTTTCTCCTTTTAGCAGCACTGATAACTACTGATAGCACAAGACATATCGACTTTGGAAACAGGGATATCAATCACACAGGAAATTGTCGTGAAACAAAACAATAGTGTATTTTTTTTTTAAGTAGCACAAGTGAGCAGTACTATCAATTCACTTACTGGCTAGCCTTCTGTATCATTTGAGGGATGGAATACAGGGGTGAGATTTTTCTGCAGCTTTCCAAAGGCTGAAGGGCTGCTAAGGAGAAGCACAGTCCATTCCAGAAAGACCATTCCAAAGATTACTGTCTCACAGTAAACTGAGTGAAGATGCAGAGTCTTCTACACCTAAGCCATCAGAATGGTTGGACTCGATGATCCAGTGGGTCTCTTCCAACCTGGTTATTCTATGATTCTATATCACTTCCCAGGAGGTAACAAACAGAATGAAGCAGCAAGTTAGAAACTTCCAATGGAAAAAAACCCAAACCCTATTGTTGCTACGGAATTATGAGCATCTCACTTTTACTATGAATTCTCTCCCTTCTCTAAACATAAATGGCTAAAGACATCTAGGTACTTAGTGGTTATTAAATGTCTGCTCTATCCCTAGGAGTGTTTATTATCGAAATTTGTCAGAAGGCAATGTTAGGAGCAATCTGACTTTATACATTCTGTTCAACAGAAGGCATTTGCTTTTTGATCTTCTAAATTAGAAATTATTAAATTTATTACTATTACTTTAGTTGTAAACTATTAATTTAGTTACCTATTAGTTCTGATACTGTTGTTTTTCTAGAATCTTTTTTTAATGCAGTTATTTTTTCAGATTTTTTTTCTGATGGAAGGTTATTCCCTTGATAATGTACTCGTATAGAGCAAATGTGATCTTGGATGTCAAGAATGTTATTAAGAATTAACTCATTTTAACTTTCAATCCCTTTCTTATGACTTTACAATAAACTAAGTTTTTATAATCAATCCAGCAGATAAGTACATCTCATCATCTGTGTTTATTCTCTGCCATAGATCATTCTGTTTGTTATCACTATGTTATTTAACTACAGTTTAGGCAAACGTGCAATATTGTTTAGGTGTTTAATACTTGCTGTGGCCTATTAACATGCATGGACTCAGATTTTGTTTCAAGCTAAGATCAAGTTTATTGTTACAAGCCTGTATTTATACCTTACTGAAAATGTCAACAACGGTCCCACCAGTCCTTCATAAAAATTTCCATAGCATGTTTTTTGCCTTCCAAGCTCCTCGTGACCACTGTTATTGTTTTCATGCCTTCTTGTTTTTGCCACTGATGTTGATTATTCTCAGGCCGGCGGCTCTCTGGTTATCAAAGCTCTCTGCACTTTTGCTCCAGAGGCCCAACAACACTCGTGGTCATTTCTTGCTCACCATCTCTTCTGATGTTACATTTAAAATAACAACTATAACAGAAACACTGATCATTGATGAATCAATAACTAGGATTGGATGTAGGAACAGTATGATTCTGTTGATTTCTAATGTATTGTTCTGTATCCTAGTAACGAACCCTAAGGTACTTGTTTAATAGACCTTATATGGTAAATAGGATTAAGGTGTGCTTAGGAAAAGTATGTACTAACTACCCTACCCAAGTAGAACATACACCTGCAATAGCCAAAAGACCATCATAAATTTTGTAGAAGACAGAAGAATAAGTTTCGTGGGGCAAGAAAGATATACCTGAGCGGTCAAGTGGAGATAAGAGCAGATCCAGCCAAGAAAAATCGACAAGTTTACCAAAAGAACAAAAGGTGAAAAGGACAACGCAAGGAAGACTACTTACTTCATCTGAGGAAGACTACTTACTTCATCAGGACGACCACCAGAGGGGGCTACGCAGGCGCAATAGAGACTGATGTCGCAATAAGGCGATGAAGCAACTTACCTATGCATATGTATTAGAAAATGTTGTAACCTGCTGAAGATACATTAGATTGCGAAACTTTTAGAGAATAAAATGCGGACGCGATGTGATGCACCAGATCTGGGTGCGTACCCCTGGTTCCTGGGGCCTCGAAATAAAGCACCACATATAACCTCCTAGTGTGGTTATGTGTTTGTCATTCTGCTAACACTGACACTTGCAATATATAACTCAAGTTATTTTAGGACTAAGATTAGTAACAACATAGAATTTGTAGTTGCATAAGTAAGCAGCAGTTTCATGGTGAGATGACTAGGAATCTGCAGAATGAGCTTCCATTCAGATATGTTTAGCGATTTTGCACTTGAAAACTTCAGTTAAACTATAAAATACCACAAAGAGAAGAGGATGAGTATGTGTAAATTATTAATATTTTTTGTTTGGCTTTGTTGTTTTTTTCTTCAAATATATGTATTCTATCTTCAAAGTGAGATGATGATACTGTCCCTTGGAGTTTTATACATTTCATTCCCATCAGCAAAAACTGAAGATAATTCTACCATGTCAGCCTCTGCATTTTGATGGGACATGAATAAAAGTACAATAAAGTTATTTTTGAGGGGAAAAATGACTTAATTTTACATGAAAGTTTAAATTATTTTTTGTTTGTCACTGGCTAAGATTTTTCTTTAAAATATGGAAAACTCACACATCTAGAAATTTATAGATGGATGGTTACAGATGTATGAAACCCCAAATAGAAGTTAGGAGCCCAGGTCACTAAGGCCACTTTGGAAATTCCAGGTTTCATCTTTATTAAAAATAGTTGAAGAAAGAAAAATAATGAAATATGGCGCATTCCAAAGAACAGAGATAATCATAATAAGCTATCATTAGTTCTAAATTTAAATCAATGATACTGAAAACTCAGAACTGTGTAAGAAGAAACACAGAAACTTAGACCAGAATTTTGATTTATTTTATTTCAAAGTAATAAAAAACAGTGGTTTCAATTTTACTATGTAATTAATTCTTTCCTGAACAATATTAGATAGCATAGAATCATAGAATCATAGAATAACCAGGTTGGAAGAGACCCACTGGATCATCGAGTCCAACCATTCCTATCAAACACTAAACCATGCCCCTTAGCACCTCGTCCACCCGTGCCTTAAACACCTCCAGGGAAGGTGAATCAACCACCTCCCTGGGCAGCCTGTTCCAGTGCCCAATGACCCTTTCTGTTATCTGGCTCTGTAGGACTTCAAGTAAAGTTCAAATTGATTACACTAATGAAATTTGTGGCTGTTAGAAGGATCTCTTTCACAGTTTATGAAAAAGGAAATTGGTTTTCCCCAGCTGCCAAATATAATTCTTCTAATCCTTAATGAAGTTCTGTCTGTATCTCTAAGACCATGGAAAAGATTCATAGAAGCATCAAAACAGGACTGACCTGTTAATCTTTACTGTACACATGCTCAGCAGCTAATGAACTCTCATAAAACTACAGAAGGGGAAAACCAAAACAAACTCCCTCAGTGATACTACTTGCCCACAGAGATTTTTGTACAGAAATTTATTCATGTCCATGTTCAAGAAGGAAATCTTGGCAGCGCAAGAGCAATGAGTTGACGGGGAAAAAAACCAGCTTGGTTGAGCAGAGAGATCTGGGTGGAAATCAAAAAGAAGAGGAATGTCTATGAGCTTTGGAAGAAGGGGCAGGCATCTTGGGAGGACTACAGGGATGAAGTGAGATCGTGCAGAGGAAAAATCAGGAGGGCTAAAGCCCAACTAGAACTCAGACTGGCCAACTTTGTGAAAAATAATAAAAAATCTTTCTATAAATATATTAACAATAAAAGGAGGACTAGGGAGAATATCGATTCTTTATTGGATGCAAAGGGAACAACTGCGACAAAGGATGAGGACAAGCCTGAGGTGGTTAATGCCTTCTTTGCCTCAGTCTTTAACAGTAAAGAAAATTGTTCCCTGTGTGCACATCTTCATGAGCTAGAGGAGAAGAACAAAGCTCCCACGATCCAAGAGGAGGTTGTTAGAGACTTGCTTGGACAATTAGACACTCCCAAGTCTATGGGGCTGGATGGGATCCACCCGAGGGTCTTGAGGGAGCTGGTGGACGTGCTTGCCAAATCCCTTTCCATCATCTACCAGCAGTCCTGGAAGACTGGGGAAGTTCCACTGGACTGGAGGCTGGCTGATGTTACACCCATCTACAAGAAGGGTCACAGAGAGGATCTAGGAAACTACAGGCCTGTCAGTCTGACCTCAGTGCCAGGGAAAGTCATGGAGCAGGTGATCTTGAGTGCTATCATGAAGCACATGCAAGAGATTTGGGTGATCAGGCCCAGTCAACACGAATTCATGAAAGGCTGGTCCTGCCATGCTAACCTGATTGCCTTCTATGACAAGGTGACTCGCTTACTGGATGAGGGAAAGGCTGTTGTCGTGGTCGGGGCAATCCACGACACGTAGAAGTTGTGGGCCAGAAGACCGACAGTTCATAATTGGACGACTCCTTCTCAGTTGTAACTTCATAATTGGGTGATTCCACCTGCGGCCTGGCAGCTTCCTAATCTTGTTTACTCAGCTCTTCTTGGCGCCTGCCAGCTTCTCCAAGGATACATGGGCATCTATTCAAGGCCAATGTTTAAGTTCACACACACTAATTCCTCGGACCAGCCGAGGTTTCCCACAATTCCCCCTTTTTGTATTTGTGCTACAAAAACTGCCCGTGCCTTCTGCTGCAGGGCCCTTGCAACAGAGACACAAGATATGGCAACATTAATAACACAAACACAACAACGTACAAAATCAACGTTCTAGATCTTACCAAAGATGATAACTACCTTGACAGTCCCCATCCTTTAAGCAAGCCATTCAACTAATTCCACCCATCGACTCCTTATCCGATACAACACATTCCCTCAAAGCCTTCAAATTCATGTCCTTAAACTAATAATAAGAATCTATTATGGTTCTATTTTGTGATACAGCATACCTAACACTATCAACATCAGTTAACAAACCACTCAGTGAAATCAATGTAGCATTGGTTTGCTTACCTAGCCAACATTCCAAGTTCATTAGCTTTTTAAGGCGGATGCCGTAGCAACCCCAGGTGCCAATACTGAGGTTGCTATAATTTTTTGTAATAAGGTTGGATGATCCATTCTTATTTTTCAAGCATTTTAATAACTCAGCCAGCTTTTTCTCTTTTTCTTTATAAAAAGGAGCTTCTAAAACCAAGACCTTGGGTATCAAAGCCCCCCATCATCCCAGTCTCATATGCTCTTCTTGCGGCCTCATCAGCCTTCCTACTTCCTATAATTATTTCTGTATTTCCAAATTGATGAGCCTTATCTCTGCAACTTCTTTAGGCATTGACAGTGCAATCAACAATTTTAATATGTCTACTCCATGTTTGATATGAGTTCCAGGTTGATGACAGTGGCCCTTGTTCTTTCCAGATGGCTCCATGGGCATGTATCACTCCAAAGGCATACTTGGAGGAATCTGTATGTATATTTGCCCTTTTCCCTTTTGAAAGTTCTAAGGCTCTGGTCAGCGCAATCAACTCTGCCTTTTAGCCAGAGGTATTGGCTGTTAAAGGGCATGCATTGATCTCCTGTAGCATAGTTACCACTGCATACCCAGCCTTTTGCTTCCCATTTTGAACAAGACTAGCCCCGTCCGTGAATAGGGTCCAACCTGGCTTCTCCACTGGTACATCCTTCAGGTCCAAACTGATGGAATACATTTGTTCAATGGTTAGCACAATCATGCATCAGATTCTCATCACTGGTTGCAGGCAATAAAGTAGCTGGATTCAAAGCTGTCGAGGTTTTCAAGACTACATCATCTTGTTCAACTAAAATGGCTTGGTATTGTGCCATTTGACTCGGGGACAACTAATGATGTCCTTTTTGTTCCGGGACTGCTAGAACTGCATGTGGGATATATACTGTAATTTTCTGTCTCAATGTCAGCTTTCGGGCTTCTGTTATCAACAGAACAGTAGCTGCCACTGCCCTCAGGCATAAAGGCCATCCTTTACTTACTTCATCTAGTTGTTTGGAGAAATAGGCCACAGGCTTCATCCAAGTCCCCAACAACTGAGTCACCTACATATTGTAGGAGGGTGACATACAGATTCTTACCTTGACATCCTTCCAATTCTTTTGTAAGTATATTACCGAATACAAAAATAAACAAAAAACCCAATATAAATAATAAATAAACAATAACAAAAAAATCTTTCTACAAATAAATAAATAATAAAAGGAGGACTACGGAGACCATACAGTCCCTATTGGATGCAGAAGGAACAACAGTGACAGGGGATGAGGAAAAGGCTGAGGTACTTAATGCCTTCTTTGCCTCAGTCTTTAGTTGTAAGGAGGGTCGTTCCATCTGTGTACAAACCCAGGAGCTAGAAGAGCATAATGAGGCTCCCATGATACAAGACGAGGTGGTCAGAGCCTTGCTAGCCCAACTAGATAGCTACAAGTCTATGGGGCCGGACGGGATTCACCCAAGGGTATTGAAGGAGCTGGCGGATGTGCTGGCCAAACTCCTTTCCATCATCTTCCATCAGTCCTGGAAGACTGGGGAAGTCCCACTGGACTGGAGGCTGGCTGATGTTGTGCCCATCTACAAGAAGGGTCGCAGGGAGGACCCAGGGAACTACAGGCCTGTCAGTCTGACCTCAGTGCCAGGGAAAGTCATGGAGCAGGTGATCTTGAGTGCTATCATGAAGCACATGCAAGAGAAACAGGTGATCAGGCCCAGTCAGCATGGGTTCACAAAAGGCAGGTCTTGCCAAACTAACCTGATCGCCTTCTATGACAAAGTGACTCGGCTGCTGGATGAGGGAAAGGCTGTGGATGTGGTCTTCCTGGACTTCAGTAAAGCCTTTGACACAGTTTCTCACAGCATTCTGCTTCAGAAACTGTAGAGGATTGGTTAAGAAGGAAAGGGCATCAGGACACTTGCTCTTTAAGGCTTGATATTTTGGCAGGGCCTCAATCTCAGAATAACCTTGACATTTAGAGGAAGTTGGCTTGTAGCAAGGCGAAGTGGGTAATGTAGTAAGTAGTACAGCTAACCGCAAGGCAGGAACAAGAACAGAGCATGCTTGGCAACTGCTACCAATGGGCACCTAGTGCGTAGTAACTGCTAACCAATTAGTGCGTGAATAGTGGACACAGACCAATAAGCACTTTACGCGTAGACTGTAACATGGTGTATAAAGGTTGGTGGAGGGTTCGTAATAAACTGAGCAAGATTCTAAACTCATATTGGGTGTGGTCTTGACTACAGCTGACTCTCCTTGCAACAAAAAACTGTCAGCCTCTGGCCTGGACAGGCGCACACTCTCCTGGGTGGAAAACTGGTTGGATGGCCGGGCCCAGAGAGTGGTGGGAAATGGTGTGAAATCCAGCTGGAGACCAGTGACGAGTGGGGTTCCCCAGGGCTCAGGGCTGGGTCCAGCCCTGTTCAATGTCTTTATCAATGACCTGGATGAAGGCATTGAGTGCACCCTTAGCAAGTTTGCACGCAAAACTAAGCTGGGTGGAAGTGTGGATCTGCTGGAGGCTAGGGAGGCTCTGCAAAGGGATCTGAACAGGCTGGACCTCTGGGCTGAGACCAATGGCATGAGGTTTAACAAGGCCAAATGCCAGGTCCTGCACTTGGGGCACAACATACCTATGGAGTGCTATAGACTGGGAGAAGTCTGGCTGGAAAGCTGCCTGGAGGAGAAAGACCTGGGAGCGTTGGTTGACAGCCTACTGAACATGAGCCAGCAGTGTGCCCAGGTGGCCAAGAAGGCCAATGGTATTTTGGCTTGTATCAGAAACTGTGTGGCCAGCAGGTCCAGGGAGGTTATTCTCCCTCTGTACTCGGCACTGGTGAGACCGCTCCTCGAATCCTGTGTTCATTTCTGGGCCCCTCACCACAAGAAGGATGTTGAGGCTCTGGAGCGAGCCCAGAGAAGAGCAACAAAGCTGGTGAAGGGGCTGGAGAGCAGGTCTTATGAGGAACGGCTGAGAGAGCTGGGGTTGTTTAGCCTGGAGAAGAGGAGGCTGAGGGGTGACCTCATTGCTCTCTACAGCTACCTGAGAGGAGGTTGTAGAGAGGAGGGTGATGGCCTCTTCTCCCAGGTGACAGGGGACAGGACAAGAGGGAATGGCCTCAAGCTCCGCCAGGGGAGGTTTAGGCTGGACATTAGGAAAAAATTCTTTACAGAAAGGGTCATTGGGCACTGGAACAGGCTGCCCAGGGAGGTGGTTGATTCACCTTCCCTGGAGGTGTTTAAGGCACGGGTCGACGAGGTACTAAGGGGCATGGTTTAGTGTTTGATAGGAATGGTTGGACTCGATGATCCGGTGGGTCTCTTCCAACCTGGTTATTCTATGATTCTATGATTCTATGAATAGAGTAGTGTTGTTTTTAAATCCTTGCAGCAACACCATCCAACATAGTTGAGTTTTTAAGGAGTTTCAAACTCTTTCAATATCAGCTACTTCTGAATCGCAAGTCACTTGTGACAAGTTCCAGGGCATTCCATCCTGCTAAAGGTGCAACCCTTTGTTTAAGCAACCCCCTATAATTTCTGTTTCCGGTACATTCTGCATGCTTGTAAATTTTTAGACAATGGAAACCTTAAGCAAGCAAAGCATATAGCAGAAACAGATCAACTTTACGTACAATCAATTTTCAAACTTAACAAAATCTTCTACATATTGATAGCAGTTGCAATTTCCTTCTTTTCTTTTGCTTTCTTTCTAGGGTCTCCTCCTGTCACTGAAGGCAAGTTAACGACCATCAGATGCTACTTAAATCTCATTGTTCTTTGTCCCTTGGTTCTCTAATAATCACTTAATATCCTCTGTGTGGGAAACTGAGATAATTCCTTCTAAACTAAGCTAAGGAGGGTGGGTGTTACCCAAGCTAAAAACTGTGCGACTGGCCCCTATGTCTGTTTGCCTAGGCAGTCTGGCAACCATTCAAGCTTTTCCTGCTCTCCACTATCCCTCTTCCAAAACAGCATTTCTTATCATGATCCTGCTGACCATGCCAAATGTTCTACATGTGTGGGTTGGTGTGTTTGAGATGCAGAGTCCTTTCTGGATCTCCATAAGAAAGATCAAACAACAGACGGCTTAATAAAATACCTGTTTATATAAGATAGAATAAAAAAAAGGAATATAGATAGTGAGTAAATCTTGCATACCTTGAGATACTGGGAACACTGTGCTTGCGCAGCATTGTACAAACCCTGGATGGATTTTGACCAGGGTACGCTGTGTAGATTGTCTATGCTCCTCCTTTCTGGCCATTTAATCCAATATATAATTTTCTCACAAGAAAACAATTCTATTCATAAAGGATGTTGGCATGAGAACTTCTTGCTGTGCTTTTAAAGGCAAGGCCACGCAGGTGCCATAATCACTGGTATGGAGTGGGAGCTGCTTGCAGGCTCCTCTGTTACACTGAGGTGGCTGAGTTTATCTGTGGACAGGGTGTTTGTGGTGCTCAAAACAGACCTGAAGGCCAAGCTGTATGTGCAATGCAGAACAGGCCTGGTCCCACTCAGGTTAGCTGTTACGGTGATCACTGACCCCTTGATGTGCAGTGGTCTCCCGTTTAGGATCACTGCATTTCACCCCCTGATCCACATACAGTTTCCCTATCCCAAAGATACTATAAATTACAGAATATATTAATAACAGGGGTACTAAGTACAAGGCCCAATAGAGCAGGCATGACCTCTTCAAAATCACAAGCTCCTCAAATAAAATGTCTTCCACGAGACTCCCAATGCACTCACAGTCATGCTGGCTGCAGCAGAAGGTCAGATCCAAATCTATGGGGGTTCCAAATTGGTAGTGATGACACAGAGAACAGAAAGCACAAAGCCATCAAGAGAGACTTCAGGGCTCTAGGGAAAAGGATGGAGGGCTCTGGGGCTCAAATACTATTTAGCTCCATTCCAATGCTAAATACATAGCAGCAAGTAGTCAAAAAGAAGCAATTGATTAATGCCTGGCTCCAAGCCTGGTGTGAGGAAAGGGGCTTTGGCTTCTTTGATCATGGGGTGGCCCACGCACCCCCAGGCTTTCTTACTAGGGATGGGACACGTGTTTCCTAGGGGGGCTAAAGCCCTTGCTAAAAATCTAGCTAGGCTCTTAAATAGAGCTTTAAACTAGATGTGAAGGGGGAGGGGGATGAGACCAGGCTAGATGGGAGTGAGCCTGGAAGTGGGACACCAGTGACTCAGAGATGGTGTGCTGGTGAGGACCACCAGTACATCACCACACAGCAAGTGGGGGCGATTACACCTGATGACGATAAGGAAGATACTGGCACTCTGGCACTAGCTACTCCAATGACCAGGCAATTGGGAATAAACTATTCCCTTTATGAGGGCTGAAGGTTCACGAGCCCAGCTGAAGTGCATTTACACCAATGCATGCAGCATGGGGAATAAGAAGGAGGAGTTGGAAGCTGTCGTAGGGTAAGGAGCCTACGATGTCATTGCCATCATGGAAATGTGGTGGGATGACTCCAATAACTGGAGTTTAGCTATGGTGGTGTACAAACTCTTCAGGTGGGATAGGAAGGGTAGGAAAGAATGCAGGGTAACCCTCTTTGTAAGGGAGGACTTGGACACTGTTGAGATGGATTGTGGCGATGAGGAGATTGAGTGCCTGTGGGTTAAAATCAGAGGAGCCCACGAGAAGGCAGATTTTGTGATGGGAGTCTGTTACAGACCACCCAGCCAAGGAGAAGCAGCTGATGAGCTCTTCTATAAACAGCTGGGGATAGTCTCTAGATCCATGCTTCTTGTTCTCATGGGAGACTTCAATCTTCCTGATATCTGCTGGACGTACAATACAGCAGAGAGGAAGCAGTCCAGAAGGTTCCTGGAGTGTGTGGAAGACAACTTCGTCGCACAACTTGTGAGCAAACTGACAAGGGAAGGTGCCCTGCTGGACCTGCTGTTTGTGAACAGAGAAGGCCTTGTGGGGGATGTGGTGGTAGGAGGACACCTGGGACAAAGCGATCATGAAATGATAGGGTTTTCAGTTCTAGGTGAGGTGAAGAGGGGGGTTAGCAGGACAGTAGCATTAAACTTCCAGAGGGCAGACTTCGGACTGTTCAGAAGGCTGGTTGGCAAAGTCTCATGGGAGACAGTACTCAAGGGCAAGGGAGACCATGAGTGCTGGGAGCTCTTCAAAAAGGAAAACCTAGCAGCTCAGGAGAAAGCCATCCCCATGTTCCAGGGAAAGAGCCGGCAGGGGAAAAGAGCAGCTTGGTTGAGCAGGGAGATCTTGAGAGATATCAAAAATAAGAGAAATGTTTATGAGCTTTGGAAGAAGAGACAAGTGTCTTGGGTGGACTACAGGAGGGAAGTGAGATCATGCAGGGAAAAAATCAGGAGGATTAAGGCCCATCTAGAAATCAGATTGACGAAATCTGTGAAAGATAATAAAAAATCTTGCTATAAATATATTAACAATAAAAGGAGGACTAGGGAGAATATACAGTCTCTATTGGATGCAGAAGGAACAACAGCAACAGGGGGTGAGGACAAGGCTGAGGTACTTAATGCCTTCTTTGCCTCAGTCTTTAATTGTAAAGAAAGTTGCTCCCTCTGTGTACAAACCCAGGAGCTAGAGGAGCAAAATGAGGCTCCCATGATCCAAGAGGAGGTGGTTAGAGACTTGCTCGCCCAGCTAGATACCCACAAGTCTATGGGGCCAGATGGGATCCACCCAAGGGTATTGAAGGTGCTGGTGGATGTGCTGGCCAAACTCCTTTCCATCATCTTCCAGCAGTCCTGGAAGACTGGGGAAGTCCCACTGGACTGGAGGCTGGCTGATGTTGTGCCCATCTACAAGAAGGGTCGCAGGGAGGACCCAGGAAACTACAGGCCTGTCAGTCTGACCTCAGTGCCAGGGAAAGTCATGGAACAGGTGGTCTTGAGTGCTATCATGAAGCACATGCAAGAGAACCAGGTGATCAGGCCCAGTCAGCATGGGTTCACAAAAGGCAGGTCTTGCCAAACTAACCTGATCGCCTTCTATGACAAAGTGACTCGGCTGCTGGATGAGGGAAAGGCTGTGGATGTATCTTCCTGGACTTCAGTAAAGCCTTTGACACAGTTTCTCACAGCATTCTGCTTGAGAAACTGTCAGCCTCTGGCCTGGACAGGCGCACACTCTCCTGGGAGGAAAACTGGTTGGATGGCCGGGCCCAGAGAGTGGTGGGAAATGGTGTGAAATCCAGCTGGAGACCAGTGACGAGTGGGGTTCCCCAGGGCTCAGGGCTGGGTCCAGCCCTGTTCAATGTCTTTATCAATGACCTGGATGAAGGCATTGAGTGCACCCTTAGCAAGTTTGCACGCAAAACTAAGCTGGGTGGAAGTGTGGATCTGCTGGAGGCTAGGGAGGCTCTGCAAAGGGATCTGAACAGGCTGGACCTCTGGGCTGAGTCCAATGGCATGAGGTTTAACAAGGCCAAATGCCAGGTCCTGCACTTGGGGCACAACATACCTGTGGAGTGCCATAGACTGGGAGAAGTCTGGCTGGAAAGCTGCCTGGAGGAGAAAGACCTGGGAGTGTTGGTTGACAGCCGACTGAACATGAGCCAGCAGTGTGCCCAGGTGGCCAAGAAGGCCAATGGTATTTTGGCTTGTATCAGAAACTGTGTGGCCAGCAGGTCCAGGGAGGTTATTCTCCCTCTGTACTCGGCACTGGTGAGACCGCTTCTCGAATCCTGTGTTCATTTCTGGGCCCCTCACCACAAGAAGGATGTTGAGGCTCTGGAGCGAGTCCAGAGAAGAGCGATGAAGATGGTGAAGGGGCGGGAGAACAGGCCTTACAAGGAACGGCTGAAAGAGCTGGGGTTGTTTAGCCTGGAGAAGAGGAGGCTGAGGGGAGACCTCATTGCTCTCTGCAACTAGCTGCAAGGAGGTTGTGGAAAGGAGGGTGATGGCCTCTTCTCCCAAGTGACAGGGGACAGGATGAGAGGGAATTGCCTCAAGCTCCACCAGGGGAGGTTCAGGCTGAACATTAGGAAAAAATTTTTCACAGAAATTGTCATTGGGCACTGGAACAGGCTGCCCAGGGAGGTGGTTGAGTCACCTTCCCTGGAGGTGTTTAAGGGACAGGTGGACGAGGTGATGAGGGGCATTGTTTAGTATTTGATAGGAATGGTTGGACTCGATGATCCAATGGTTCTCTTCCAACCTGGTGATTCTATGATTCCATGATTCTATGAAACAGTGAGGTTTGCTCAGCCATGCTTACAGGTGAGTAAGTCAGGATCTGTTAGCAACAAAATTATGATGGGCTTGATTAGGGATTGCAGTAACTATGATGGGCATGGGGTGGGAATTCATGGTCATGCAATTATCCTTCCAGACATGATAACAGTCTCCTTCTGTCAACAACTCCATGTACCCGGAGAGAGAGATGACAGCTCTTGAAGATCATGCTCTGGATGGGATTTCCAAGGTTATGGCTCTCTGGAATCCCCCTTGTGTTCCCAGGAAAAGAAGCCATCTACCACTCCCCTGACTAATCCAAAGAGTAACAGCAATCTTTTATTCTCTGCTGATATTGCCTCAAACAGAGCTTTTAAGTTAAGAAGCCCTTTCTGTTAATGCATGTAAAGCCAGAAAGATTCCATAGGAATCAGTTTAATTTTTTCATATGAACATGGAGTGTGCAGAGATCGAGAAGTAGGAGAAAAGAAGAAAGGAAAGGAAGCAAGCAAGTCCATACCAGGGACCTTGTCCACTCACCACAATACTTAAGGACAGGTATAATTCTCCTCACTTCATTCATATGAGAAAGAGATGCTCACTGTCTTTCTCATTCTCTCACACTCTTTCTTTCTCTTTTCTTAATGCTCTCAGACTTCTGTCTTTAGTCATTCATCCTTGCTGTAAGTTTCTTTAACTTTTAATTGGATAATCTTCCAGATTCTTTGAGACCTTTTTTTCACAGGAATTCCTGGGGATATAGCCCCTATTTGATGAAATTTCAAGTTGCTAAATTAAGAAAGGACTGTCTAAAGATATGATTATTTGTTCATAGTAGAAATCCTGCTTTGCCAGCAACTATTTTTAAGGAACTCTATAACCATATATGTATGTTTGTACACTCATGTCCCTGTATTTTATTTTCTGTCAAATAAGACTCTGAATTTATGAATATCATGTTATGTGTGCGTGTGTGTCATAGGGAATTTAGACCTTAGCCTGTGCGCTTGCTACCCTAGGACTTAGATATCCAAATGTCTAGGCATCATTTGAATTAATTTCCCCAAATCAGTTTCATTTTTGCACACTCTCTGTGTGCAAAAGCCCTACATGTAATAAATGGATTCTATTTTAAAAAGAAAGAGGGGAAATGTGGGAATGTATGCTAGTCTAACGATGTGGCCTTATCAGGTTGTTAGGGAGAAGTTTGGAATACATCAAGGTCGAGAAGCAGCTACAGCGTGAGAACAAGAAGGCAGTCTATGTGCAAGATTGCTTATACAAAAACTACTAGGGGAAACTTTGGGCTTTAGCCAAGCATTACGTAAACATTAGACAAGACAGCAGAAAAGTACAAAAGGCTTGCTTGCTTGCTAATAAATGACTTGATTTCCAATCATATTGATTGTCTGTGATCTTGTCCGGGGTACCTGCACGGGTTCGGTCTCCCACAAATGGTGACCAGCGACGTGATAGGAGCGCCGTGGTAGGTTGGCAGTGTGGAGCTACACTTTCCAAATTGGAGATCAACAAGGCAGGTGGAAGGGCTGCTGTAATATTTAAGAACAAGAAGAAGAACAAGAAGAACAAGGCCAGTGAGACTGGGGGGCCGGCGAGATTGGGGGGCCGGCAGCGCGCGTGCTTGAGGTGAGCAGCCATGGGAATCGCGGTATCCACGGAAGAAAAGTTGGTCCATGATTTCTTGATGAAGCTTGTGACTCGACAGGGTGTGAAATTGAGCCCAGAGGCACTGTCCCGACTTTTAATATGGGGACGGTGCAAGGACTTTTTCGTCTGTCCTAGTAACGTTTTCATTTTGACTGTTTGGGAATCCCTGAGAAGAGATTTATGGCAGTCAATTACCATGGGAGATTCCAAAACGTTTGAGGTTGCATGAACTGGGGGGACTGTTGAAGGGATGTTAGAAACTATGACGGCAGGGGCGACGACAGAGGCCGCTGTTGCTCAAATATTCCAGGTGGCAGCTGAGGCAGATATGCAGGAAACTGAAAGCAATGTTCCTGCAGTGGATCTTTCTCTGCCTCTGGCTTTGCCGGTGGAAGCTAAAGAATTTTTTGGAGGACTGAATCCAACCACTGTCCCTCTGGCAGATAAGGACAGTAATACTCCACATTCAGAGACTGGTGCAGGGCCATCAGCGACTGCCGATAATCCCTTTGATGCAGGGCCTGCAGCCCCTGAGAGAACTTTGATTTATTTTCATCAGCGGAGGTGCAGTGACCCTAAACAGCTACAAACTTTTCCTGGGGTTTGTTCGCGGGAGGCCGGAGACTCGAAAACCAGTAGAGAAAGTACTAACTGCTCCGCTAACTGTCGTGGGGGGGCCGCTGCCCTGGGCCGAGGGGGGGCTGCTCACCACCACTGCTGCTGCCGCGAAACCCAGGCAGTTTCAGCATTACAGAAGGGACTGTTAACAGATATGATAAGAAATTACTCGATTAAACAACGTTGGTAGCAGTTCAAGAATCAAGACAGCTTAAATAATGCGATCTTACAACAGGTACGGCTTTTTGGTTTATCAAACACTTTTAAAGATATGGGACGTTGGAAAGTTGAAACAGGCATGACCCGTATGTGGCATTTATAGACAGATTGAAGGATGCGCTCGACAAGCAGGTAGACAACTGAGCAGTTACAGAAGCCTTAATTTTGCAATCAGTGATCAAAAATCCTAATGATGAAAGTAGAAAGATATGGTGCAGTCTGAAAAATCCTACAACAGCAGCTGGGATCATTTACCTATCAAGCACAGCTGATGGCTGCTGCCCTGACTGTAAACTGGGATAGAAAGACATTCTGTTATAGACGTGGCAAGGAAAGACATTTTAAAAGAGACTGCCACACGCAACGCCAGGAGAGAGGGCCTAAAATCTGCCCTCGGTGTGGAAAGGGCAAGCATTTTGCCAGTTGGTGTAAATCAAAATGGGATAAGAACGGGACAGTATTGTCAGAAAACCAGGAGCAAAGCATGGTTCGGAGGCACGTACCGACACAGATGCCTCCACGGCAACCAGCAGCTCTCATCTCAGAGCAAGAACCAGAGGCATCACCAAGATAGACATGACCACCACCATCGCAGTAGTGCTGCAATCATCCACACTTCACACAATACCACGGAACGTAAAAGGACCATTGAGGGGTGGCTTTACTGCCTTGTAATTAGAGTCATTATCAATAACTCGGCTGGGAATCTTTGTTTTACCTGGGGTCATAGATGCAGGCTGTACTGGAATCATTCAAGCAAGGGTATGGATGCTGTCTCCACTAGTGTTATGAACACCATTTCCACTAGTATTAATACCAAAGGATAGCCGGATAGTGTAATTAATTTTGTTCAAAGCAGCTGTATTCCAAGCTGACTCTATAGGCAGTGGCTCACAAGGTTTTGAGTCCATAAGAATCCCTGAAATACATTTGGTTTAGACCCTACAAACTCAGCATCTTATGTTGAAGTGCACATTAAGGTTTTTTTTTAAAAAAAAAAAAGGTGGAAAGCTAGAACATCTTAAAATGGCTGTAGTGCAACCCTTTGTTGTACATGTTCCACTAATCTTGTGGGGGAGAGATGTGCTAAGTGCAGTGGGAATGGGCGTTGGAACTATGAACAAGTGAAAAATTGGGTGCATTGCAAAAGTTAGTGGAGGAGCAAATAGATCAAGGGCATATATTCACAATTAATAGTCCTTGGAACACACCTGTATTTGTGATAAAAAGGAAATCTGGAAAGTGGCATTTATTACATGACTTTTCTAGACAAACTACAAGAGGCCTTAAATAAGCAGGCAGGCAATATCGCCGCTAGAGAAGTGTTGCTTAAACAATTAGCCTTAGAGAACGCAAAACAGACTTAGTGCACTGTTAATTGCATGATCACCTGTTACAAAGATTGCTTGTTGTACCAGAATTGACTGATGCTGACTTTACAAGAGCAATGCAAGTAATAGCTTGGATGCCTATGCCTCCTGACTTTATCTCAAAGGGCACTAGAATTACTCAACTGATTTGTTGTACCCCATGCAGGAAATCGCATACGGGGAGACGGAGGCTTTGGCTCAACTGACCAGTCTGTGATTCTATGAATGCAAAACTACAAAAAAAAAAAAAAAAAAGAACCTGCAATGTACAGTACTCACAGAGCAACAAAAAGAAAACCCAAAAACCAAACAACCCACACAAAATATTCTACCAGAAGTGACATATTTGTTAGACAATCGATATAAGCCTTATTAGATAATGCATGTACATATTTTAAGAATTGTATGTGCCCAGTACTGTGTGTAGTTTAAATATCCCTAGCATGGAAAAATTGTGGATCCAATAGTGATAACCAGCATTGTATGAATGTATTCAGCTAGCTGAGAAATGAGTGGTCGTGTGTGTGTGTGTGTGTGTGTGTGTGTGTTTGAAGTGCTTCAAACGTTTGTAAGACTTACAAATTGGTTTTGATCAATCTTAGAAATACATCTCTGGGACCTTTCAATCTCAAATGTCCACTAAGCCAGCAAACAGGTAGATTTACCTGGGGATCTTTGGAATGAAAGGCTTCAGAAGGAAAAGTTTTAAAATACCTAAGAAAAACAAGCAAAAAAATAAAATAGAAAAAGCCCAGCCTTGCAGCTGTATGTGTGTGAGTGCCTCCTCCCCGCCTGCTTCTCCTTCCTTTCGAAGTTTTTTTTTCTCTTTTCAGCTTCTTTGCTGAAGTCCAGAGGAGTTAACAGTGTTATCTCTCTAGGGGAATGCCAATCTGTGAGAACACTCTGCATTCCAGTGTCCTTCATCAGCAACCGCTGGGCCCTAGTGCAGACAACCTTTAGGGATAATTGAGCCAATGATAGAGGAAAATTCAAAAGATTCATTACGAATGACTGAGTGGATATTTTGCCACACTAACCCCAAAACCCAGTAGTAACTAGACTCGAAATGATTACAACAATAATCACCAAGGGAAGAAAAAGAAGAACTCAGTTATTAGGCCAGGACCTGACAATCATTTATATCCCAATGACAAAAGAATATGCTAAGTGATGCATGGCAAATATTTTGAATTTACAGGTAGCTCTAACAGATTATCCAGGAATTATTGATATCCACTTACCGAGTCATAAATTGTTTTCCTCTCTGCAAACATTACAAATAGAACAGAAGCCCTTATGTAGAGAGGGACCGGTTGACGGCCCTACAATATTTACTGATGGCTCAGGAAAAACAGGAAGAGCAGTACTAACGTGGAAAGAAAATGGACAGTGGGCAAATAAAGTGTAGTTTATATAGTAGAAGGATCAACACTAATAGTGGAATTATATGCAGTGCTAAAGCCTTTGAATGACATCATAGTCCCTTTAATTTAGTTACAGATTCACAAAATGTAGCCAGAGTACTGCAGCATATAGAAAGAGGATGGTTAAAACAGGTAAATAATGAGTGATTGCTTTTAAATGTTAAAGCAGTTATGGTTTCAAGTCACAGCTAGAAGAGCAGAACTTTACGTGATGCACATTCGGAGTCACACATCACTTCCAGGATTTATAGTCGAAGGGAACAGAATAGCAGACAGACAGCAGGGCCAGTCCAGGGCCCGCTACCAAACATTATTCAACAAGCACAACAAGATTCACATAATCTTATCGCCAGTCTGCCAAGGCACTACGTAGGCAACTTAAAATTTCATTAAAATTAGCCCGGAACATAATAAAATATGCCCAGATTATCAACAAATAACACCATTACAGCCTAGAGGAGCCAACACGAGGGGACTAAGCGCTTTACAAATTTGGCAAAAAGATACTATTCACATACCTGAATTTGGAAGATTGAGATATGTACATGTTTCGATTGACAGGTATTCAAATGTGATATGGGCAACAGCACGTACAGGGGAATCTTTAAAGGAAATGGCGAACTCAAACAGGTAGGAACAGACAATGGACCAGAATATATAAGTGACGAACTTGAGAAGTTTGTTTTTTCAAACCTAGGGAATAACACATGTCACAGGGGCATTCCACATTCTCCACAAGGACAGGTGATAGTAGAACGAGCCCATCAGATGCTGAAAAATATGTTATTAAAACAAAAAGAGGGGAATGAAGGGTAAAGCACCATAGAACAGATTAAGGAAAGCACTGTATGCATTGAATTGCTTAAATGTGAGAGAGAATTAGGAAACGGGAAAATCACCTATAGTAAGGCATTTTTTCATCTTTACAAACAGAGGGTCAGCAGCTCACTGAGGAAGGGCCATATCAGTTAATAACATGGGGTCAAGGATATGCTCGTGTTTCCACAGGTCAAGCACCCAAGTGGATGCCAGCACGATGTGTCCGTCTGTATCTAAGCAGAGATAGCAATTATAACAAAGATGACAACGATATTAATATGGACAGCAATAATGCTGGGGCTATATCAGCACTCATGGACGGGGCAAGAAGCTTGAAGATGAATGATGATTGAAAGAAAAAAAAATTTGTTATAAAGGATTCTTAAGTCAGAAAGCTAGCTAAAGGCCTTAATCAAAATCGCTTTTCTTGCATTAGTATACTTCTGTGTATCTGTAGTAACATATTTCTATGTTTAATCATGTGTCAATCATGTTTTTGTGAAAGGTACAACAAACAATTGATAATTTATATAGTTTATAATGTTTATAAGTAAAAGAAGGGGGAAATGTGGACATAAAGATTCCAGCATTGCATGTATGCTGGGGCAAACTGCTGATGCCTTGGTGTACCTGCAATATTAGCGGCAAGCATGGAACAAATGGCCAATGTTCTCATGCTTGCTAGATTGTTGCAACCTTGGAATCTTTATTAAGACCCGTGGGTTAATAGGGAAGGGATGCACTAGGCGGAAAACATGAAGATAAGGGGCACATCTGTGGGAAACAGGGAGTTGTACTCTGTTGCTGCACTGTGGGATTCTCACAGATGGAAATTCACTGGAAATGGGCCAAATCGGGAAAGGCAGTGGGTCTGGACAACAATGGCAAATTGATTTTCACCCTCACACAGTATGGTTGGTATAATCAATCTATTTGGCTGATGTGGCAAAATGTAACTCCCTCATTTATCCCTGTCAATGAAAGTTGGTTTTGTGGAGGAAATGGTTATGGAAATGCAATTGGAATGGATTTGACAGAAAAGGGAATATGGAAAAATGGATCTGTGAAATTGTTGCCACCAGGCTATTTTTTGATCTGTGGTGATAGGGCTTGGGCAGGAATCCCCAGTAAAGCAGTAGGGGGTCCATGTTATCTTGGCAAATTGACCCTACTTGCTCCTGGTGTGGATCATTTCAATATTTCAAGACGACCTCATGTGAAGCGAGCTTTTTCTCACACAGAGCTTACATCTGAGTGTAAAGATAATGTGGAATTGTGGAATAGGGGCGAGATTCTTGCTGAGGTCATGTTGACTCCAGGAGTAGGAGTAGCTCATGCCTTAACCACGTTACAAAAAATAGCCTGTTGGAGTATCAAGCAATTCAATCTGACTTCTAAAATGATATTGAACTTGTTAGTGGATGTCGATAGTGTGAGACATGCTGTTTTACAAAATAGAGCAGCCATAGATTTTTGTTGCTAGCACAGGGCCATGGTTGCCAGGAATTTGAAGGTATGTGTTGTATGAATCTTTCTGATCACTCTAAATCTATCCAGAAGCAGCTTCAGCAACTTACAGAAAATATGCACAAAATAACTCTGGTTTCTTCGCCTTTTGATCAATTCTTAGCGAGTTTAGGATGGCTGAGTTGGCTAAATAGTTTGCTACACACAATTTTAGTACCTTTAATTGCAGTAGGCCTGTTAATTTGTTGGTTTTCTATTTTGTTACGATGCTGCCAGACTTGTTTGAAAAATAGCATGGATTCTATTTTAAAAAGAAAGGGGGGAAATGTGGGAATGTATGCTGGTCTAACGATGTGGCCTTATCAGGTTGCTAGGGAGAAGTTTGAAATACATCAAGGTCGAGAAGCAGCTACAGTGTGAGAACAAGAAGGCAGTCTACGTGCAAGATTACTTATACAAAACCTACTAGGGGAAACTTTGGGCTTTAGCCAAGCATTACGTAAACATTAGACAAGATAGCAGAAAAGTACAAAAGGCTTGCTTGCTTGCTAATAAACGACTTGATTTCCAATCATATTGATTGTCTGTGATCTTGTCCGGGGTACCTGCATGGGTTCAGTCTCCCACATTCAAGGTCTAAATTGCCCTCACATAAATACAGGTAAAGAAAGTTTAAACTTCTCTGAGTATTGAAAAAAACTGTGCACTGCTCATTTCAGGCTTGATTCTTATATAGATATTCTGTTTAGCCAGAGACAGATACATGAGAAAGATGAAAAGGATGCAATGATGAAAAGCTATCACTAGAAGCATTGGACCTTACTGCTTTCATATTTACCCCAGAATTAACTTCCATTGGAGCCAGTGAATCAGACTTTATCTCCCTATATGATTTTTTTAATGTCCTGTTTGTGGAGGCTGCAGTAGTCCCCTCAGCTGAGCACTGGCAATGTACAACTGAATGTCCTGTCATGCTAGAAAAGGGAACAATTGGGCCACCAGGTGCTTCAACTGTTTTGGGCTATAGAGGAACATATTAAGCTGTACAAAAAAAATTGTATATCAAAGCAGCTACTGGGCTGCTGTAAGTGTCTGTGGGGGACAGGAACATCCTGGAATCTGTGACATGAAAAACGTAGTGTAAAGAAAGCTTGGGCTTCTGCAATGCACAGGGGGTAATTTGATATCCTGTTGCCATAAAGTAAATGCAAGCAAGAGAAGAGAGGCCTACATTTACAATAGGCCCAGTAATATTGAATCATAGAATAACCAGGTTGGAAGAGACCCACCGGATCATCGAGTCCAACCGTTCCTATCAAACATTAAACCATGCCCCTTAGCACCTCGTCCACCCATGCCTTAAACACCTCCAGGGAAGGTGAATCAACCACCTCCCTGGGCAGCCTGTTCCAGTGCCCAATGACCCTTTCTGTAAAGAATTTTTTCCTAATGTCCAGCCTAAACCTCCCCTGGCGGAGCTTGAGGCCATTCCCTCTTGTCCTGTCCCCTGTCACTTGGGAGAAGAGGCCAGCACCCTCCTCTCTACAACCTCCTTTCAGGTAGTTGTAGAGAGCAATGAGGTCTCCCCTCAGCCTCCTCTTCTCCAGGCTAAAGAACCCCAGCTCTCTCAGCCGTTCCTCATAAGACCTGCTCTCCAGCCCCTTCACCAGCTTTGTTGCTCTTCTCTGGGCTCGTTCCAGAGCCTCAACATCCTTCTTGTGGTGAGGGGCCCAGAAATGAACACAGGATTCGAGGAGCGGTCTCACCAGTGCCGAGTACAGAGGGAGAATAACCTCCCTGGACCTGCTGGCCACACTGTTTCTGATACAAGCCAAAATACCATTGGCCTTCTTGGCCACCTGGGCACACTGCTGGCTCATGTTCAGTAGGCTGTCAACCAACGCTCCCAGGTCTTTCTCCTCCAGGCAGCTTTCCAGCCAGACTTCTCCCAGTCTATAGCACTCCATAGGTATGTTGTGCCCCAAGTGCAGGACCTGGCATTTGGCCTTGTTAAACCTCATGCCATTGGTCTCAGCCCAGAGGTCCAGCCTGTTCAGATCCCTTTGCAGAGCCTCCCTAGCCTCCAGCAGATCCACACTTCCACCCAGCTTAGTTTTGCGTGCAAACTTGCTAAGGGTGCACTCAATGCCTTCATCCAGGTCATTGATAAAGACATTGAACAGGGCTGGACCCAGCCCTGAGCCCTGGGGAACCCCACTCGTCACTGGTCTCCAGCTGGATTTCACACCATTTCCCACCACTCTCTGGGCCCGGCCATCCAACCAGTTTTCCACCCAGGAGAGTGTGCGCCTGTCCAGGCCAGAGGCTGACAGTTTTTTGTTGCAAGGAGAGTCAGCTGTAGTCAAGACCACACCCAATATGAGTTTAGAATCTTGCTCAGTTTATTACGAACCCTCCACCAACCTTTATACACCATGTTACAGTCTACGCGTAAAGTGCTTATTGGTCTGTGTCCACTATTCACGCACTAATTGGTTAGCAGTTACTACGCACTAGGTGCCCATTGGTAGCAGTTGCCAAGCATGCTCTGTTCTTGTTCCTGCCTTGCGGTTAGCTGTACTACTTACTACATTACCCACTTCGCCTTGCTACAAGCCAACTTCCTCTAAATGTCAAGGTTATTCTGAGATTGAGGCCCTGCCAAAATATCAAGCCTTAAAGAGCAAGTGTCCTGATGCCCTTTCCTTCTTAACCAATCCTCTACAGTTTCTGAAGCAGAATGCTGTGAGAAACTGTGTCAAAGGCTTTACTGAAGTCCAGGAAGACCACATCCACAGCCTTTCCCTCATCCAGCAGCCGAGTCACTTTGTCATAGAAGGCGATCAGGTTAGTCTGGCAAGACCTGCCTTTTGTGAACCCATGCTGACTGGGCCTGATCACCCGTTTCTCTTGCATGTGCTTCATGACAGCACTCAAGATCACCTGCTCCATGACTTTCCCTGGCACTGAGGTCAGACTGACAGGCCTGTAGTTCCCTGGGTCCTCCCTGCGACCCTTCTTGTAGATGGGCACAACATCAGCCTCCAGTCCAGTGGGACTTCCCCAGTCTTCCAGGACTGATGGAAGATGATGGAAAGGAGTTTGGCCAGCACATCCATCCACAGCTGCTTCTTCGGCAGCATCTAGCAGCAGGACGGTGAGTTCTGTGGTGGGGTGGACTTTTTGAGGCGGTGGGAGCTTCCCGGAGCCGGGAAAATCCCAGAAAAAATAAAAAACCCAGGCGGGGGTCCTGACAGCCCCCACACGCCGGTCCCGCGCGGTGCCTGACGGGAGGGGGCGGTCCCGGCAGCTACCGCGGGAGATTTAAACTGCGCCCCTGGGAGCACCGCGACCTGGAGCACGGCGAAGAGGAGCGTGGCAAAGAGGTGCGGGGCAGTTCGAGCGGGCAGGGCGAGAAGGCAGGGCGCAGAGAGGACCTAGAGACTAGAGAGAATACACCGAAGACCATGGTGGCCACCCGTCAGAAGGCTAAAGCTGCTCCGTGTGCTGCAGCAGGCAGGGTGGATGCTGCCACCCAGACAGAGCCACAGTGGGTGCATGCAGCTACCCAGACCCTGGGCTGCAGGCAGTGCCCCCCTCCCACACCGGCTCGTGCCTCTGGTCCTGGCCCCACTTGTGAAAGCTGCGCTCGAGTGGGGGAACTCCTTCACATGGTGAAGGAGCTAAGAGAGGAGGTGAAGAGACTGAGGACCATCAGGGAGTGTGAGAGGGAGATTGACCAGTGGAGCAGGGCCCTCTCACTAACTCAGCAGCCTGCTGGGGCTGGAGTGTCTGAACATCATCCACCTGCAAGCTGCAAGGTTGGGGTTACAAGAGATGGGGAATGGCAGCAAGTTCCTGCCAGAGGAAGGAAACCTACTCCCCTCACCCATACAGCAAAGCCCCAGATCCCCCTGGTGAACAAGTACCAGGTGCTGCAGGTGGAATCCAGCCCTGAGGATGAGGATGGTGGCTCCCACAGCCTAGAATCCTTCCCTAGGCTGCACCATTCTCAGAAAAAGATAAAAACATCCTCCATCAAGAAGAAGAGGAGGGTGATTGTTGTAGGGGACTCCCTCCTAAAAGGAACGGAGGGACCCATCTGCAGACCGGACCCGCTCCACAGAGAGGTCTGCTGCTTGCCAGGTGCATCAGGGAAGGAGGTAGCTAGAAAACTTCCTTCCCTGGTTCACGAGACGGACTACTATCCTTTGATAGTAGTCCAAACTGGTAATGATGACCTAACAAACAAAAAGGCCAAAGCCATCAAGAATGGCTTCAGGGCAATTGGGAAAGTGATGGAGGGCTCTGGGGCACAAGTAGTATTCTGCTCCATCCCAATGCTAAATAGAGAGGAGGGGGAAGCCAGGAGGAAGAATTCGATTAATACCTGGCTCCGAGCCTGGTGCGAGGAGAGGGGCTTTGGTTTTTTTGATCATGGGGGGGCTCATGCACCCCCAGGCTTTCTCGCTAAGGGCGGGACACATGGGTCTCCTAGGGGGGCTAAAGCCCTTGCCAGAAACCTAGCCAAGCTCATAAATCGAGCTTTAAACTAGATGTGAAGGGGGAGGGGGTTGAGCCCAGGCTAGACAGGAATGAGCCTGGATGTGGGGAATTGGTGATTGGGAGAGGGTGCGCGGGCGAGGACCACCAGTACCTCACCGCACAAAAAGTGGGGGAGAACACACCTCGGGGTGTTAAGGGAGATGCAGGCACTCTGGTGTCAACTGATCCAGTTACCAGGCAGTTGGGAACGAACCCTGTTCCCTCTAGGAGGGCTGAAGGCTCGGCAGCTCAGCTGAAGTGCATTTACACCAATGCACGCAGCATGGGAAATAAGAAGGAAGAGCTGGAAGCTGTCGTAGGGCAAGGGGCCTATGATGTTGTTGCCATCACGGAAACGTGGTGGGACGACTCATATAACTGGAGTACGACTATGGTGGGGTATAAGCTTTTCAGGCGGGACAGGAAGGGTAGGAGAGGAGGTGGGGTAGCCCTCTTTGTAAGGGAGGACTTGGACATCACTGAGATGGATTGTGGAGATGAGGAGGTTGAGTGCCTGTGGGTCAAAATCAGAGGAGCCCACCAGAAGGTAGATTTTGTGATGGGAGTCTGTTACAGACCACCCAACCAAGGAGAAGCAGCTGATGAGCTCTTCTATAAACAGCTGGGGTTAATCTCTAGATCGATGCCTCTCGTTCTGGTGGGAGACTTCAATCTGCCTGATATCTGCTGGGTGTACAACACAGCAGAAAGGAAGCAGTCTAGGAGGTTCCTGGAGTGCGTGGGAGATAACTTCCTTGCACAGTTGGTGAATGAACCAACCAGGGAAGGTGCCCTCCTGGACCTCCTGTTGGTGAACAGAGAAGGCCTTGTAGGGGATGTGGCGGTAGGTGGACGCCTAGGACTAAGCGACCATGAGATTATAAAATTTTCTGTTCTAGGTGAAGTGAAGAGGGTGGTTAGCAAGACGGTAACATTAAATTTCCAGAGGGCTGACTTTGATCTCTTCAGCAGGCTGGTTGGTGAAGTCTCATGGGAGACAGTACTCAAGGGCAAGGGAGCCCAGGAGGGCTGGGAGCTCTTCAAAGGGGTGGTCCTAGCAGCTCAGGAGAAAGCCATCCCCGTGGTCCGGAAAAAAAGCCGGCAGGGGAGAAAGCCAGCTTGGTTGAATAGAGAGATCTTGAGGGATATCAAGAAGAAAAGAAATGTTTATGGCCTCTGGAAGAAGGGACAGGCCTCTTGGGTGGACTACAGGAGGGAAGTGAGATTGTGTAGGGAAAAAATCAGAAGGGCTAAGGCTCAGCTAGAAATTGGATTGGCCAAGTCAGTGAAAGATAACAAAAAATCTTTCTACAAATATATAAATAATAAAAGGCGGACTAGGGAGACCATACAGTCCCTATTGGACACAGAAGGGACAACAGTAACAGGGGATGAGGAAAAGGCTGAGGTACTTAATGCCTTCTTTGCCTCAGTCTTTAGTCGTAAGGAGGGTCGTTCCGCCTGTGTACAAACCCAGGAGCTAGAGGAGCAAAATGAGGCTCCCATGATCCAAGAGGAGGTGGTCAGAGCCTTGCTAGCCCGACTGGACAGTCACAAGTCTATGGGGCCGGACGGGATTCACCCTAGGGTACTGAAGGAGCTGGCGGATGTGCTGGCCAAACCCCTTTCCATCATCTTCCAACAGTCCTGGAAGACTGGGGAAGTCCCACTGGACTGGAGGCTGGCTGATGTTGTGCCCATCTACAAAAAGGGCCGCAGGGAGGACCCAGGAAACTACAGGCCTGTCAGTCTGACCTCAGTGCCAGGGAAAGTCATGGAACAGGTGATCTTGAGTGCTATCATGAAGCACATGCAAGAGAACCGGGTGATCAGGCCCAGTCAACATGGGTTCACAAAAGGCAGGTCTTGCCAGACTAACCTGATCGCCTTCTATGACAAAGTGACCCGGCTACTGGATGAGGGAAAGGCTGTGGATGTGGTCTTCCTGGACTTCAGCAAAGCCTTTGACACAGTTTCTCACAGCGTTCTGCTTGAGAAACTGTCAGCCTCTGGGCTGGACAGGCGCACACTCTCCTGGGTGGAAAACTGGTTGGATGGCCGGGCCCAGAGAGTGGTGGTAAATGGTGTGAAATCCAGCTGGAGGCCAGTGACAAGTGGGGTTCCCCAGGGCTCAGTGCTGGGTCCAGCCCTGTTCAATGTCTTCATCAATGACCTGGATGAAGGCATCGAATGCACCCTTAGCAAGTTTGCGGATGACACTAAGCTGGGTGGAAGTGTCGATCTGCTGGAGGGTCGGGAGGCTCTGCAAAGGGATCTGAACAGGCTGGACCGCTGGGCAGAGTCCAATGGCATGAGGTTTAACAAGGCCAAATGCCGGGTCCTGCACTTGGGGCACAACAACCCTATGCAGTGCTACAGACTGGGAGAAGTCTGTCTAGAAAGCTGCCTGGAGGAGAGGGACCTGGGGGTGTTGGTTGACAGCCGACTGAATATGAGCCAGCAGTGTGCCCAGGTGGCCAAGAAGGCCAATGGCATCTTGGCTTGTATCAGAAACGGCGTGACCAGCAGGTCCAGGGAGGTTATCCTCCCTCTGTACTCGGCACTGGTGAGACCGCTCCTCGAATACTGTGTTCAGTTCTGGGCCCCTCACCACAAGAAGGATGTTGAGGCTCTGGAGAGAGTACAGAGAAGAGCAACAAAGCTGGTGAAAGGGCTGGAGAACAGGCCTTATGAGGAGCGGCTGAGAGAGCTGGGGTTGTTTAGCCTGGAGAAGAGGAGGCTGAGGGGTGACCTCATTGCTCTCTACAACTACCTGAAAGGACGTTGTAGAGAGGAGGGTGCTGGCCTCTTCTCCCAAGTGACAGGGGACAGGACAAGAGGGAATGGCCTCAAGCTCCGACAGGGGAGGTTTAGGCTAGACGTTAGGAAAAAATTCTTCACAGAAAGGGTCATTGGGCACTGGAACAGGCTGCCCAGGGAGGTGGTTGAGTCACCTTCCCTGGAGGTGTTTAAGGCACGGGTGGACGAGGTGCTGAGGGATATGGTTTAGTGTTTGGTAGGAACGGTTGGACTCGGTGATCCGGTGGGTCTCTTCCAACCTGGTTATTCTGTGATTCTGTGATTCTGTGATCCGCCAGCTCCTTCAATACCCTTGGGTGAATCCCGTCCGGCCCCATAGACTTGTGGCTGTCTAGTTGGGCTAGCAAGGCTCTGACCACCTCGTCTTGGATCACGGGAGACTCATTATGCTCCTCTAGCTCCTGGGTTTGTACATAGAGGGAACAACTTTCTTCACAATTAAAGACTGAGGCAAAGAAGGCATTAAGTACCTCAGCCTTTTCCTCATCCCCTGTCATTGTTGTTCCTTGTGCGTCCAATAGGGACTGAATATTCTCCCTAGTCCTCCTTTTATTATTTGTATATTTATAGAAGGATTTTTTTGTTATCTTTCACAGACTTTGCCAATCTGATTTCAAGTTGGGCCTTAGCCCTTCTGATTTTTTCTCTACACAATCTCACTTCCCTCCTGTAGTCCACCCAAGAGGCCTGTCCCCTCTTCCAGAGCCCATAAACATTTCTCTTCTTCTTGATATCACTCAAGATCTCTCTGTTCAACCAAGCTGTTTTTTTCCCCTGCTGGCTTTTTTTCCAGAACATGGGGATGGCTTTCTCCTGAGCTGCTAGGATTTCCTTTTTGAAGAGCTCCCAGCACTCATGGGCTCCCTTGCCCTTAAGGACTGTCTCCCATGAGACTTTGCCAACCAGCCTTCTGAACAGTCCAAAGTCTGCCCTCTGGAAATTTAATGCTACTGTCCTGCTAACCACCCTCTTCACTTCACCTAGAACAGAAAACCCTATCATTTCATGATCGCTTTGTCCTAGGCGTCCACCTACTGCCACATCCCCCACAAGGCCTTCTCTGTTCACAAACAGCAGGTCCAGGAGGGCACCTTCCCTTGTTGGTTCATTCACCAGCTGTGCAGTAAGTTGTCTCCCACGCACTCCAGGAACCTCCTAGACTGCTTCCTTTCTGCTGTATTGTACTTCCAGCAGATATCTGGAAGATTGAAGTCTCCCATGAGAACAAGAAGCATGGATCTAGAGATTAACCCCAGCTGTTTATAGAAGAGCTCATCAGCTGCTTCTCCTTGGCTGGGTGGTCTGTAACAGACTCCCATCACAAAATCTGCCTTCTCGTGGGCTCCTCTGATTTTAACCCACAGGCACTCAATCTCCTCATCACCACAATCCAGCTCAACAGTGTCCAAGTCCTCCCTTACAAAGAGGGCTACCCCACCTCCTCTCCTGCCCTTCCTATCCCGCCTGAAGAGTTTGTACCCCACCATAGCCGTACTCCAGTTATATGAGTCGTCCCACCACATTTCCGTGATGGCAATGACATCATAGGCTCCTTGCCCTACGACAGCTTCCAGCTCTTCCTTCTTATTCCCCATGCTGTGTGCATTGGTGTAAATGGACTTCAGCTGAGCTGCTGAGCCTTCAGCCCTCTTAGAGGGAACAGAGTTCCTTCCCAATTGCCTGGTAGCTGGAGTATCTAACACCAGAGTGCCTGTATCTCCCTTAGCACCCCGAGGTGTGTTCTCCCCCACTTTCTGTGTGGTGAGGTACTGGTGGTCCTCACCAGCACACCCTCTCTGAATCACCATTGCATCACGTCCAGGCTCGTTCATGTCTAGCCTGGTCTCAACCCCCTCCCCCTTCACATCTAGTTTAAAGCTCGATTTACGAGCTTAGCTAGGTTTTTAGCAAGGGCTTTAGCCCCCCTAGGAGACACACGTGTCCCATCCCTAGTAAAACAGCCTGGGGGTGCATGAGCCATCCCACGATCAAAGAAGCCAAAGCCCCTTTCCTCACACCAGGCTCGGATCCAGGCATTAATCGAATTCTTCTTCCTGACTTCCTGTTCCTCTCTATTTAGCCTTGGGATGGAGCAGAATACTCTTTGTGCCCCAGAGCCCTCCATCATTTTCCCAATGGCCCTGAAGTCTTTCTTGATGGCTTTGGTCTTTCTCTTTACTAGACCATCATTACCAGTTTGGACTATCAGAGGATAGTAGTCTGTCTCATGGACCAGGGAAGGAAGTTTTCTAGCTACCTCCTTCACTGATGCCCCCGGTAAGCAGCAGACCTCTCTGTGGAGCGGGTCCGGTCTGCAAATGGGTCCCTTCGTTCCTTTTAGGAGGGAGTCCCCTACAACAATCACTCTCCTCCTCTTAATGGAGGATGTTTTTATCTTTTTCTGAGGATGGTGCACGTATTTTGAGCAGGCCCAAAAGAAAAACAATAAAACCAAAAATGCTTCTAGAAGTTTCCTAAAACGCAGCCTTTCTGTTTAAATATTTTTTCAAGGGCTTGGTATGCAGGAATGAAATAATATTTTAAAAAGAATATTTCCAAGTTATGAATATGTTCTTTGAAGAAGTTTTGAGCTCCTTCAAAACTCAGGAAGGTTTTGTGTTCATTTCAAGTTTGGGATGAAAATTTAGCTCAACTTTCAAGATGGTTTCTTGACCTCTAACTACTATTATTAACAGTCCTAAACAGATTCTTCAGAAAAAAAAACCCACAACCTTGACTAAGGAAAGCTAACTAATGAGTCTGAGATAGAGAGGGCCCTTGTTTGATTTTTAAGTACTTCAGCTCACTAACTGGGGACCAATGGAGAATTTTTCTTTTGGAGTGGATAGAGTTTAGAGGCAGGTGGAAGCATGAACAATTGTTTTTAGATGTTACTTTAAAATATGCCTCCTGCTGCTTTGACATTGCAGCAAATGAATTTTTAAGTAGCAATAAGTAGCCCTATCCTTCCTTTAGGCACTTGCAGGGCTTGTTCAGTTTTGGTTTTGTTTTAAAAAAAATGAACTGTGCAGGTTTTTCAGAAGTCTGACAGCTTTAAAGAAAAACAATCTCTGATGATCCTAGCAACAGGCATCTTTTCCAAATAAAATGAAGAGACAGAGAGCCTTATACCTATGACTCTGTTATGTGTTATATCTGCAGTCCCCACTGACAGTGCTGTTCCAATTGACTATTGTCCTTTCTATGTTTTTGTTTTTCCTTTTTCTGATAAATATATTTTTATTGCTATTTTCTCAATTTCATACATCATTCCCTCCACCCTTAGAGGATCTACAGCTGCAGTAGTTTTATCCATCATGGAGAATATATTCAGAACTTTGTTGTAGGAGAAATCTGATCAGTGATCAACACCTGAACACAGTTGACTCTAGCTCCATATTTTTCCTTTCAAATAAAGGCTGAAGAATGCATTTGCAACATATATATCTTCTTTCTGTACTATAGGACTTTTGTAAGCTGCTGTACATGCTAATGTACAACATGATAAGTCCCTCTTGAACTCAGAAATGATGCAGTATCATACATTAGACACATAAAACCTCTGCAGATTGGGCTGTACCCAGTATTTTCAGAAGGCACTTCCAAGTAATGAACAGAGAATCAACATGACTGTTTCTTGAAAAATTTTCTTCATTCTATATGTCAAGGTCATAGAGAAGGACCTGGGGGTGTTGATTGACAGCCGACTGAATATGAGCCAGCAGCGTGCCCAGGTGGCCAAGAAGGCCAATGGCATCTTGGCTCAGATCAGAAACGGCGTGGCCAGCAGGTCCAGGTCCAGGGAGGTTATTCTCCCTCTGGACTCGGCACTGGTGAGGCTGCTCCTTGAATCCTGTCTTCATTTCTGGGCCCCTCACCACAAGAAGGATGTTGAGGCTCTGGAGCGAGTCCAGAGAAGAGCAACGAAGGTGGTGAGGGGGCTGGAGAACAGGCCTTAAGAGGAACGGCTGAGGGAGCTGGGGTTGTTTAGCCTGGAGAAGAGGAGGCTGAGGGGAGACCTCATTGCTCTCTACAACTACCTGAAAGGAGGTTGTAGAGAGGAGGGTGCTGGCCTCTTTTCCCAAGTGACAGGGGACAGGACAAGGGGGAATGGCCTCAAGCTGTGCCAGGGGAGGTTCAGACTGGATATCAGGAAAAAAATTTCACGGAAAGGGTCATTGGAATACTGGAACAGGTTGAGTCACCATCCCTGGAGGTGTTTAAAGGATGGGTGGACAATATGCTGAGGGGCATGGTTTAGGGGCAGATAGGAATGGTTGAACTCGATGATCCAAGTGGTCTTTTCCAACCTGGTGATTCTATGATTCTATGATTCAAGGAATCCAGTAACCTGAAATATCTCACTTCAACTGTTTTTCTGGCCAATCACTCTTTGTATTTCTTTTAAACATATATAGTCAATTCCACTGATGTGAAGTTATACAAAGCTTAAGGATCATTTAAGGTCAACCTAAAATTTCCCTGGTGTGTAGTGCTTGTGCTGTCCGAATGTATAGAGAGCTGAGTCCCACAGTTTCCATGCATAGTTACAAACTAGCTGGAGGAGGATGTCTGCAACAAAGCAAATTGCACACTTCTAGAATTTCTTTTTTCCATCCTTTATCCCCTGTGAAGCTCCACCCAGTGCAAATTTTCACACCATACCTTCTCAGAGATGGCCTCTCTCCTACATCTTACCTTTCAGAGTTTTCACCCTTGCTTTAACAATTGACTTATGATGTGTCTGTGAAAGAGTCAAGCCTACTTTTGTCATTTGCTGAAAATGTTTCTTTTTTTTGATCAATATAGAAGTGGTACTTAATAAGTGCTGAGTAAATAAACTAATGATTAGAGACAGCTTCCCTTCTCTACTAACTACTAAATTTCTTTAAAATCCTTTGTAACAAAAATTCTTCAAACAAATTAACCAATATCTATAATAATTGTGTACCTAATGAAATATCTCAAGGGTTTAGGATTTCCAAAAAAAAGTAATCTCAAATTAAGCTGCCTCACAGTTCAGTGAAAAGGCAGCCGCTAAAGATAATTCGAAGACTTGTATATGTAATGAGTAGGAAGTCTGTTTTTCTTTTAGTTTGTGTATTGGTCTTGCATGGCAAGGCACTGGTAGCACAGGGGTGCCAGGAGTGGCTTCTGTGAGAAGATACCAATAGCTGACCCCATGTTGGACAGAGTCAGTCCCAGACGGCTCCAAGAGAACCTGCTGCTGGACAAAGCTGAGCCAATCAGTGACACTGGTAGTGCCTCTGAGATAAGATAAATAAGAAAGGGTAAAAAAATGCTGTGCAGGAGCAGCTTGGAGTGTAAAAAATGTGAGAGAAACCACTCTGCAGACACCAAGGTCAGTGAAGAAGGAAGGGGAGGAGGTGTTCCAGGCACCAGAGCAGATTCCCCTGCAGCTTGCAGTGAAGACCGCAGAGAGGCAGGCTGTCCTCCTTCAGTCCATGGAGGTTAACAGTGGAGCAACTATCCACCCTGCAGCCCATGGAGGATCCCACACTACAGCAAGTGGATATGCCCTGAAGGTAGCTGTGAACCTGTGGAGAGCCCATGCAAGAAGAGATTTCCTGGCAGGACCTCTGACCCTGCCTGGGACACATTCTGGAGCAGTCCATTCCTGAAAGACTGCATCCCATGGAAAAGACCTGTGCTGGAGCAGTTTTTGAAGACCCACAGTTTATGGGTGTATTCATAGAATCATAGAATGGTTTGGGTTGGAAGGGACCTTAAAGATTATACAGTTCCAACCCCCCTGCCATGTGCAAAGACACGTCCCACTAGACCAGGCTGCTCAACTATGAGGTCTCCCCAGAGCCTTCAGTTCTCCAGCCTGAACAACCCCAACTCTCTCTGCCTGTCCCTATAGAAGAGGTGCTCCAGCCCTCTGATCATCCTTGTAGCCTCCTCTGGACCTGTTTCAACATTTCCATGTCCTTCTTATGTTGGGGATTCCAGAACTGGACACAATGCTCCAGGTGGGGACTCACAAGAGAGGAGTAGAAGGGCAGGGATGGGGCACACTTGTCCCCTAGGGGTGTAAGAATTCTGTCCAAATATCTAGCAGGGCTCATTAATAGATCTTTAAACTAGATGTGAAGGGGGAGGGGGATGAAATCAGGCTTAACAGGGGGGAACCTGGAAATGGCACTCCAGTGCCTGAGAGATGGTGTGCTGGTGAGGACCTCCAGTATGTCACCTCAGAGCGAGTGGGGGCAAGTACATCTTATGATGGAAAAGATGTAAACGGACTGATGGGTTAGATAATCCAAGGACCAGTCATTTGGGAATGAAGACTATTCCCTTTATGAGAGCTGCAGGATTAACAGCCCAACTGAAGTGCATCTACACCAATGCATGCAGCATGGGCAATAAACAGGAGGAATTGGAAGCTGTTGTAGGGCAAGGAGACTATGATGTAGTTGCCATTACAGAAACGTGGTGGGACGACTCATATAACTGGAGGGCTGCTATGGTGGGATATACACTCTTCAGCTTGATAATGGTGATGATAGGATTGAGCGTCTGTGGGTAAAAATCAGAGGAGCCCACAAGAAGGCAGATATTGTGATGGGAGTCTGTTACAGACCACCCAGCCAGGAAGAAGAGGATGACAAGCATTTTTACAAACAACTAGGAAAAGTCCCAAGATCGCTAGCTCTTGTCCTTGTGGGAGACTTTAACCTACCAGATGTCTGCTGGAAGTACAATACAGCAGAGAGGAAGCAGTCCAGGAGGTTCCTGGAGTGCGTGGAAGACAACTTCCTCACACAGCTGGTGAAAGAGCCGACAAGGGAAGGTGCCCTCCTGGACCTGCTGTTTGTGAACAGATAAGGCCTTGTGGGAGATGTGACAGTTGGAGGATGCCCGGGGCACAGCGACCATGAGATGGTAGAATTCTCAGTTCTAGGTGAGGTGAGGAGGGGAGTTAACAGCCACCTTAAACTCCCAGAGAGCAGACTTAGGACTGTTCAGAAGACCGATTGATAAAATCCCATGGGAGACAATCCTTAAGGGCAAGAGAGCCCAAGAGGGCTGGATGGTCTTCAAGAAGGAAATCCTGGTAGCACAAAAGCAAGCTGTCCTGACGTGCCAGAAAATGAGCCATTGGGGAAGAAAACCAGCTTGGCTGAGCAGAAAGATCTGGGTGGATATCAAAAAGAAGAGGATTAATTGACGCGTTTCGGCGTCAGACACAGTAAGTGCTGCAGCCGGGCACTAGATCAAGGCGAAGGGACGCTTGCCAGAGCAGGGGAAGCCCAGGAACCCCAGAGGGAGCCCGGCGGGTGGGTCCGGACTGCTGGAAGCCCAGGCTCATACGTGGTTGCTGACGTGGTGGGGAGGGTTGCGGTCCTGGAAGCCGCCGCGGGAGATTTAAACGGTCTTCAGGGAGCGCCGCGAACAGGAGCACACAAATAGGGGCACGCTCGTCAGAGGGGCGTGCTCGAACAGTTTGCGAGATCAGGGCACGGTTCCTGTGCTCAAAAGGTAAGCTAGGTCAGTGTGAGGGAGCCCAGCCACGGTGTCCACCCAGCGAAAGGCTGCATCCTCTGCACCTGCCAGAAGGCGCGATTCAGTTCAGACTGAGCTCCTGGGCAAGCACGCAGCTGTCTAGGTCTCGGCTGCACGGAGTGCCACCAGGAGCCCAGGTAAGGGAACTTCCCAACCTGGTGAGATCTACGGACTATTACCCATTATTGCTGCTCCATGTGGGAGGGGATGAAGCTGCAGTACAAAGCCCAAGAGGGATTAAAAGGGATTTTAGGGCCTTGGGACAGATACTGGGGGAATCTGGGGCCCAGGTGATTTTTTTTCTTCCCTCCTTCCAGTTACAGGTGGTGACATAGCACAGCTCAGATGGATCCAGTCAATTAATACATGTCTCCATGGCTGGTGTCACCGCAATAACTTTGGTGGTTTTGATAACGGCATGGCCTACACAGCAGTGGGATTACAGGTATCGGATGGGAGCCACCTTTCTTGGAAGGGGAGGAGGGTCTTTGCCCAGGAGCTTGCAGGACTTGCAGATAGGGCTTTAAACTAGATGTGAGGGGGGAGGGGGACAACATCAAGCTACCCTGTAACAAGCAGTGGGAGGACAGGTGGCAGGGGTCAGGTGTTAGGGAGGCCATTTCTCTAAAACACCTTGTAGGTAATAAAGGGTCCCACTGGGAAGGTGATGCAACTGGCAGCCCAGCTGAAGTGCCTTTACACTAATACACGAAGCTTGGGTAACAAGCAGGAGGAGCTGGAAGCTACCTTGCTACTAAAAACCTATGATCTAGTTGCCATCACGGAAACGTGGTGGGATGAATCCCATGACTGGAGTGTGGCTATCGACAGCTACAGGCTGCTCAGAAGGGACAGACTGGGAAGGAGGGGTGGAGGAGTTGCCCTCTATCTCAGGAAAGGGATAGAATGTGAAGAGCTGTCGTTGAAGAATAGCCACGAACAGGTTGATAGCTTGTGGGTCAGAATTGAAGACAGATGAACCAATGGGAACCTTGTGGTTGGTGTATACTACAGGCCACCCGATCAAGGAGAACCAACTGATGAAGTCGTCTTCCTCCAGCTACAGGAGGCTTCATGCTCGCAAGCTCTCATCCTGCATGGGGACTTCAACCACCCCGCATCTGCTGGAAAAGTAGCACGGCAAGCTGTAGGCAATCCGGGAGACTCCTGGAGTGCATTGAGGATAACTTCTTAGTCCAGCTGATAGGGACTCCCACCCAACGAGATGCAAAACTAGACCTTAGGGTCACCAATACAAGCGAACTCATCAGTGATATTAGGATTGGAGGCAGCCTGGGCTGCAGTGATTGCGCACTGGGTGAGTTCAAGGTCCGGAAGGTTATGGGACAGGTGAGGAGTATAGTTGGGACCCTAAATTTCAGAAAAGCAGACTTCCAGGGCTTCAAGCAATTACTCAATAGAATCCCCTTGGATGTGGCCCTCCGGGACAAGGGAATGGAACAGAGCTGGAAAATATTCAAGGATGCTTTCCATAAAGTGTAAGAGCGCTCAGTCCCTGTATGTAGAAAAACAGGCAGGGAAGGGAAGAGACCAGCGTGGCTGAGTCAAGACCTGCTGATTAAAGTAAGGAAGAAGAGGGAACTGCACAGGCAGTGCAAGCAGGGACAGGGAACCTGGAAAGAGTATAGGAACGCTGCCCTGATGTGTAGGGGTGGGGTCAGGAAGGCCAAGGCACAGCTGGAGTTGAACTTGGCAAGGGAAGTGAAGACCAACGAGAAGGGCTTCTACAGGTATGTCAATCAAAAGAGAAAGGTCAAAGAGAACATACCGCCACTGATGGTTGGAAATGGTAACCTCATATCAAGAGACAAGGAGAAGGCTGGAGGACTTAACAACGTTTTTGCCTCAGTCTTCACTGACAATCACTCTCCTCACCCCTCCTGGGTCATGGGACAGCAAGATGGTGACCAGGGGGGCAAAATCCCTTCCCACAGTAGAGGAGGATCACGTTTGTGACCGCCTGAGCAACCTGAACGTACATAAGTCTATGGGACCTGATGAGATGCATCCCAGAGTCCTGAGGGAATTGTCTGATGTGGTGACCGAGCCCCTCTCCATGATATTTGAAAAGTCATGGCAGTCAGGAGAAGTCCCTGGTGACTGGAAGAAGGGCAACATTGTGCCCATTTTGAAAAAGGGTGGAAAAGATGACCCTGGGAACTACCGACCTGTCAGCCTCATCTCTGTGCCTGGGAAGATCACGAAACAGATCCTCCTAGAAGCTGTGCTAAAGCACATGGAGGACATGAAGGACATGGAGGTGATTAATGGCAGCCAGCATGGCTTCACAATGGGCAAATCATGTATGACCAACCTAGTGGCTTTCTAAGATAGGGTGACCACAGCAGCGGGTAAAGCAACAGATGTGATCTATCTAGACTTCTGTAAAGCCTTTGACATGGTCCCCCACAACATCCTTGTCTCTGAATTGGAGAGATATGGATTTGATGGGTGGACGGTACGGTGGATAAGAAACTGGTTGGATGGTCATATCCAGAGAGTAGTGGTCAGTGGCTCCAAGCCCAGATGGAGATCTGTGACTAGCGGTGCTCCTCAGGGGTCCGTACTGGGACTAGAGCTGTTTAATATATTCATCCATGACACAGTGAGACCGAGTGCACCATCAGCAAGTTTGCAGATGACAGAAAGCTGAGTGGTGCAGTTGTCACACCAGAAGGACAGGATGTCATCCAGAGGGACCTGGACAAGCTGGAGAAGTGGGCCTGTGAGAACCTCATGAGGTTCAACCAGGCCAAGTGCAAGGTCCTACAGCTGGGTCGGGGCAATGCATGATTTCAGTACAGGATAGGGGACAATGTCATTGAGAGCTGCCCTGCAGAGAAGGACTTCAGGGTGCTAGTTGAAGAGAAGCTCTACATGAGCCAGCAGTGTGCATGTGCAGCCCAGAAGGCCAATTGTATCCTGGGCTGCATCAAAAGAGGCGTGCCAGCAGATTGAGGGAAGTGATTCTGCTCCTCTCTTCCTCTCTTGTGAGACCTCATCTGGAGTACTGTGTCCGGTTCTGGAATCCTCAGCGTAAGAAGGATATGGAACTGCTGGAATAGGTCCAGAGGAGGGCTACAAAGATGATCCGAGGGCTGGAGCGCCTTCCCTATGAGGACAGGCTGAGGGAGTTGGGCTTGTTCAGCCTGGAGAAGAGAAGGCTCTGAGGAGATCTTACAGCGCCCTTCCAGTACCTGAAAGGAGCCTATAAGAAAGCTGGAGAGAGACTGTTGATAAAGGCTTGTGGTGACAGGACCAGGGGGAACGGGTATAAACTGGAGAAGGGCAGATTTAGATTAGATATTAGGAAGAATTTCTTCACCATGAGAGTAGTGAGACACTGGAATAGGTTACCAAGGGAAGTTGTGGATGCCCCATCCCTGGAGGTTTTTAAGGCCAAGTTGGATGGGGCCTTGGGCAGCCTGATCTAGTGGGACATGTCCCTGCCGATGGCAGAGGGGTTGGAACTGGATGATCTTTAAGGTCCCTTCCTGCGGGCAGGATTCCAGTATTGCGTGTATGCTGGGGCGAGCAGCCAATGCCTTGGTGTACCTGCAATATTAGCAGCAAGCAGAGAACGAACAGCCAAGGTTCTCATTTTTGCTAGCTTGTTGAGACCTTGGAATCTTTATTAAGACCCGTGGGTTAATAGGAAAGGAATGCACTAGGCGGAAAACATGAAGATAAGGGGCACATCTGTGGAAAACAGGGGGTTGCACTCTGTCACTGTACTGTGGGATTCTCACAGGTGGAAATTCACTGGGATAGCTGTTACTGGATACAGAGGCACTATATAAGGTTTGTACCCGCTCAATAAAGTTTATCTTGCTTGTTGCCTCATCGACGGGGTCCGTGCCTTAATCGCTACAAATGGCACCCAACTTGAGAGGGACTCACACCTCTCAGGGCAAACCCTGATATTCAGGGTCAGAACCACTGGATAGAAGCGGCCATAGTGATGCCCAGTTGGACGAATTTTGGCCAGTGTGGTGCACTGAAGCAGTCCAGACGAGTAAGATCCTTGAAAAAAGGTGAGCAACTGGGAACTCGGGAATAATGGGGTCTTCGATATCTGCGGAAGAGCAGACTACACTAGATATCTGAATATCAAGAGTAAAGAAACAGGATGTTAACTATGCTGAGCGACGACTCAGGACTTTATTAAAATGGATACAGGGTCAGGATCCAGGTTTAGATTTGACTCCTGCATATGATATAGAAGTCTGGGATGCCGCGGGATTTAAATTGTGGGACACGGCTACCAGGGACGACCCTGGGGCGGTAAGCCTGTTATCTACCTGGAGATTAATGATCAAATCATAAAAGCACTTGAGATCACGCAAAGATTTAACGGACCCACGAAAAAAGCAGGAGGACAGGAATATTCTGTATTCGGAGACTGGTGCAGGGCCATCAGCAACGACCAATAATCCTTTTGATCCGGGGCCAGCAGACCGTGAATGAACTTTTATTTATTTTTGTCTGCGGAAGTGCGGTGACCTTAACTAGCTACAAACTTTCCCTGAAATTTGTTCACTCGAAAACCTGTAAAGAAAATGCTAACTGCACCACGGGCCATGGGGGGTCGCTGCCCCCGGCCGAGGGGGGGGCCACCCACTGACGCTTTCTATAACACAGGCAGTTTTTGGAAACGATGGTGATAGTGATACGGGGCTAGGTGAATTAACCATTGATGAACAGGATAACCATTGTTTAGCAGCTCGAGATAAACACAAAGAAAGGACTAACGCTTAAGGGTAAACAGAATAGTAATAATTTAGCCGAAGCAACTGACACTTAAAGAATAGCAGAATAGAAGCTGCTCACACTTAAAGAATACACAGGATGACAGTTGTTTAGCTAAAGCAACATATTTCTATAAGCCTTTATGTGGGAAGGGGGTCTGTTGCTAGAAGATTTCTGATAAGCAGGACAAGTCATCTGGACCTGTGATAAGAGCGAAAACAACACTGATAAAGATGGCAAGGATCCAGAGAACACGGACACAGATTGAAGCTAAAGGAAGTTAAGACAACTGACTCCATCCCTGAGATAACCCTGCACAGGCACAAAACAGGAAGACGACTCTTCTCAAACTTATTATAATAAGAAGCGGGGAAAGGTTATGAATATGTATAGGCGTTTTGGGGAATATGTAATGGTTTACTGTATAAAGCCAAGACAAGTTGTCATGATGGGTACGCACGTTGTTTTGGAGAAATAATTCTCCTGTGCGTCTCAGCGCTGAATAAACATGCCTACTTTATAACTTTATAAGTTATAGAGTCTTGATTCCACATGTCAGTAGCAGTTCAAGAATCAAGCCAGTTTAAATAATGCAAGTTTACAACAGGCACAGCTATTTGGCTTATCAAATGCTTATAAAGATATTGGATATCGGAAAGTTGAAACAGGCACGAACTGTATATGGCATTTATAGACAGACTGAAGGATGCGCTCGACAAGCAGGTAGACAACTGAGCAGTTTCATGAATATTGCAATCACCTTCGAGAATGTTCCTTCATGCATGTTCATTTAGTTTTGAGAATGTTCCTTCATGCATATTCATTTAGTTTCATGACTATTACGATCATCTTTGAGAATGTTCCTTCCCCTTAGTGCACCCGGCCCCTCCCGGCCCACCCAGGGACTCTCAAGAGCTCCTCCCCGAGGCTCCATGAACGCAGACCCCCCCCATCCCCACACACCAGTCTGCACAATCCAATACAGCTAAACCCTGCACAAATGTTAAACCGCTAATTTTGTCAAATGCTTAAACTTGAAGATAAACATTCACAACTTCACAATTGCTGCCATTTCCTGTCATGCTGACACGAATCTCCTTAATATCCATTCTCACAATAGGATCATAGAAACATTTAGTTTGGAAAAGACCTTTAAGATCATTAAAGATAAATTTAAATGTGGTGAAACTGCCAGCAACAGTCATTTGCAGAGGTGATCAGTGCCAGTGCAGGTGTGTGCCACAGCAGAGGATCATGGTGTTCAGAGGGGTTTACTGAATCAGGGAAATTCTAGGGGGAGCGCAGAGACCTGCGGAGATCCACCAGGAAATGGCAGCTCTCATGAGGGCAGCTGATGTGGCATGGGTGGGGCCAGAAGTAACGCTGGCCACCCCCACAAAAAGGCAGCCCTAGGGAGTGCTACCGACCAGGAGCACTCTGCAGAATGTGGTGCATCAGTTTGCGTGGCAGCTTGCGAGGAAGGGCACCTCTTCAAAGGGGAGCATCCCACTGGCTGAGTGGAAGTCCTGAGGTAAGTAGAGCCCAGCACCCAGGCACGCTCTGTGACCACCTGCACAGGTCAAGGGCTCCCATCTTACCTGACCCTCAACACAGAATGGTGGGCACTCTTCTGAGGGCAAAGGCTGCAGCTCCGGCCGGGTGGGCTGAACCATCTACCCCAGCGGTGGCTGATGCCTCCACACAGACGAAGCTGCTGAGGGAAGAGGCTGCGGTGTACACCTCAGACTGCACAAGTGCCTGGACCTTTCTCCTGGGGCAGGGGCAGGCGGCACAGCTGCCTGCAAAAGGTGTGCTCAGGTGGAGAAGCTCCTGCAGCAGGTGACTGAGCTGCAGGAGACAACGAGAAGATTGCGCAGCATCAGTGAGACTGAGAAGGAGCTGGAAAGCTGGTTCTAGGCACAGTCTACAGTGGAACCACAGCCCACAGCCAGTCAGCCAAAACCTGCCCCACGGGCACACGCAGAAGGGAGTAGGGGGACAGTAATGCAGAAGAATGGAAGTCAGCAAGGGCAAGGAGCAGCAGGAGGAAAAGGCTTCCCCCAAAGCCAGAGGTGCCCTTGCAGAACCACTTCACCGTTCTGCAGATTGAAGAGGAAATGCCCGTCACATCAGGTGGTGCTGGAGCCGGCTAAGGCAGCCCCATGTGCCCCCCCAGATAAGTACCAGCACAACGAAGAAAAGACGACGGGTGACATCAGTGGGAGACTCTTCTGAGAGGGACAGAGGCACCCATTTGCCGACCTGACCCACTCTCCAGAGAGTGTGTGCTGCCCACCAGGGGCTTGTATCAGGGACATCACCAAGAGGCCACCAAGCCCGGTGCAGCCCATTGACTACTGTCTACTGCTGCTGTGTCAAGTGGACACCAGTGATATAGCCAGGGCAGTCTGAGGGATATCAAGGGGGAGCAGCAGTAAGGGACTCTGGAGCTCAGGTAGTTTTTTATACAATCTTCCTGGTCAAAGGGATGGGGTTTGAAAGGGCCAGTCCAGTCTGGCAAATCAACAAATGGCTGCAGGACAGGTGCAGACCAAGACAGAAGAAGACCCCCCCCCACTGTGGGATCACCTCCATCAAAGACCGAAACAGCAGAACGCCTTCTGGACTGGGACTCCCAGAGACTCCAGACATCTGTGGATCCATGGTGGTAGCTATAAACGCCTTTTCCATCCTTCTTTTCCTCATCTCTTTCCTTGTTTTCTGTCTCTTTCTATCGTAAGTCATTTTATGAGTACAATTAATAAAGCATCAATTTATACTGAAATTTGACTCCCTTGACTTGTTGAATTATTGCCTTTTTGCACTCTGAAATCATAAATGAAACGAACCATCACACGTCCGCTTATGAGTGGACCGTGACAGGAGCAGCTGAGAGAGCTGGGGTGGTTTAGCCTGGAGAAGAGGAGGCTGAGGGGAGACCTCATTGCTCTCTACAACGACCTGAAAGGAGGTTGTGGAGAGGATGGAGCTGGCCTCTTCTCCCAAGTGACAGGGGAGAGGACAAGAGGGAATGGCCTCAAGCTGCGTCAGGGTAGGTTCAGGCTTGACATTGGGAAAAATTTTTCACAGAAAGGGTCATTGGAACAGGCTGCCCAGGGAGTTGTTTGAATCACCTTCCCTGGAGGTGTTTAAAGGACGGGTGGACGAGGTGCTGAGGGGCATGGTTTAGTGATTGATAGGAATGGTTGGACTCAATGATCCTGTAGGTCTTTTCCAACCTAGTGATTCTGTGATTCTGTGAACGTCATCCCATTGGTCTCAGACCATCAATCCAGCCTGTCCAGGTCTCTCTGCAGAGCTTCCCTACCCTCCAACAGATCGACACTTCCTCCCAGTTTAGTGTCATCCATAAAGTTGCTAAGGGAGCACTCAATGCCTTCATCCAGGTCATTGATAAAGATATTGAACAGGACTGGCCCCAGCACTGAGCCCTGGGGACACCACTTGTGACCAGCCTCCAGTTGGAGTGAACTCCATTCCCCACCACTCTCTGGGCCTGGACATCCAGCCAGGTTTTAACCCAGTAGAGTAGAAGGTGTGCCTGTCCAGGCCAGCGGCAGCCAGTTTCTCAAGCAGAAAACTGTGAGATACGGTATCAAAGGCTTTACTGAAGTCCAGGTCTACTACATCCACAGCCTGTCCCTCGTCCACTAAGTGTGTCGATCACCTTGTCAGAGATGGAGATCGGGTTAGTTTGGCATGACCTGCCTTTCATAAGCCCATGCTGAGTGGGCCTGATCCCCTGATTGTCCTGTGTGTGTTGTGTGGTGGCACTCAAGATGACCTGCTCCATGACCTTCCCCAGCACTGAGGTCAGGCTGATTGGCCTGGAGTTCCCCGGATCCTCCCTCCAGCCCTTCTTGTAAATGGGCATCACATCTGCCAGCCTTCAGTCCAATGGAACCTCCCCAGTCAGCCAGGACTGCTGGTAGATGATGGAAAGGGGTTTGGTGAGCACCTCCACCAGCTCCCACAGGACCCTTGGGTGGATCCCATCCAGCCCCATAGACTTGTGAGTGTCCAGGTGGTGTAGCAGGTCTCTAACCATGTCTTCTTGGATTATGGGGGCTCCATTCTGCTCTCCCTCCCTGTCTTCTGGTTCAGGGGGCTGGGTTCTCCAAGAACAACTGGTCTTACTCTTTAAGACTAGCATGAAGAAGGCATTAAGCAGCTCAGCCTTTGTCACTATGTTTTCTCCTGCATCCAATAAAGGCTGGAGATTCTCCTTAGCCCTCCTTTTGCTGCTGCTATATTTATAGAGACATTTTATTGCCCTTTAGGGCTGTAGCCAGATTAAGTTCTAGGTGGGCTTTGGCCTTTCTAATTTTCTCTCCTCAAGACATCTTTGTAGTCCTTCTGAGTGTGTTGCCCCTTCTTCCAAAGGTCATAAACTCTCCTTTCTTTCCTGAGTCCCAGCCAAAGCTCCTTGTTCAGCCAGGCCAGTTGTCTTCCCTGCCAGTTTATCTTTCAACGCATGGGGACAGCCTGCCCCTGTGCCCTTAAGACTTCCTCGCTGAACAATGTCCAACCTTCCTAGACTCCTTTGCCCTTCAGGGCTGCTCCCCAAGGGACTCTGTCAACAAGTCTCCTAAACAGGCTGAAATCTGCCCTCCAGAAATCCAAGGTGTCAGTTCTGCTGCCCCACCTCCTCACTTCTCCAAGAATCAAAACCTATCATTTTTCTATTGTTATGCCCATGACAGCCTCCAACCATCACATCACCCAGAAGTCCTTCTCTGTTCACAAACAACAGGTCCAGTGGGGTACCTTCCTTAGTTGGCTCCCTCACCATCTGCCTCAGGAAGTTATTTACCCCCTTAAAAAAAAGGCATGTTCTCATGTCGTCATGGTGGGGCGACTCATATAACTGGAGTACGGCTATGGTGGGGTATAAGCTTTTCAGGCGGGACAGGAAGGGTAGGAGAGGAGGCGGGGTAGCCCTCTTTGTAAGGGAGGACTTGGACTCCATTGAGATGGATTGTGGCGATCAGGAGGTTGAGTGCCTGTGGGTCAAAATCAGAGGAGCACACCAGAAGGTAGATTTTGTGATGGGAGTCTGTTACAGACCACCCAGCCAAGGAGAAGCAGCTGATGAGCTCTTCTATAAACAGCTGCGGTCAATCTCTAGATCCATGCCTCTCATTCTTGTGGGAGACTTCAATCTGCCTGATATCTGCTGGGTGTACAACACAGCAGAAAGGAAGCAGTCTAGGAGGTTCCTGGAGTGCGTGGGAGACAACTTCCTCGCACAGCTGGTGAATGAACCAACAAGGGAAGGTGCCCTCCTGGACCTCCTGTTGGTGAACAGAGAAGGCCTTGTAGGGGATGTGGCAGTAGGTGGACGCCTAGGACTAAGTGACCATGAGATGATAGGGTTTTCTGTTCTAGGTGAAGTGAAGAGGGTGGTTAGCAAGACGGTAGCATTAAATTTCCAGAGGGCAGACTTTGATCTCTTCGGAAGGCTGGTTGGCGAAGTCTCATGGGAGACAGTACTCAAGGGCAAGGGAGCCCATGAGTGCTGGGAGCTCTTCAAAAAGGAAAACCTAGCAGCTCAGGAGAAAGCCATCCCCGTGGTCCGGAAAAAAAGCCGTCAGGGGAGAAAGCCAGCTTGGTTGAATAGAGAGATCTTGAGTGATATCAAGAAGAAGAGAAATGTTTATGGGCTCTGGAAGAAGGGACAGGCCTCTTGGGTGGACTACAGGAGGGAAGTGAGATTGTGTAGTGAGGAGAACTATTAGACATTCTGGGGGCCTGAAAGGGTCAAAGACAGAATAATGAAAGCCAAGAGCCTGGAGAGCAATATTCTGTCTGGCCTGAAAGGGTCAGGAACAGAGTATCATGCCAACAACAAAGCTGCTCCTCCTGAAAGGGAGGTTGTGGACTATCAGGGCTCTTGGCAACATGCTTAGTTTCTCATCATTCCAGGGCCCGAGTTAAATATATTTCAAGAACACCTGCAGGTCTAAGATAAGACCAGCACAAACAGAATAATGTGTGAATCCTTGAACAGACACGTAGTCCCTCACTTGTAGAACTTGCAGAACTTGTATTCTCACGGTAAGAATAGCAGTAATGTAAACAGTGCACTCAAGCTTGGTAGAAACTGACAAGCTCTCCCAGGAGAGTATAAAAACTCTGGTTAAGGAATAAAGAATTGCTACTTGCCACCAGAGCAGTAGTCCGTCTGTCTCTCTAAGACGTCCCTGTGAGCTGGTCTCCGTCATTTGGTGCCAAAACCCGGGATACTCGGTTGCTAAAGGACAGGACGTCGCTCGCCTTCACGAGCCGCGGTTGGTAAGTTGAAATCGAGGGCGAGGACAAGGGATTTTGAGGCAGACGAAAGAAAAGAGAAAGAGAGAGAAGAATAGAAAGAAAGAGAAAAGGAAAAAAAAAGAGAAGAATAATAAAAAAAAAAAAAGAGAGAGAGAGAAGAATAATAGAAAGAAAGAGAAAAGAAAAAAAAAAAAAAAAAAAAAAAATGGGCATTGCTTTCAGTAACGAACGTAACATTTTTGCAAGTATGTTAAAGTCCCTGCTTTGTGCTAGGGGGGTAAAAGTTACAAGAAAACAAGTTGATCATTTTTTAGATTTCGTACAAGAAGTTTGTCCATGGTTTCCTAAAGACGGTACAATTAATATTGAAACTTGGAATAAGGTAGGAGATAAGATTCAAGGCTATTATACTATTCATGGGCCTGAAAAGGTCCCTATTGATGCCTTCACCTTGTGGTCTCTGGTTAAAGAATGTTTAAGAGGAGACACAGGTGATGAAAAGTGGGTAAGAGAAACGCGCTCCTCCATTAAACGACTGTATCCTTCGCTTCCCCGTTCTAAATCTCTGGATGCTTTTCCTTCTTCGCCCCCCGCCACCCCCCCCCCACCCCCCCCCAGGGTCCCGGAGCTCCGCTCCAGCCACTCACCACCACCACTGCCGCCACGAAACCAAGTGGTGCTGCAATCGTCTGCACTTCACACAATACCACGGAACGTAAACGGACCATTGGGGGGTGGCTTTACTAACTTGTAATTAGAATGATTGTCAATAATTCGATTGGGAATCTTTGTTTTACCTGGGGTCATTAATGCAGGCTGTACTGGAACGATTTAAGCAAGAGTATGGATGCTGTCTCCACTAGTGTTATGAACACCATTTCCACTAGTATTAATACCAACAGATAGCCGAATAGTGTATTTAATTTTATTCAAAGCAATTGTGTTCCAAGCTGACTCTGTAGAGCATGACTCACAAAGATTTGAGCCCATTAGAATCCCTGAAATACATTTGGCTTAGTCCCTATAAACTCAGCCTCTTATGTTGAAATGTAGTGTAACCCTTAGTTGTGCACGTTCCACTAATCTTGTGGGGGAGAGATGTGTTAAATACAATGGGAATAGACATTGGAATCATGAACGAGTGAAAAATTGGGTACATTTCAAAATTTAGTGGAAGAGCAAATAGATCACGGGCATACAGTCCCATTTAATAGTCCTTGGAACATACCCGTATTTGTAATAAAAAAGAAATCTAGAAAATGGCATTTATTACATGACTTTTCTAGACAAACTACAAGAGACCCTAGATAAGCAAGCAGACAATATCACCGCTAGATAAGTGTTGCTTAAACGATCAGCCTAAAAGAATGCAAAGATGGACTTAGTGCATTGTTAATTGCATGATCACCTGTTACAAAGATTGCTTGTTTTACCAGAATTGACTGATGCCGACTTTATGAGAGCGATGCAAGTAATAGCTTGAATGCCTATGCCTCCTGACTTTATATCAAAGGGCACGAGAATCATTCAACTGATTTGTTTTTCAGCAGTTGTACCCCATGAAGAGACAGAGGCTGTGGTTCAACTGACCAGTCCGTGATTCTATCAATACAGAAACTACAAAAGATTACCATAAGTGAAATATTTGTTAGACAATCGATATAAGCCTTATTAGATAATGCATCTACGTAATTTAAGTGTTGTATGTTCCCGGTACCGTGTGTAATTTAAACATCCGTAACATGGAAAAATTGTGGATCCAATAGTAATAACCAACATTGTATGACTGTATTCGGCTAGCTGAGAAATGAGTGGGTGTGCGTGTGTGTGTTTGAAGCGCTTCAAACGTTTGTAAGACTTAAAAATTGTTTTTGATTAACCTTGAAAATATATCTCTGGGACCTTTCAATCTCAAATGTCCACTAAGCCGGCAAACAGGTAGATTTACCTGGAGATCTTTGGAATGAAAGGCTTCAGAAAGAAAAGTTTTAAAATACCTAGTAAAAGAAAAAAGTTTTAAAATGCCTAGCAAAACATGCAGCTGTATGTGTGTGAGTGCCCCCCCCACCCCCCGCCCTCCCACCCTTCTCTTTCCTTTCTAAGTTTTTTTTTTCTTTCAGCTTTGCAGCAGTCTAAAGGAGTTAACGGTGTTATCTTTCTAGGAAAATGTTGTGAGAACGCTCTGCATTCCACTGTTGCTCGTCAGCAATTGCTGGGTCCTAGTGCAGACAACCTTTAGGGATAATTGAGGCAATAATAGACGAAAATTCAAAAGCTTCATTACAAATTATTGAGTAGATATTTTACCACATTAACCCCAAAAACTATATTCACTAAAATTGAAATGATTATAATGATAATCACTAAAGGAAGAAAAAGAAGTGTTCAGTTATTAGGCCAAGGCTCAACAATCATTTATATCACAATGATAAATGAATATGCTAAGTGCTGCATAGCAAATATTTTGAATTTATAAGTAGATCTAATAAATTATCCAGAAAGTATTGACATCCATTTACCCAGTCATGGCGTTATTGAACCATCTACTTCTCCATGGAATTCTCCTATATTTGTAGTAAAAAAGAAAACAGGTAAATGGAGATTATTGCAAGATCTTCGAGCAGTAAATAAAACCATGCATCCTATGGGTGCTCTGCAACCTGGGCTACCTAGCCCTATGGCAATACCACCAAATTATCAGAAAATAATAATTGATTTAAAGGACTGTTTTTATACAATATTGTTAAATCCCGATGATTGCCAGAGATTTGCTTTTACTGTTCCTTCTGTCAATTACAGTGAACCTATGGACCGATATCAATGGAAAGTTTTACCTCAAGGTATGGCTAATAGTCCCACTTTATGTCAGAAATTTGTAAACAAAAGTCTTGAACAAACTAGATTGTGTTTTCCAACATTAATTTGCATTCACTATATGGATGATATTTTGTTGGCTGCTGAATCTGTGGAATTACTGACAGCAGCCTATTCTCATATGGAACAACAATTAGAGCGAAATGGGCTGAAGATAGCCCAAGATAAAATACAGCGAACCTTTCCCTTCAAATACCTAGGATTTCAATTGTATCCTAAGTATTTTGCACCACAGAAAATTGCTCTTTCAGTACGACAATTAACAACCTTGAATGATTTCCAAAAACTTTTAGGTGACATTAATTGGATACGGCTGTTTCTGAAACTCACCACTTCTGACCTCAGCCCTTTATTTAAGATATTGGAAGGAAACCCTGACCCTAATTCCCCTCGTGGCCTGACTGAGGAAGCCTCTCAAGCCTTGACAAAAGTAGAAAAGGCCATGACAGATGCGAGATTAAATTACGCTGACATAAATAAGCCTTGGGAATTAATTATTCTTCCCACTAAATTATCTCCTACAGGAGTATTGTATCAGGATGGAATCCTCTGTTGGATTCATGGCCGTCATGGTCAGAATGTTGTCTTAAAATCGTACCCCCATAAAGTTGCAGAGTGTGTGCAACAAGGTCGAAAACTAAGTATAACTTATCTTGGAAAAGAGCCAGTAAAAATAATCTTGCCTTATAAACCTGATCAAATTACATGGTTGCTCAATATGATGGATGACTTTGCCTTATCCCTTGCAAATTTTCCAGGAGAAATATCTAACAAGTACCCATTAAACAAATTACTCAGTTTTGCAACATATCACTCTATTGTTTTTCCCAAAATTGTAAAACAAGCACCTTTACAGGATGCTTTGACTGTATATACTGACGGATCTTCAAATGGTCGTGCTGTACTATTATCACCACCTGATCATTTTGTTTGGATTTTACAGGATGTTTCTGCACAAATGGCTGAACTATATGCTGTTTACCAGGCATTATTAAAATATGCGCAACCTTTGAACATTATTACTGATAGTTTGTATATTGTACAGGCTCTGTGTATGCTTGAAACAGTACCGATGATACATTCTAAAGTAACTTTCATTCAGCAGCATTTAAGTCCCTGTTGCTGCAAAGGGACTGCCCGGTTTTTGTGGGGCACATTCGTAGTCATTCTAACCTGCCTGGTCCTATGGCACAAGGCAATCAATTAGCTGATGATCTGACGAAACCACAAGTATATAATATATGTAAGGCTAAACAACTCCACGAATTACATCACTTATCTGCCCGTACCTTAAGAAAAATGTGTAATATTACACGAGAACAAGCACGATTGATCGTTAAAGATTGCTCCTCTTGTGCTCCATTACTGCCTGCCCCTCACTACGGCGTTAACCCTAGAGGCTTGTTGCCTAATGATTTATGGCAAATGGACGTTACTCATATTCCAGCTTTTGGGAAACTTTCGTATGTTCATGTCACCATAGATACTTTTTCACATTTTTCCGTTGCATCTGCTCTGTCAGGGGAGAAATTATCGCACGTATGTACACATTTACTTCATTGCTTTAGTGTTATGGGGATTCCGAAAACGATAAAAACTGACAACGGCCCTGCCTACATTAGTCAAGGATTCAAAACCTTTTGTCAACAATTTTCTATTCAACACAAGACAGGCATTCCGTATAACCCGCAAGGACAAGGTATAGTTGAGAAATACAATCACCTTCTAAAAACTCAAATTAATAAACTAAAAAGGGGGACATGGGGAATAAAGGATACCCCATTTTCCTTATTATCACATGCCTTATTTGTTCTGAATTTTTTTACATTGGACGAAGATGGTCAGTCTGCTGCTGACAGACATTGGGATTATAAAAATAACAATAAGCCTGAGATATATTGGAAAGATCCAATGGATGGAAAAATACGTGGTCCTGATCCGGTACTAATCTGGGGCAGAGGGTATGTTTGTGTTTTTCCAACAGATGAAACCTCACCCCGGTGGATTCCAGGACGGTGCGTCCGACATGCCAAAAACAAAAATGGGAAAGCTGGGGAGACGAATGAAAAGACTGTCGTTGAGCAGAGACTGGGAGACGAGGATCCGGTTGGTAGCAATGCTGCTGAGCACCCTATGGCTGATACAACACGGATGTAAGGCAGAAACCTATTGGGCTTTTGTCCCCAATCCTCCTGTTATCCATCCAGTCACATGGGAAGAACCAGTGGACATACCTGTATACAATAATCAGACTATATTTATGGGACAATATTCTGATAAACATATTGTGGCCTTTTCGGCAAACTTTAACTTTTCTGGAAAAATAGATGGAAATCCAATGTGTTTTCAAACTAATCATACTGAATTATTGTGTGAAGAAGTGATTGTTCAGCATGATTGGGATACTGATGTGTCAGCAGGGATTCATTGGGCTTTAGATTTTTATTATCCAAATCTTACGAATGGAAGTAAAGGTTCTGGAGTACCCCCGCCGCATATTCCCCCATGCCGAAATTTATCTCCTCCACAGATGGATTTTGCACCATCTTGGAGAGTGTGTCACGCTAATGAAACAACGTGTTCAAATACATCTCTATGTGACTGGAATATAATTAATAAACAATTGCAGCCAATAAATTTAGTTTCTGGAATATGGACAAAAAATAATCGTACATTCTATTCTAATTTATGGAAGGCTGTTGCCGCCATGGGAAAAGTTAAGGCAAAAAACTAAATGTTACATGGACTCAAATAGGATTGGTATGGGCAATGGGAGAGACACAAAATATCACTGAGTTTTATATGCGGGCTTGTGTTCCAGAACCTTATGCGTTCCTAAGTGGAATGTTGACCATTATTAATAATACAGTTAATTGTACCAACTGTCAAATTTCCAATTGCATGAACAGCACTAGTGATCCTTTCTTATTGGTAAAACAGCCTGATTATGTATATTTACCTGTCAATCTATCGCAAAACTGGTATGCGGATAGAGGATCAGAGATATTGGAAAAGGCAACGCAGCAACTCGTACACGGGCATAAAAGAATGATTGGACTAATAATAGCAGGAATTACAGCCTTAATTACTGCTATTACTGTAACAACAGTAGCCTCCATTTCTTTGACCACAAGTATTCAAACAGCCACGTATGTCAATGAGCTATCAATAAACATATCAAAGGCATTCCAAAAGCAAATCAATTGGGATGAGAAAATTGAACTACGTTTGAATTCGCTTAAAGATACTGTTGATATTATGGGGAGACAATTGCAGATCTTAGCAACTCGAGAATCCCTTTTGTGCCATGCAAAGTATCGTACTATTTGTGTAACTCCAGTGAAATATAATTGCACTGTATTCTCATGGCAGAAAATCCAAAGTCACTTACAAGGCATTTGGGATAATGCCAACACTTCCTTGGACCTGGACGAATTGAGGCAACATATTCAAGATATGTTAAATTCTCATAAGATAGATCTATCTGTAGCTGAACAGACAGAAACATTTGTCAATGCTTTAAAATCTGCTTTTCCATCTTTTGAATCTTTCAAACAAGGGATTTATGGCCTGATAATAATTGCTGTTGTAATCTTGTTGGGACTAATGTCTTCCCTGCCAGTTTATCTTTCAACGCATGGGGACAGCCTGCCCCTGTGCCCTTAAGACTTCCTCGCTGAACAATGTCCAACCTTCCTAGACTCCTTTGCCCTTCAGGGCTGCTCCCCAAGGGACTCTGTCAACAAGTCTCCTAAACAGGCTGAAATCTGCCCTCCAGAAATCCAAGGTGTCAGTTCTGCTGCCCCACCTCCTCACTTCTCCAAGAATCAAAACCTATCATTTTTCTATTGTTATGCCCATGACAGCCTCCAACCATCACATCACCCAGAAGTCCTTCTCTGTTCACAAACAACAGGTCCAGTGGGGTACCTTCCTTAGTTGGCTCCCTCACCATCTGCCTCAGGAAGTTATTTACCCCCTTAAAAAAAAGGCATGTTCTCATGTCGTCATGGTGGGGCGACTCATATAACTGGAGTACGGCTATGGTGGGGTATAAGCTTTTCAGGCGGGACAGGAAGGGTAGGAGAGGAGGCGGGGTAGCCCTCTTTGTAAGGGAGGACTTGGACTCCATTGAGATGGATTGTGGCGATCAGGAGGTTGAGTGCCTGTGGGTCAAAATCAGAGGAGCACACCAGAAGGTAGATTTTGTGATGGGAGTCTGTTACAGACCACCCAGCCAAGGAGAAGCAGCTGATGAGCTCTTCTATAAACAGCTGCGGTCAATCTCTAGATCCATGCCTCTCATTCTTGTGGGAGACTTCAATCTGCCTGATATCTGCTGGGTGTACAACACAGCAGAAAGGAAGCAGTCTAGGAGGTTCCTGGAGTGCGTGGGAGACAACTTCCTCGCACAGCTGGTGAATGAACCAACAAGGGAAGGTGCCCTCCTGGACCTCCTGTTGGTGAACAGAGAAGGCCTTGTAGGGGATGTGGCAGTAGGTGGACACCTAGGACTAAGTGACCATGAGATGATAGGGTTTTCTGTTCTAGGTGAAGTGAAGAGGGTGGTTAGCAAGACGGTAGCATTAAATTTCCAGAGGGCAGACTTTGATCTCTTCGGAAGGCTGGTTGGCGAAGTCTCATGGGAGACAGTACTCAAGGGCAAGGGAGCCCATGAGTGCTGGGAGCTCTTCAAAAAGGAAAACCTAGCAGCTCAGGAGAAAGCCATCCCCGTGGTCCAGAAAAAAAGCCGTCAGGGGAGAAAGCCAGCTTGGTTGAATAGAGAGATCTTGAGTGATATCAAGAAGAAGAGAAATGTTTATGGGCTCTGGAAGAAGGGACAGGCCTCTTGGGTGGACTACAGGAGGGAAGTGAGATTGTGTAGTGAGGAGAACTATTAGACATTCTGGGGGCCTGAAAGGGTCAAAGACAGAATAATGAAAGCCAAGAGCCTGGAGAGCAATATTCTGTCTGGCCTGAAAGGGTCAGGAACAGAGTATCATGCCAACAACAAAGCTGCTCCTCCTGAAAGGGAGGTTGTGGACTATCAGGGCTCTTGGCAACATGCTTAGTTTCTCATCATTCCAGGGCCCGAGTTAAATATATTTCAAGAACACCTGCAGGTCTAAGATAAGACCAGCACAAACAGAATAATGTGTGAATCCTTGAACAGACACGTAGTCCCTCACTTGTAGAACTTGCAGAACTTGTATTCTCACGGTAAGAATAACCGTAATGTAAACAGTGCACTCAAGCTTGGTAGAAACTGACAAGCTCTCCCAGGAGAGTATAAAAACTCTGGTTAAGGAATAAAGAATTGCTACTTGCCACCAGAGCAGTAGTCCGTCTAGTCTCTCTAAGACGTCCCTGTGAGCTGGTCTCCGTCAGTGTAGGGAAAAAATCAGAAGGGCTAAGGCTCAGCTAGAAATTGGATTGGCCAAGTCTGTGAAAGATAACAAAAAATCTTTCTACAAATATATAAATAATAAAAGGCGGACTAGGGAGAATATACAGTCCCTATTGGACACAGAAGGAACAACAGTAACAGGGGATGAGGAAAAGGCTGAGGTACTTAATGCCTTCTTTGCCTCAGTCTTTAGTCGTAAGGAGGGTCGTTCCGTCTGTGTACTAACCCAGGAGCTAGAGGAGCATAATGAGGCTCCCGTGATCCAAGAGGAGGTGGTCAGAGCCTTGCTAGCCCGACTGGACAGTCACAAGTCTATGGGGCCAGACGGGATTCACCCAAGGGTATTGAAGGAGCTGGCGGATGTGCTGGCCAAACCCCTTTCCATCATCTTCCAGCAGTCCTGGAAGACTGGGGAAGTCCCACTGGACTGGAGGCTGGCTGATGTTGTGCCCATCTACAAGAAGGGTCGCAGGGAGGACCCAGGAAACTACAGGCCTGTCAGTCTGACCTCAGTGCCAGGGAAAGTCATGGAGCAGGTGATCTGGAGTGCTATCATGAAGCACATGCAAGAGAACCAGGTGATCAGGCCCAGTCAGCATGGGTTCACAAAAGGCAGGTCTTGCCAGACTAACCTGATCGCCTTCTATGACAAAGTGACTCGGCTGCTGGATGAGGGAAAGGCTGTGGATGTGGTCTTCCTGGACTTCAGTAAAGCCTTTGACACAGTTTCTCACAGCATTCTGCTTGAGAAACTGTCAGCCTCTGGCCTGGACAGGCGCACACTCTCCTGGGTGGAAAACTGGTTGGATGGCCGGGCCCAGAGAGTGGTGGTAAATGCTGTGAAATCCAGCTGGAGGCCAGTGACAAGTGGGGTTCCCCAGGGCTCAGTGCTGGGTCCAACCCTTCTCAATGTCTTTATCAATGACTTGGATGAAGGCATCGAGTGCACCCTTAGCAAGTTTGCGGACGACACTAAGCTGGGTGGAAGTGTGGATCTGCTGGAGGGTAGGGAGGCTCTGCAAAGGGATCTGAACAGGCTGGACCGCTGGGCAGAGTCCAATGGCATGAGGTTTAACAAGGCCAAATGCCGGGTGCTGCACTCGGGGCACAGCAACCCTATGCAGTGCTACAGTCTAGGAGAAGTCTGTCTAGAAAGCTGCCTGGAGGAGAGGGACCTGGGGGTGTTGGTTGACAGCCGACTGAACATGAGCCAGCAGTGTGCCCGGGTGGCCAAGAAGGCCAATGTCATCTTGGCTTGTATCAGAAACGGCGTGACCAGCAGGTCCAGGGAGGTTATTCTCCCTCTGTACTCAGCACTGGTGAGACCGCTCCTTGAATACTGTGTTCATTTCTGGGCCCCTCACCACAAGAAGGATGTTGAGGCTCTGGAAAGAGTCCAGAGAAGAGCAACAAAGCTGGTGAGGTGGCTGGAGAACATGAGGAGCAGCTGAGAGAGCTGGGGTTGTTTAGCCTGGAGAAGAGGAGGCTGAGGGGTGACCTCTTTGCTCTCTACAACTACCTGAAAGGAGGTTGTAGAGAGGAGGGTGCTGGCCTCTTCTCCCAAGTGACAGGGGACAGGACAAGAGGGAATGGCCTCAAGCTCCGCCAGGGGAGGTTTAGGCTAGACGTTAGGAAAAAATTCTTTACAGAAAGGGTCATTGGGCACTGGAACAGGCTGCCCAGGGAGGTGGTTGACTCGCCTTCCCTGGAGGTGGTTAAGGTGCGAGTGGATGAGGTGCTGAGGGGCATGGTTTAGTGTTTGATAGGAATGGTTGGACTCGATGATCCAGTGGGTGGGACCAGGATATGTAAGTAATCAACTTAAGAAGTTTTTCCAGACCTGGGGAATAACACGTCACAGGCATACTGCATTCTCCACAAGGACAGGCGATAGTAGAGCGAGCCCATCAGATGCTGAAAAATATGTTATTAAAACAAAAAGAGGGGAATGAAGGGTAAAGCACCATAGAACAGATTAAGGAAAGCACTGTATGCATTGAATTGCTTAAATGTGAGAGAGAATTAGGAAATAGTATAATCACCTATAGTAAGGCATTTTTTCATCTTTACAAACAGAGGGTCAGCAGCTCAACAAGGAAGGAGCCAAGGTATTATTAAAATCTTTGGAATCAGGTCAATGGGAAGGACCATATCAGTTAATAACATGGGGTCGAGGATATGCTTGCATTTCGACAGGTCAACAACCCAAGCGGATGCCAGCACAGTGTGTCCATCCGTATTTAAGCAGAAATGGTAATTCTGATGAAGATGACAGTGATACTAACATGGACAGCAATAATGCTGGGGCTGTATCAGCACTCATGGATGGGACAAGAAGTTTGAAGATGAACAATGGTTGAAAAACTTGTTATAAAGGATTTTTGGGTCAGAAAATTTGCTTGGTGGATAAGCATTAACAAGCTAGCTAAAAGCTTTAATCAAAATCGCTTTTCTTTGCATTAGTACATTTCTGTGTATCTGTAGTAAGATATTTCTATGCCTAATCATGTGTTTATCATGTTTTCTGTGAGAGGTACAACGAGCAATTGATAGTCCTTCAAAGGCTGTGATGATTGTAAACAAAGGAGCGGGAGACGCCGGCATAAAAGATTCCACTGTCGGGCGTGTGCTGGGACAAGCGGCCGATGCCTTGGCATGCCTGTGATATTAGCAGCAAGCACAGAGCAAACGACCAGTGTTCTCATGCTTGCTGGCTTGTTGAGAGCTTGGAATCTTTACCAAGACCCGTGAGTTAATAAGGAAAGAATGCATTAGACGGAAAACATGAAGATAAGGGGCATGTCGGTAGTAAATAGTCGGTTGCACTCTATCACTGTTGCTGTGGGATTCTTAGAAGTGGAAATTCACTGGGGTAGGTGTTAGCTGAGTAGAGAAACACTATATAAGGCTTTGCGTCTGCACAATAAAGTGATCTCGTTTGTTGCCTCAGAATGGTTTCCGTGCCTCAATCACTACACTTACCTATAAAGGAGTTCCAAGAATATGATCACAATGAGAGACAACCTTATTTCTTATATTTTGTATTAGTTTCTAACAGAACTCAGGCACAAATTATTAACGGCATTATTAATGGACAAAAACCTAAAAGATGTTTCTGGATTCCCTGTTGTCAGTTACAAATTCAAAATTAAATCAAAATGCTTAATTTCACACAAGAATTTGCACATTCAGGACATCTACTGTTTGCATTATACAAGGAGTTAAATGATCAAATGTTTAGTGTGTCTAGGTTAGTAGCATACAGCATAAAACCTGCTGTAGAGAACCATGAGAATTTTGCAGTCTTCAGTACCTTTAATACCAAGAGACAGGAACAGCAGATATTGGACTGCTCAGTCCCTGAGCTGCTAGTCTAGTGAACCAATGTCAAATGACATTTTGATAACAAACAATGATAGTAGTCCATTCTGTCAGAGGTTCAGCTGTGTGCAGTATGCAGAAACAAGATACTATGACAGTGCTTCATTTCTGGAATGCTGAGAAGCTGTATTACTATCTTGCAAAGCTCTACTGACCAAAACACAAATTGCAGATAGTGATTTTCAACATTTAGCAACGTTAGACTTCCACGGAAACAGCAAGATACACCTTATTGACCCCAGTTCAACAAACCAACCTTCAGATTGTAACTGCAAACCATTCATTTGGATTTTAAACTAATTCCCCTTCCCCAGTTTCCTCACATGTGCACCAAAATGTGCAGTCCCTGCCCCCAGCATATGTACTGGAAAATACTTGGCAACTTGAAAAGAGATCACCAGTTATAATAAATTTTAAACAGTCTCCTTGAAAGACATTAATATCCTGTAAGTTACTATTATTTTCTAAATTTAAGACATTATCTTGTACCTTCCCTTCTGGAACCTAGCTGCAGGAAATCATTGATATAAACAAGAAAAAGGAACTGAAGGTGCTAAAAATTAGCTTTTGTGCTAATCAGTGGTGCACCTCCAGAAATATATTTTCCCTGTGCAGTTGATACATAGCATATGTATTTCTATAGTAATTTGATCCTTATGACTGTTATTTTATACAAACATGCATATTAAATGTTTAGGTAAAACAATCTTATGGCTTAAAGTTAATGCATGTAAAAGTCTTTTTTTTTTTTAAAAAAAAAGAAAGGTTTATTTTCCACAAGTAAGAAAACCAGGAAAAATTAAATTGTTTTCCACAGTTTTCTTAGAGTCTGTAAGGACATATTAAGCACCAAAACAAAATAAAAAGAATGTAAACCACCATAGAATATAATCTATAAAGCAAACATTTAATATTAAACTTTGTTTCTCTAATGCTTGGAGTTTACTTTTATCCCCTAATTCAGATCAAGATACTGCATCAAATATTGGGCTACAACTATGAACCTATAATTCCTCTGAACAACTAACAGAAACATATAAGTGGGAAGCCTTTATTTGATATAAGGTTTTAGAATTTTTCACTCTACTCTTTCACACTACAACATTGGTCAATTCTGCTTCATGTATAATTTTCCATTATACTGGGGTAAGTACTTAAATGCTAATTATATCAACAATTGTTCCCTACCCTGTCAAAACAACAACAACAACAAAAGTAAAATCACCAAATGCCCTTTTATGCCAACATTCTTATCAACTTTTAAAATTTTGTTTGGTTGGAGACAGTAGAAGGAAGGACCATCCACAAAATTGGCCAGCATAAGACATCACTTGGTTTCCAATTCTTGGTTATCAAAAATCCAAACTTCTGAACTGAATCACTTAAAATGTGACTCATTTTATTCACCCTGTTATAATTTTTGAAACATGAAATATCTTCCATGTTCTCATAAAGACCACTTATGGAAAAGCCTTATTTTGTCATATTTATGAAACCTTAAAAATAAGGCAGAACGTGTAAGAATAAACACAATACAGAAACACCAGCTTTCCCTCTCCCCCTCCCTTCTGAACTGTTTTATTGCACAAGGATATACACAATGGATTAGTTTTGAAGTAGTCAACATCAGACATGTCTCTCTGACAATAGGGTTTCTTTACATGATTTCTGAAAAGGAAATTTATGCTTAGAAATCTCTAGCATAAAAGCAGTGGTTAGTTAGTGGTTAATGGCTTCATCATTCTTCCATCATACCTAAAATGAAAAGGACTCTTCTATAGCAGAGTTCTCAGGAAAGTGTCTAGCACAGAGAAAACACCCCTCTGCCCACTCATTAGTACAGTAGTGTTTCAATGCTGGGGGTTGGAAATCATGCTACACAATGCTACTTTCCTAAACTGGGTGAATTCAGGCAAAATTTGTCCAGAGGACACTTTTTTTTTTGCATCACTGCTTTTTCTTGAAATGTATAAACACGAAAAGCTTGGAAATTTGCATCTCATTCATGGTTATTCAGTGGCTACATTTTTAGTTCTGCAAAGGCCAAAAGTGCTGAAGAATTGTGTACTTAAGAAAACTTAACTCAGAAATTAATATCAGTATGTCGCTTTTCTGCATGAAGCTTCTGAAAGCCCTACATCCACAGAACTTAAACACATACGCAGGCAAAACAATTTAGTGGTTGCTATAAAGTTTCAGGAAGCAGTAGAGGTAAAAGAGTTGAAACCTTATTCTTTTATTTTTAGTATACAAGTTTAAAAAAATTACATTGCTAAAATGGTAAACACCACTTTGAAAATTCCTAGAAAGCATTAGACTAGGGAAGAGTGCTGCCAAGGAAAATTACCTTCCAGGTCTGCAGCTCAAGGAAACAGCATGATAGAGAAGTCAAGGCACCTCCCCTGAGCCTCCTCTTCTCCAGGCTAAACAACCCCAGGTCCCTCAGCCGCTCCTCATAAGATTTGTTTTCCAGCCCCTTCACCAGTTTCGTCGCTCTTCTCCAGACATGCTCCAGGCCCTCAATGTCCTTCTTGGAGTGAGGGTCCCAAAACTGAACCCAGGATTCGAGGTGCGGCCTCCCCAGCACCGAGTCCAGGGGCACAATCATTTCCCTGCTCCTGCTGGCCACGCTATTTCTGATGCAAGCCAGGATGCTGTTGGCCTGCTTGGCCAGCTGGGCCACTTCAGCTGCTGTCAACCAGCACCCCCAGGTCCTTCTCTGCCAGGCAGCTTCCCAGCCACTCTTCCCTAAGCCTGTAGCACTGCATGGGGTTGTTGTGACCCCAGCGCACGACTCGGCACTTGGCCTTGTTAAACCCCATACAAGTGGCCTCAACCCATGGATGGATCCAGCCTGTCCAGGTCCCTCTGCAGAGCCTTCCTGCCCTCAGGCAGATCAACACTCCCATACAACTTGGTGTCAATCTGCAAGCTTACTGAGGGAGCACTCAATCCCCTTGTCCAGATCACTGATGACGATATGGAACAGAACCAGCCCCAGCACTGAGCTCTGGGGACACCGCACAGTTAGAACAGAATCTCCAAAACCCACTCGTGACTGAGTCAAGGTGAATACTGACAATCCTCTTGTCTAGAAAAAAGGTTAGGAGACTCTGTTATAAACTGTGATGGCTTTGATACTGGCCAAGATGTTTTTTAAGATAGTGAGGATTTTCATCTATAGGAAGCATGCTAAGGGAAAGAGTCCAAAATCCAGTCTACTGTGCAGACTCCCTAGAAGGCATTACAATTAAACAGTGCAGAACATGACCATGTCCCTTCCAAACTATATTTAGTATTCTAGCTCTGGCCCCCGTTTGATTGCCCATCATCATCTACTAAAGTAGATATTTCAAGCACGTGCTTATATATTACTGACTGCAACTGTAAGCCTGTCCTTTGGTGACATTTTTCTGGAAATTATTTAGAAAATGAAAAATAATCCTTTAAGTGTTGTGTGCATGTGATAAACAGTAAATGCAGCTCATCATAGCTTGAAAGGGTGCTTTATTTTGCTTCAGTACTGATTCAGTCCAGTTCACAGAGAACACATTACTTAATACATATCTTCACTTTGTAAGAGAAATAGGCATGAACACATGAGCATTCAGTCACCAGCTTTTTATAGCTAGTCAACTTCTGCCTCTAAAGCATCATGTATGGCACACAGGTTTCACTAACATCCCATATAGGAGCACTGCAACATCATCTCTAGAAACACAGGAGAGGAAGATGTAAATCTCAAGTAAATCTCTGTTTTAAAGGAATGAATCCCAGAATAATATATGTTCTTACCTGAGGCACAGGTTCAGGTTCAGGCTATGACAGCAATATTCACTTTAAGCAGCCATTGAAAGCTGAGGACTCAGAGCAGCCAAAACTCTCTTAAAAACTAGGTCTCTGTGAGCTGCAGTAGCAGCTAATAGGAAGAAAGGTATCTGAATTTCAGCAGAACAAAGCAGCCACTTATGTTAATCATTTTATTAGAATCTGAAATAACAACAAAAGCAAGGAGCGTTATTAAATCAGTTCCTGTTAACCTACCAAACCGACCTTCATGGTTGGATCTAAGATTTGGAAGCACTCATGAGGCTTTGGGTTTTTTAAAGCACAAAATAGGACTCAAGGCTCCACAAAATCATCTATTTCCACTGCACATGCAGGCTTATGCCAGGTGGTCTACCAAAAGATACTGTAACTACTCACAAACCATTTGTGATTCATATCAGAGTTCTTTGATACACCCAATACAAGCTCTACCCATCACAGACAGAGGTTCCATCTTTAAGAAAAATAAAGCTGATAAGTACTGTAGGCAGTTATCTTCTACGTGAATACAAAACTAAACAACAAACCCTCCCTCTGGAAGAGATTAAAGAAGGACAAACAATCCGATCTCCTTCTATGACAAAGTGACCCGACTACTGGATGAGGGAAAGGCTGTAGATATATCTTCTTGGACTTCAGCAAAGCCTTTGACACAGTTTCTCACAGCATTCTGCTTGAGAAACTGTCAGCCTCTGGCCTGGACAGGCGCACACTCTCCTGGGTGGAAAACTGGTTGGATATCCGGGCCCAGAGAGTGGTGGGAAATGGAGTTTACTCCAGCTGGAGTCCGGTCACAAGTGGGGTTCCCCAGGGCTCAGCACTGGGTCCAGCCCTGTTCAATGTCTTTATCAACGACCTGGATGAAGGCATTGAGTGCACCCTTAGCAAGTTTGCAGATGACACTAAGCTGGATGGAAGCGTGGATCTGCTGGAGGCTCTGCAGGATCCAAAGGGATCTGAACAGGCTGGACTGCTGGGCTGAGTCCAATGGCATGAGGTTTAACAAGACCAAATGCCGGGTCCTGCACTTGGGGCACAACAACCCTATGCAGTGCTACAGACTAGGAGAAGTCTGGCTGGAAAGCTGCCTGGAGGAGAAAGACCTGGGGGTGTTGGTTGACAGCCATCTGAACATGAGCCAGCAGTGTGCCCAGGTGGCCAAGAAGGCCAATGGCATCTTGGCTTGTATCAGAAACGGCGTGGCCAGCAGGTCCAGGTGTGGCGTATTAAACACACACGGACTCTGCTTTCATTTCAAGCTGAGACCAAGTTTATTGTTACAACCTCATCTTTATACCTTAGTGAAATGTCAACAACAGTCCTGCAAGTCCTTCATAAAAATTTCCACAGCTGTTCTTCTCCTTCCCAGCTCCTCGTGACCACTGTTATTGTTTCTATGCCTTCTTGTTTTTGCCACTGATGTTGTATTTTCTCAGGCTGGAGGCTAGCTGGTTATCAAAGCTCTCTGCAGTTTTATCTCCATAGGCTCTGCAGCATTCATGGTCATTCTTGCTCAGCATCTCTTCTGACATCTCCCCCTTTTTTGTTTTCATGAACTACTAATATTTGTCTTAACACTCTATGAATCAAGCTCTACACTAAATTAATTAAGCAAGGCACACAAATCAATATGCTAGAAAAAAATCAAGTAAAATCTTAAAACCTATCATGGCCATTTTTATAATCCAAGGTTCTATTCCAACAAAAAATCCTGCACGTGTATTCCACTCATTCTATATTTGCAATTCTTCTGTTAAATATTCTAAGGTGTTAATACTTTAATGTATAAATTCTGAATGATCTGATAAATATGTCAAAACACTAGATAAAGCTGCCAATGAGGCATTTGTTTGATGATGCTGAGCCAAAGTATGGTTTAAAATCATAGAAACATTCGGAGTTAATCATATGAATTTGCCTAATGTACATGGGCCTCCTGAAATACAGGAAGGAATATCTGCCCATGCTCTGTCTCCTCAAATAAAATACAGTTCTCTTGGTGATTGCAGGGAGATGTTGTTGGATTTGGATATATCTGCAGATATGTAATTACATCATATAATATAATTTCAACACACACTAAGTAAGGAATTAACATTTTATATAAGAGTTACAATTTTGTTTATATAACTAAAACATTTACTAAAATCTACTTTTATCATACCTAATAAAGAACATCATCTGTCGGCAAACTTACTAAACAGGTGCTAAATAGTTTGGTTGGAGTTGCTACCGACAAACACAATGAATCTTGCTGTGCTGCATTTGCTAGGGTTACCCAGATGTTTTCTTGGGATTGTGCGGGGATCCATGGAATGGTCGTTGCTCAACACGAAATTCCCACAATTATTGCAATGCAGGTCGCACACATCTATGCTGGCATCCATTGCAGCCCATGATCTGTAGAAACACAAGCATACCCTCACCCCCACGTTATTAATGGCCATGGACCTTCTCATTGTCTCGTTTCTAAATTACGTATCATTACTTTAGCTTTACTCATGATATCATTTGATTTCATGATAAAATGTCGCTCTATCAGGGGAATATTGTCTTGGCAAGGATTTAAAAAATTTAGAACATACATAGCTTTTAATAGTCTCTCTTGAGGGGCGTATCCCATGCTCCCCCTTTTTTGTTTTAACAACATATTTTTTAATGTACCATGAGCTTGTTCAGCTATGGCTTGCCATGTCGGTGAGTGAGGAATGCCCGTGACATGTGTGATTGCCCATTGTTGAAAAAAGGATTTTGTTATATTAGAAACATATCCTGGGCCATTGTCTGTTTTTACCTGTGTGAGTTTGCTATTTCCTTTAAAGATTCCTCTGTATGTGCTGTTGGCCATATTGCAATTGAATACCTGTCAATCGAAACATGTACATATCTCAATCTTCCAAATTCAGGTATGTGAATAGTATCTTTTTGCCAAATTTGTAAAGCGCTTAGTCCCCTCGTGTTGGCTCCTCTAGGCTGTAATGGTGTTATTTGTTGATAATCTGGGCATATTTTATTATGTTCCAGGCTAATTTTAATGAAATTTTAAGTTGCCTACGTAGTGCCTTGGCAGACTGGCGATAAGATTATGTGAATCTTGTTGTGCTTGTTGAATAATGTTTGGTAGCGGGCCCTGGACTGGCCCTGCTGTCTGTCTGCTATTCTGTTCCCTTCGACTATAAATCCTGGAAGTGATGTGTGACTCCGAATGTGCATCACGTAAAGTTCTGCTCTTCTAGCTGTGACTTGAAACCGTAACTGCTTTAACATTTAAAAGCAATCACTCATTATTTACCTGTTTTAACCATCCTCTTTCTATATGCTGCAGTACTCTGGCTACATTTTGTGAATCTGTAACTAAATTAAAGGGACTATGATGTCATTCAAAGGCTTTAGCACTGCATATAATTCCACTATTAGTGTTGATCCTTCTACTATATAAACTACACTTTATTTGCCCACTGTCCATTTTCTTTCCACGTTAGTACTGCTCTTCCTGTTTTTCCTGAGCCATCAGTAAATATTGTAGGGCCGTTAACCGGTCGCTCTCTACATAAGGGCTTCTGTTCTATTTGTAATGTTTGCAGAGAGGAAAACAATTTATGACTCGGTAAGTGGATATCAATAATTCCTGGATAATCTGTTAGAGCTACCTGTAAATTCAAAATATTTGCCATGCATCACTTAGCATATTCTTTTGTCATTGGGATATAAATGATTGTCAGGTCCTGGCCTAATAACTGAGTTCTTCTTTTTCTTCCCTTGGTGATTATTGTTGTAATCATTTCGAGTCTAGTTACTACTGGGTTTTGGGGTTAGTGTGGCAAAATATCCACTCAGTCATTCGTAATGAATCTTTTGAATTTTCCTCTATCATTGGCTCAATTATCCCTAAAGGTTGTCTGCACTAGGGCCCAGCGGTTGCTGATGAAGGACACTGGAATGCAGAGTGTTCTCACAGATTGGCATTCCCCTAGAGAGATAACACTGTTAACTCCTCTGGACTTCAGCAAAGAAGCTGAAAAGAGAAAAAAAAACTTCGAAAGGAAGGAGAAGCAGGCGGGGAGGAGGCACTCACACACATACAGCTGCAAGGCTGGGCTTTATCAATTTTTTTTTCTCTCTCTTTCCTTTTTTTATGTTTTGCTAGGTATTTTAAAACTTTTCCTTCTGAAGCCTTTCATTCCAAAGATCCCCAGGTAAATCTACCTGTTTGCTGGCTTAGTGGACATTTGAGATTGAAAGGTCCCAGAGATGTATTTCTAAGATTGATCAAAACCAATTTGTAAGTCTTACAAACATTTGAAGTACTTCAAACACACACACAAGACCACTCATTTCTCAGCTAGCTGAATACATTCATACAATGTTGGTTATCACTATTGGATCCACAATTTTTCGATGCTATGGATATTTAAACTACACACGGTACCGGGAACATACAACACTTAAAATATGTACATGCATTATCTAATAAGGCTTATATCAATTGTCTAACAAATATTTCACTTCTGGTAATTTTTTTTTTTTTTTTGTAGTTTCTGTGTTGATAGAATCACAGACTGGTCAGTTGAACCACAGCCCTCTGTCTCCCCATATGTGATTTCCTTCATGGGGTACAATTGCTGAAAAACAAATCAGCTGAGTGATTCTAGTGCCCTTTGATATAAAGTCAGGAGGCACAGGCATCCTAGCTATTACTTGCATTGCTCTCATAAAGTCAGCATCAGTCAATTCTGGTACAACAAGCAATCTTTGTAACAGGTGATGATGCAATTAACAGTGCACTAAGTCCATATTTGCATTCTCTAAGGCTCATTGTTTAAGCAAAACTTCTCTAGTGGTGATATTGCCTGCCTGCTTATTTAAGAACTCTTGTGGTTTGTCTAGAAAAGTCATGTAATAAATGCTATTTTCCAAATTTAACCCTTAATGTTCACTTCTACATAAGATGCTGAGTTTATAGGGACTAAGCCAAATGTATTTCAGGGATTCAAATGCTTGCGAGCCATGCTCTACAGAGTCAGCTTGAAACACAGCTGCTTTGAACAAAATTAAATACACTATCCAGCTATCCTTTGGTATTAATACTAGTGGAAATGGTGTTCATAACACTAGTGGAGACAGCATCCATACCCTTTCTTGAATGATTCCAGTACAGCCTGCATCTATGACCCCAAGTAAAACAAAGATTCCCAAACAAATTATTGATAATCACTCTAATTACAAGGCAGTAAAGCCACCCCTCAGTGGTCCTTTTACGTTCCGTGGTATTGTGTGAAGTGTGGATGATTGCAGCACTACTGCGATGGTGGTGATCATGTCTATCTAGGTGCTGCCTCTGGTTCTTGCTCTGAGGTGAGAGCTGCTGGTTGCCGTGGAGGCATCTGTGTCGGTACGTGCCTCCGAACCATGCTTTGCTCCTGGTTTTCTGACAATACTGTCCCGTTCTTATCCCATTTTGATTTACACCAACTGGCAAAATGTTTGCCCTTTCCACACCGAGGGCAGATTTTAGGCCTTCTCTCCTGGCATTGCGTGTGGCAGTCTCTTTTAAAATGTCTCTCCTTGCCGCGTCTATAACAGAATGTCTTTCTATCCCAGTTTACAGTCAGGGCAGCAATCATCAGCTGTGCTTGATAGGTAAATGATCCCAGCTGCTGTTGTAGGAGTTTTCAGACCACACCATATCTTTCTACTTTCATCATTAGGATTTTTGATCACTGATTACAAAATTAAGGCTTCTGTAACTGCTCAGTTGTCTACCTGCTGTTGAGCACATCCTTCATTCTGTCTATAAATGCCACATACAGGTCATACCTGTTTCAACTTTCCAACATCCAGTATCTTTATGAGTATTTGATAAACCAAAAAGCCGCACCTGTTGTAAGATCACATTATTTAAGCTGTCTTGATTCTTGAACTGCTACCAACGTTGTTTAATCGAGTAATTTCTTATTGTATCTGTTAACAGTCCCTTCTGTAATGCTGAAACTGCCTGGGTTTTGCGGTGGCAGCAGTGGCGGCGAGCGGCCTGCCCCTCAGCCCGGGGCAGTGGCCCCCCGCTGTGCAGAGAAGTTAGTACTTTCTGATTCTCGCAGCCCTTCGATCCCAAAGGACCGTCCTGTGAGCGCTGTAAATCCCCCGAGGCTGCTGTAGCTGCTCCAGTCGGGGCCGCGGGAGCTGGAGGGGTGGGGTGGGGGGCTCTGGAGCAGTTGGTACATTCTCTTTCACAGCTTTTGGAATCTCCTTTATCGCTTCGTCACTAATTAGTTCACAGCGCGGACCGCCGTCCCGCGCACAGATCACAGGCAAAGCTTGCAACATTTCAACTTCCCCGCGCCGCTGCGCCTCCCTCCTGGCTTGTGCCCCTCGGTCTGAGGGACAGGGGGGAGGTGGATCAGGCTCCTTGTCGGAGTCTATCGGACCCGGATCAAAGGGTTTGCCGGCCCTCCCGTCAGGGGGTGCAGAGGCAAGCGCAGCCAGTTTAGGGGGGTGGGGGGTTAGTGCAGTTGTTAACGATCCTGCACTCGGCTCGGAATTATCGCTCTGCTTTTTAGAGCCAACATGCGCCTTTAATGCTTCAAAAATTTTCCACCAGGAACCAAGAAACTTAGTAGCTGATTTCAATAGTTCAATTAGACAATTGTTGTCATATTTAATCCCTCTCTTGGAGAGGATATGTTGGAGGAGTTTCACTACTGCTTGTTCGTCTTTCAAAAGCATGGAACCCATCCCCTCCCCCAACCACCGCTACTTGCCTGCAGTGGATCTTTGACTCTGGAGTCTTCTTTATTTGGACATGCGTCTTACTCCAATCTTCAGCAGTGCCGGAAAGTCATCAGCAGTGCCGGAAAATTTCAATCATCAGCAGTGCCGGAAAAAGTTTTCAGCCGGTCCTTCCACCCTCTACCGCATCTTTAGTCGTTCAGAGCAACTTCGGCAGGTAATCCGAGGGTCCCTGTTCAGGCACCACTTGTTGACAGGAGCATCACGAAATCAAACGCAGAGATCAATGTGATCAGCGAGTGTTCACTTTATTGAGCTTAGCTGTTTCTTTATAAACCCTTTTTGGTTACATAACTGGGTGCCCACAAGGGTATCTACAGTGTATTATTGGTTAAAGGTAGCTGTCCATAAAGCTATTACTAACATATTATTGGCTAAACTACCACACATGCTAAGAAACCAAGTTACACTAAAATTAACTATGTTGATAGTTCTCTTTAATTGTTTTTCTTTCAGCTGGCACTCGTTCCCACTGAATTAGCTGCTGTATTCCTTTCAGCTGGCATTTGTTTATCTTTTGGCTCTCTGTTTCAAGGCCTTGTTAGAGTTGTTCTGTATCACAGCATCCAGGCCTTCTTCTCTGTAAAATGTTCCAACAGGGAGGCTCTGTAAAGGGTTCTGAACAGGCTGGACCACTGGGCAGAGACCAATGGCATGAGGTTTAACAAGGCCAAATGCCGGGTCCTGCACTTGGGGCACAACAACCCTGTGCAGCTACGGACTAGGAGAAGTCTGTCTGGAGAGCTGGCTGGAGGAGAAGGACCTGGGTGTGTTGGTTGACAGTGACTGAACATGAGCCAGCAGTGGCCCAGGTGGCCAAGAAGGCCAATGGCTTCTTGGCTTGTATCAGAAACAGTGTGACCAGCAGGTCCAGGGAGGTTATTCTCCCTCTGTACTCGTCCCTGGTGAGACCGCTCCTTGAATCCTGTGTTCATTTCTGGGCCCCTCACCACAAGAAGGATGTTGAGGCTCTGGAGCGAGTCCAGAGAAGAGCAACAAAGCTGGTGAGGGGGCTGGAGAACAGGCCTTATGAGGAATGGCTGAGAGAGCTGGGGTTGTTTAGCCTGGAGAAGAGGAGGCTGAGGGGAGGCCTTACTGCTCTCTACAACTACCTGAAAGGTGGTTGTGGTGAGGAGGGAGCTGGCCTCTTCTCCCAAGTGACAGGGGACAGGACAAGAGGGAATGGCCTCAAGCTCCGCCGGGGGAGGTTCAGGCTGGACATAAGGAAAAAATTCTTCACAGAAAGGGTCATTAGGCAATGGAACAGGCTGCCCAGGGAGGTGGTTGACTCGCCTTCCCTGGAGGCGTTTAAGGTGCGGGTGGATGAGGTACTGAGGGGCATGGTTTAGAGATTGGTGGGAATGGTTGTACTCGATCATCTGGTGGGTCTCTTCCAACCAGGTGGTTTTATGATTCTATGATATGCCTGTAACGCTTCAAAAACATTCCGCCACAGGCCGAGCAACTTAGTAGCTTAGTTGAACTCCGATCTTATCCCAGGCCTCTTGATTGAATGCTGAGCAAACGCCAAAAGATGGCTCATGATCCCGGGCCCATGTCAAAAGCGATTTAAGATCACTAATATCTAATGTTTGGTTTTGATCTTTTAGAATATGTTTAAATAAGTCAATTACATCTTTCTGTTCCTGGGTTATCGTGTTCCCCATCCCCTTATCGGCAGCTCACCTTCCGTCCAGTGGGCAGGTGTCTGGCGCACACTCCAGACTTCGTTTCAGCCCCTCCAAATGTTCTGCCGATTGTACGCCACTGGACTGTGCTCCTAACTCAGCCTCCATTCAGACCCGATACGGGCAACATTTGTGGCGTATTAAACACACACGGACTCTGCTTTCATTTCAAGCTGAGACCAAGTTTATTGTTACAACCTCATCTTTATACCTTAGTGAAATGTCAACAACAGTCCTGCAAGTCCTTCATAAAAATTTCCACAGCTGTTCTTCTCCTTCCCAGCTCCTCGTGACCACTGTTATTGTTTCTATGCCCTCTTGGTTTTGCCACTGATGTTGATTTTTCTCAGGCTGGAGGCTAGCTGGTTATCAAAGCTCTCTGCAGTTTTATCTCCATAGGCTCTGCAGCATTCATGGTCATTCTTGCTCAGCATCTCTTCTGACATCCAGGGAGGTTATTCTTCCTCTGTACTTGGCACTGGTGAGGCTGCTCCTTGAATCCTGTCTTCATTTCTGGGCCCCTCACCGCAAGAAGGATGTTGAGGCTCTGGAGCGAGTCCAGAGAAGAGCAACGAAGGTGGTGAGGGGGCTGGAGAACAAGTCTTATGAGGAATGGCTGAGAGACCTGGGGTTGTTTAGCCTGGAGAAGAGGAGGCTGAGGGGAGACCTCGTTGCTCTCTGCAACTACCTGAAAGGAGGTTGTGGAGAGGAGGGAGCTGGCCTCTTCTCCCAAGTGACAGGGGACAGGACAAGAGGGAATGGCCTCAAGCTCTGCCAGGGAAGGTTCAGGCTTGACATTGGGAAAAAAATTTTCATGGAAAGGGTCATTGGGCACTGGCAGAGGCTGCCCAGGGAGGTGGTTGAGTCACCTTCCCTGGAGGTGTTTAAGGGATGGGTGGATGAGGTGCTGAGGGGCATGGTTTAGTGATTGATGGGAATGGTTGGACTCAATGATCCAGTGGGTCCTTTCCAACCTAGTGATTCTATGATTCTATGAAAAGGGACTATGAAAGACACTTTCAGTCTGAAGTGTGTTTCATGTAGCTTTGATTTTCAAAGCCATTTTAAAAGTTTTGTGCACTCAACTTGCTCCCAAATACTCCACTATTTTTACTGACTTTTCCACCTAATTATTTTTCTCTCCTCCCAAACTGCAACAGAAAATGAGAAAACATTACGGGGGTGAGAGAGAGAGAGACCATGAAAGCAGTGAGTTAGCATACACTATCAAGTGCAGAAAGTATTCTGTAACTTGTCAAATATGAGAGTAACACAGCAATTTTCATTTTCCTCCCTCTGCTTAAAGCAATAACATTTTGAAAATATTTAAAAGAAAATGTCCAAAGTTCATGCCCAAGCACCTCAACATTTTAAACACAGCATCTTACAACTGAGGGAACACCGTTTATCTTTTTATTTGTAAACCAAAGTTTGAAATACTTTATAATGTACTTTTAATTTAATTTTTCTAAAGAAACTTCATTTAGGAACTGAAAGAACAGTGTGCCACTAAATGTTAAGGACCATATTTTAAAAACCTTTATTAAAAAAAAGGTTGTACAGGTATGATGAATTTAAGTTGTATTTTAAAGTTAACTCCTTAAGCATCTAAATGATTTAAAATGAAGTGCAAAATTGGAAGTCCAGTCACAGATGTGGCTGTAGAGTTGTGCTCAGGATAACAAGAGGTCTACCCATGACAGGCACAGTTGCACACTCATAATCTAACTTAAGTCTGTCTCAGCCATGAATCCCTCAGATCTGAGTGACACAACTGATTAGGTAAGTTTTATCTACTTTATGTAAACTCTCCCTTTCTAGTAAGAAGGATATTAACTAAAGCTTTCAGTTAAGCAATAAAACCTTTCTAATTAGCAAAAAAAAATAAAAATTACATGCTTGCTCTGTTTCAGGCACTTTTAAGATTATAGTTTATTTTCTGTAGGTAGAAAGCTAGTATACAGACTAAGGGATCTGTTAAATTTCAACTCTAGTTATATACCATATAGTATTCTTGCTCTGAATATTAACCAAAAAAAGTTTCTAAACACCTGTAAGCCCCAGTATAAATCTTCATTCTTATGAGAAAAAAAAAAAATCAATGCTTAATTTGTTCAATGTATGATTTTTACACTGTGAAACCAATGGGAGATAACAAGCAGTGGCAAAGAGGTAATACATTTTAAAAAGCCAAAGTATTATATATATTTTTTAACAATATTATGCCAATCAGCATAATTGTATATAAAAAGTTAAAATATAGCAGTGTCCCATTTACAGAAATTTTGATCATCTGAACTGCAGTCATTACTTGCTAACCATTTATATGCAACACCTGCTGGGACTGACTTTTTGGTTATAAAGTGTAAAATAGATTACAAGGTTTAAGAGACAAACATTAATTTGTGTCCAAACAAAATTAAAAATTGCACTCAAGAACTGTACTGGTCACAAGCCTCTTCCATAAGGGGGTGGGGAAGAAAAATAAAGTACAAACAATGATAGGAAGTGGTGTCTTTCTATACACTAATTATCAAAGGCAATGCATAGACTGAGAATATCTGGATGGCAAACTCTGTAGACACTGGAAACAGCTTTCACATACATGCTCTTTACAGGAGGCCTTTATTTCCAGTAAATGACGATGGCTGATAGCAAATAAGGGTCACCAGGTATACAACTAAGTAGATCTTGCAAAATACTAAGATGGGGCAGTTGTTTATATGCAATTTGAACTATATACACAATATAATGGAATGTATCCCTTCCACAACTGGTTTATGAAACAAATGGGAATTTCTGCACTAGCCTTATGACTCAGCTATCTATCTAATGAAAACATAATGTACGCAAGAGACTTGCATGAAAGTTAAAATTTGTGGAGCATTTTACAGGAACCATTGACAAACCTGCTTAATGGCATTTCTGCTTTTAAAATAATTTTGTTAGATAGAATTGAAGCAATGTCTGTGTATAAAATCGTGGAGACATTTTACAGAGAAGAAGGCCTTGATGCTGTGGGAGTTGTTGATACCAAGCAACTCTGACAAGGCCTTGAAACAGAGAACTGAAATATAAACAAAGGCCAGTTCTGTGGGAAAAAGAGACAGCCTTCTGATAAACAAAAGCCAGCTGAAAGGAATACAAGAGCTAGTTCGGTGGGAACAAGTACCAACTGAAAGAAAAACAAAGGAAGAGAAATATCAACATAGTTATTTTTAGTGTAACTTGTTTTTTTAGCATGCCCAGTAGTTTAGCCAATAATGTTAGTAATAGCTTTATGGACAGCTAACTTTAGCCAATAATACACTGTAGAGACCCTCGTGGGCACCCAGTTATATAACCAAAAAGGGTATATAAAGAAACAGCTAATTCAATAAAGTGTCTTCGATCCATCAGATTGAAGTCTGTGCATTAATCCCCTCATAAAATGTCCTGACAGACATTTCAACATTAAGCTTTGGTGATTTTAAAAGGATCTTTTTTGATCTGTTATGAACTGTACTGCAGAAGTATTGATGCATGCACACATTTGTGTCAGCTGAGACTAGCAATCCACTGCATGCACATTTCCCCCTTGAGGTGCTTTCCATGTTAAACCACTTCAATAATAGTAAGATGAAAAATAGATTAAACAAAGTATTTCAGATAACTCAAACTGAATAGGAAATAGAATGCCAATATGGCAGTAAAATCTTTTTCTGTTGTTTTTTAACAGGAATATCTCTTGTACCAGCAGAATCCTGTATACAGTATAGATACACAGAAAAGGAGGGAATACACCACTTATAATTCTCATTAAACAAGAGTTGATTCATCATGTAAGAAGGTACAAATTACAGAAAGCATGAATAGTCAATAGAAGAGAAACAACTGGTTTACATGAATGGAGAACACTGCAGGCTGAACGCAGCTATTTTGTGAAAGCTGCTACAACAGCCCACAGAATCTCATTTGTGTTGGTTTTCATACATTCAACCTCAGGGTCTAAATCCAGAAGCTGCCGCACTCTCTTTGTGGCTAAATCATACTGCTCATCCAAAAGGGGGGCGAAAGCGTTCTCCAGAACATCTGAAGCATGGGCTAAATAAACAAGTGCCAGCAAGCGCTTGTCCATGCGGTGAGGGTCATTCACCCATTTGTCAAGAACTGCTTCTTGAACCTTCTTGATGAGGCACTGTTTGATATTGTTGTTGGTGAGAGGGTGTGTAGTCATGTCAAAAAGAAGGAAGTTCTGTTTCTCTGTTGTCAGTACACCTTTTTCCACTAGATTTTTAGCTAACCGTTCACGGACATTTCGCAATTGGTAGTGCAACTTCAGTGGGTTCCATGTTTCACCTAAAAAAACAAGAAAAAAGACAAGAGTCAGGCAAAAGTTTAAGCTGTACTATTAGAGTGATTCTCCTCCCTGCTGCAGAATCAGCTGACAAATTCATATAGCTGACTATTATACTGTTATTGTGCTCATGTCAGCATTTCTCTGATCTTTGACCTACTCAGATATATGCATACAGGCAGACACCACAAGAGCATCTTTGAGGAGGTTCATTGTGCACTTAAACTTTGGACAAAATGCTACATAACCCTCATAGAATCATAGAATAGTTTGGGTTGGAAGGGACCTTAAAGATCATCCAGTTCCAACCCCCTGCCATGGGAAGGGACACATCCCACTAGATCAGGCTGCCCAAGGCCCCATCCAACCTGGCCTTGAACACCTCCAGGGATGGGGCAGCCACAGCTTCCCTGGGCAACCTGTTCCAGTGCCTCACCACTCTCATGGTGAAGAAATTCTTCCTTATGTCTAGTCTAAATCTGCCCCTCTCCAGTTTATACCCGTTCCCCCTCATCCTATCAACACAAGTCTTTGTGAACAGTCCCTCTCCAGCTTTCTTGTAGGCCCCCTTCAGGTACTGGAAGGGCGCTATAAGATCTCCTTGGAGCCTTCTCTTCTCCAGGCTGAACAAGCCCAACTCTCTCAGCCTGTCCTCATAGAAAAGGTGCTCCAACCCTCAGATCATCTTTGTAGCCCTCCTCTGGACCTGTTCCAACAGTTCCATCTCCTCCTTATGTTGAGGATTCCAGAACTGGACACAGTACTCCAGGTGAGGTCTCACAAGAGAGGAATAGAGGGGCAGAATCACCTCCCTCGACCTGCTGGCCATGTTTCTTTTGACGCAGCCCAGGATACTGTTGGCCTTCTGAGCTGCGAGTGCACATTGCCAGCTCATGTCGAGCTTCTCATTGACCAGCACCCTCAAGTCCTTCTCTGCAGGGTAGCTCTCAATCACATCACCCCCATCCTGTACTGAAAACAGGGATTGCTCCGACCCAGCTGTAGGACCTTGCAATTGGCCTGATTGAACCTCATGAGGTTCTCAGAGGCCCACTTCTCCAGCCTATCCAGGACCCTCTGGATGACATCCCGTCCTTCCACTATGGCAACTTCACCACTCACCTTGATGTCATCTGCAAACTTGCTGAGGGTGCACTCGATCTTGCTGTCCATATCATTGATGAAGATATTAAACAGCACCGGTCCCAGTACAGACCCCTGAGGGACACCACTAGTCACGGATCTCCATCGCGACTTCAAGCCATTGACCACTACTCTCTGAATATGACCATCCAACCAATTCCTCATCCACCATGCCATCCACCCATCAAATCCATATCTCTCCCATTTAGAGAGGAGGACATTGTGGGGAACTGTGTCAAAGGCTTTACAGAAGTCTAGATAGATCACATCCGTCGGTTTACCCATGTCCACTGCTGCGGTCATCCTACCATAGAAAGCCACTAAGTTGGTCATATAGGATTTGCCCCTGGTGAAGCCGTGCTGGTTGCCATTAATAACCTTCTATGATTCTAAGAAGGCAGAGAAAGCAGGAGGGATTTTGCTAATTTTTGAAACTTTTACTTATCTGTTGTTACAAGAAATAGATTTAGATAGGCGACTTCAAGTCTCATTATCCCCTACCTTCCAAAGTCATAATTTTGACAAAACAATTGACATTTAATATTTTTGGCAATAATTTATTCAGTTTACAGAAAGAGCGGTGTGCAAAGTACTCATCTTGAAGACTTTGTTTTGAACAAGTAGAAGTATCTAATAATTGAAAATATTTGTTACACTTCGACAATTAATGGAAAAATGGAAAGAACTCCTGACTCTTTATGACTAATGGTCAAATCACCCTCAATTTTTACATCTGAATAGTGAGCTCCTTATCATCTTTCTTTATCAAAAGATATGAATACTGAATCCATACAGCTATACTCCAAACTTCCACTAACTCTCATTTCCAATTACAGAGAAAGGCAGTTATATCTCCAGAGTGCAGTCCTGATTTACTTCAGAGTCAGCAGAAGACACCTCCTTCACAGAGTAGAGATGTTCTCGGACATTTCCACCTAGATCCTTTCTGTACCAAGTCAAAAGCAACAGTTACTTATATTTGATTAAAGGCTACAATCAACAAGAGATTACTCCAGAGGAAAGACTAATTAGCTTTTTTGTATACTTCTTCCCCAGAATCTTAAAGTATAATCTCTAGTGATGCCAAATAATTAGCTTTACTGGAGAAGGGGGGGAAGCAAATACATTATGTTCAAGGCTTACCACTAAGCAGTTCAATCCAATTTTGTACTGTTTCAGGAGGTTGGGTCTCTTTTATGTGTTTCAGAGCTTCATCAAGCAGAACATCCCCTGTAGGAGCATCTGACTTGCAAATCACCTAGGACAGAATAAAATGCAGTCAGTATTTTGAGTTAATTCATATAAAATAAACATCCAACAATAAAACCTGAAAAAAATCTACCTGTTATCAGAACTGAGGAAATTTTTAAGGAGTGAGGAATCTTCTCTAAGAATATGCAAGTTTAAAAAATACCTAGTTGTTAAAAAAAATATTTAGGATTTTAATTACAAAGCTATATTAAGTCTTAATTTATCTATAATCTAAATTAACGTCAACTGACGAAACCGACAGTATTAATAACATGCTTAATACCTAATTTTTAAGGGAGATAATCCACTAACCTGGCCAAGTCCTTCACTTCCTCCCCAGAACAAAGTATACTACAGTGTTAAATTGCTCTCTGATGGTAGTCAGTTTTACTGCCTCAAGTCAATTCATTCAGAATACTGCAGTTAAACAATTAGGCGATGTGAAATTGAGAAATCAATTAGAAAGTGAAAAACGAAGGAAAATTGGTTTTTTTCCTTCCATCAATCCTAGCAGCTCAGGAGAAAGCCATCCCTATATTCCGGAAAAAGAGCCGTCGGGGGAAAAAAACAGCTTGGTTGAGCAGGGAGATCTGAGTGAACATCAAAAAGAAGAGGAATGACTATGAACTTGGAAAGAAGGGACAGGCGTCTTGGGTGGACTACAGGAGGGAAGTGAGATCATGCAGGGAAAAAATCAGGAGGACTAAGGCCCAACTAGAAATTAGATTGGCTAAGTCCATTAAAGATGATAAAAAATATTTCTATAAATATATTAACAATGAAAGGCGGACTAGGGAGAATATTCAGTCCCTATTGGATGCAGATGGAACAACAGTGACAGGGGATGAGGAAAAGGCTGAGGTACTTAATGCCTTCTTTGCCTCAGTTTTTAATTGTAAAGAAAGATGTTCCCTCTGTGTACAAACCCAGGAGTTAGAGGAGCAGAATGAGGCTCCCATGATCCATGAGGAGGTGGTTAGAGACTTGCTTGCCCAGCTAGACACCCACAAGTCTATGGGGCCGGACGGGATCCACCCAAGGGTATTGAAGGAGCAGGTGGATGTGCTGGCCAAACCCCTTTCCATCATCTTCCAACAGTCCTGGAAGACTGGGGAAGTCCCACTGGACTGGAGGCTGGCCGATGTTGTGCCCATCTACAAGAAGGGTCGCAGGGAGGATCCAGGGAACTACAGGCCTGTCAGTCTGACCTCAGTGCCAGGGAAAGTCATGGAACAGGTGATCTGGAGTGCTATCATGAAGCACATGCAAGAGAACCAGGTGATCAGGCCCAGCCAACATGGGTTCATAAAAGGCAGGTCTTGCCAAACAAACCTGATCGCCTTCTATGACAAAGTGACTCGGCTGCTGGATGAGGGAAAGGCTGTGGATGTATCTTCCTGGACTTTAGTAAAGCCTTTGACACAGCATTCTGCTTCGGAAACTGTCAGCCTCTGGCCTGGACAGGTGCACCCTCTCCTGGGTGGAAAACTGGTTGGATGGCCGGGCCCAGAGAGTGGTGGTAAATGGTGTGAAATCCAGCTGGAGGCCAGTGACAAGTGGGGTTCCCCAGGGCTCAGTGCTGGGTCCAACCCTTCTCAATGTCTTTATCAATGACTTGGATGAAGGCATTGAGTGCACCCTTAGCAAATTTGCACATGATACTAAGCTGGGTGGAAGCGTGGATCTGCTGGAGGGTAGGGAGGCTCTGCAAAGGCATCCGAACAGGCTGGACTGCTGGGCTGAGACCAGTGGCATGAGGTTTAATAAGGCCAAATGCCGGGTCCTGCACTTGGGGCACAACAACCCTATGCAGTGCTACAGACTAGGGGAAGAATGGCTGGAAAGCTGCCTGGAGGAGAAGGACCTGGGGGTGCTGGTTGACAGCTGACTGGACATGAGCCAGCAGTGTGCCCAGGTGGCCAAGAAGGCCAATGGCTTCTTGGCTTGTATCAGAAATGATGTGGCCAGCAGGTCCCGGGAGGTTATTCTCCCTCTGTACTCAGCACTGGTGAGACCGCTTCTCGAATCCTGTGTTCATTTCTGGGCCCCTCACCACAAGAAGGATGTTGAGGCTCTGGAGTGAGTCCAGAGAAGAGCAATGAAGCTGGTGAAGGGGCTGGAGAACAAGCCTTATGAGGAACAGCTGAGAGAGCTGGGGTTGTTTAGCCTGGAGAAGAGGAGGCTGAGGGGAGACCTCGTTGCTCTCTACAACTACCTGAAAGGAGGTTGTGGAGAGGAGGATGCTGGCCTCTTCTCCCAAGTGACAGGGGACAGGACAAGAGGGAATGGCCTCAAGTTCCGCCAGGGGAGGTTTAGGCTGAACATTAGGAAAAAAATTTTCACGGAAAGCGTCATTGGACACTGGAACAGGCTGCCCAGGGAGGTGGTTGAGTCACCTTCCCTGGAGTTGTTTAAGGTGCGGGTGGATGAGGTGCTAAGGGGCATGGTTTAGTGTTTGATAGGAATGGTTGGACTTGATGATCCGGTGGGTCTCTTCCAACCTGGTGATTCTATGATTCTACATATTGATGGATAAAAATAGGTTCAAGACAACATCTATAGATTTTGCAGCTCTGAAGAACATGTTGACCAGCAACACTAAGTTTCATTCACTAACAGTTAAAATACATGTATAAGGCAAAATATTTACATACCAATAAACCCCTTAATATGCAATAATAAGTGCAATATCACTTAGGTAATTTTGTTATTTAATAAATTCCGAAATTATTTGAGTTCTTCCCCCAAGAGAGCGGAAAAAATAGTCATTCACAATAACATAATAAAATTTAAGAATTTGAGTAACTGGTTGTTTACCAGAATAAGTGCTTATATAAACTATGTACAAATATCATTTTTTCTGGTTAGAAAAACAAGAGTACCAAACTAAAACATACAGACTTAACTAGTCCAAGTGAATATGTTTGAATAAAACCAACAAATTTCTATTTTTCTCTATGAAAGGAAGAATTACTACTGTTTCAAAGCTATTTATGAAAATGATTAAATCTGGTAATTTAAGTAGTTTTACAAGTTAGCACTTTATAAGCATCAGCAAAAAGACAATAGGCAATTGACAGAACAAAATAACATATTAAAACAATTCCACATATAGAAGAGAAGCACCAGGTAAAGATCTTATTTTTAATCAAGCGTCACAGTAGTCAGAAAGGTGTCCTGGAAAAGCTTTGTGTCCTATTGAAATATATTCCAAACTCAGTTCTGTTCCATAGTTCCAATAATCCTTACTACAAACAACAGAGGAATAAAATAAAGTTTCATAGCATCTGTAGATGATGCTGAAATGAGTTGCAATGGTAAAACAGCTTCAATACTGGCAGATGATCCCAAACTGGAAATGTCTACAAAGTAAATGAGATGAAATTAAAAAGAAATGCCAAGTAGTATAGTCAGGATGAGAAAACAGACGACAAATATAAGAGATCTAATAAATGACTATATAGTTCAGAACAGCAGAAAAACCGTCTAGTAATTCTAGCAGTAAGTAGACTGTGAGCCAAATGAATCAACAAAAGCCAAATCTTTTGATAAAGTAAGAATTTAATTCTAAGCTGCATTAACTGGAAATTGCTGGAGAGATCTTTGTGAATACCTGACAGGTCATAGTTGGAATAATATGTCCAGTTTAGTTGGTGTCTATAAAGCACAGAAACTAAGATTTTAATGGAAATAAGTAAGAATGACCCAGTCCACAATGACAGGCTAAAAAGAATGTTTGTTAAGATCTAAAAGAAGCATGTAAGATATTTTTACAAAGAGGGTATCAAACAGTAGTTTCAGGTGGCTACTTTGGGAAAAATAAAAGACATTAGTTTATTCTGGATATACAGAAGATGAAGGATGTATTTTCATAACCTTCAACAGGCAAAATAAACATTCACGGAGGTTCCTGAATTACATTCACTGGGGAATTTTAAGACTAAACATCTGCCAAAGAGGGACCAGAGAAACCTGATTTTCTGTTTCTCCATCAAGATTAAATGGTCTCTTGAGATACTGTCCAAATCTCTAATTCTGGAAGCTGAAGATCACTCCAACCATAAATATCAGAGATTTGGTTTTAAAAACAAAGCTACATTTTAATCATAGAATCATAGAATAACCAGGTTGGAAGAGACCCACCGGATCATTGAGTCCAACCATTCCTATCAAACACTAAACCATGCCCCTTAGCACCTCGTCCACCTGTGCCTTAAACACCTCCAGGGAAGGTGACCAAGCCAATCCCTATTTGAAATGAAACACACAACAGTGCCTATATATCTTTCTGATTTACTAGCATCACTTAAAATCTTTATTAATCACATATAATGATATTGCACATCTTCCAGTTTTATATCAAGATTGAATTTTGGAAGCTTCTCTTTTTAATTATACAGAAGCATATTTTAAGGCTGGTCTTTAAGCCACTAGATTGTGGCACTTAATAGCCAGCCTTCAGATATACCTTTAATAATTAGCCCAAAACCACCCAACTTAGATATCTTTACTTCCCTTCTGAAGGGAACGGAAGGCCCGATCTGCAGACTGGACCCATTTCATAGGGAAGTCTGCTGCCTACCTGGGGCCTCGTTAGAGATGTGCAAAGAAAGCTTCCAACTCTGGTCAGGCCCATGGATTATGATCCACTGTTGAGTTTCCAAGTAGGCAGCAATGAAACCCCAACAGGAAACCTGAGGACAATTAAGAGGGACTGCAGGGCCTTGGGACGAATCCTGAATGGATTGGGGGCACAGGTAGTGTTCTCCCCTGCCATTCCTATTCCAGGGAACGATGAGGGAAGGAGTAGGAAGAGCCAGGAAATAAATACCTGGCTCCGAACCTGCTGTGAGGAGCAGAACTTTGGGTTCTTTGACCGTGGGTTGGCCTGTACAAGAGCAGGCCTGCTGGGAAATGATGGGGTACAAATGGATACTCACCGAGATGCTGGCAGGGCTCATCCATAGAGCTTTAAACTAGGTCTGAAGCAGGAGGGGGACGAAACCAGACTCGATCGAAAATAGCCTGGGGATGGCACTCCAGTGTCTGGGGAACGGTGTGGCAGCGAGGCCCTTTGCTCTGCCACCTCAGAGGAAGTGGGGAACAGCACTCCAAGTGGCAGCAAAGACACAAAGGTTATTGATGGGTTAGAAACGACAGTGAGGAGTCACTTCGGAACTGAGACTATTCCCCTCAGGAGCGTGGCGGGATCAACAGCCCAACTGAAGTGCGCCTACACCAATGCACGCAGCACGGGCGACAAACAGGAGGAGCTGGGGCCATTGTATGGCAAGAAAACTATGATATAATCGCCGTCACGGAAACGTGGTGAGATGACTCACATAACTGGAGTGCTGCCATGGCTGGCTATAAACTCTTTAGGCTGGATTGTAGAGGAAGGAGAGGCAGTGGGGTAGCCCTCTATGTTAGAGAGTGGTTTGGTAGCCTAGAGCTCAGTGATGGTGATGGCAGGGTTGAGTGTCTATGGGTGAAAACCAGCGGAGCACCTAACAAGGCAGATTTCGTGGTGGGAGTCCACTATAGACCACCCAGCCAGGATGAGGAGGCTGGTGAGATATTCTACAAGCAAGTGGGAGAAGTCTCATGAGCGCTAGCCCTTGTCCTTGTGGGAGACTTCAACCTACCAGCTTGGAGATATTTAACAGATAGGTAGACAAAATGCTCAGGGATACTGTTGAGTAGTGGACAGGGATGGTTGGACTTGATGATCTCAAAGGTCTTTTCCAAAGAAGTGATTCTATGATTCTTTTAAAAAATGATTTTCCAGCAATATTCTAGTTTCTTTGATGTTTCCAATGCGATTTGTTTCACAGTAGCCTTAGTTATACTAGATCACTTCAGCCTGCTGCAGTTGATAACCTACTACTCTCCATCTCACTTTAACTGGTAAGATGTGAAGTCATCTTTTTGACTCGTTTTATTAAAAAACACACACCTTACTGAAGAGACATATCAAAGATTTTTTTAGACAAAGTTTAGACAACAGTTTTTCTTTCTTATTTGTGGTAAAGATACATCTTTCTACCACTGCAAAGAAGTTTAAGAAGCTAGCCTGAATATAATCTACCATGACAGTATGAGCATAAACATACAGGTATTTATCAGAATGAGCTGTAAGGAGCATAGACTCTCCCATTCAACACAGTAGGGGCTCCACAAGCTCTTAGGAAGCCACAATACACAGTGATTTTGTTTCCAAGTTTACTGTTCTCTGCAGGCAAGCATACAGCACGGTTCCTTCTCAATTCTCTGCTACATTGCATAATTACTGCATAGATTCTTCCTTCACCTCAAAAAAAAGTTTTTTTGTTCACAATTCAAAAGTATTTCTCTTCCAGTCCCTTTCCCAGCACATGCAGAGAAGCATCAGGGGAAGCCCAACCACCTCTCTCCTATGCTCGTGGGTCTGCTCTTTCTTGAAGGAGTCCAGATGAAGATGTGTGACTAGTGGTGCCCCTCAGGGGTCCGTACTGGGACCGGTGCTGTTTAATATCTTCATCAATGATATGGACAGCGAGATCGAGTGCACCCTCAGCAAGTTTGCAGATGACATCAAGGTGAGTGGTGAAGTTGCCATAGTGGAAGGACGGGATGTCATCCAGAGGGTCCTGGATAGGCTGGAGAAGTGGGCCTCTGAGAACCTCATGAGGTTCAATCAGGCCAATTGCAAGGTCCTACAGCTGGGTCGGAGCAATCCCTGTTTTCAGTACAGGATGGGGGTGATGTGATTGAGAGCTACCCTGCAGAGAAGGACTTGAGGGTGCTGGTCAATGAGAAGCTCGACATGAGCTGGCAATGTGCACTCGCAGCTCAGAAGGCCAACAGTATCCTGGGCTGCGTCAAAAGAAACATGGCCAGCAGGTCGAGGGAGGTGATTCTGCCCCTCTATTCCTCTCTTGTGAGACCTCACCTGGAGTACTGTGTCCAGTTCTGGAATCCTCAACATAAGAAGGAGATGGAACTGTTGGAACAGGTCCAGAGGAGGGCTACAAAGATGATCTGAGGGTTGGAGCACCTTTTCTATGAGGACAGGCTGAGAGAGTTGGGCTTGTTCAGCCTGGAGAAGAGAAGGCTCCAAGGAGATCTTATAGCGCCCTTCCAGTACCTGAAGGGGGCCTACAAGAAAGCTGGAGAGGGACTGTTCACAAAGACTTGTGTTGATAGGATGAGGGGGAACGGGTATAAACTGGAGAGGGGCAGATTTAGACTAGACATAAGGAAGAATTTCTTCACCATGAGAGTGGTGAGGCACTGGAACAGGTTGCCCAGGGAAGCTGTGGCTGCCCCATCCCTGGAGGTGTTGAAGGCCAGGTTGGATGGGGCCTTGGGTAACCTGATCTAGTGGGATGTCCCTGCCCATGGCAGGGGGTTGGAACTGGATGATCTTTAAGGTCCCTTCCAACCCAAACTATTCTATGATTCTACGATTTTTTTCCTCTCTCTTTAACAGGTGAGCTAAATTAGAAAAAGAAGCTACGATCCTGGTTCTTCAGAGATGATGGTACTTAGCCTTTCTGCAAAGAATATTTCTGAATTCCAATTTTTCAGTGATTTATAATGTACTTGTAAGCAACTGCCGAGGTAATTTCAATTAAACAGGATATTTCATTTTCATTTTCCACAATGCAGCTTTGCAATTAAGCAATATTAAAGATGAAGCATCTCTTGCACTGATCCTTAAGTAAATGTCATTATTTAGTTTTAGTACTGTTATGGTCTGAGCTGAAGCAGAATCAGTTTCTAACTTTTTGCCTAAGCCTCGTCTGAGTGACTTCAGTTTGTGAGAGTGAACTGCATGTTTTCAGACAGCGTTTCTCTCTACAACTGATAACACGGGGCACTGGTGTGCAGAAAGGCCACCGCTTACACTTATCCCTATGGAAACCAAGGCCGTCCTCGAGCTGGTGGAGCTGTAAGGGAAAGGGGCGGAAAAGGGTGGCACTTGCAGGGAGAGGCAGACAGGAGAGGTGATCCCAACCCAACCAACAGAGGATTCCATCCCATAGACGTCATACTCGGGATAAAACTGAGAGATCACGAGGGTGTCACTCTCATCTGTGATGGCCGATGTTCAGTGAGGACCTCGTCTGTCTGTTTGTCCCCGATCTGTGCTTTCCAGAATCCAGTTCCTGAGCCCAGCTCCCTCCTGCCACTGAGTCCAGCCTGAGATCTTTCCCAGTGCCTGCTTTGCAGAGTCCATGGTGACAAATTCATTGTGTGTGTGTGTGTAATTTCATATATTTGTATATATTTCACTATTTTCCTATTAATAATATTTCACTTTTTATTAATATTGTTTCATTAAAACTGTTTTAGTTTCCAACCCACAAGTCTCTCTCTTTTCTCTTTCCCCTCTCCCTGTGGGGAGAGAGTAGAATTGGGATACAAATGCCCTGTGTTTAGCTGTCAACCAGGCTGGGGGGGATGAGGGGGAGCTAAACTGAGACAAATACAAAAATTCGTTCATGCATTAATCACTCAGAACTGTGAGCTATAAAATACTGAAGTTAATCCACCAAGGATTTGTTGGGATTTCTTTTAAGAACTGTAATTACTGGGTTTGCTTTCTGAGACCGTAAGATAGCATAGGGTACCATTTTCTAACTTCAATAACCATTAGTCTTAGAAATTATTTATACATAAACCTCAACATTCATTTCTTTGTTTCTAACAGTGATATCAGCAGACAGAACTCCAAAATTATGTAATGATTACATACTCTGAAGGCAAATTTACAAGGATGTTGCAACATAAAATACGTCATGTTGATTTGCAGAATTTTCACTAATGTTCAGTAAGTCCTTTTCTGCCAGTATCTGTCTCATTTGTCTCTCTATGGCATTCAAGCATGGATTTAATGCATCTTGATCACTTCTGAAGTTGTGTCTTAGAAATCACAAAATAATCAGCAAAGATCCACCTGATTTAATGCCTGAAGTGGAAAACACTGTAGCTAGCAATCTTTGAAGTCACCTTTGTGACCAAGGTCACCTTTAGCTGGTTATAAATCCGTACTACTGCCCAAAGAACACTCTATCCTCTTCCACATTACTGCTTGTGCCAGCATCTTCACTTGTGCCCCACCTGATGACAAGATCAAGAGAGTATTTTATATAAAAACTAAACTGATCAAAGAAGTGAACTGGTGTTCAGCCAGAGTGGTTACCTGACAAGGCTGCACAAACACTAGCATCAACTCGAAAGTGACTCCAATAATAAGCCTCTTTGCAAAGGCAGGACTACCCTTCTCAGTTGCAGCACAGGCTAAAGTGGCTGAAGCCTAAACTCCTCCCTTCAGACCATGGCTTGAAGTTACAAGGTTTTGAGTCACAAATCAAAGCCTTAGTTTTAATGAGATTTTACCTTTCCACAAAGTCATAGAATGGAGCAGGGGCAGGGAGGGAGAAAGACTAGCCTGAGGGGGCAGAAGCTATATAAAAATCGTATTACCACTGAAATTCCACCTCACTGAATCACAACCTTGGAGGGAAACTAGACAGATCGTTCCACTCACTAAGCATAGTATTTAATTCACAGAGAAAGCTGAGGGCAAGAGGAGCAAAGCCTGCAAAAGGGGGACAAGAGAGACACAAGGGAGACACCTGGTAGAGTTGAGACAATTAAATCTAGCAAACACAGAAATGAGACTGAAATTTAGTCTTAATGCAAGACTTCAAAAAAGGTATAAAACAACACAAGTCATTCATGAGAAAGATTTCTAAATTGAGAAGGGTGGGGCAAGTGGAGAAGAAACATCATATATCAGTTGTTAGGGATTTTATTTGCAAGAAATTTCTTAAGCAGAAATCAATCTTCATTTGAATTTTATATTAAGCCTTTTTCATAGAATCCTGCAAAAAGAAATATCTCTATTGCCTTACAACGGCAGGAAGAGCAAAGCATTTAATATTGGGTAGCTTTTCGCTCTCCTTAAACAGTGGGGGGGGGAATAAAAATTGAAAGACACAGACCAATCCACTCCCCAAAAAATCACATGATAAGATTAAAAAAAAGGAAAACAATATTTTTGCTTGTATTCTTTATTGAAGATACCCATGGGTTATTTTTCCATTTTCCTAAAAGGACACAGTTAAAATTTCAGTTAGAGCTGACAAGGTTTGTGTTTAATGAAAATAACAGCTAAAGAACATTCCTGAATGTCAAAGGAGCCAAAGGCTTTGGAAAAAAAATGTGCAAACTAATCAATGCTGAATATGCTTAAATTAATCTAAAAGAAGTAGAAGCTGTTTGTCTGAACAGAGGTTCAATTCTTCAGAAGAGGAGGAAGCTGGAAGAAGATTGGGGAATTTGTAAGCTTTCCTTCAAAAATTTAACAAGGGATAACATTGACAGGGAAAGAGAATTTATTTGTGATGGATAGACAACATTTGACCATGTTTTCAATAAACTTATTTTACAAGTATCCTCTAATGCTGATGAAGTAAAAAATTCTTCAGTGTGACTTAGAACGTTTTGTACTAAAGAGAAAAATCCAGTGGCAAAAGTAATAAATAAAGGCACCTCAAATCTTCAGCCTAATTCAATAAAGAACCTTAAAAGGTTAGTGAGTACAATTTTAACACTGGTCACATGCTTAAACTAGATACAGTTTTGTGTTCTCAGGGGCCTAAGGTACAAGGATCATTTCTTCCCCATGCATTGCGAACACTAACTGCAACACTGTGTACAGTAGAATTAAACTGGTGACTTGCAGGATACATCTGGCAGGCTGTCAGCCATCCCTTTCAGCCCCAACCCACATCTCGACAATATTGAAAAATCCAATTCCTTCAGCAGATTACAACTGGTGCCACTGGCTCTCAGCAGCAACTGCTGCCACAGCACCCAGGACAGAGCCACTGCCAATTGTTTGTGCAAGGTTCCCAACAGCAGCAGGAGCACAGCAAGAGAACAAACAGGAGTACAGAACAAGTACAGAAGATTTTATGGGGCACTTCAGCTCACCATTTAAACTCTTTAGGTAATAGCTCTCTGCATCTAACTTAGGTCACTACTCAGAATACCTATCCCCATATGAAGAAAAAAAACCATCTCTTTTTCTTACAACCAGTTGTAATTTATAGCTACTGTATTGCCTAGAGAATGACACAAAAGTAAATGTGACCATTTTCCTCCACTTACCTTTCTCGTTAATAGACTTTTGCGCCTCATTCCACAAGTCTCTAACTGAAGACGCCCTCGCAATGCCAATTCGATTAACATACAGCCACGCAATCCTGAGGAGATGCAATCATTCCAGAATGATGTATAGCCCTGTGAAGAACGAAAGGCGGTAAGATATTCCCATCTCCAAATGAAACAAAATAGAAAGAGGCTCACTGCATTCTCTAAGCAGTTCTCCAGCCCTCATACACTTCTGAAGTAACATCACTAGTCAACTACCATTCCTGTATTGAAAACATGAAAGAGAAAAACAGAATCATCCTCTATTAGTTTTGACACTTAGTCTCTACAGGCAAACTTCAGGAAAGTGATACAAAACAAAACAGGAAGATATGAAGACCTGTGAGACATACAGTGCAGTTTATATGTAGTCAAAATAAACTTATTACATTATTAAGACATCAAGCATTTGGCATTACCAACATCTCACAGACTTATTCAAGTTTCCTGAGAAATATTAACATGATTATACATCCATAAACAATATGGCACCAATGAAGCAATAATAACCTGAATAAAAAATATTACATAAAATATGGAGTATATTGGAAATAAAGAGCCAAAACACAAATGTGTCAGTCAGCACAAACCACAGAAGAGATTCTTCAGCTTGAATATAGTAAGCCAAAAGACAAAAGTTTCCAAGCAAATATATGGAACAGCTACTATTTTGTCATTTAAATCCTTTGAAAAAATATATTTCTAAAACTTGATGATGTTGTTATTATACAGACTGCAAACTGCAATCCACATTTATTCTATGAACCACACCACATCTACCATGCTTTATCATCTATATTTCTACGTGTACGGCTGTCTGCTTAAATGGCAAAACAGAATATTTGACCCAATACATAGAGTTAGAGATCAATAATGTAGAGTAACGTACTATTTGCACAGGAAACAACCTTTTTTTTTCTTTTTCCACAGACAAGAACTAGAAGGTAGCAAATGAAGCTAGCTCATAGGCTGGAAAAGTCAAAGGCTAACTTCTATGTTTCTATTCAACTGTTTCTATAGGAAGGCAAGAGTAGTTTTTAAAAAACAAACACCTTCAAAAAAGACTGATAATGAAGTTTGACAGACATCAATGGATCTGTAAGCCACGCATGGCCTGGGAAGTCCCCACCCAGTTGAATTCAGCATACACTGGAGGAATAGTCACTCTATGTTCCCTGAACATGGCCCGACCATTGCTGGTTACAGGTTATGGAACAAGGATTTGATTTAACTTTTAACACTGGTCTCATATAAATATTCCAGATACCTAACAGCTCAAAGCACTTAGATTGAAGATCAAATAGCACTATTTATAGATGCAAGTCATTCCATTATTTAATGTTCACAAATAGCACTAGTATTCTCACAAATACACCACTAAATCATAGAATCACAGAATAGTTTGGGTTGGAAGGGACCTTAAAGATCATCCAGTTCCAAGCCCCCTGCCGTGGGCAGGGACACCTCCCACTAGATCCCACTTGCTGAGGGTGCACTCAATCTCGCTGTCAATATCATTGATGAAGATATTAAACAGCACTGGTCCCAGTACGGGCTCCTGAGGGACACCACTAGTCATGGATCTCCATCTGGACTTCGAGCTATTGACCACTACTCTCTGGATACGACCATCCAACCAGTTTCTTATCCACCAAACAGTCCACCCATCAAATCCATAACTCTCCGATTTATAGAGAAGGATGTTGTCTGGAACTGTGTCAAAGGCTTTACAGAAGTCCAGATAGATCACATACATTGGTTTTCCCATACCCACTGCTGTGGTCACCCCACCATAGAAAGCCACTAGGTTGGTCAGGCAGGACTTGCCCCTGCTGAAGCCGTGCTGCTTGTCTCTAATAACCTTCCTGTCCTCCATTTGCTTTAGAAGAGCTTCTAAGAGCACCTGTCCCATGATCCTCCCAGGCACAGAGGTGAGTCTGACAGGTCAGTAGTTCCCAGGGTCGTCTTTTCTACCCTTTTTAAAAATGGGCACAATGTCATCCTTCTTTCAGTCACCAGGGACTTCTCCTGACTGCCGTGACTTTTCAAATATCATGGAGAGGGGCTTGGTCACCACATCGGACAATCCCCTCAGGACTCTGGGATGCATCTCATCAGGTCCCATAGACTTATGTATGTTCAGGTTCCTCAGGTGGTCACAAACGTGATCCTCCTCTACTGTGGGAGGGGGTTTATCCCCCTGGTCACCATCTTGCTGTCCCATGACCCAGGAGGGGTGAGGAGAGTGGTTGTCAGTGAAGACTGAGGCAAAAAAGTTGTTAAGTCCTTCAGCCTTTTCCTTGTCTGCTGATACGAGGTCACCATTTTCAACCATCAGTTGGGGTACGTTCTCTTTAACCTTCCTTTTCTGGTTGATGTACCTGTAGAAGCCCTGCTTGTTAGTCTTCACTTCCCTTGCCAAGTTCAGCTCCAGCTGCACCTTGGCCTTCCTGACCTCACCCCTACACAACCGGGCAGCGTCCCTATCCTCTTCTCAGGTTTCCTGTCCCTGCTTGCACTGCCTGTGCAGTTCCCTCTTGCTCTTCAGTTTGATCAGCAGGTCTCCACTCAGCCATGTTGGTCTCTTCCCTGCCCGATTTCCTACATCTGAGGACTGAGCACTCTTGTGCTTTATGGAAAGCATCCTTAAAAATCTGCCAGCTCTGCTCTGCTCCCTCATCCCTTAGGACCTTTTCCATGGGGGGAATATATATTTGTATATATTTTATTAGTTTCTTATTAATAGTATTTCCTTCATTATTTTTTTTCATTAAAGTAATTTTAATGTTACTTTCCAATCTGCAGGTATTTTCCTCTCATTTCCCTTTCCCTGGGGGTGGAAGGGAAGGGAATTGGGAGCCCAATTGATTGGTTTTAGCTACCAAAATTGTCTGGGCCGGGGCTATACAGTGACACATCGCATGACCTACTAAATAGATGGCTACAGGATAGCAACTCTTTTATGATATTTCAGTAGTGTTACCCTGAAGTACCTCATAATGAATGCAAATCAACTTACCTTGAGGGTCATTTTATCACAGATTAAAAGCATACACGTAGGAGATTAATATCAGAGAAGTGTGCACTAAACTTATATCCTTGCTTTACCTGTGAGATGTTTTACCAATGTCTTACAATTACACCTTCTGCCCACAAAATTACTACTTAAAGCTTTAAATGGCTTATAAACATCATTTATATGTAGCTGACATATGGAAACCCTTTTCTACTGAAGGTTATATCATCTTATATATTCAGAATAATTTTTGTTTGCAATATCCAATTATAAAGTAATTTTAAAATTCCTTTGGCACTCTTACAATGGAAGAAGGCTCAGAACAGATGGAGACGGGCAATGTGCTGATGAAGGTCAGGGAAGAATATAGGGAGGGAACATAACTGCTGCAAAGAAATCTGAACTTATCAAAAAGGGGACTGGAGGGTGCCCTTTCTTTTAGATAAATGTATCAACTGGTTCTCTATCAGTTGAGTGGATTGGCTGGTTGTGTAAAGGGCCTTCCCTGAGTTAATAAAAAAAGTGTGAATGTCTTCCTGAGACAGCCACACCAGCGTGGGGGCAGTGTATCCATAACTCAGCACAACATAGAGTATAAAAACTGAGTAACTAGCAAAACAAACTTTAAAAAGAACAATTGACTTGAGCTGACATAGAATCCTAAAATCACAGAATGGTTTGGGTTGGAAGGGACCTTAAAGATCATCCAGTTCCAACCCCCCTGCCACAGGCAGGGACCCCTCCCACTGGACCAGGCTGCTCAAGGCCTCATTCAACCCGGCCTTGAACATCTCCAGGAATGGGGCATCTACCATGTCTCTGGGCAAACTGTTCCAGTGTTTGACTACCCTCATCTTAAAAATGTCTTCCTTGTATCTAGTCTGAATCTCCCCTCTTTTAGTTTAAAGCGATTGTCCCTAGTACTATTGCTACAGGCCCTACTAAAATGTCTGTCCCCATCGCTCTTATCAGCCCCCTTTAAGGACTGAAAGGCCACAATAAGATATCTCTGGAGCCTTCTCTTCTCCAAGCTGAACAACCCCAACTCTCTCAGCCTCTCATCATAGGGGAGGTGTTCCAGGCCTTTTGTCATTTTTGTGGCCTCCTCTGGACCCACTTCAACAGGTCTATGTCTGTCTTGTGCTGAGGGCTCCAGAGCTGGACACAGTAATATTAAATTTTTTTTCCTAGCAAAATGAACTAAACATAAAAAATGATAATATATTGCTGATTTTTGCTTTAAGCCATTTTTTCACATAATTGGTAGCCAACCTGTGCTGATTTTTTTTTATCCACAGTATATCCTAATATATTCTGCTCTAAATTCCATATCTTTCTAAAGTGACTGGTGCTCTTGCAAATAAGTTATTTGTCCTGTCACTGTGGAAGCACAGCATTAGTGGCTACCATTCCTGGCAAAGCTCATTGATAAAGAAAAACAGATTGTGAATGCAAATAAGTCATAGGCAGCACTGCAGATAGCCTGTCCAGAAGCTTCAGTAAACACCGAGGCTCACCACATTCAAGACATATTTCTAGATTCTATTTACTACTGCCCCTCTGATGGTGGTGTGCACAGAAACACACTCTCTACATTTGTCTAAAAAGAGGCTCTCCAAAGGCTACCTGTATGCAGGGCATATAGAAGGAAGGAAAACAAGTGCATTGTATGCACTGTGTTCATGTTCTACAATAAAACTCTCAAAGTGCTGCAGTTATCTGGTAAGTTACTGCAAAAGTGGCACTAGACTAAATTATGACAACCAAATCATGGTGTTTATTAGCCGTGAATTACAAGCAAAAGGTGATTATCGTAACATTACTTAATGAATGAGTGTACCAGAAGGGAAAAGGCTTCTAGGGGACACCTAGAAGAAGAATGTATCTTCTAGGAGAAGACACATAAGGAACAAGTTATTAGCTCAGGGGAAAAGCGAAGAGCCATACGTGCTCAGACACCTCAATAGTGTCAGCTGTGTTCTGTGAAATAGAGCTATATTCTATGAAAGAAGCATGGTTGTGCTATGGATTTTTGCACAATAATATGCTCCAGTGCAGCAAGTTATGAAAAAAGGGCAACACTCAGCACCACATATTAAATAATTACTCAGGGAGCATTTATCTAGTGCCAAGAGTCAGAACACCATGGAAAGTGGGTTGGTAGGAGCTCTGGGAAAAGGAACAGCATCCTTGGGATCTTCATGGACCTGACTTCTCTAAGTCTCTAGCTGAACTCAAGGTTCACCAAATCATGGTGGAAGCGTGGTTCTCTAGGAAAAGTTGTACCAGTGTCACAGTCACAACCTATGAAGGTTATTCAACTCACGGGTGTGTAGATTGTGAACATGTGTTCGTAGGCTTCTGTAATACACAAGGACATAGAGGCTTTGTTTCTGTGAATTACTTTATTATAAATTGCTATTATTAAAACAAACATATATTACAAGTTGCTACAAAACTACCAGGAGCGAGTCTGATGACAAAAAAGTCTCTCTTCATAGACGATCTGCATCACAGAGTCTGGAATCGGCCAAGTTATGCCTAAAAATCAAACTATTTGGCTAGGTCCATGTTGTTTAGCCTCAGGGATAGTTATCCCCCTACCCTCCAGATGGGCTATGATGTGGTCACACATTCTCTGGACCTTATTGGAAGAATCCTCTCCAATTAAAACATCATCTATATATTGATATATTGTCACCCCTCATTCCTGTGGGACTTGTTCTGATTCCCAAGTTAAAGCCCAATGTGACAATGCAGGGCTATGTTTGAATTCTTGGGGTAACTGGGTAATGCAAATCTCTCTTGATCCTCAGGTTGCAATGGAACCACAAAAAATATCTTTCACAATCAGGACCACCATCCAAGGATGGGCCGCTCGCTCTATAATGAAAACAAGATCCGTGATAGATGGGATGGCAGCTTGTAAAGGTACAGTATTTTCATTCAGTGTGTGATAGTCTATCATCAAATGCCAGGTGCCATTAGGTTTACAGATAGGCCACATGCTGAAGTTATACGGAAAATGAGTATTCTGAATAATACCCTGTCATTCCAAATCCTGAATAAGTGTAGTTATGCCTAGTGAGGCTTCAGGGCTGTAAGGCTGATAATTTTTGCTGTCTTAAATCACTTGTTTTTGAATGTTGAGGCTGCAGCAGAGGCAGCATCCTTCAGCCTTATCTCACTCACAAGCAGCCCAGCTGCGCTTGCTGCACAGAGAGGTCATGCTGTGAGCTTGCCAGTGGGGAAAGCAAGGGCAGAACAGTACCTGAGAGTCGTCAGCGAGCTCCCCTGAAGGAACAACCCCCAGAACTCAGTTCCAGAACTTTCCTAGAAGCAGCATTGTGCAGGGCCACCAAAACCAATAAATAATACTCTGGAAGAGGGACCATTCGTGAGCCCAACATCCTGGAAGGATTCTCTTGGCACTGGAGCCTTGGGGTGGTGAATCTTTGCTGTTTTTCTTTTATTTCCTCTTTATTTCCCTCCTTTCCTTCTTTGTATTAACTCCTCATTGTTCTTGCCAAGGGTTTCATAAGCCAATACTTTTCCTATTCCCAAGATTTATGCCTGTGAGAATAAATATGTTTTAGATCAATTGTTGGTGATATTTTCACCTTAATTAGCTGGGGGGAGTCCATACATTTTTGGGGGGACCCAGGGCCCATCCTGGGCATCCCGGATTGGGCTGCAACAAGGGCTAATACAATATTGTTATACATGAGTCAAGGTACTTTGGGTACTTTAGGGGCATCTTGTAGTAAAAAGGCAGTTGACCCCCTTGGTTAATATTTTATCTATAGAGATTGCAGATGTTTGAATCTGAGGGTTTGACATGCATGTGCCTAACTGAGTACTAATGGTTTGGAATTGTAATATATCCATGCTAATATATTTAAGAGCTCTATTGCTAATATGGGTCTTAACTTTCTTCCATTCAGTAGAGTTAACTTTATCCTAGCTACTGGGAGCCATTTCCTTTTTCCAGTCATCCCTGTTATATAAAGCCTTTCTTGAGTTTTCTGGATTAAGCAAGGGGTGTCCCTAGCTTTAATCATTGATATTGAAGATCCTGTGTCCATGAGAAAAGGGACATAATATTTATCATTCACATTCACAATCAATGGTATATGAGGGCTTTTACTAATATTAATTAAAAAAATTTTGTTCACTTGGGATGGGTCATCAGAACTTTGAAATTCCCTGGGCCAGAGGCTGGGAGTTCCTCCATTAATTTCCCAATGCCAGAGGAGCAGATGGAATAGTTTCTCCTAGCACCTTCCCAACATCTCTGCGAGAGCTTCTCTGTGCAAGAGCTTCTCTGCACAAGAGCGCCTGAACAGACTACACCCTTGCTGGGGATGTTTGGCTGATTTCAGACTCTGTGATGCAGATCATCTATGAAGAGAGACTTTTCTGTTGCCAATTAGCCTCACTCCTGGGAGTGGTTTGGCGAGTGTCATACTAGTAACGTCTCAAATAATATATATAGGTGCACAAATAGGTAAATGATCATAAGTATGTAAATGCTTTACTGGTAGCAATTTTGTAGCAACTTGTAATATATGCTTGTTTTACTAGTAGTAATTTGTAATAAATTAATGGAAACGAAGCCTCTGCGTCCTTGTATATTATGGAATACTATGAACACGATTGCAATCTTTACACATCCACAGGTCAGGTAAGCCTCATAGGTTGTGACTGTGTGTCATGTTAAGAGTATGAGTCTGATACATGGCAGAGGGGAGGACCTCCTGTTCAGTCAAGAGGTTCAGAAAGGATCCCCTTGTGTTCTAAATTCCTTCTGAGAGGAGCCTGTGTGCGGCTAGACTTGGTTTATGTCTAAGGGTTCTGTGTGCAGCCACTTATCAGTCAACATTTGCCTGTCAGAGCCCTCCCAAGGACTTTCACTGAGACAGATTCACAAAGTTCAAACAATAAGTAATTTATTAAACCGACAGATACAAAGGTTCAGATAAATTCACTTACTGAAAAATCTAGCTTTGATTAAGAATACAGCGCTTTAGTTAACAATATGTTCCCGGGTAATGTTCGACACAGTCAGAGTTGTGAGTCTTACCAAAGAGGCATCCCTGTTTGGGAGGAGAGAGGTCCAGGCCCTTTGACCCATCCGGCAGTTGGGGTTCTTGTCCTCAAAATAGAGGATACTAAACACCAGATTTATACTCTTGGTGAGATGGGACTAAAAGTCAAGTATTGAGTGCTGATTGGTTCTTAACAAGATTTGTTGTATCGACACCAGCAAGACCCGGCAGCTCAGCATGCCCCCCAGGACAGGGAATTCAGTACAGAGGTACAGGGGTCTTCCTAGTTTTACTGAAGCAACATATGTCTGTAAGACCTCTGTCTTACCCCAGGTGTCACTCAGGTGACTGAGTGTTAGACTGCAATCCACCACATCTGCTTTGCAAGATAAGCATGTTTTTCTAACCTCACTACAGTTGAATTATCCTCACATTATAGGTGGGAAGAGACACATCATAAAGTCATTCCACTGTGTGGACCAGAAATCAGTTTGAAATTGACTGCGATCTCAGCTTTGGAACAATAATAAAGTTATCTTATTAGAGAAAAGAAAAAAAAATCTGAATAACCTGTAGAAATCTTGGTTTTATGGTTGCCTCTCTTGGCTCTGCTTTCCAGTTGATATGCACTGGAAGACTTTAGCAAGACTTATTCCTCTCTCCCTTTCAAGGGTACATAAAACATGACTGAAGGCTCAGTTTAGGCCATTGTCTGCCTCCCTTTGTTTAGTCTAGCTTAGGTTTTAGAAACTAAAGCTTCACGTTAAGACCATTGCAACCAATAAATAACACATTTTGGTAAGACCCAGATTTTTTCAGCCAACTAAATGGAAGTCTATGGAAGAGAAATCACTGTCTTTTGTACATATAGTTCACTGATGAAGATATGATATGAAAATTGAATATATGAATGTACAGCTATATAGCGTGTATGCAAAGGCAATGTTATACACTGTTTGAATTTGAAAACATTTTCAAATGCTTATTTCTGGGCATTTTTGCTTCTTAGGTAAGTGTCATGTTACCACAGGCTATTGGATAGAATGAAAAAGGGGAACAAATAAAATCAGTAATTATCAGCTAGCTGGTTTTGCTTTCCAGGGACCTGAAATATTACTTTATTTTTTTTAAGAATAAAAATATTCAACCTAATTATATCCTTGCTTTCTCCATAAAAGTTATATTCTGTGAATGCCACTGAAAGACATTTAAATATACTTTTCTTTCTATCCTCATATACTAGGTTTCTCTTTAAAAAAAAACCAAAAACAACACTTCTTCTTCTTCTTGTTGATTGTATAGGGATAATAAGAAAGTGATTCTCATACTGGTTTGCACTAAAGTAACTGACTTGTTCCTTTCTCTCATGGTAGCATTGACACCCAACAAACCATACAGTAAGGCAACTCAAGGAATTAATTTGGAAAAAAAAAAAAGTATACAAAAATAGTTTTCTGCCAACTTAGCTCTCCTATTTTCTCATCATAGCCTTGGAGGAGTGCCAGTGCAGCAGTGGGAATGTGTGGATAAGAGAGAACACAACACTAGTCAATATTCAGTAGGTCATCTTAGCAGTATCATCTGATGACAATTTATGTTGGGACTAAATTCTGTTATGTAATATTCATATTCTAGGGCTTCTGAGTGTTGAACATGAGAGAAATACTTCATGAATAACTCAATTTCTAATAATTGCTAGTACCAGTAAATATAGAACAAATTCAGCCTGCTCATGGTTCATATTGAGGTACTGTGTCAACGAACTGAACTATGGAATGCTTTTTGGATCACTATCACATTCCTGAAGGACAGTGCATAAAACAGGTCATAGTGTGCTGGGTTCTCCTGCTTCCAGCTCCTGAATCAAAGAGTAAAGAAGAGAGCAATAATTCACTATATTCCTCAGAATTAACTGAAACCACTGCAGTTGTTACTACACAGATATTCTGCATGTGCAAAAAAGAGGTCATGAGGTCTGTGGTTTTAATACATCCCCTATTAAGAGTTTGGACAAGTCTTTAATATGAAACCCAAAAACCAAAACCAAACAACCTGAGAGCTCCCTCATATTGCACGTTCAGCCTATTTTCTCATTCTTACCTGAATCTATGGTAACTTAACATTATTTGGGCCATACAACCCTTTGTTCTTGTTTAGGCCTGTATTACTCTTTCCTCTCACTCTACTTCCAGTTAATGCCTACAGTCTTCTCCCACACAATTATCATGAGGCTAAAAAGATGCTTATATCAATCTCCTTTCCAGTCTTTAGAATAGTCTTTATTTCCCACTCTTCCCTTAAAACATATCTTCAATCTTGCCATTAAACATACATTGCAAGTTTATCAACATTTCTGACAAAAACCTAGAAACTCTTGCTTTAACGATCACATGTTGTGATCTGAAGTGGTATCTAAAATATCTGTAAGTTCAACAGATGTAGCTGGGCAATGGAATCACAGAATCACACAGAATCACTACGTTGGAAAAGACCCCCAGGATCATCGAGACCAACCCTTCCTATCAACCACTAAACCATGTCCCTCAGCATCTCATCCACCCATCTTTTAAATGCCTCCAGGGAAGGTGAATCAACCACCTCCCTGGGCAGCCTCTGCCAGTGCCCAATGATCCTTTCAGCAAAAACTTTTTTTCTGATGTCCAGCCTGAACCTCCCTGGGCAGAGCTTGAGGCCATTCCCCCATATCCTGTCTCCTGTCACTTGGGAGAAGAGGCCAGCACCCTCCTCTCCACAACCTCCTATCAGGGAGTTGTAGAGAGCAATGAGGTCTCCCCTCAGCCTCCTCTTCTCAAGGCTAAACACCCCCAGCTCTCTCAGCCGCTCCTCGTAAGGCCTGTTCTCCAGCCCCTTCACCAGCTTCGTTGCTCTTCTCTGGACTCGCTCCAGAGCCTCAACATCCTTCCTGTGGGGAGGGGCCCAGAAATGAACACAGTACTCGAGGAGCGGTCTCACCAGGGACGAGTACAGAGGGAGAAGAACCTCCCTGGACCTGATGGCCACACCATTTCTGATACAAGCCAAGATGCCATTGGCCTTCTTGGCCACCTGGGCCACTGCTGGCTCATGTTCAGTCACTGTCAACCAGCACCCCCAGGTCCTTCTCCTCCAGGCAGCTTTCCAGCCATTCTTCCCCTAGTCTGTAGCACTGCATAGGGTTGTTGTGCCCCAAGTGCAGGACCCGGCATTTGGCCTTGTTAAACCTCATGCCATTGGACTCAGCCCAGCGGTCCAGCCTGTTCAGATCCCTCTGCAGAGCCTCCCTACTCTCCAGCAGATGGACAGTTCCACCCAGCTTAGTGTCATCTACAAACTTATTTAGGGTGCATTCAGTCCCCTCATCCAGGTCATTGATAAAGACATTGAACAGGGCTGGACCCAGCACTGAGCCCTGGGGGACATCACTTCTAACCAGCCTCCAGTTGGAGTTAACTCCATTTCCCACCACTCTCTGGGCCCGGCCAGTTTTCCACCCAGGAGAGTGTGCGCCTGTCCAGGCCAGAGCCTGACAGTTTCCTAAGCAGAATGCTGTGAGAAACTGTGTCAAAGGCTTTACTGAAGTCCAAGAAGATACATCCACAGCCTTTCCCTCATCCAGTAGTCGAGTCACTTTGTCATAGAAGGCGATCAGGTTAGTAAAGTTCAAGTGTTTCATTTCAACAGTCATCATGATTGTAAAGACAAAGGCAGGGAGAACCTATGGGCTCACCTGAACCTAAGGGGATAATCAAGTCTTGAAGGAAGGTTACATCATTAGCTGAAGATGAGATGAGTCAGGAAAAATTCAGTTAAGAAGAAGGAGCTGGAAGTCACCAACTTTGACCATTAAAGAATGCTGGATTCATTACAGAGGCAAATTAAACAACCATCTGCAGAGAAAGCTCACTAATTAAAAACATTACCTCCTTAAAAGTGCATTTCTTTACTTTGCGTGAAATTTGTTAATGAATTGCATCTACAATGTTTTTCAAAACATTGAGAGACCTTACAGCAAAAATTAAAATGTTCCAAGTAATTTTTTAGACCTTAAACTGGCCTAATTTTTAAAAGGTAGGAGAGAAGATGAATACCCTGACTCTACACTTTTTTCTTTTTTTATATTTATTATTTCAACCCCCTAAAAAATGTGTCACATTTTGAATTTAAAATTGATCTGATCTTCTCATTTCCTTTGGGGGAGGCGGGGGGAAGAAAAAGAAAGAAAATTCTATTTTGTATTTAGGTACCTTAAAGGAACCTCTGCTTAGGTACTGATATCCGGTTTCTGGAAAACAGTTGTTTCAGACTTGGCACCCTAAAGGCAAGGAGTTTATAACTATGTGATATTTTAGAAGTCCTTGTCCGTAACAAAAATAACCAAACCCTAACCAATAAGACTGCTGAAGTAAAAATGATAAAGCAAGCTGCATTGCCCTCATTTTATATATATTGTTTCACATCTCACAGTATAAATTAAAAACAGGCATATCTGACATATAGGTAATAAAAGGTCCACAAAGAAGCTAATGTGACCAGCAGCCCCGCTAAAGAGCCTCCATACAAACACACGAAGCTTGGGCAACAAGCAGGAGGAACTGGAAGCTACTGTGCTGCTAGAAAGCTATGATCTAGTTGCCATCACGGAAACGTGGTGGGCTGAATCCCATGACTGGAGTGTGGCTATCGACAGCTACAGGCTGCTCAGAAGGGACAGACTGGGAAGGAGGGGTGGAGATGTTGCCCTCTATCTCAGGAAGGGGATAGAATGTGAAGAGCTGTGGTTGAAGAATAGCCATGAACAGGTTGATAGTTTGTGGGTCAGAATTGAAGACAGATGAACCAATGGGAACCTTGTGGTTGGTGTATACTACAGGCCACCCGATCAAGGAGAACCAACTGATGAAGCTTTCTTCCTCCAGCTACAGGAGGCTTCATGCTCGCAAGCTCTCATCCTGCATGGGGACTTCAACCACCCCGCATCTGCTGGAAAAGTAGCATGGCAAGCTGTAGGCAATCCGGGAGACTCCTGGAGTGCATTGAGGATAACTTCTTAGTCCAGCTGATAGGGACTCCCACCCAACGAGATGGAAAACTAGACCTTATGGTCACCAATACAAGCGAACTCATCAGTGACATCAGGATTGGAGGCAGCCTGGGCTGCGGTGATCACGCGCTGGGGGAGTTCAAGGTCCAGAGGGATATAGGACAGGTGAGGAGTATAGTCGGGACCCTAAATTTCAGAAAAGCAGAATTCCAGGGCTTCAAGGAATTACTCGGTAGGATCCCCTGGGGTGCGGTCCTCCGAGACAAGGAAGAGGAATAGAGCTGGAAAATATTCAAGGACACTTTCCATAAAGTGCAAGAGCGTTCAGTCCCCATGTGTAGAAAATCAGGCAGGGAAGGGAAGAGACCAGCATGGCTGAGTCAAGACCTGCTGGTTAACCTAAAGAAGAAGGGGGAACTACACAGGCAGTGCAAGCAGGGACAGGGAACATGGGAAGAGTATAGGGATGCTGCCCAGTTGTGTAGGGGTGGGGTCAGGGAGGCTAAGGTGCAGCTGGAGCTGAACTTGGCAAGGGAAGTGAAGACCAACAAGAAGGGCTTCTACAGGTATGTCAATCAAAATTGAAAGGTCAAAGAGAACGTACCCCCACTGATGGTTGGAAATGGTAACCCCGTATCAACAAACGAGGAGAAAGCTGAGAGACTCAACAACGTTTTTGCCTCAGTCTTCACTGATAACCACTCTCCTCACCCCTCCTGGGTCATGGGACAGCAAGATGGTGACCAGGGGGATAAACCCCCTCCCACAGTAGAGGAGGATCAGGTTCATGACCACCTGAGGAACCTGAACATACATAAGTCTATGGGACCTGATGAGATGCATCCCAGAGTCCTGAGGGAATTGGCAGATGTGGTTGCCAAGCATGATATTTGAAAAGTCACGGCAGTCAGGAGAAGTCCCTGGTTACTGGAAGAAGGATGACATTGTGCCCATTTTTAAAATGGGTAGAAAAGATGACCCTAGGAACTACCGACCTGTCAGCCTCACCTCTGTGCCTGGGAATGTCAGAAGAGATGGTGAGCAAAAAATGACCACAAGTGTTGTTGGGCCTCTGGAGCAAGAGTGCAGAGCCTTGATAACCAGCGAGCCACCAGCCTGAGAAGAATCAATATCAGTGGCAAAAACAAGAATGCATGAAAACAATAACAGTGGTCACGAGGAGCTTTGAAGGAGAAGAACACGCTGTGGAAATTTTTATGAAGGACTTGCGGGACCATTGTTGACATTTTCAGTAAGGTATAAATACGAGCTTGTAACAATAAACTTGGTCTTAGCTTGAAATGAAAGCTGGTCTGTGCCTGTTAATATGCCACATGGGAAGATCATGGAACAGATCCTCCTAGAAGACATGCTAAAGAACATGGAGGACAGGGAAACGATTAATGGCAGCCAGCACGGCTTCACCAGGGGCAAATCCTTTATGACCAACATAGTGGCTTTCTATGATGGGGTGACCGCAGCAGTGGACACGGGTAAACCGACGGATATGATCTATCTAGACTTCTGTAAAGCCTTTGACATGGTCCCCCACAACACCCTCCTCTCTAAACTGGAGATATGGATTTGATGCCTCTAGTGTTTCCCTGAACATGATGAGCGAACACTGGTCAGGCAAGTTACTTTTAGACTTTTAAATAATTTGCACAGAATTTAACAAGATGTTTGTTAGTACCTATTTCTTAATCTGAGAATATATGGCATTAAGAACTCTTGATAATCCTAAAGCATGGGTACTAAATGCTTAGCTACTATGGAAATTTTGTTTCCTGAAGAATGCTAGACTAAATTTCTGTGCCGGAAAAAGCTGATCACAATTCCTAGCTCTATATTTCCATGACAGTGTTAAAGTGACTTGATTTCTCATTTGGCAATTTCTCTATCTATGAAATGGAGTAACATGGCTGTGTTTTCAAACATATGTTGAGAAGTGCCATGTAAAACACTGACTGCCAACGTCTTCCTGGGATGACTCTAAGGAAAACAAATTCAAATGTCATGTCAGGGTATTATTAAATTAGCATCATAGTACTGATTCACATACATACAGTTACTTTCTTTTGGGGTTGTTGTTTCAGTGTTAGAAGGGAGTCATCTGCTTTTACTTCACCTTTTTCATGGAGAAGATTTGAAGGACCCGCAGTATCAAAGGAGAGGAAAGGACAAAAGAGTCAAGCAAGTAAAGGAGATACATTACAACTACCTGAAAGGAGGTTGTAGAGAGGAGGGAGCTGGCCTCTTCCCCCAAGTGACAGGGGACAGGACAAGAGGGAATGGCCTCAAGCTCTGCCAGGGGAGGTTTAGGCTGAACATTAGGAAAAAATTTTTCACAGAAAGGGTCATTGGGCACTGGAACAGGCTGCCCAGGGAGGTGGTTGAGTCACCTTCCCTGGAGGTGTTTAAAGGGTGAGTGGATGAGGTGCTGAGGGGCATGGTTTAGTGATTGATAAGAAGGGTTGGACTCAATGATCCTGAGGGTCTTTTCCAACCTAGTGATTCTATGATTAGTTCACCTAGGATCCCCCAAGGATAAGAGTACCATAGCCAGCATTTATTTTGCCACAGCCTTCCCACCACCAGCAGCAGGTACAGTAGCTATCATGAAGGTGGAATACATCTGCAGTTCGCTCAGCTTCATAAACTTCCAGATAGATGAAATACAGGTAGAGGCCTACCTCTCAGGGATACATGTTTGTACGTCAAGTTATATGTTTGTATGTGAGAGGAGAAGAGAGAATATACCTACATACCAGGTGTTAGGGATAAAGATAAATTTACATATAGAATGTTGGAATTAATTGTGTGATTGCTTAGAGATAGGTTAAATTTGAATCAAGTGTGTGTACACTTAAATCTTAGCATGAGTAGGCTTGTTCAAAACTTTGCATAAGTGAACTTTAAATGAACTCTGTTCGTTGGCATGGATACTAAGCAGAGGAGAAGGTACAGGACTGACATATATGAGAGGATGGACTTGTGGTTAACTTTTTCTGAGTCACAGAAGGGGGCCCCAGGGACTGATTCAGGCCAGAAGATAAGGGATTATGACCAGCTGCATACCTTGAAGATAAGAAAAGGGGTGGCTTGCCTGTAAACAGGAACAAAATCAAATAAGGAATAGAAGACACCAGCCCTGAGATACCATTGGATCAACTTTTGTGTGGACAGCACATGAAGAATACATGGGGGGTGAAAACTTAAATTGTAAAAGGTATAATCACCCAGTAGTTCCTTTGTTCTGGGTCTCTCCACAAGGAGACATACAACCCGGGCTGTAAAAAACAGACTCTGTGTCAGAATCTAGGATTTGAACTTTTCTTTAACACCAGGGTGTCACATTAAATAGATATGACTCTGATAGGTGGCTGAAGGATACCCTCCTGTCAAGTCACAAGGTTCAAGATGGACCCCCTTGCTTTCTAAGCTTCCCCTCAAAGAGAACCTTAGGTGTGGCTGGATTTGTCTCTAGCTCCAAGCTTGGTCGACAGTTTATGACTAAAGGATTATGTGTGTGTATGTATATGTGCTTTGCCACCAGTCAGAATTAGTGTCACCTGTGAGAGTCTCCTCAGAGACTGGCACCCACAGGGTTAATGCTTGATGCCAGCAAACCCAAGCCAGTGGCTGCCACAGTTTAGAAAGTTTCACAATGATTGTCAGAGACACAATTTCTCAATGCTGGAGGCAATAAGTGATTTAAAGAGACTGATAAAAACAAGTTTGGGATTGTTGTTCATAAATTCATTTGCTGCGTTAGCGCTAAACAATTACAACCAGTTGACAATGATTTTATATATATATGTAAGAAGCAACAATGAAAATTCAAGTTAGAAGCTATTTTCTTGGGGAGCATCCAACAGAGTCAGAGGCGTGTAATTCTTACACAAAAGGTGTCCTTTCTTGGGAGGGAAGAGAGATTCAGGTCGGTCCATCCATCCATCAGGTAAGGCGATCATTTTTTCTCTTCCCAAAAAAGGTTATTCAAGTGCCAGTTTTATACCTTTTACAAACTCTTTGGTGCTTCTTGGCGAGGTGGGACTAAGTCAATTTGTAGGTGTTGATTGGCCCTTGGCAAGGCTGCTTGTGTCATCCAAAGCAGGGACTCGTAGGTTCCCCACGCCTTCGAGGCAGGGAGCTCAGTCTGTGCTTCTGGGGGTGTTTCTGTTCTTAACTGAAGCAACAACAGGCTGTGGGGCCTCTGTCGTACCCTAGTTGTCACTGAGCGTTAGATCTATCTGATCTATCTGTCTCACCAGATACAGTTGTTCATTGTTCAAGTCAAACGGCTCCCTTTTGCAAAGTTCGGTATTTGTCATCCACAATGCCTAGCAAGTCTGTTATACCACAGAGAGCAAAGAGAGAGAGTGTGCTCAAAAAGGCCGAAACTATGAAACATCCACTCCCCTACTTTAGGGCCATGGTTGAAGCACAGCTATTTAGCTACACCTGAGTTATGAGGTCCCTCAGTGAGGAAGAGGCCACAAGATCATGCTGGTGATGTGCGGGCATATGATATAGGGGAAAAGTTAGAAAATCTTAGAGGGCTTAGCTCACTGAAATACACACTGTCTGCTAGTAAAGGCCTTGAAGACCCTGGATGTTGATAAGGGAGGAGCTCATTCGCAGACATTCACTGATAAGGGAAAGCTGAAACGTGCACAACAGCAGAAAGCTGACTGCATCCGTCTCTGCAGTCTGCGCCTGCGCACAGATTGGGTTCAGGGACGATTCATGAGGAAGATGAAGGCTGCTTCAGCCCTGAGCCCCAGACAACGACACCGCACCTGCACGAGTATGGGAGAAGCTTCTTGAATCTAATTATAATAAGAAGCGGGGAAAGGTCATGAATATGTAATAGGCGTTTAAGAATAGGCCTGTCTTTGCACTATAACTATCTGCTTGTTAGACCATACAGTGCGCGAGTTAGGAGAATTACCCCCTCGCACCCGCCAGCGAATAAACACATACCTGCTTTATAACCCTTAAGGGAGTTATAGAGTTTAATTCCGCAAAACAATTTGGCACCCCAGATGGTACATCCTCTCTATCCGGCTGCAGTACCAGTGGGGAGCAGGATGTTCTAGGCACCACCGGACTATTTCTCCGGAGAATCTCCCATCCCCACCCGATCGCTGCGGGGAGAGAGACAGCCCACAGGTGGGGCAGACAAGGTATGTGACTTGGGGATACGGATACCTGCAGGGGAGGTAGGGGATGAGTCTGTAAGTCGTGTATGGGACACACGATGACGAGGAGCTAGAATGCTCGCTCCTAGGAATTGTTGGGCCCAATGAGATGCGTAGCGAGGTGAGCTGTGGGGGGTTCCTATAGCTTGCCAAGACCTTGTAAGGCATCTGAAGCTGGGGATAGCTATCATTGTATTTTAAGTGTTGTATGTGCCTAGTACCATGTGTGGTTTGGATATCCATAACATCGGAAATTGTGGATCCAATTCGACTGGTCGTAACTAACACTGTGTGAGTTGGGCTGGCCCTGAAATGAATGGCTGTGTGTTTGAGACGCAGCATCGCTGCAAAGTGAGTGAGGAGTTCCGATTGTTGTGTGTTGTTAATTTGTTCTGTGCTCCATGAATTGTTTAATATATGATAGAGTGCTGGAGTTTGGCAGGAATTTAAAACTTTGGAGACTGGTGGGGAGAGAAGCGGGTACGCCAGGGTGGGCTTGAGCTGCCGACCTGTGCCACCAAGGAGTTTCAAGTACTATGCAGGTAAAACTAGGCAGGACAGCTTGCTCACTCTGAGCAAGGGGCGCTGCCAGAGACAAAGCGCTTGAAGCTTCAAACATTTATAAAACTTACAAATTAGTTTTGAAAATATCTAGCAAAAAGGAAAAGAGAAAAAAAATGGAAAAACCCAGCCTTGTGGCTGTGTGTGTGTATGAGTGCCCCCCCTCCCTGCTTCTTTGCTGAGTCGGCAGGAGTTAAACATGTTATCTCTGTAGGGAGATACTGGGTTATGAACAATTCTATTCGCATAAGACCAATGAGCAAACCAGCTATTGTAGGGATTCCTAAACAGGCTTTATTAAAAGATGGGAGAAATTATCCTTAAAATTTTAAGAGTGCCAACTATTAATTTATCAAAATTTGTCGTGTGATTATTTCTGCGGACAGTTTTATTGTGTATAATTGGGGAACAATACGTTCAGGTTTGGTATACGTGTGCGTATATTATGTTTATCAGTAATGTAAGAAAGGTCGAACTACTGCCTAATTGGCAAGGACAAAACTTAATGTAATTTAACGGAAAGTATGATCAGTAGTGGAAAAGAAAGTTTGGTTCCAGAAATCCAGGACCTTGAGGGGAAAGACCAGGAATGGGTTAAAGAACAGTGTAAAGAAAGGTTTTAGTGAAAACTGAGAAAGAAAGAGGTGAAACTAAGGAAAAGGCAAACTAAAGAAACTAAAAATGGAAAACAAAAGGAGCCCTCTGGGGTGTGTATTAACACGTGGGAAGGATGTTGTTTGGAACTGGGAGCACGGAAAACAAAAACCCTTATTAAATATGGTGCCTGCTTTACAAATTTGATGATGGGGCAAAGTGGCCACTTAATGAGACAATGGATTATAACATCCTCTTACAATTAATATTGGTTTTGAGGAGAGAAGGAAAGTGGGATGAAGTGTCTTACAAGGATATGTTTTTAACCCTCCATAACAATCCGGAGTGGCAAAGGGACTGTGGAATTGTGCCCCCCCACAGGACCCTCTGGCACTCGCCCTTGAGCGAGAGAATAAAAAGGAATCTGGAGGTAAACTGAGGCAATTGTTGTTCAGTGTGCAGCATCATTCAGAAGTGCACAAAGTTAAACACAACTCGCCAGGTACCAGAACAGGATCTAACTGATCTGTTTAAGCCTCCCCCTCAACCACAGGAACAAGATGCCGACTCAGAAAGGACTCCCACTCCTCTGGATAGCCCTGTATCCTCCCGCATCAGAAAAAGTCTGCTCCAGTGGTCCTGCAGGCAGCTCTCCGGGAGGCAGTAGGACCTGATGGAGGGCCAGTGCTAATCAAGGTACCTTTCCCACTGTCGATTTAGAAGCATGGAAAGGGTTGCCTGAGACTACCGGAATGATCCAGTAAGTATAGCCAAACATTTTCAGTTTGTTATAAGACAGCACAACCCCAATAGGGGCAATCTACAGTTTTTATTGGAGTGTTTGACAGAGACAGAGAAACAATTAAACAGTCTTAAAGACTGTGGAGGATTTGGCCGAAGATTATTATAAACGAGAAGGGGTGAACGTTAAAGATTATTTCCCTCTTCAAGACCCAAAGTGGGATGCAAACAGGAATGCGCATAAAGAAAGTCTGCAAGCAGATCAGAGGTGGATTCTGGAAGGGATGGAGAGCCATTCCCAAAACAATAAATTGGTCAGTATTATATGCAGTTAAGCAAGGTCCTTCCGAGTCACCACCTGAATTCCTGGACTGATTAAGGGACACAATGTCCCACAGCACACCGCTGGATCCTGGGTCGGAGGTAGGAATACAACAACTAGATTCTTTGTTCTTGGTCACTCAGCAGGGGATATCAGGCATAAACTCCAAAAGCTGCGTTCCATAGGAGATAGGAACCTGCAAGTATTGTTGGATGAGGCGAAAAAGAAATGAAAGAGAGCGGAGTAATCAGAAAGGACAGATAGTGGCTCATGTGAAGGAGGATTGAGGGAGATCTGGGAAATCCACCCTAGCAGATCCTCTAGTTATAACGAAGCTAGGGAAAGAGTAAATAAGGTAGAAATTTAATTGATGCTGGGGAAACATATTCAGTTTTAAACCAAGCTTTGAAACCCCTGGGAAATGACTACATGATGGTAAAGGGAGCAACTGGCCAAAGCGAAAAAGCATATTTTTGCAAACTTTTGAAATACAAATTGGGGAAACAATGGGGTATACACCAATTCCTGTACATGCCCCACTTCCCCGAAGGCACTCTTGGGGAGAGATTTACTAGAACAATTAGGGGCTGTGATTAAATTTGTAAAAGGAGAAATTACTCTGGAGGTAAATGATCAACAATACATACAAATAATGAGTTTATCTCTAGCTAGTGTGCCCACAGGAGGAAAGGTCGATGAGGAAATTGCGGACCAGGTATACCCTGGGGTATGGGCCACTGATGTGCCTGAAAAACAAAGAATGCTCCACCTGTTTAGGTCAAATCAAAGAAGGGCAGCAGCCGGTAAGAATTAAATAAGATCCCCTAAAGAGAGAAGACAGGGAAGAAATTCGGCCAATACCTGTCTGTAAGCCTGATGGATCATACCAAGTGGTCCAGGACTTATGAGCTGTAAATAAAATAATCAAGACCTCTATCCGGTGGTGGCAAACCCATATACTCTATTGACTGTGTTGACACCTGAACTAACCTAGTTTACCATTTTAGACCTGAAGGATGCCTTCTTTTGCCTCCCTCTCCATGAGGCCAGACAGAAAATATTTGCATTTGAAGGGGAGAATCTCAAAAGTGGATACAGAAATCAGCTTACTTGGACAGTATTACTGCAGAGTTCAAAACAGCCCTACTATATATGGCAATCAACTTGCAAAAGATCTTGAGTCCCAAGAAGCCCCGTTTGTGGAAGAAAAGCTGTTACAGTACGTGGGTGATATCCTGATTGCCACCAGGACAAGGGATGCTTGCATGACCTGGGCGGTGAGCCTATTGAATTTTCTAGGACTCCAGGGATATCGGGAATCCAAAAAGAAGGCCCAGATAATGTAGCACGAGATGATTTACCTGGGCTATGAAGTCAGTGCTGGACAGAGGACTTTGGGATGAGCCCGAAAAGAGGCAACATGCAAACTCCGAGACTGCAAACAGTGAGAGAGTTACAAATTCTCCTGGGAATGACTGGGTGGTGCTGACTGTGGCTGGACTGCTTGTTAAACTCCCGTACGCACTAACAACCACTGAACAGAAACACCTTCAAAGGAATAAAGAAGCTATACAGGCCTCTGAACTACTGAAAAAGGCCCTGATGTCGGCTCCAGCCTTGGGACTCCCAGATGTGAGTAAGCCATTTTTTCTCCTCTAATATTGGCACAGGATCTGGGCCCGTATCACCGAGCAGTTGCATACTTTTCCAAGCAATCGGCTGCAACTGCAAACGGTTGGCCTGGATGCCTGCGAGCGGTTACAGCCGTAATACTAGATATCCAGGAAGCCCAAAAATTCACCCTGGGCCAGAGAATGATTCTATTGGTGTCCCATACAATATCTGCTGTATTGGAAGTGAAAGGTGGACACTGGCTTTCCATACAAAGGTTCTTGAAATACCAGACTGCAATGGTAGAAAACTGTAATTACTAACATTGTCAATCCAGCCTCTCTTTTTAGGGGAAACACAGGGGAACCAGTACATCATGACTGACTGGAAACTATTGAGGCAACATACTCGAGCCATCTGGACTTGAAGGACAGTCCTATGGGAAGTGCTGGAGATTGGTTCATGGATGGGAGCAGTTATGTCCTAAGCAGTAAAAGACATGCTGGATATGCCATGATCACTAGTCGAGACATAACAGAGTTAGGACCTTTACCCATGAATACCTCTGCACAAAAGGCAGAGATAACTGCTCTGACCCATGCCTTGGAGTTGGCTAAAGGCAAAGCTGCAAATATCTATACAGATTCGAGGTGTGCATTCGGAGTTGTACATGCGCACGGAGCAATCTGGAAGGAGAAAGAGTACTGAACTTACAGGGTAAACACATCAAACATGGACATCCTGAAACTATTGGAAGCAGTCCAGCTCCCTGAGAAGGTAACAACCACACAAATCAAAGCGCAACAGAAAGTGAATTTGGAACTGGAAAGAGGAAATGAGCTGGTGGACAGAGAGGCAAAACAGGCAGCCAAAGGGGAGGTAAAAACAGAAGGAGCTTTGACCCCTGATGGGCGAATCTCCCTGGAAGGAGAGCCCCAATATACCAAAGAAGATCAAAAGCTCACTGCAGATTTGGAAGGGTCACATAATGAGGAGGGATGAGTTCTCACCCTACAAGGTAAATTAATCATATGGTTTTTATTAAAAGAGAAGCATAGAAAAAGGCATTGGGGAGCAGAGGCCCTGTAGAAATGCCTAATTAGAGGAATTGTAGCTAGAAATGTATGCATTACTGTGAGACAAGTGACTCAGCAGTGTGATATTTGCCTCCAGACTAATCCCAAAAATACCCCCACATTGGAAATGGGCCAAATCAGGAAAGGCAACAGGCCTGGATGACAATGGCAAATTGATTATTTTAGAACTTCCAAGAAAAGGGGGCTATTGATATTTGTAAGTACTAACCGATACCTTTTCAGCTTGGCCAGAGGCATTGCCTACCAGAACAGCTAAGGCTCGAGAGGTAACCAGAACATTAATACAAGAGATAATACACTGTTTTGGGGTTCCAGTGACCCATCTGTCACGTTGAGATCCATGTGGACACTAATCGGAAGACCGTACTCGTATATGTTGGCCTATGTTGTGTATGTTTAAGAACTGCTTGTATTTCTATAGTAATAGATGAGACAATTATAGATAGCAAGAATCATTCTAATTTTTGCATTTGTAATTTTGTTAAGATTGTTGGGTGTGACTTTCCTTACTTAGCACCAGTCGTATCATACCAGTCGATAAAGTCTAATTACACTATGTATCACAAATTATCGCCTGTACCTATTGGAATGAATCTTATATTGGTAAAAAAATTAACGAAACATCAGGATCTGATCAAGACCTTGGATGAAGTCCAAGAAAGTGGGACAAAGACCCTGAAAACAGCTCACCATGACACGGAGGAAATGAACAGGGTCCTGGAAAGGGTAAGAGAAGATGCGAACCATCATTGGCGGGACATGCTATTTGGATGGTCCCCCACTTCGACTGGCATTCTAAATAAGCTTTGTTACCCCATTATTATCCTTTTGATGTTAGTTTTAGTTAGCTTTGTTTTCTCTACTGTGTTGTTTGTTTGGAATTGGAGAATGCTACAACGACTAACAATGTTGACTTCTATGTTTAATGCCCATGAAAATGCGTTAAAAAGTAATTTTCAAGCAAAATACTATCCACTTCCCCTTCAAAAGGTAGATCATGTGTGAGGCAAATGAATTTGCCTGAGTTTAAAAGACGGGGGGAATTGATGTGCAGGCATATGATACAGGGGAAAAGTTAGAAAATCTTAGAGGGCTTAGCTCACTGAAATACACACTGTCTGCTAGTAAAGGCCTTGAAGACCCTGGATGTTGATAAGGGAGGAGCTCATTCGCAGACATTCACTGATAAGGGAAAGCTGAAACGTGCACAACAGCAGAAAGCTGACTGCATCCGTCTCTGCAGTCTGCGCACAGATCGGGTTCAGGGACGATTCATGAGGAAGATGAAGGCTACTTCAGCCCTGAGCCCCAGACCATGACACTGCGCCTGCACAAGTATGGGAGAAGCTTCTCGAATCTAATTATAATAAGAAGCGGGGAAAGGTCATGAATATGTAATAGGCGCTTATGAATAGGCCTGTCTTTACAGTATAACTATCTGCTTGTTAGACCGTTTGGTGTGCGAGTTAGGAGGATTACCCCCTCGCACCCGCCGGCAAATAAACACATACCTACTTTATAACCCTTAATGGAATTATAGAGTTTGATTCCGCAAAACACTGGAAATGACAGAACCTTTTTCTGCTGCATGATGTGAGAGAACTATTGGATAATTGGAAAGTTTCTCGACTCAGGAGAAACAACACTGCTACAGAGGTAAGGTAGCTTTCCCAGGCAGATTTGCACTGACTTGGACAGTGTATGATCAGTACACTAAATGTCCTCCCTGACAAAAATCCTGTTCACTCCATTTCCAATCCACCCCTAGAAATGGTGGGGGATCCATTCAGAAGAACAAAACACCAAAGTTTACTATTATATGGCTATTTCCATAGCCATATTTCAAGATATATGTTAAATATCTTAAATCTTTCAACTATGAAGTATTTAGCAACATATTTTCTGGGTTCACTGACTGCTTCAGTTCTTAACGTACCAACATGCAAAAGAAATCCAGACCTGATAAAATACCTAGTTCAACCTCCTAAAATCCAGATAAGACTAGTTAGCTAGTATTTATTTTCTAGAATGCTGTGTTGAAAGAAATCACGAAACTATAAAACTGCAAGAAGGCCCTACATTTAAAATATTTTTACAAGGAACTAAAAGTCAGATCGCAGATGGTTTTATTATCACTAAACTTGTTATAAAAAAGGAGACATTTTCCCCAATTTGTTATGAATAAAGAGAGACAGTTTGGGAGACACTTTGCGCTGTCCTTTTAGCAAAACTAACCTTGAATGGGCACCCTGGGGCAAACTGAAGATGAAAAATAGTCTGTAACAGGCTGAGCCAAGCAAGGATGTGATAACTGAGAAATGCAAGAACTAATGAGCTAACTTCAATACCAGCAAGAAACCAGCAAAAGTTCATCAGTGAAGGACTGTGAAATAGCCACTAGAGATCGCATAACGACCATAGAATAATACATTTAAGATTCCAGGGTGCATGCAGTAAAATACCAAGATAGTAGAATTAGTTATGAATATGCATGACTTTTCTGAAAACTCTATGAATATTTCTCTATCTGCAGTGTATAAAATTGTGGGGTCTATGTCAGGGGCTTCACACTCGAATTTGGAGGGTCTGTCTCCCTGAGTGTCTATTTGCACAAACTGTGAATAAACAATGTCTCTCTTGGTGACGGACAGATTGCCTACTGCACACTAGGCAACAGATCCTCATTTTGGACAACAGCTGCATCAGACTGAGTAACTCTCTCTTCCTGTACTGCCTTTGTTTCAAATTAGGGCAGATGCAATACTGCCAGAAGTAATAACTATTGGGAAACTACTTATTTTATTGCTGTTCTTTGGACTCAGTCTTCACCAATAACTGCATTCCTCACCCCTCCTGGTTATGAGACAACAAGATGGTGACCAGGGGGATAAACCCCCTCCCACAGTAGAGAAGGATCAGGTTCGCGACCACCTGAGGAACCTGAACATACATAACTCTATGGGACCTGATGAGACGCATCCCAGAGTCCTGAGGGAATTGTCTGATGTGGTGGCCAAGCCACTCTGCATGATATTTGAAAAGTCATGGCAATGAGGAGAAGTCCCTGGTGACTGGAAGAAAGGTAACATTGTGCCCATTTTTTAAAAGGGTGGAAAAGACGACCCTGGGAACTACTGACCTGTCAGCCTCACCTCTGTGCCTGGGAAGATCATGGAACAGGTGCTCCTGGAAGACATGCTAAAGCAGATGGAGGTGATTAATGGCAGCCAGCACGGCTTCACCAGGGGCAAGTCCTGCCTGACCAACCTAGTGGCTTTCTATGATGGGGTGACCGTAGCAGTGGACATGGGTAAACCGACAGATGTGATATATCTAGACTTCTGTAAAGCCTTTGACATGGTCCCACACAACATCCTCCTCTCTAAATTGGAGAGATATGGATTTGATAAGTGGATGGTACGGTGGATAAGGAACTGGTTGGAGGCTCGTATCCAGAGAGTAGTGGTCAATGGCTCAAACTCCAGATGCAGATCCATGACACGTGGCGTCCCTCAGGTGTCTGTACTGGGACCGGTGCTGTTTAATATCTACATCAATTATATTGACAGTGAGATCGAGTGCGCCCTCAGCGAGTTTGCAGATGACCCCAAACCGAGTGGTGAAGTTGCCACAGTGGAAGGACGGGATGTCATCCAGAGGGACCTGGACAAGCTGGAGAAGTGGGCCTGCGAGAACCTCATGAGGTTCAACCAGGCCAAGTGCAAGGTCCTGGACCTGGGGTGGGGCAATCCCCGTTTTCAGTACAGGCTGAGGGATGATGTGATTGAGAGGTGCCCTGCAGAGAAGGACTTGGGGTGCTGGTCAATAAGCTCAACATTAGCCAGCAGTGTGTGCTCGCAGCCCAGAAGGCCAATTGTATCCTGGGCTGCATCAAAAAAAGTGTGGCCAGCAGGTCAAGGGAGGTGATTCTGCCCCTCTGTTCCTCTCTTGTGAGACCTCATCTGGAGTACTGTGTCCAGTTCTGGAATCCTCAATGTAAGAAGGAGATGGAACTGTTGGAACAGGTCCAGAGGAGGGCTACAAAGATGATCCGAGGGCTGGAGCGCCTTCCATACAAGGACAGGCTGAGGGAGTTGGGCTTGTTCAGCCTGGTGAAGAGAAGGCTCCAAGAAGATCTTATAGCGACCTTCCAGTACCTGAAAGGGGCCTGAACGCTTGTAGTGATAGGACGAGGGGCAATGGGTATAAACAGGAGAGGGGCGGATTTGTGCTCGATATAAGGAAGAATTTCTTTCTGGAGAAGAGAAGGCTCCGAGAAGATCATATAATGTCCTTCCAGCACACCTGAGAGGAGCCTACAAGAAAGCTGGAGAGGGACTATTCATAAAGGCTTGTGGTGATAGAATGAGGGGGAACGGATATAAACTGGAGAGGGGCAGATGTAGACTAGTGAAGGAATTTCTTCACTATGAGAGTAGTTAGACACTGGAATCTGTTGCCAAGGGAGGTTGTGGATGCCCCATCCCTGGAGGTATTTAAAGGCAAAGTTGCATGGGGACCTGAATAACCTGATGTAGTATGATGTCCTTGCACATTGCAGAGGGGGTTGGAACTAGATGATCTTTAAGTTCCCTTCCAACCCTAACTATTCTTTGATTCTATGATTCTACCCCACCAGTCACCATCTTCCTGTACCATGACAGAGGAGGGGCAAGGAGAGCAGTTACAGTGAAGACTGAGAGGAAAAAAAAAAAAAGATGTTAATATACCTCAGCCTCTTCCTTGTCTGCTGATATTAGGCCATCATTCGCAATCGTCAGTGGGGGTAAGTTCTATTTAACCTTCTTTTTCTGGTTGAGGTACCTGTAGAAGCCCTCTGTGTTAGTTTTCACTTCCCTTGTCAAGTTCAGCTCCAGCTGCGCCTTGGCCTTCCTGACCTCACCTCTACACAACCAGGCAGCATCCCTTTACACTTCCCAGGTTACCTGTCCCTGCTTGGACTGTCTGTGTAGTTCCCTCTTCTTTAGTTTAACCAGCAGGTCTCGACTCAGCCATGGTGGTCTCTTCCCTTCCCTGCCTCTGCTCTTCTTCCTCATCCTTGAGGATCTTATCCCAGGGGGTCCTACTGATCAATTCCTGGAAGTGCTGGAAGTCTGCTTTCCAGTAATTTAGGGTCCCGACTATACTCCTCACCTGTCCTATATCCCTCTGGACCTTGAACTCCACTAGTGCATGATCACTACAGCCCAGGCTGCCTCCAATCCACCAATGAGTTGACTTGTATTTGTGACCATCAGGTCCAGTATTGCATCCCCTCAGGTGGGAGTCTCTATCAGCTGGACTAAGAAGTTATCCTCAATGCATGCCAGGAGTCTCCTGGATTGCCTACAGCTTGCCGTGCTACTGTTCCAGCAGATGCAGGGGCGGCTGAAGTCCCCGAGTAGGATGAGAGCTTGTGAGCATGAAGCCTCCTGTAGCTGGAAGAAGAAGGCTTCATCCGTTGGCTCTCCTTGATCGAGTGGCCTGTAGTATACACCAACCACAAGGTTCCCGTTGGTTCCTCAGTCTTTTCTTCTGACCTACAAGCTCTCAACCTGTTCGTGGCTACCCTTGAACGACAGCTCTTCACATTCTATCCCTTTCCTGATATAGAATTGCAGAATCATCATGTTGGAGTGCCTTTTAAATACCACCAGGGATTTTAAATACCACCTCCCTGGGAAGCTTGTTCCAGTGCCCAATGACCAACCTGAACCCCTCTGGCGCAGCTTGAAGCCATTCCCCCTTGTCCTGTCCCCTGTCACTTGGGAGAAGAGGCCAGCTCCCTCCTCTCTACAACTTCCTTTCAGGTAGTTGTAGAGAACAATGAGGTCTCCCCTCAGCCTCCTCTTCTCCAGGCTAAACAACTCCAGCTCTCTCAGCCGTTCCTCATAAGGCCTGTTCTCCAGCCCCTTTCACCAGCTTCGTTGCTCTTCTCTGGACTCGCTCCAGAGCCTCAACATCCTTCTTGTGGTGAGGGGCCCAGAAATGAACACAGGATTCGAGAAGCGGTCTCACCAGGGACGAGTACAGAGGGAGAATAACCTCCCTGGACCTGCTGGTCACGCCGTTTCTGATACAAGCCAAGATGCCATTGGCCTTCTCGGCCACCTGGGCACACTGCTGGCTCATGTTCAGTCGGGTGTCAACCAACACCCCCAGGTCCCCCTCCTCCAGGCAGCTCTCCAGACAGACTTCTCCTAGTCTGTAGCACTGCATAGGGTTGTTGTGCCCCAAGTGCAGGACCCAGCATTTGGCCTTGTTAAACCTCATGCCACTGGTCTCAGCCCAGCAGTCCAGCCTGTTCAGATCCCTTTGCAGAGCCTCCCTACCCTCCAGCAGATCAACACTTCCACCCAGCTTAGTGTCATCTGCAAACTTGCTAAGGGTGCACTCAATGCCTTCATCCAGGTCATTGATAAAGACATTGAACAGGGCTGGACCCAGCCCTGAGCCCTGGGGAACCCCACTTGTCACTGGCCTCCAGCTGGATTTCACACCATTTCCCACCACTCTCTGGGCCCGGCCATCCAACCAGTTTTCCACCCAGGAGAGGGTGCGCCTGTCCACTCCAGAGCCTGACAGTTTCTCAAGCAGAACGTTGTGAGAAACTGTGTCAAAGGCTTTACTGAAGTCCAGGAAGATACATCCACAGCCTTTCCCTCATCCAGCAGCCGAGTCACTTTGTCATAGAAGGCGATCAGGTTTGTTTGGCAAGACCTGCCTTTCATGAACCCATGTTGACTGGGCCTGATCACCTGGTTCTCTTGCATGTGCTTCATGATAGCACTCCAGATCACCTGCTCCATGACTTTCCCTGGCACTGAGGTCAGACTGACAGGCCTGGAGTTCCCTGGATCCTCCCTGTGACCCTTCTTGTAGATGGGCACAACATCAGCCTCCAGTCCAGTGGAACTGCCCCAGCCAGCCAGGACTGCTGGAAGATGATGGAAAGGGGCTTGGCCAGCACATCCACCTGCTCCTTCAATACCCTTGGGTGGATCCCATCCGGCCCCATAGACTTGTGGCTGTCTAGGTGGCAAGCAAGTCTCTAACCGCCTCCTCATGGATCATGGGAGCCTCATTCTGCTCCTCTAACTCCTGGGTTTGTACACAGAGGGAACATCTTTCTTTACAATTAAAAACTGAGGCAAAGAAGGCATTAAGTACCTCAGCCTTTTCCTCATCCTTTGTCACAGTTGTGACCAAAAAAAATTTCACCAAATTGGCCAGTCTAAGCTCTAGGTTGGGCTTTAACCCTCCTGATTTTTTCTCAGCGTGATCTCACTTCCTCCCCGTACTCCACCCAAGATGCCTGTCCCTTCTTTCCAAGTTCATAGACATTCCTCTTCTTTTTGATGTCCACCCGGATCTCCCTGCATAACCAAGCTGGTTTTTTTTGGCTCCTTTTCTGGAACATGGGGACGGCTTGCTCCTGCACTGCCAGGATTTCCTTCTTGAAGAGCTCCCAGCCCTCGTGGGCTCCCTTGCCCTTAAGGACTGTCTCCCACGGGACTTTGCCAACCAGCCTTCTGAACAGTCCAAAGTCTGCCCTCTGCAAGTTTAATGTGACTGTTCTGCTAATCCCCCTCCTCACCTCACCTAGAACTGAGAATTCTACCATCTTGTGGTCACTGTGCCCCAGGCATCCTCCAACTGTCACATCCCCCACAAGGCCTTCTCTGTTCACAAACAGCAGGTCCTGGATGGCACCCTCCCTTGTTGGCTCTTTCACCAGCTGTGTGAGGAAGTTGTCTTCCACACACTCCAGGAACCTCCTAGAGCGCTTCCTCTCTGCTGTATTGTACTTCCAGCAGACATCTGGTAGGTTAAAGTCTCCTACAAGGACAAGAGCTAGCGATCTTGAGACTTCTCCCAGCTGTCTGTCGAAGAGCTCATGAGCTGCTTCTCCTTGGCTGGGTGGTCTGTAACAGACTCCCATCACAATATCTGCCTTCTTGTGGGCTCCTCTGATTTTAACCCACAGGCACTTGACCCTGTCATCACCATAATCAAGCTCAAGGGTATCAAACCACTCCCCAACATAGAGGGCTGCCCCACTACCTCTCCTACCTTTCCTATCCCAGCTGAAGTGTTTATATCCCACCATAGCAGCACTCCAGTTATACGAGTTGTCCCACCACAGTTCCGTGATGGGAACTACATCATAGGCTCCTTGCCCTACAACAGCTTCCAATTCCTCCTGTTTATTGCCCATGCTGCGTGCATTGGTATAGATGCACTTCAGTTGGGCTGTTAATCCTGCAGCTCTCATAAAGGGAATAGTCTTCATTCCCAAATGACTGGTCCTTATATTATCTAACCCATCAGTGCCATTTACATATTTTCTGTCACAAGATGTACTTGCCCCCACTCGCTCTGAGGTGACATACTGGAGGTCCTCACTAGTACACCATCTCTCATGCACTGGAGTGCCATTTCCAGGTTCCCCCCTGTCAAGCCCGGTTTCATCCCCCTCCCCTAGTTTAAAGCACTATTAATGAGCTCTGCTAGATTTTTGGACAGAATTCTTATACCCCTAGGGGACAAGTGTGCCCCATCCCTGGAAAGGAAGCCTGAAGGTGTGTAGGCCAGTCTATGATCAAAGAACCCAAAGTGTTGCTCCTCACACCAGGTTTGGAGCCAGGTATTAATTCTCTGATTTTTCTTGTTCTCTCCCTCTTCATTCCTTGTTATTGGAATTTATTCCTAACCTGCAAATTTCTCTCTAGAACTGACACCACCCCAGCAATATCCAAGCATGTAGCTGCTGGCAGGGGTATTGCTTTACATTGGTAATTTTTTAGCAGGAATAACAGTATAGACACCTCTAATATGTTCATAGTCTCATTCAGCAAAACTCCAAACGCACCCGTTGGGGAGTTTCCACACTTGGCCGTCAAAGGGTGATTTTTGCTGTGGGGCGTTCTTTTACAAGCCCACGTTACTGACATCTGAGCACCCATGCCAATGAGGAAATATGTAAAGTAAGTGGGGAGATCACCCAGGTAACCGAGATCTTATGACTGGGCTGAGTGCATGGGTGCCACGGTCAGCATGTTCCACCAAATCATTGTCATTATCATGCTAGATAGGATCCAGCCCAAACCAAGGAAAAGATTTGGCTTAGTAAAAGATTTGGGTTTTTCTTGCAGTTGTTTTTTTCCTCTTTTCCTGTTGAGGCTAATGGCTCCTAACACCTCAGTCTTCAGCTTCAAAGAATCCTTCTGTGAAACAGGCTCCAAGTACAAAACATTCCTTTGTCCACTTACAGTTTCTGTTCCCTATGCAGTCTATCACTTTCTCTTAGTCTTTTCAGTACTTTTGAGCCTCACACCTTCTCATATTTTGGAAACACTAGTATTTTCGCAGAGCCTATCCATATAGCCAGACCACTCCTGGTACCAGTTAATGCCATGATTTGAGTTAGAGCATGGAACAAAACAGGGGGGAAATCCTACTAGTCTGCTTAGACCTTGTTGACAGTCTCACAAGGACAAAATTTTATGATTTGTCCAGCTTGTCAGGTCTGCAGCAATGAAATCTTACCTATCTGCCTGGACCATATGAGCAGTCTCACAAGGACAAGTCTATTTGTCCAGCCTGCTAGGTCCATGTAGGCAGCATCACGAAGTAAATCCCTTTATTCCTTTATACCAATTAGTAAAGTTTCCAGAGACTTATATACGTGCATACAAGCAATTTTCATTATAACAATTCATCACCAAAATAAAGATTCGATGATGGCTGGGGCTAAGATACTGTCAGCGAAAATACATCTTAAGCAGTATGCAATCAAGAAACAAGTGTAGAAAGGACCAATATACAGGTAGAGAATATCAAAAACCCTGAATATACAAAGATACTAATAGTGTGATGTTAGAATATAGCACACATAACACAAAGATCTTACCCAATGGTGTCCTGGGAGGGAAGATAAGATTCAGCCTGTCAACTGATCCCAGAAAGTTTTGATGGAATCTTCCCCACACTTTCCCCTTTGTTTTCCATTTTCATAACTTGAACCTTTGGGTAGAGCTTGAGTGACTTTAGTCATACAATTTTCCATTCCACATTGGCACAGAAAGCTCTTGCTTTGAGTTTAAAGGCATAGCACCAGAAATTAACTGTACATGCCCAGTGGGAGTGGTTTGGGAAGCAGCTTGCCTTGGAGGTGTCATAGGGGTAGATGGGCATGCCAGGAGGTGTGTTCATTACGTTATAATGTCAACATCTCAACTGCAAAATCTCAGGGGAGTCATGAGTATCTGTACCACTGTAATCACTTAGTTCCTTTTTCCATACAAAGAAATACTAGATTAACTGTCATGTATGCCACTGCTGCACTTAGCAAAGTTAGATGATTTACAATTTTGATGCACACTGGTGCAAAGCTGGATTTTTAAGCCCAATGTTAAGTATTAACTTTTGACATACTAAGAGTATTTGCATCGTATATTCTATCTATGCAGACAGAACGTTCCTTGTCTTGAAATCTTTACAGCCTAATGCCCACAAATTCAGAAGATTTAGCACACAATAATGGGAAATAAAAGGGCTGAAAGATCACCTACTCTATCCCATCTTCCTCGAGGCAAGACCTCCTATGCAATCCTGCCACATATCTATCTTGTCATACCTAAATTACTTTCCTGCAACTATTCAGGTGTGTAAGAAAGAGAAACGTGCATATGCACAAGTCTTCAGATTCAAGAGGTAGAACACAACACTGAATATCTACTGACTTATTAGGATGCTATGGCAAGGTCCATCTGAAAAAAATAGGATTACAAGAATATGGCCCAAAATATACAATCTGAGAGAGAAATAAAATATGTTATTGTGGCAGGTATATATGCAGATGTACCCATACCCATTAAAAAAAAAAGTTAACTAGTAAAACTACTCTTTAACCTATTCATTATCAAACAGCAAATTTATTTTGGATGCAACATACTGTCAAAGAACATATAACTTAACAGCTTCCCCCTCCTGTTATTCTGTGCTTGTGAACATGCAGTTTTGAGACTCTCGCCCAAATCAATGAACTGACTTAATTAGTTTATCACTAAAGAGAAATAAAGCAGTCTGCTTAATTAAATTCATATTATAAGTCACATCTAAAATAAAGGTATATTATGCTTCACCATATACCACATCGAACTAAACTGACAGGACTGACTCTGCATTGTGTGTGCTTTTTATATTAATTACTTCTTTCAAATGAAAGAAAGAATTCAGCACACTGGTAGAAGTATACATTCCTGAATAACTGTTATTCACAGTATTATGACAGCCAATTAAGCTATAAATTCAGTAAAAACACAGAATAAGATAATAATGTAATTTCCTTATTATTCAAGGCCCATTTTTGTCAAATGCATCTCCCTGAAGTTTAAGACATTTTTAACATACATTAGTCTGGAAAGTCTTATTAAAAAGGGCTGCAAAGCATCCTAAAACACCAAAGAACCCCATAAGGACCATATAGTTGTGTCTGACAAAATACACGGGAGTAGACAAGGCTCCCACATTAGAGCTATGGTAAGTGTAGGAGTATAAATATCACAGGTCTAACCAGGGTCTCAAAGTCAACCATCAATGCTGTCAGAGGCTCCAGGTCCCTGTCTTCTCCCAAGCCTTATGCTGACTTCCTTAAGATGCTACAGACATTAGAGCCTCTCTGCAAACCCTGCATACAAATAGTGTGACAAATCTCTGACAGGTTCCCTCTCATCCAACGCCCAAGCACCTTTCCCACCTCCTCCAAAAACCCGAGCCTCTTCCAGCATGCACTCCTACCCCTAACAACATCACAGTCCCCATACCCAGCAAAGCCTTTGCCCTAAAGCCACAGCAACCAACACTGCAACAGCGTCCTTGCCCTCATCCCACCCTCACCCTAGTGCCACTTAGGCTCCTCTTCCCTATCAACGACGTCCGTAAGCCCCCAAACAAACTATGTCCCCTCAGGCACCTCCTGCCCAGCACCCCTCACCTCGGCTCGGCCCGCCCCAGCCCCACCGCCACGGCCTCACCTCACGGTCCTTGAGGCCCAGGAGCAGTACCTCTTCCATGAGAGTGAGCCGCGTTTCCTTGGAATCGCCCTTCTCGTCGTCGCCGGGCTCATTCCGGCGGCCTTCATCCTCCGGGCCGCCACCTGCCACCCGCTCCTTGTCAGCAGCAGCGTTACGGGAGGCCTCCGTCCGGCGCTGCACCAGGCCGGAGCTTCGCTGGGTCAGGGAAGTCATGGCTGGAGACAGGGGGGAGGGCAGAGGCCCGCCGGGGCGAGAAGAGCTCGGCGACACCTCGGGGGGAAGAAGGAACTCTTCCTGCGGCCTCTCCTGCCGCCGGCCTATCCGCACCAGGGCAGCGGCCGCCTGGGGGGAGTCATGTGGAGAGGGGCTCGGCTGTAGCAGGGGAAGCGGAAGTAGTGTGAACCGGCGTCCTCTCCCTGCGGCAGACGAGTTGCAGAGGCGGCTTCTCCTTCAATATGGCGGTGCGGGCTGATGTCAGCGGAGGATGTGGAAGAGCCAGGCGGGGGGGTCTGAAAGGGCCGTGGGCCGGGAGGACACGGTGGCCTCGGTCTCATGGAGTGCGGGTGGTGCCTGCCGTTGTCAACTGTTACTGTTACCTGGACTGTGGAGGACGGTTAATCCATAATTCCGGGTGGAGGGGAAGAGGTCCGGCGGGCCGGCACCCGCTGTGGCATAACCCAAGGGCTGCGAACCCTTAAGTCTGCTTGATTTCATTTTTAGCTATAAGACCATGTCTGTTTACTAGTGCAGCCCTCCAGGAATATACCATTTTTATGTATATACACACACACACTCATGGACTAAGCTCAGGTAAGCACATAGACCTCTCAACAATCTTGACATTTGTCACAGTTTAGCCCCACCTGGCTTGATCAGCAGCTAAACAGAAACAGTTGTGTCTGATTCCCTCACACCCCCAGGGAAAGGGAAATGATAGACACTTGTGGGTTGGAAACTAACACTAAAATGGCTTTAATCAAACAATAATAAAAATAAACAAAGCAATATTAATAAGAAAATAATGAAATATATACAAATATATGAAATGACACCCCCTCCAATGACTTTCTCATTTCCACTGACTCTGCAGAGCAGGCACTGGGAAAGGTCTCAGGCTGGACTCAGTGGCAGGAGGGAGCTGGGCTCAGGAACTGGATTCTGGAAAGCACAGATCGGGGACAAACAGACAGACGAGGTCCTCACTGAACATCGGCCATCACAGAAGAGAGCGACACCCTCGTGATCTCTCAGTTTTATACCGAGTATGACGTCTATGGGATGGAATCCTCTGTTGGTTGGGGTCACCTCTCCTGTCTGCCCCTCCCTGCAAGTGCCACCCTTTTCCACCCCTTTCCCTTACAGCTCCACCAGCTCGAGGACGGCCTTGGTTTCCATAGGGATAAGTGTAAGCGGTGGCCTTTCTGCACACCAGTGCCCCGTGTTATCAGTTGTAGAGAGAAACGCTGTCTGAAAACATGCAGCCTTCTACTTTAGCTCAAACCACAGCATTCCACCCCTTGTTCCATACCATCATGCTCAGGTAATTATTACTTATATCTTCAAATATACATATATATTGCCAGTTCATTATTTATCCACACAGAAGTTCGTTAAGTTCTTGACGGTGGGTTTCCCTCCATTATAGCAGTCTCTCAGGGCAAGAGGATGGTGGGAGGCTTCATCGTGGTTCACACCCACAGGCAGCATGTCAGAGATGTCAACCTCGAGGAGGCCACTGGATGCCATGCTGGCTCGTTACCCTGAAAAACACTTAGTGAACAGTGTTAGTGTTATGTAGGAATTATCATACAGCTTAAGACTGAGCATTCTCACCCAGAGCCAGATTTCCTTGAGGTACACATTGACCTTCACCATCCTTCAGCATTACCCACCAAGTGCGTCCAGGCCCTTGAGCAAAAGCAACCCCACAGATGGGTTTGCCTTTGCCTGAAGCAGGAGAAACCCAACCGGTTTGCCCCAGCAAATCCCTTTCATGCACCATAGGGACTTTATCCCCTTCTATGGTATGTAGAAGGTCTGATTGAGCACCACCAGCAGTGTATCCCTGGGTGTTCACCAACCAGGTGACTTCTGCCAACTGCTTACCCCAGTTTTTAAATGTGCCACCCCCCCAGTGCTTTCGGGGTAGTTTGTAATAGTCCATTGTGTCTCTCAGTTTTTCCGGAGGCTGGTGCACAATAGGGAATATGATACGTCTGTTCGATACTATGCTCTTTGGCCCAGGTGTCTATGAGACTGTTTTTGAAATGAGTCCCGTGGTCTGCCTCAATTCTTTCTGGAGTGCCATGCCTCCACAAAACATGCTTTTCAAGGCCCAGGCCAGTGTTACGGGCAGTGGCATGGGAGATGTTTCCAGCCATGGGGTGGTTGCTCCCACCATTGTAAGCACACAGCGCTTACCCTGGCAGATTTGAGGGAGTGTGATGGAGTCAATTTGCCAGGCCTCTCCATATTTATATTTCAGCCATCACTCCCCATGCCACAGAGGTTTTAACGGCTTGGCTTGTTTTATTGCAGTGCATGTTTCACAGTCGTGGATAACCTGCGCAATAGCGTCCATGGTTAAATCACCCCTCGGTCACGCGCCCATTTGTATGTTGCATCCCTTCCTTGGTGACCCGAAGCGTCATGGGCCCACCGAGCTAGAAATAGTTAACCTTCATGTTGCCAGATCTGTTTGGAGTACTTGAGCAGCCTTGTCCGCTTGCTGGTTGTTTGCCGCCTCTGAGGCAAACCATTCCTAAAACCATGCCTCCTGGGCATGCGCAGTTAAGTTTTGGCATGCAAAGTGAGAATTCTTTCTCCACCAATCAGCAGGGCTTGATGTAGTGACCACAGTCACTCAAGCTTCACCTAAACTCCGCCCCTAATGTGCAAGTGACTATAAATAGTTTAGAACAAAGGGAGAGTTGTGGTGTGAGAAGGGAAAAATGTCACCGAAACTCTAGGGATCAGCTGATGGGCTGAACCCCCCTCCCCATCGGATTCCATTGGGATAAGACGTTGTGTTAAGGGCACTAAATATACATCTTAGCATCAAGCTGATTATTAGTATCTCTCTGTACTTTAACCTTAACAGTATCTTCTCCGCAGCTGGTACCGAACCCTATTAAGTTACGAGCTGCTGTTCTTAATAACATCAACTTGTTTTTATACTAAGAGAGATTTAAAGGATTTTTCTAATTCAAAATTCAACAAGCTAGACTAGATTTATCATCTTTGTGACATTGTTGAATCTAAAGTGAAATGGTATGTGGCAAGCTGGATATCAATTATCCTTCTGTTATTGCTCATTAAATACAATAATTACACTGGCTCAACAATATATATCTTTTTGCCCTTGTGACACTGTTAGTACAGATTGGTAAACTCTCCTTTGGAAGTCTCTTGCATATCTTCAAATTGTCCCGCTTGTGGCGTCCATTGCATCCGTTGTCCCTCAACAACTGACATCTCCAGGTAGCATCGGTGGCATGATGAGCAGAAGAGACTTTACCCTTGAACATCCAGTCCAGTACCGGTAATCAGGGTGCTAGGAGGAGCTGTGCTTCAGTCCCAATCACTTCTGAAGCAGCTTTAACTCCTTCATAAGCTGCTAAGATCTCTTTTTTCAGTTGGAGTATAGTTGGCCTCGGAGACTTTGTATCCTCCACCCTAGAATCCTAGGGGTCAACCTCGTGTCTGCCCTGGTGCTTTCTGCCAAAGGCTCCAGGTAGGACCATTGTCTCCAGCTGTGGTGTAGGGCACATTTTTTGATGTCCTGTCCTGTTCAGATTGGCCTCAGGGCTACTGGGGCATGATCTCCTGTTTAATTTGTTCAAAGACTTAAACAGTTAAAACTGTTTTTATTTTGAGTCACTTCTTGGAGAGGTCTCACAATCTGAATGGAACCAGGAAAATGCATTCTCCAGAAACCCACAATGCCTAGGAAGATCCAGATCTGACATCGGCCAGTGGGGCAGGAGACAATGTCAAGGCCAGATATGGTTTTCTATTTATTTGCTTTTTTAATTCTACGGCTACATTCACAGAACAATCTGGCTGTACTGTTAAAATAAGGGGACCGACAATAAGAGTCTAAATGATTTTTCCTTGCATCTTAGGAGGAAATATGAAAAGGTGTGAATGGTGAGTTGCCGCCTCCACTATGTCTAGTAACTTTAGAACTCGTGCTGGAATACAGAGATCAAGAATTTCCCGAATCTGACGAACCAGGACCATGCATTCTCCAGAAACCCACAATGCCTAGGAAGGCTTATGTTTCCTTTTTGTTAGGTGGTGGGGACATAGCTGTTACTTTGTTGATCGCATCTAATGGGATTTGGTCACACCCATCTTGCCATTTAATTCCTAAATCTGGCTCTCTCGTGCAGGTCCCTTGATGTTGACGGGAGCATCACGAAATCAAATGCAGAGATCAATATGATCAGCGAGTGTTCCATTTATTGAGCTTAGCTGTTTCTTTATAAACCCTTTTTGGTTACATAACTGGGTGCCCATGAGGGTATCTACAGTGTATTATTGGTTAAAGGTAGCTGTCCATAAAGCTATTACTAACATATTATTGGCTAAACTACCACACATGCTAAGAAACCAAGTTACACTAAAATTAACTATGTTGATAGTTCTCTTTAATTGTTTTTCTTTCAGCTGGCACTCGTTCCCACTGAATTAGCTGCTGTATTCCTTTCAGCTGGCCTTTGTTTATCTTTTGGCTCTCTGTTTCAAGGCCTTGTTAGAGTTGTTCTGTATCACAGCATCCAGGCCTTCTTCTCTGTAAAATGTTCCCACACCTTGACCTTGCTTCTCTCCTCTATAGGAAAACTGGCTGTCAAAAGAAGTTGGTTCCCTGTCTCGCCTTTGTCAAAAACTTCCTCTGCTGTCTTAGCCCCTATGATGATGTCATCGCTGCATTGCAGGTGTTCTGGAGCTCCACCCTTCTCCAGTGCAGCCTGGATCGGTCCATGGCAAATGGTAGGGCTGTGTTTCCACCCCTGGGGCAGTCGATTGCAGCTGTACTGGATGCCCCTCCAGGAGAAAGCAAACTGCAGCTTGACTCTGCCGCCAACGGAATGGGGAAAAACGCATTAGCAATATCAGTTGTGGTTAACCACCCGGCTGCCTTTGATTCCAGTTCATATTGCAGGTCTTAACACAGCCGGTAGGGCAGCACTAAGCGGTGATGTGACCTCATTTAGACCACAATAGTCCACTGTTAGTCTTCATTCTTCATTAGTGTCAGCAATTAGCACCTCTTGGTCTTCAACCTTCAGCAATCCCACAGCAGAAGGGGCCTCTGTAAGACCAGGCAAGGTAGACAGCGGTTTAAATAAATTCAGTAATAAATTCAGGAGCATTATTAACAACATAATGCTATTTTGCTCAGAATCTAGTGAAACCGGCTCGGTATAAGAGGAGGAAGTGTAGTTCCCCCAGTTTAGCTGCTCTGGCTGGCAGCCAAACTGAGCAGTACAGTCCTCCTTATCCCAGGCAAGGCCAAAAGTGTAATTAAAGAAAAGCTCGCAAAGTGATGCCCAAGAGTCTCGGATAAAGTCCCAGCTACGCGTATCGCAAGGTATATTACAATGAGACCACAAATAACGAGCATCACTTTCATCCAGCGCTTAAAATTGATAACTACCAGGATGATGCAGAGAGCAATTAAGCCAGAACATATCTGCTGTCTCACGTGCCACACTGAGGGAACCAGCTGGAAACAGAATTCCACAAAGGCATCATATGGTATTTTGTTCCCAAAATTTGCAGGGAAATCCGCTACTATAGATCATAGAACCATAGAATGGTTTGGGCTGGAAGGGACCTTCAAGATCATCCAGTTCCAACCCTCCTGCCATGGGCAGGGACACCTCCCACAGGACCAGGCTGCTCCAAGCCCCATCCAACCTGGCCTTGAACGCCTCCAGGGATGGGGCAGCCACAGCTTCCCTGGGAAACCTGGGCCAGGGCCTCACCACCCTCACTGTGAAGAGACAAATACCACCATATAGCTCGCACTCAAGCCATACATGATGGAACATGCCTTTTGCCAGTGCCTCTCATCGATAGCAACCAAGACTGAGGGCCATTAAGCAGCCACAAGTCCTATGAGCCATTTGTAGGCCATCAGCACCTGCATGTATTTTAATGCATGGGAGACCACAAATAGCTGATAAATGTTGAGATGATGGAAAGGTTTTACTGTCAGTGGAACTTATTTGTAACTGTATGTCTTATGATTACTTCCATACAGAAGGGAAATCAAGTTTCTTACCCGATTAGGCTGAGGTACTTAATGCCTTCTTTGCCTCAGTCTTCAATAGTAAGGAAAGTTGTTCCATCTGTGTGCACACCCAGGAGTTAGAGGAGCACAAAAAAGCTTCCATGATCCAAGAGGAGGTGGTTAGAGACTTGCTTGCCCAGCTAGACACCCATAAGTCTATGGGGCCAGATGGGAACCACCCAAGAGTATTGAAGGAGCTGGCGGATGTGCTGGCCAAACCCCTTTCCATCATCTTCCAGCAGTCCTGGCTGACTGGGGAAGTTCCACTGGACTGGAGACTGGCTAAGGGAGGAGGTAAAGATGCTGAGGATTATCAGGGAATGTGAGAGGGAGATAGACCAGTGGAGCAGTGCCCTCTCACTAACTCAGCAGCCTGCTGGAGCTGGTGTGTCCGAACACCACCCACCTGCAAGGTTGGGGCAACAAGAGATAGGGAATGGCAGCAAGTTCTTGCCTGATGAAGGAAACCTGCTCCCCTCACCCAGACAACAAAACTCCAGATGCCCCTGATGAACAAATACGAAGCACTGCAGGTGGAATCCAACCCTGAGGATGAGGATGATGGCTCCCACAGCCTAGAATCTTTCCCTAGGCTGCACCATCCTCAGAAAAAAATACAAACATCCTCCATTAAGAAGAGGAAGAGAGTGATTGTCAAAGGGGATTCCCTTCTAAAAGGAATGGAGGGACCCATCTGCAGACCGGACCCGCTCCACAGAGAGGTCAGCTGCTTACCGGGGGCATCAGTGAAGGAGATAACTAGAAAACTTCCTTCCCTGGCCCAAGAGATGGACTATTATCTTCTGATAGTATTCAGAATTGGTAGTGATGATATAGAGAACAGAAAGCCCAAAGCCATCAAGAGAGACTTCAGGGCTGTAGGGAAAATGATAGAGAGCTCTGGGGCTCAAATAGTATTTTGCTACATTCCAAGGCTAAATATAGAGGAGCAGGAAGTCAAGAAGAATTTGATTAATGCCTGGCTCCGGGCCTGGTGTGAGGAAAGGGGCTTTGGCTTCTTTGATCATGGGGTGGCTCACACACCCCCAGGCTGTTTTACTAGGGATGGGACACGTGTGTCTCCTAGGGGGGCTAAAGCCCTTGCTGAAAACCTAGCTAAGCTCATTAACTAAGCTTTAAACTAGATGTGAAGGGGGAGGGGGATGAGACCAGGCTAGACAGGAGTGAGCCTGGACATGGGGCACTGGTGATTCGGAGATGGTGTGCTGGTGAGGACCACCAATACATCACCACACAGAAAGTGGGGAAGAACACACCTCGGGGTGCTAAGGGAGATACGGGCACTCTGGGGCTAGCTACTCCAGTTACCAGGCAATTGGGAAGGAACTGAAGGCTCAGCAGCTCAGCTGAAGTGCATTTACACCAATGCACACAACATGGGTAATAAGGAGGAGGAGTTGGAAGCTGTCGTAGAGCAAGGAGCCTATGATGTCATTGCCATCATGGAAATGTGGTGGGATGACTCATATAACTGGAGTGCAGCTATGGTGGGGTACAAACTCTTCAGGTGGGACAGGAAGGGCAGGAGAGGAGGTGGGGTAGCCCTCTTTGTAAGGGAGGACTTGGATACCATTGAGATGGATTGTGGCGATCAGGAGGTTGAGTGCCTGTGGGTTAAAATCAGAGGAGCCCACCAGAAGGCAGATTTTGTGATGGGAGTCTGTTACAGACCACCCAACCAAGATAAAGAAGCTAATGAGCTCTTCTTTAAACAGGTGGGGTTAATCTCTAGATCCATGCCTCTCATTCTTGTGGGAGACTTCAATCTTCCAGATATCTGCTGGGTGTACAATACAGCAGAAAGGAAGCAGTCTAGGAGGTTCCTGGAGTGTGTGGAAGACGCCTTCCTCACACAGCTGGTGAGCGAACCAACAAGAGAAGGTGCCCTCCTGGACCTACTGTTTGTGAACAGAGAAGGCCTTGTGGGGGATGTGGCAGTAGGAGGATCCCTAGGACAAAGCAATCAGGAGATGATAGGGTTTTCAGTTCTAGGTGAGGTGAAGAGGGTGGTTAGCAGGTAAGTAGCACTAAACTTGCAGAGGGCAGACTTTGGACTGTTCAGAAGGCTGGTTGGCAAAGTCTCATGGAAGATGGTACTTAAGGGCAAGGGAGCCCACAAGGGCTGGGAGCTCTTCAAAAAGGAAATCCTAGCAGCTCAGGAGAAAGCCATCCCCATGTTCCAGAAAAAGAGCCGGCAGGGGAAAAAGCCAGCTTGGTTGAACAGGGAGATCTTGAGAGATATCAAAAATAAGAGAAATGTCTATGAGCTTTGGAAGAAGAGACAGGCATCTTGGGCGGACTACAGGAGGGAAGAGAGATCATGCAGGGAAAAAATCAGGAAGGCCAAGGCCCAACTAGCAATCAGATTGGCAAAGTCTGTGAAAGATAAGAAGAAATCATGCTATAAATGTATTAACAGTAAAAGGAGGACTAGGGAGACCATACAGTCCCTATTGGATGCAGATGGAACAACAGTGACAGGGGATGAGGAAAAGGCTGAGGTACTTAATGCCTTCTTTGCCTCAGTCTGTAATTGTAAAGAAAGTTGTTCCCTCTGTGTACAAACCCAAGAGTTAGAGGAGCAGAATGAGGCTCCCATGATCCATGAGGAGGTGGTTAGAGACTTGCTAGCCCAACTAGACAGCCACAAGTCTATGGGGCCGGATGGGATCCACCCAAGGGTATTGAAGGAGCAGGTGAATGTGCTGGCCAAACCCCTTTCCATCATCTTCCAACAGTCCTGGCTGGCTGGGGAAGTCCCACTGGACTGGAGGCTGATGTTGTGCCCATCTACAAGAAGGGTCGCAGGGAGGATCCAGGGAACTCCAGGCCTGTCAGTCTGACCTCAGTGCCAGGGAAAGTCATGGAACAGGTGATCTTGAGTGCTATCATGAAGCACATGCAAGAGAACCAGGTGATCAGGCCCAGCCAACATGGGTTCACAAAAGGCAGGTCTTGCCAAACAAACCTGATCGCCTCCTATGACAAAGTGACTCACCTACTGGATGAGGGAAAAGCTGTGGATGTATCTTCCTGGACTTCAGTAAAGCCTTTGACACAGTTACTCACAGCATTCTGCTTGAGAAACTGTCAGGCTCTGGAGTGGACAGGCGCACCCTCTCCTGGGTGGAGAACTGGTTGGATGGCCGGACCCAGAGAGTGGTGGGAAATTGAGTTAACTCCAGCTGGAGGCCAGTTACAAGTGGGGTTCCCCAGGGCTCAGTGCTGGGTCCAGCCCTGTTCAATGTCTTTATCAATGACCTGGATGAAGGCATTGAGTGCACCCTTAGCAAGTTTATGGATGACACTAAGCTGGGAGGTAATGTCGGTCTGCTGGAGGGTAGGGAGGCTCTGCAGAGGGATCTGAACAGGCTGGACCACTGGGCTGAGTCCAATGGCATGAGGTTTAATAAGGCCAAATGCCGAGTCCTGCACTTGGGGCACAACAACCCTATGCAGTGCTACAGACTAGGAGAAGTCTGTCTGGAGAGCTGCCTGGAGGAGAAGGACCTGGGGGTGCTGGTTGACAGCCATCTGAACATGAGGCAGCAGTGTGCCCAGGTGGCCAAGCAGGCCAATGGCTTCTTGGCTTGTATCAGAAATGGTGTGGCCAGCAGGTCCCGGGAGGTTATTCTCCCTCTGTACTCGTCCCTGGTGAGACCGCTCCTCGAATCCTGTGTTCATTTCTGGGCCCCTCACCACAAGAAGGATGTTGAGGCTCTGGAGTGAGTTCAGAGAAGAGTATTGAAGCTGGTGAAGGGGCTGGAGAACAAGTCTTATGAGGAGCGGCTGAGAGAGCTGGGGTTGTTTAGCCTGGAGAAGAGGAGGCTGAGGGGAGACCTCATTGCTCTCTACAACTACCTGAAAGGACGTTGTGGTGAGGAGGTTGCTGGCCTCTTCTCCCAAGTGACAGGGGACAGGACAAGGGGGAATGGCCTCAAGCTGTGCCATGGGATGTTCAGGCTTGACATTAGGAAAAAATTTTCATGGAAAGGGTCATTGGGCACTGGAACAGGCTGCCCAGGGAGGTGATTGAGTCACCTTCCCTGGACGTGTTTAAAGGATGGGTGGATGAGGTGCTGCGGGGCATGGTTTAGTGATTGATAGGAATGGTTGGACTCGATGATCCTGTGGGTCTTTTCCAACCTTCTGATTCTGTTATCTGATATAGTTGGGATCCTCATTTTTTGACAGTCTTTCACTATACTGTAAATTTAGTTTTCCTTGATCTTGCTAATCCAGAGTCAAGCATGGTAACTACCTATCTCCTTATCTGGTGTATTGCAGGACATTTTCCTTAAGTACAAAGCAGGGCTTGAGTGGTATGAGATGGGGCAGGATTGGATTCTCAGGAAGCTTTCTTTTATCTGATCTGATTAGATATGTGCTTTTGTCTTTAATAGGTTTAACCATATTTGATTCATATATGGGGATCTGTGTTATGTTTTTTTAACTATTAGGATCTTCCTGTTACAGATGGGATAAACTGAGGCACAGGGTGGTGAAATGGCTTGTTCAAATGTTGCCTGTGGTAGAGCAAGAAATAGAAGGCAGGTTGCTCAAGTCCTCTTACATCTCTTTATTACTTCTGTGCTGGTTTAGTCTGGGAGTTACAATTTGTTACTTGCACATCCTTGGCTTTTCTGGTTTTAATAATGTACGAGTACAATCTGTTGCTCACATATGCCTGATTTGTCTGTAAAATGAGATTATTTATGCTACAGGTGAATGTGCTAGTAAGGCTGACTTGCACACCCTAATTCCCTGAAGCCTTTCATACTTGTAGGAAGTTTTGTGGTGATCTAAGTCAATGTATCAGCCAAACACTTTGCAAAGGCATTGTCATTTTAGTTTTGCTCCCCTTGTTCCAGGCAGTTTAACCATGCCACAGGATATGATACAATGGGCTAGATCTGGTGCACTATTTTATCCAAGTTTGTTGTCGCTCATCTCCTTTTAATGAATGACAGGGAAGTGGCAGCCGTACACACGGATCTGTCACAGCAGAGATGCTTTGAACTGCCTTGTTCGTTTGGGAAAGATACATAAGATAAAGCTGAATCTGGAAAGCATTAGTGATTGCGGGCATGAAAGATTTCACTGTGGCGTGTATGCTGAGACAAGCAGCCGCTGCCTTGGCATACCCGTGATATTAGCAGCAAGCAGGGAGCAAACAGCAGATGTTCTCATGCTTGCTGGCTTGTTGAGACCTTGGAATCTTTACTAAGACCCGTGAGTTAATAAGAAAAGAATGCATTAGGCAGAAAACATGAAGATAAGGGGCACATCTGTGGTAAATAGTGGGTTGCAGTCTATCGCTGTAACTGCGGGATTCTCACAGGTGGAAATTCTCTGGGGTAGCTGCTGACTGGACACAGAAACACTATATAAGGTTTGCATCCCCTCAATAAAGGTGATCTCGCTTGTTGCCTCATCGACGGGGTCCGTGCCTTAATCGCTACAAGTGATGGTGCACCAAGAGCCAATTATCAACCCCATGGTTTTGGAACTTTCCATCACTTTCTGCCTCCTTCATCCTAGGGTGGGCATCCTCTGCACCTTTCCCCATGCTCTCTGAAGTTGGGGGGGAGCGGGAGGGCGTTTGTGATCCCCACCTCTGCCACACATCTGCCATGACCCTGCCACATCTGGCCACCTCCCTGCCCCACCTGACATGTGGAATCATGACTCTGTAACTTATGAAGTTATAAAGTAGGTATGTTTATTCAGCGCTGAGGTGCACGGGAGAATTATTTCTCAAAAAAACCCGTGCATGCCCACCGTGGCAACTTGTCTTAACTTTATATAGGGAAGCGTTACATATTCATAAAATTCAAAAAAAGGTCTATACATATTCATAACCTTTCCCCGCCTCTTATTATAATGAGTTTGAGAAGAGTCTTCTTCCTGTTTGTGCCTGTGCAGTGTCTTCTCAGGGATAAGGCCAATTGTCTTAACTTCCTTTAACTTCAATCTGTGTGCATGTTCTCCAGATTCTTGGCATTCTTGTCAGCGTTATTTTCTGCTCTTATCACAGTTCCAGATAACTTGTCTTGCTTATCATAAATCATCTAGCAATAGACCCCTTCCTACATAAAGGCTTATAGAAATATGTTGCTTTAGCTAAACAACTGTTATCCTGTGTATTCTTTAAGTGTGGGCAGCTTCTATCCTGCTGTTCTTTAAGTGTCAGTTGCTTTGGCTAAATTATTGCTTTTCTGTTCACCCCTTAAGTGTTAGTCCCTTCTTTGTGCTTATCTCGAGCTGACTAATTGCTAAAAAGCTAAACAATTGTTATCCTGTTAGATGTAAATGTCATCAATTTTTAGTTGTGTCCCCCCACCCCCCGTGATTGCAACACCAGTCTGTCACCTTGCTGAAAAGACAGAGTACCACAAGGTGTAGGAAAAGGAACGTGGTTTGCATTATTCTCCATGTGCTCATACTTTGTATATATCGCTCCAAGAGCACGTCTACTGTCAACTGTTCTGGGACATTTGTCATCATTAAAAGAGCTTTAAAATTCTTCTGAAAACAGATTGTTTCTCAAATACACAGCTGAAAAGTGAAAACGTAAGTATACTGCATTTTTCCTGAATGTCAGTGGACACTGCTGCTTTTGACAAACAAGAGACCTGTGAATTATTACAGTATTTCTTAATGCCTTGGTAAGATGCATCCAGGCTGTACCACAGGCACATAGTAAGGGTTAGCATAAGTTTGAGCCCTAGATGTGCTATGACAGTAAGAGCTTACAAATGGTACCCCACCCACTTGCTTTGCCCAGAAGGACATGGGCACCAACCTGCCAATAGGAGATGAGACAGAGCAGGGCTCCTGTGGTCAGCAAGATGAAATCTGAACAACGGAGCACAACTTGAGTCAGCCAACCTGTCAGTCGATCAGTGTATGTAAATAAGCCGAATCCTGCCGTCCAATCAGGAAATAAGAAGAGAGGAGCGCGGGGGCATATTGGTGGGCAGCCCATGGCGAGATGGCGTGTTCCTTGCTCCTGATCGAGTCTCTAGCTGCACAGTGTTCACCGGGTGGTTGCTTCGGCGACGTAGTGAGTGATGTGGCGCAGGCTGGGCATGCCGGGCCCTCGCCATTGTTCTGTGCAGTCGGGTGATGGTGGCGGTTGGCGTGGTGTGTCCTGGGTGTCCTTGCTCAGAGGCGAGCAGCAGCCTCAGTCCGTAGCGCGGCGGGAAGGAGAAAAGTGTAGCCTGTGTAGCGGCGGAATGTCAAGGTGGTGAGAGGAGAGCGGTGGGACTGAGGAGGGGATATGGGCCGCCTATGGATCAGGTGCGGTGCGGACAGCCTGCCGTTTCTACAGGGGTCCTTGGTGGTCAGGGGACGGGCTGGGGCTCTGGGTCCCAAGCGGCTCTTTGGAGATCAGTCCGATAACAGTGGCGCTGGGGCGGGCATTGTCGTCATCGCTGCTCCCAGGGAGTGGTGGCTTCGCATCCCCGCCCTCCTTACCTGCTGCTCTGAGTGGCTGGCAGGGGAGGTTAGAGCCGCTGTCCTGTTGCCTTCTCCTGGATGGCGAAGGGCTCGGCCCCGCGGCCCACACCGTGGGGCCGAAGAAGGCTGTCTTCGTCACTTGCCATCTACAGCGCTCCTGAGTGAGCTACCGTTGCACAGGCCTCGACGGCTCTCTGCCCGGCAATGCGCGGGGGCTCTGTGGTTGTAGGGAGAGAGTCGGCCTTCCCATGCATCCTCTCCCTCCCCTCCGTCCCCTGTGTCTCCAGCCTTCCGTTAGGGGTTTGAGGAGCTACAGTGATGGGCCCGTGTGAGTGTGGTTCCGTTTATAAAACCAAAAGAACGCTATCTGACAGTTTGATACTCTGTGTGTTGTCATATGCTTTTCAGTTAAGCTCCACACAGGTTTTTCAGTCAGCTATTTTTCCACTCCATTCCTGTATAATTCTGTAGACGTTGCTGAGTCAGCCAACAAAAAATGGGAAATTTGTGCTGATCTAATAGATGGTGTTGCAGAGGATTGGTCTGAGGTTAGTGAGAGCTATGTGATAAATCTTGGGTATTTAAATCAAATGGTCATACAGTTAAGTGACAGATTTAATGCTCTAAAGCATTACATACAACCAATCTAGTTTGCTTTTTACATTCCGGTCAAGTTTTTAAACGTGTTGCAGTTGGAGTATTTTTGTTGTTTGTATTTTGTTTTGATTCCTGGAATGGATTGCTTAAATAGTCTCTGGAAATTTTTGATTGAAAACAAAGACAAGCAGGAAATGGATAGGATTTATAAAGCATCCCTTCTGAACCACCATTTTGAAATTTAACAAAACTATGTTAATGATAACCTTCAGGTTTAAATATAAAGTTATGTACTATTAATTTCAAGCTATAAGTCAGTGTAGCTATAAAAACAAAGACAATTAGGAATATTTTAAAGATAATTAGGAATATGAGCTGATAGTATGCATTGATTTCTTTTTCATTATTATTATTTTTACAGCACTCAGTAGTGCAGAATCTGCATGAAATCTTCATCAATGTTTTCTAGAAATGCTAATTGCTTAGCAACAAAATAAAGGATGCACTCCAAGCAGGTTAAATAAATATGAAGGCTTAAAGAACCCTTTTAGATTAGGAGTTGCTGCTATTCAGTTAACCCTAAGATGAGTAGTGAGACATCTTGCATTTCATAGCAGCAGTTAATTATAAAACACTGGCTAATAATACATATTATGGAGAGGTACTTTCATAATCAAATTAATGCTTTTTTTCCTAATTGATATATGTGAAGCCATTTTACACTTATTAGTTTTACTTAGAAATGTAAGAAGCAATATGTGAAGAAAGGTTGTGGAAACTTTCTTGACCTAATAACCATTTGTTAATTGCCTAGATAATAATTCCAGCTGTAAGAATTTAGGAGTTTTATTGCTAATTTTAGGACTGGTAAGACTATAGTAAGAACTATTTCCCATTTTCCTGAAACAATGTGGTATTCAAAAGTAGTAGTATTTTCATAGGATATTGCTATGCCTTTTCTATGTTTTGCTTTGCTTCAAAATCTTTGGCTCTAAGATATTCATAGAATCAGAATCACTAGGTTGGAAAAGACCCACAGGATCATTGAGTCCAACCATTCCTATCAATCGCTAAACCATGCCCCTCAGCACCTCATCCACTCACCCTTTAAACACCTTCAGGGAAGGTGACTCAACCCCCTCCCTGGGCAGCCTGTTCCAGTGTCCTTTCCATGAAAAATTTTTTCCTGATGTCCAGCCTGAACCTCCCCTGGCAGAGCTTGAAGCCGTTCCCTCTTGTCCTGTCCCCTGTCACTTGGGAGAAGAGCCCAGCTCCCTCCTCTCTACAACCGCCTCTCAGGTAGTTGTAGAGAGCAATGAGGTCTCCCCTCAGCCTCCTCTTCTCCAGGCTAAACAACCCCAGCTCTCTCAGCTGCTCCTCATAAGGCCTGTTCTCCAGCCCCCTCACCAGCTTCGTTGCTCTTCTCTGGACTCGCTCCAGAGCCTCAACATCCTTCTTGTGGTGAGGGGCTGTCACAGTCCACCCGTAAGTGGACACGTGATGGTTCGTTTCATTTATGATTTCAGAGTGCAAATAATTCAAAGAGTCAAGGGAGTCAAATTTCGATCTAAACTGGCACTTTATTAATTATGCCCATAAAGCGACTTACCATAGAAAGAGACAGAGAACAAGGAAAGAGATGGGGAGAAGAGGGAAGGAAAAGGGGTTCATAGCTACCACCACGGGTCCACAGATGTCCGGTGTCTCTGGGAGTCCCGGTCCAGAAAGCATTCTGCTGTTTTGGTCTTTGATGGAGGTGATCCCACGGTGAGGGGGGGGGTCTTCTTCTGTCTTGGTCTTCTGTTTCCCCCTAATTCAGCTGCTCCAGAGCTGTCTTTTATGCTAGTCAATACACCTGTGACCCGCCTTTGCCTGTGGAGATGTGCCAATCTCCACCTAGCAGGCCACACATGCCAAGAGAGGAGTGTCTGCAGGTCTCCTCCCCTTGCGCATGCGCTCCTTCTGGCAGCAGTGGTCGACCTGGGGTCTCCCGATGAAGGCCAGTAGTCATCATCACCTTGCGCGCATGCTCTGTTGGCTATGGGTCTGTGGTAAGTCCCGTCATTAATCTTCCTGTCTTTTCCTCCTTGCTTCATGGATCTTTCACAATGGTAGGGAGCAGGGAGGCTTGAAGACAGGTACAAAACATTTTTGAGATAAGGAGGCAGGTACAGGTAGTTAGGTACAAAGCATTCGTTCCGTACCAGCTCTGGCTGTTTTCTGAGGCCTGCATTTCTGCTAAAAATGAGAAAATGTTGAGACAGAAATCGATCCTTTGACCGACTCCTACAGGGGCCCAGAACTGAACACAGTATTCAAGGAGCGGTCTCACCAGTGCTGAGTACAGAGGGAGAATAACCTCCCTGGACCTGCTGGCCACGCCGTTTCTGATACAAGCCAAGATGCCATTGACCTTCTTGGCCACCTGGGTCTCTGTCTATGTCTTATTTTAGATTTCCTAATTAAAAAATACCTTCCATGCTGCTGAAGAAAAAACATAGTGCCACTTTGGGAAAGTTTTACAAGAACATACATTTACAAAAAGGTATGTAGATTGCATTACATAGGGAAAAACTAAGGATAATGTTGCCTTCAAAAGGAGGGTTTTTTAATGTGTGTTTGGGGGTGTGGGTGTTTGGTTTTGGGGGTTTTGTTGGTTTATTTTGTTTGTTTTTTTTTTTTTAAGAAAAGCGTTCTGTCAGGGAATGAAAGAATTTGTTCATAAGGAAGGCAGCCCACTTAATGATTTTCCTCAGTTAGTTCTATCAGACATGAAAATCCTGCCACAACCATGGAAGGGTAAAGAAAAATATATTGGTGCTATTGATGCTCATATGATCAAGATCGGCACTGGTAAGAAATCAAAATGATCCTGGTATCTTCAGTAACAGATAGATTTTCCCTGTCTATTTTTTTCCATTGCATGACTCTCATTTATGATGCCATACAAAGAAGTAATATTAGAAAGACTGTCTTCCCATAAGCCTGATTGTTATTTTAAGGCACTTTGAAGTGACTGTGTTTCGATCCCTAAATTCTCTATGGAAAATCTCCACAGTGCTAGGTTTATACATGTAAATACTGAACCATAGAATGCCTCTATAAGTCAGACTGCTATTTAAGCATCTTTTAAACTCTAGGATATGATTATATAGAATCATAGAATCACTAGGTTGGAAAGGACCCACTAGATGATCGAGTCCAACCATTCCCATGAATCACTAAACCATGTCCCTCAGCACCTCATGCACCTGTCTTGTAAACACTTCCAGGGAAGGTGACTCAACCCCCTCCCTGGGCAGCCTGTTCCAGTGCCCAATGACCCTTTCTGTGAAGAATTTTTTCCTAATGTCCAGCCTGAACACCCCCTGGTGGAGCCTGAGGCCATTCCCCCTTGTCCTGTCCCCTGTCACTTGGGAGAAGAGGCCAGCACTCTCCTCTCCACAACCTCCTTTCAGGTAGTTGTAGAGAGCAATGAGGTCTCCCCTCAGCCTCCTCTTCTCCAGGCTAAACAACCCAAGCTCTCTCAGCCGCTCCTCGTAAGGCCTGTTCTCCAGCCCCTTCACCAGCTTTGTTGCTCTTCTCTGGACTCGCTCCAGAGCCTCAACATCCTTCTTGTGGTGAGGGGCCCAGAACTGAACACAGGATTCATAGAATCATAGAATAACCAGGTTGGAAGAGACCCACCGGATCATCGAGTCCAACCATTCCTATCAAACATTAAACCATGCCCCTTAGCATCTTGTCCACCCATGCCTTAAACACCTCCAGGGAAGGTGACTCAACCCCCTCCCTGGGCAGCCTGTTCCAGTGCCCAATGACCCTTTCCGTGAAAAATTTTTTCCTAATGTCCAGCCTAAACCTTCCCTGGCGGAGCTTGAGGCCATTCCCTCTTGTCCTGTCCCCTGTCACTTGGGAGAAGAGGCCAGCAACCTCCTCTCCACAACGTCCTTTCAGGTAGTTGTAGAGAGCAATGAGGTCTCCCCTCAGCCTCCTCTTCTCCAGGCTAAACAACCCCAGCTCTCTCAGGCGCTCCTCATAAGACCTGCTCTCCAGCCCCCTCACCAGCTTTGTTGCTCTTCTCTGGACTCACTCCAGAGCCTCAACATCCTTCTTGTGTTGAGGGGCCCAGAAATGAACACAGGATTCGAGAAGCGGTCTCACCAGGGACGAGTACAGAGGGAGAATAACCTCACTGGATCTGGTGGCCACACCATTTCAGATACAAGCCAAGATGCCATTGGCCTTCTTGGTCAACTGGGCACACTGCTGCCTCATGTTCAGTCACTGTCAACCAACATCCCCAGGTCCCTCTCCTCCAGGCAGCTTTCTAGACAGACTTCTCCTAGTCTGTAGCACTGCATAGGGTTGTTGTGCCCCAAGTGCAGGACTCGGCATTTGGCCTTATTAAACCTCATGCCATTGGTCTCAGCCTAGTGGTCCAGCCTGTTCAGATCCCTCTGCAGAGCCTCCCTACCCTCCAGCAGACCGACACTTCCACCCGGCTTAGTGTCATCCAAAAACTTGCTACGGGTGCACTCAATGCCTTCATCCAGGTCATTGATGAAGACATCGAGCAGGGCTGGACCCAGCACTGAGCCCTGGGGAACCCCACTTGTAACTGTAACTCCATTTCCCACCACTCTCTGGGCCCGGCCATCCAACCAGTTCTCCACCCAGAAGAGGGTGCGCCTGTCCACTCCAGAGCCTGACAGTTTCTCAAGCAGAACGCTGTGAGTAACTGTGTCAAAGGCTTTACTGAAGTCCAGGAAGATCCATCCACAGCCTTTCCCTCATCCAGTAGTCGAGTCACTTTGTCATAGGAGGCGATCAGGTTTGTTTGGGAAGACCTGCCTTTTATGAACCCATGTTGACTGGGCCTGATCACCCGGTTCTCTTGCATGTGCTTCATGATAGCACTCCAGATCACCTGCTCCATGACTTTCCCTGGCACTGAGGTCAGACTGACAGGCCTGGAGTTCCCTGGATCCTCCCTGCGACCCTTCTTGTAGATGGGCACAACATCAGCCTCCAGTCCAGTGGGACTTCCCCAGCCAGCCAGGACTGCTGGAAGATGATGGAAAGGGGTTTGGCCAGCACATCCACCTGCTCCTTCAATACCCTTGGATGGATCCCATCTGGCCCCATAGACTTGTGGGTATCTAGCTGGGCGAGCAAGTCTCTAACCGCCTCCTCATGGATCATGGGAGCCTCATTCTGCTCCTCTAACTCTTGGGCTTGTACACAGAGAAAACAACTTTCTTTACAATTAAAGACTGAGGCAAAGGCATTAAGTACCTCAGCCTTTTCCTCATCCCCTGTCACTGTTGTTCCATCTGCATCCAATAGGGACTGAATATTCTTCCTGGTCCTCCATTTATTGTTAAAGTATTTATAGAAAGATTTTTTCTTATCTTTCACAGACTTAGCCAATCTGATTTCTAATTGGGCCTTAGCCCACTATCTAACATAGGGGGCTACCCTGCCTCCTCTCCTACCCTTCCTGTCCTGCCTGAAGTGTTTATACCCCACCATAGCTGCACTTCAGTTATACTAGTCATCCCACCACGTTTCTGTGATGGCAACTATGTCATTGTCTCCTTGCCCTACAACAGCTTCCAACTCCTCCTGCTTATTGCCCATGCTGTGTGCATTGGTGTAAATGCACTTCAGCTGGGCTGGTGAACCCTCAGCTCTCATAAAGAGAATAGTGTTCATTCCCAGTTGACTGGTCCTTGGAATATCTAACCCCTCAGTGCCAGTTTCATCCTTACCGTCACCAGATGTACTCTCCCACATTTGCTCTGTGGTGACATACTGGCAGCCCTTGCCAGCACACCATCTCTCAGTCACTGGAGTTCCACTTCCAGGCTCACTCCTGACTAGCCTGGCTTCGTCCCCCTCCCCCTTCACATGTAGCTTAAAGCTCTATTTAAGAGCCTAGCTAGATTTTTAGTAAGGACTTTAGTCCCCCTAGGAGACAAGCATGCCCCATCCCTAGTAAGAAAGCCTGGGTATACGTGGGCCACTCCATGATCAAGGAACCCAAAGCCTCTCTCCTCACACCAGGTGCAGAGCTAGGTATTAATCAATTGATTCTTTTTCATAGAATCATAGAATAACCAGGTTGGAAGAGACCCACCAGATCATCGAGTCCAACCATTCCTATCAAACGCTAAACCATGCCCCTTAGCACCTCGTCCACCTGTGCCTTAAACACCTCCAGGGAAGGTGAATCAACCCCCTCCCTGGGCAGCCTGTTCCAGTGCCCAATGACCCTTTCTGTAAAGAATTTTTTCCTAATGTCCAGCCTATATCTCCCCTGGCGGAGCTTGAGGCCATTTCCTCTTGTCCTGTCCCCTGTCACTTGGGAGAAGAGACTAGCACCCTCCTCTCTACAACCTCCTTTCAGGTAGTTGTAGAGAGCAATGAGGTCTCCCCTCAGCCTCCTCTTCTCCAGGCTAAACACCCCCAGCTCTCTCAGCCGTTCCTCATAAGGCCTGTTCTCCAGCCCCTCTTTTTGACCTCTTGCTCCTCATTCCTTAGCTTTGGAATGGAGCTAAACGCTACTTGTGCCCCAGAGCCCTCCAGCGTTCTCCCTAGAGCCCTGAAGTCTCTCTTAGTGGCTTTCAGCTTTCTGTGCTGTGTGTCATCATTGCCGATTTGTAATACTGCCAGAGGGTAATAATCTGTGTCTTTGAGCAAGGAAGGACATTTTCTAGTTATATCCTTCACTGATGTCCCAGGTAAGCAGCAGACCTCAGTGTAGAGCAGGTCCAGTCTGCAGACGGATCCCTGTGAGCATGAAGATTCCAGTATTGCATGTATGCTGGGGCAAATGGCCAATGCCTTGGTGTGCCTGCAATATTAGCAGCAAGCACAGAACAAACGGCTGACATTCTCGTGCTTGCTAGCTTGTTGAGACCTTAGAATCTTTATTAAGAGTCATAGGTTAATAGGAAAGGAACAAACTAGGCAGAAAACATGAAGATAATGGGCACATCTGTGGAAAACAGGGGGTTGCAGTCTGTTGCTGCAGTGCAGGATTCTCACAGGTGGAAATTCACTGGGATAGCTGTTAGTGGATACAGAGGTACTATATAAGCTTTGCAATCTCTAAATAAAGTTGATCTCAAGTGTCGCCCGCATTGACAAGGTCCGTGCCTTAATCGCTACAGGTCCCTCTCTTCCTTTTAGGAGGGAATCCCCTAAGACAATCACTCTCCCCAACCCCCCTCCTTTTTTTTTTTCTTTTTTTTTTTTAAACAGAGGATGTTTTTATGGTTGTCTGAGGATGGCGCAGCCTAGGGAAAGATTCTAGGCTGTGGGAGCTGTCTTCTTCATTCTTGGGGGTGGATTCCACCTGCAGCACTTCATATTTGTTCTTCAGGGGAATCTGGGGGTTTGTTGTCTGAGCGGGGGCAGCGGGTTTGCTCTGCCAGGCAGGAACTTGCTGCCATTCCCCATCTCTTATTCCCTCAATCTTGCAATTGGCAGATGGGTGGTGCTCAGCCGCACTAGCTCCAGCAGCCTACTGAGTTTGTGAGAGGGCACTGCTCCACTGATCTATCTCCCTCTCACACTCCCTGATAGTCCTTAGGCTAGTTACTTCCTCCCTCAGCTCTGCCACCAAGCAGAGGAGTTCCCCCACGCGAGCGCAGCTGCCACAAGTGAAGCCAGTGCCAGAGGCGTGAGTCGGTGTGGGAGGGGGGCACTGCCTGCAGCCCAGGCTCTGGGTAGCTGCATGCACCCACTGAGGCTCTGTCTGGGTGGCTACATCCATCCTGGCTGCTGCAGCACCTGGAGCAGCTTTAATTTTATGCCGAGTGGCCACCATGGTCCTCGGTCCCTTCTGGCCGGCCTCCAGTCCCTCTCTTTGCCCTCCCTGCTCGCCCAAACTGCCCTGTTACACTACCGCATCCCGCACCTGTTTGCCACGCCCCTGTTCACCGTGCCCCGGGTCAGGGTGCTCCCTAGGGAGTGTTTAAATCTCCCGCGGTAGCCGCCGGGACCGCCCCCTCCCGTCAGGCACCGCGCGGGACCGGCCGCTTCCGGGTGTCAGGAGCCCAGCGCCGCCCGCCTCGCTCCCGCCTGGGTTTTCCTGGGCTTTTCCCGGCTCAGGGAAGTGCCCCACCGCCTCAAATGGCCACCCCGCCGCAATACTCACCGTCCTGCTGCTGGATGATGCCGAAAAAGCGACATATGTTTAACATTAATCACAGAGTCTTAAATTGTTGATTTTGTGCAATGAGAAAAGTCCCAGTACTAATGTATTTAAGAGTGTTTTATGGCATATTGTTTCTATGTTTCATGAGTAAACATCCTTGATGAATCATCTAAAGGTAGAACACAGCTGAAACAAATAAACTTACGCTTAATAGTTTAATTTAACCATTAAGGCAGGTACACTTTATTCAGCGCTGGAGAAGACGTGGGATTTGTCCTCAGAGTGCTTCTGCTGAGCAGTGATTACACAGAAAATTTATACACAGAATTGTTTTCAAATTCATACCTTTCCCGGAAATGACAATCATACTTGTTCCAGGCACGTCATTGCATATCCAGGGGGAATGAAATCATATCAGCTCAGAGTCGTTAAGGTGTGGCCATATCTGAGTGGTCAATCTCAACGACTCTGGGGACAAGAAGATAAGGGTCGTTGATGTTCCATCCCACCATTTACAAATCACCATTTCAATTCCCCCTTTTTCAAGGCCTTTGCAAATTCTTTTGCAGAAGAGTCACAAGAGGTCTTATTGTTTAAAGTTCTCTTAAAATCTTTTTGTTATTCTACTGCGTGTCTGATCTGATTTCTTTTCCATGTCTAATAACCTTCTACTGTTCACTGACAACACCAAAATGCTATACGGGTTAACAAAGCTGATAGTCCCAATGCTACTGTTAAGAAATGTTATATTTAAAATAGCAATTATAACAGAAACACTGATCATTGATGAATCAATAACTAGGATTGGATGTAGGAACAGTATGATTCTGTTGATTTCCAATGTATTGTTCTGTATCCTAGTAACGAACCCTAAGGTACTTGTTCAAAAGACCTTATATGGTAAATAGGATCAAAGTGTGTTTAGGAAAAGTATGTACTAACTACCCTACCCAAGTAGAACATACACCTGCAATAGCCAAAAGACCATCATAAATTTTGTAGAAGACAGAAGAATAAGTTTCGTGGGGCAAGAAAGATATACCTGAGCGGTCAAGTGGAGATAAGAGCAGATCCAGCCAAGAAAAATCGACAAGTTTGCCAAAAGAACAAAAGGTGAAAAGGACAACGCAAGGAAGACTACTTACTTCATCTGAGGAAGACTACTTACTTCATCAGGACGACCACCAGAGGGGGCTACACAGGCGCAGTAGAGACTGATGTCGCAATAAGGCGATGAAGCAACTTACCTATGCATATGTATTAAAGAATGTTGTAACCTGTTGAATATACATTAGATTGCGAAACTTTTAAAGAATAAAAAGCGGACGCGATGTGACGGTCTTTGGAACCAGATCAGGGTGCGTACCCCTGGTTCCCGGGGCCTCGAAATAAAGCACCACATATAACCTCCTAGTGTGGTTATGTGTTTGTCATTCTGCTAACACTACAACACTGAGAAAGGATTGTTTCAACCAGGGCAAGTTTAGGAGCTAGGAATTTAACTAAGAAATATCTATACCCTCCCACTCTTGTATGGAGTTAAGAAGGCCATACTAATTTTTTATACAAGTTCCCACAGTCTGAGACTGATTGGTCAAATTGGAACAACTCATGCCCTCAAAATCAGAGAATCATTTATGGTGTCTTAAGAACAGATAATCAATTGCAGTTTTATTTTCTAAAACTGATGCTGAAGTTGTCTAGTTTCAAGATTTGAGGCCTCCAAGGCTCGGGGTATAATTGAGGTTCCTTGCATACCTACAAATAAAACTCTTTAAATTATTACAATTCATGGGCACGGCTACTCCTGGTGTTAAAAGGAAGCCAGCGTAGTTTCAGATTTATATGACAGTTTTGACAACCACGTATAGTTTCCAAAGGTTTGAATGCTTGGGGGAATTCCCAAAATACATGGAAGATATGTATGTTGTACTGAAAAAACGGCATTTAAACAAAAGGCCATACTGTCATATATTATACAAGCAAGTTTTCTTTTGAAGGTGTTAAGCATTCTGTTGTCCACTGACTGGTAGGTGATTTTCTTCACTTGATCCAAGTTCTTTCATCTTGATTGCTGCGAAGGCTGTTAACAATACTTGGTAGGGTCCATTCCACTGTTCTCCCAGTGGTTTTCCTTTAAAATCTTTAACAGAAAAACTCATCCTCAGGTGTAAAATGATGTACAGGTTGATCTTAAACCTCTAGGCCATGCAGCTTGTTCTTTTTTATTTTGTTTGTTGTTTGGTTGGTTGTTTTTTTGTTTGTTTTTCAAGCAGGTTCAGATGGTTTTGTTAGCTGATTAGACAAATTCTCACCTAATTCTGTGAGATCTTCTCCTGTACACTGCAATTGGTATACAGGGCTAATACTTTTCTTTCATTATTTCAAAACCTAAGCAAGGCCAAAGGAAGTGCTTTATGCCAATATAGATTGGCTTCCTGACAAATTTTAGCTGATTGCTGTTTTATCAGCAACAATCTGATGATTCATTTTCTCACCTGGCCTCTAGCCTGTGGTCAGTATGGAGAATGTAACTGCCAATCAATTCTTAAAATTTCACTAATCTTTTTACCACTTTAGCACAAATGTGTACCTCTACATGACAATAGTACTGCAAGCACTCCAAATGGAGGTATAATTGCATTCAACAATGCTCTTGTTACTTCTGCTTTATTTGTCCTGCAAGGAAAAGCTTCTGGCCAACCTGAGAAAGTATCTGTTAATGCTAATGAATAGCAGTGCCCCCCCTTTTCAACTGGGAGTTCAGAGAGATCTATTTGCATTCCTATTATTTGTACAGAATATCTGTGCCCCAAACGGTGTGGTTTGTTTGTTTTGGTTTTCTTTGGGTTTTTGTTATTTTATTTGTAACTCCTCTAAGACCAGTTTCCATAGCATTCCTGATGGCATTATTATTTGTCCATCTGGAACATAAAATCACCCATTATCTACTTCTCTTCCTGCCATATTGATAATTAATTTTCTATCTTCCCTTGAATATTTATCCAATTTTAAATCAGAATCAGGGATTCGAAGTTTACGGTCTGGAATCAAAGCAGATATTACTTCTGCCTTTTTCTGCAGCCATCCTGGCCTCAAAATTTCCTGCCAATTTCTTACCTATTTTTCTGGCCAGTATTACCTCTCTGGTGACCTTTGTAGTGTGTGATAGCCACTTCTCCTGGAAGATTTACAGCTTCCAGCAGCTTTAGGATTTCTGCTGCATGTTTAATGTGTTTTCCTTGGGCAGCAAGGAGTCCTTGCTCTTTCCGTATAGCACCATGAGCGTGCACCACTCCAAAGACGTATTTAGAATCTGTCCATCTATTTATCTTCCTTCCTTTTGCTAATTCCAGTGCTTGAGTTAAGGTGAGGAGAACTATTAGACATTCTGGGGGCCTGAAAGGGTCAAAGACAGAATAATGAAAGCCAAGAGCCTGGAGAGCAATATTCTGTCTGGCCTGAAAGGGTCAGGAACGGAATATCATGCCAACAACAAAGCTGCTCCTCCTGACAGGGAGGATGTGGACTATCAGGGCTCTTGGCAACATGCTTAGTTTCTCATCATTCCAGGGCCCGAGTTAAATATATTTCCAGGGCACCTGCAGGTCTAAGATAAGACCAGCACAAACAGAAGAATGTGTGAATCCTTGAACAGACACGTAGTCCCTCACTTGTAGAACTTACATAACTTGTATTCTCACGGTAAGAATAGCCGTAATGTAAACAGTGCACTCAAGCTTGGTAGAAACTGACAAGCTCTCCCAGGAGAGTATAAAAACTCTGGTTGAGGAATAAAGAATTGCTACTTGCCACCAGAGCAGTAGTCCGTCTAGTCTCTCTAAGACGTCCCTGTGAGCTGGTCTCCGTCATTAAGGCGATTATTTTGGCTTTCTGGGCTGATGTTCCTGGGGTAATGGTCTGGCCTCGATCACTTCTCTGGTGGTAGCCACTGCATATCCAGCCTTGCGATGTCCTTGCTTCACAAAGCTGCTTCCATCAGCGTACCAGGAATCTTCCACATCCATGAGAGGTTTTTCCTTTAGATCCGGGCGGCTGGAGCATACTGTCTCCATCGTCTTCAGGCAGTCATGTATCACTGATTCTGAAGCAGCTCCACTAAGGAAAGATGCTGGATTTACAGTGTTAGTGGTGATTATATTCACATCATCTTGCTCTACCAATATGGCTTGATACTTCAAAATCTAGAGGGGGAAAGCCAGTGACCTTTCTGCTCCAACACCGCTGAGACTGTGTGTGACACCATGACAGTCATTTTTGGCCCATAGTGAATTTTCGGGCTTCTTGTATATTCGGAACTACAGCTGCAACTGCCCGTAGGCATCCAGGCCATCCCTTGCTTACATCATCCAATTGTTCGGAGGAGTAGGCTACAGCCCTTTTACAGGGGCCTAGCTGCTGTGTCAGCACCCCCAGGGCCATCCCCTGTCTTTCGTGAGAAAATAACCAGAATGGGTTTGAAACATCGGGAAGGCCTAAAGCTGGGGCCTTCATCAATTCCTTCTTTAATTGTTCACATGCCCTTCTTGCCTCCCCAGTCCAAGCCAATTTTGATGATCCCATTGAATATTCTTTCAATGGTTCATACAATGGTTTCACTAAGAGTCCATAGTTATATATCCATAAATGACACCAACCTGTCATTCCCAGAAAGGTTCTGAGTTCCTTTACCATTCCTGGCATGAGTGTGCAGCAAATAGCTTCCTTTTGGGCTGCCTGTGTCCTCTGGAGATCTCGAATCCAAGGTAAGTAAGTCGTCACTGCATAGGCTGGGCCTTCTGCTGAAAGACCTGATACCTGCTCAGTCCAAAAGTTCAATAGGACTCAGCCGCTGGGCTGAGTCCAATGGTATGAGGTTTAACAAGGCCAAGTGCTGGGTCCTGCACTTGGGGCACAACAACCCTATGCAGTGCTACAGACTAGGAGAAGTCTGGCTAGAAAGCTGCCTGGAGGAGGGAGACATGGGGGTGTTGATTGACAGCCGACTGAACATGAGCCAGCAGCGTGCCCAGGTGGCCAAGAAGGCCAACGGCATCTTGGCTCAGATCAGAAACGGCGTGGCCAGCAGGTCCAGGGAGGTTATTCTCCCTCTGGACTCAGCACTGGTGAGACCGCACCTCGAATCCTGTGTTCATTTCTGGGCCCCTCACCACAAGAAGGATGTTGAGGCTCTGGAGCGAGTCCAGAGAAGAGCAACAAAGCTGGTGAAGGGGCTGGAGAACAGGCCTTATGAGGAACGGCTGAGAGAGCTGGGGTTGTTTAGCCTGGAGAAGAGGAGGCTGAGGGGAGACCTCATTGCTCTCTACAACTACCTGAAAGGAGGTTGTAGAGAGGAGGGAGCTGGCCTCTTCTCCCAAGTGACAGGGAACAGGAGAAGAGGGAATGGCCTCAAGCTCCACCAGGGGAGGTTTAGGCTGGACATTAGGAAAAAATTTTTCACAGAAAGGGTCATTGGGCACTGGAACAGGCTGCCCAGGGAGGGGGTTGATTCACCTTCCCTGGAGGTGTTTAAGGCACGAATGGACGAGGTGCTAAGGGGCATGGGTTAGTGTTTGATAGGAATGGTTGGACTCGATGATCCGGTGGGTCTCTTCCAACCTGGTTATTCTATGATTCTGTGATTCGATGAATAGACTTACGGTCCATTGCTCACAGTTCTCCACTGTTTGTGTAACTCTCAGGAGGTCACATACTGCAGCAGGGTTCCAGTCCCATGTTTCCAGGTCTTGAGCCAGCTGGTTCCCAAAAATAGTTCAGCTGTTCTTAATACCTCGAGGCAATACTGTTCAGGTTAGTTGTGTTTTACTACCAGTTTCAGGGTTTTCCCATTCAAAGGCAAATCACCTTTTGCTTTCTTCAGCCAATATCAAGCAGAAGAAGGCATCCTCCAAATCCAGTACGGTAAACCACAATTGATCTTTTAGTTGGTTGGCAAGGTACAGGGATTTGCCACCACAGGATGCAGTTCTTACAATTTTATTTATGGCCCTTAAATCTTGCACTAACCTATAGCTTTTATCTAGTTTCTTTACAGGAAATATTGGCGTATTATATTCTGCTTTACATTCTTTTAATAACCCATATTTTTTAAAAATTGTCAATAATCATTTTTATCCCCTTGCAATCTTCTACTTGCAGAGGGTGTTACCTGACACAGGGGCCAAATTTACCTTCGCGTGCTTCACATTTCTGGCCGTGCCAGATATCTCAGAAGCCAACATGCCTGGATAAACCTGTTCCAAAATCTCTGCTGTTACCAGTGGGTTTTTTTTCACCTGTTTTAAAGACAAACTCAATACTTTGATTAGTTGATGATCTCTCACTTTAAATTTTGTACCTCCTGTCCCAAATATTATTTCTGTCTCTAACTGCTTTAGTAAATCTCCTCTCATTAAGGTCTAGGGGCTCCTAGCAAACAAATTCATGTGTACCGACTTGTTTTCCAATTCATATTTAGCAGACTGCATAAAGAATGCTTTTTTGGTTTGGCCAGTAGCTCCTATTACAATCACAATATTTGATTTTGATCTGCAGGAATCAGTTGCTAGTTTACACAGAGGCTCCCGTATCTATCAAGAATATAACCTTTTCACTTGTATTCCCCAGCTTTATTTTAACCAGTGGATCCTCCAGGGTAATTTCCCCAGTCGTTCAAGCTCAGCTACAACACCTGATTCTGATTCCTCTACAGTACGCACATCGATTATTTCTTAATTCCAGACCCCATTCTCTTGCCACATTCTCTTGCCACTCCAGGTGATTTTGCAAACTGGAAAACATATTGCCAGGTTGGATGAGGCCTTGGGCAGCCTGGTCTGGTGGGAGGTGTCCCTGCGCATGACAGGGGGTTTGGAACTAGATGATCTTTAAGGTCCCTTCCAACCCAACCCATTCTATGATATCTGCACACATTACTTCACCCAATTCTCCTCACACCTCAAGAACAACATTAATTGCAACAAGGTGTTATGGCCACTTTTCCCCATAATCAAGCTTATACACCAGCCACCACTGATTATCAAAAAGCTTTTATCAGGGTTTACCTGTTTGTCCACCACTCGGTGGACCACTGATCCCCTTATGATCTAAGATCTTAATGATCTAAAATATATCCCAGCTGACTCTTCTTTATAGCGCAGCCACTCTGCCAGCCTCCCATCTTATGGGTTCTGTGTTCTGGCTCCCCAACCACAAATCACTTGCACTGCATAGGTGGATCTTTCCTTGTTGTCCTGGATCTTACATTCAGGACAACTCAGATCCCAACCACATGTTACCCACAATTTCTTGTTACACCACATGCATTATGTCAGGATGCAATAAACACCCGTCAGTAATCCATATACAATCTGGACAAAATTCATCATTATTTCTACAACAAAAAAAACACAGTTTTATACAAATATCCCATTTCACTGAAGGAAGGAATAAATCATGTTAAGGAAATTAGTTAGCTAGTTTAGCTTGTTTACTAATTGAAACAAGGACAGGCCTGAAGACACAAGAAGTGGGGGGAGATAAGATAAAGATCATCAGAGGCAAGCAGAAGACACAAAGAAACTGTGATATGCTTACAAGATTGGGTATGCTAATAAGTTCCAAAAAACAATGGACATGTAACATGTAACCAGTATTTCCTGGAACCCACACAAACAAGCATGTTTAACCTGTATAGAAGCCATGCAGCCAGTGGGGACTCATCAGTGGGACACATTAGGTGGACTTAACCCATGTGTGCCCTGGCATTGTTTATTAAAACCATTACTGCTTAATAATCGAATTGGTATTGATAATTGGGGTTGGCTTTTCACATTATCACCACAAACATACACACACACAACAACATTAACTTATTCACTTCAAAACATACAGAGACCACACATTCACTTCAAAACAACGTATAGTGCCATAGTTCCAATTTCTGTGATTAATGTCACTCTACAACCAAGACCTCCTGACCACAGCGACAAAAATCAGAAATCAGGTATTAGTTAATACTCCTTTACAACCGAGACCTCCGAAAAATACAAAATACTCCTGTTACAGCCAAGAGCTCTGAAAAACACAAAATACTCCTTTGCAACCGAGACCTCCACAACTTCAATGTATGCCTATAACATGCTAGCAGTCCGGCATACGCTCTACTCAGCGTTATGCAGTAACGACTTATGAGGAGCCAAACCAAATGGACCGATCCCCAAACCCAAGGAAAAAAAAAAAAGTGTGCCTTTTTATCTGATGGTCCTTGTCTGTCCCCGCAGAGATCCAGTTGAGAAGAGGAGTCTCTCTGGAGAAATCCCCGGGGGTACCCAAGAGAGTCCCGATCCCAAATGGGTCCTGTAGCTGGGCAGAGAGGGTCCCATCTGGGGTGCCAAATCTGAAACAAATAAACTTACGCTTAATAGTTTAATTTAACCATTAAGGCAGGTACACTTTATTCAGCGCTGGAGAAGACGCGGGATTTGTCCTCAGAGTGCTTCTGCTGAGCAGTGATTACACAGAAAATTTATACACAGAATTGTTTTCAAATTCAAAGTGACAATTATACTTGTTCTGGGCACGTCATTGCATATCCAGGGGGAATGAAATCAGATCAGCTCAGAGTCGTTAAGGTGTGGCCGTATCTGAGTGGTCAATCTCCATGACTCTGGGGATAAGAAGATAAGGGTCGTTGATGTTCCAACCCACCATTTACAAATCACCATTTCAGAGCAATTATTGTTATTTGTACGGCACATCCGTGTTCTCAGTTATGTGAAATTTCTGTTGAATCTGATCTATTTAAATCAAAGGGGATGATGAAAATGCATCAGTAACCTGGGAATTGGTTATGGATACATGAGAACTGTTGCAGAACACTGTATGCGAGAAGGATTCATGTGTTTCAGATGAAGAAAGAACTGTTTTAAATGTGATTAACATGAATTGCTGCTCAATATTGAGCAGAAAGTAGAGAAGAGACAATCAGGAAAATAGCATTGCAATTCCTGCTGTTGAAGTTGAGCATTACCAACAATGGTTTGTTGGTAATTTATACAGTTAAAATGCAGTTAATCAATATTTTTGATAGGAAGAGCGAGTAGAAAGAAGTAACAGAATTTAGTGAGTGCTTACATAGAGAGGTGGTAAAACCTCTGGACTGCCGGAAGCCCAGACTTGTACGTGACAGCTGATGGGGGGGGGGGCGGTCCCGGAAGCAGCCGCGGGAGATTTAAATGGTCTCAAGGGAGCGCTGCAAACAGGAGCACGCAAACGGGGCGAGCTCAAAGAGTTTGTAAGATCAGTTCGTGAAGGCAGGGTGTGGTTCCTGTGCTCAAAAGGTAAGCTAGGTCAGTGTGAGGGAGCCCAGCCACAGTGTCCACCCAGCGAAAGGCTGCATCCTCTGCACCTGCCAGAAGGCGCGATTCAGTTCAGACTGAGCTCCTGGGCAAGCACGCAGCTGTCTAGGTCTCGGGCTGCACGGAGTGCCACCAGGAGCCCAGGTAAGGGAACTTCCCAACCTGGTGAGATCTACGGACTATTACCCATTATTGCTGCTCCATGTGGGAGGGGATGAAGCTGCAGTACAAAGCCCAAGAGGGATTAAAAGGGATTTTAGGGCCTTGGGACAGATACTGGGGCCCAGGTGATTTTTTTTCTTCCCTCCTTCCAGTTACAGGTGGTGACATAGCACAGCTCAGATGGATCCAGTCAATTAATACATGTCTCCATGGCTGGTGTCACCGCAATAACTTTGGTGGTTTTGATAACGGCATGGCCTACACAGCAGTGGGATTACAGGTATCGGATGGGAGCCACCTTTCTTGGAAGGGGAGGAGGGTCTTTGCCCAGGAGCTTGCAGGACTTGCAGATAGGGCTTTAAACTAGATGTGAGGGGGGAGGGGGACAACATCAAGCTACCCTGTAACAAGCAGTGGGAGGACAGGTGGCAGGGGTCAGGTGTTAGGGAGGCCATTTCTCTAAAACACCTTGTAGGTAATAAAGGGTCCCACTGGGAAGGTGATGCAACTGGCAGCCCAGCTGAAGTGCCTTTACACTAATACACGCAGCTTGGGTAACAAGCAGGAGGAGCTGGAAGCTACCATGCTACTAAAAACCTATGATCTAGTTGCCATCACGGAAACGTGGTGGGATGAATCCCATGACTGGAGTGTGGCTATTGACAGCTACAGGCTGCTCAGAAGGGACAGACTGGGAAGGAAGAATCCCCTTGGATGTGGCCCTCCGGGACAAGGGAATGGAACAGAGCTGGAAAATATTCAAGGATGCTTTCCATAAAGTGTAAGAGCGCTCAGTCCCTGTATGTAGAAAATCAGGCAGGGAAGGGAAGAGACCAGCGTGGCTGAGTCAAGACCTGCTGATTAAAGTAAGGAAGAAGAGGGAACTGCACAGGCAGTGCAAGCAGGGACAGGGAACCTGGAAAGAGTATAGGAACGCTGCCCTGATGTGTAGGGGTGGGGTCAGGAAGGCCAAGGCACAGCTGGAGTTGAACTTGGCAAGGGAAGTGAAGACCAACGAGAAGGGCTTCTACAGGTATGTCAATCAAAAGAGAAAGGTCAAAGAGAACATACCGCCACTGATGGTTGGAAATGGTAACCTCATATCAAGAGACAAGGAGAAGGCTGGAGGACTTAACAACGTTTTTGCCTCAGTCTTCACTGACAATCACTCTCCTCACCCCTCCTGGGTCATGGGAAAGCAAGATGGTGACCAGCGGGGCAAAACCCCCTCCCACAGTAGAGGAGGATCACGTTTGTGACCACCTGAGGAACCTGAACATACATAAGTCTATGGGACCTGATGAGATGCATCCCAGAGTCCTGAGGGGATTGTCCGATGTGGTGACCAAGCCCCTCTCCATGATATTTGAAAAGTCAGGGCTGTCAGGAGAAGTCCCTGGTGACTGGAAGAAGGGCAACATTGTGCCCATTTTGAAAAAGGGTGGAAAAGACGACCCTGGGAACTACTGACCTGTCAGCCTCACCTCTGTGCCTGGGAAGATCATGAAATGGATCCTCCTAGAAGCTGTGCTAAAGCACATGGAGGACATGGAGGTGATTAATGGCAGCCAGCATGGCTTCACAATGGGCAAATCCTGTATGACCAACCTAGTGGCTTTCTATGATGGGGTGACCGTAGCAGTTGACATGGGTAAACCAACGGATGTGATCTATCTAGACTTCTGTAAAGCCTTTGACACGGTCTCACACAACATCCTCCTCTCTAAATTGGAGAGATATGGATTTGATGGATGGATGGTATGGTGGGTAAGAAACTGGTTGGATGGTCGTATCCAGAGAGTAGTGGTCAATGGCTCAAACTCCAGATGCAGATCCATGACATGTGGCATCCCTCAGGGGTCTGTACTGGGACCGGTGCTGTTTAATATCCTCATCAATGATACTGACAGCGAGATTGAGTGCACCCTCAGCGAGTTTGCAGATGACCCCAAGCTGAGTGGTGCAGTTGCCACACTGGAAGGACGGGATATCATCCAGAGGGACCTGGACAGGCTGGAGAAGTGGGCCTGCGAGAACCTCACGAGGTTCAAGAGGGCCAAGTGCAAGGTCCTGGTCCTGGGGCGAGGCAATCCCCTATTTCAGTACAGGATCAGGGATGATGTGATTGAGAGCAGCCCTGCAGAGAAGGACTTGGGGGTCCTGGTCGATGGGTAGCTCGACATGAGCCGGCAGTGTGTGCTCGCAGCCCAGAAGGCCAATTGTATCCAGGGCTGCATCAAAAGAAGCATGGCCAGCAGGTCGAGGGAGGTGATTCTGCCCCTCTATTCCTCTCTTGACCCCACTTGGAGTACTGTGTCTAGTTCTGGAATCCTCTACATAAGAAGGATATGGAACTCTTGGAAAGGGCCCAGAGGAGGGCTACAAAGATGATCAGAGGGCTGCAGCACCTTCCATACAAGGACAGGCTGAGGGAGTTGGGCTTGTTCAGCCTGGAGAAGAGAAGGCTCTGAGGAGACCTTATAGCGACCTTCCAGTACCTGAAAGGGGCCTGAACACTTGTAGTGATAGGATGAGGGGCAATGGGTATAAACAGGAGAGGGGCGGATTTGTGCTCGATATAAGGAAGAATTTCTTCACAATGAGAGTGGTGAGGCCCTGGAACACCATGGAGGTGTTCAAGGCCAGGTTGGATGGGGCCTTGGCCAGCCTGATCTAGTGGGATGTGTCCCTGCCCACGGCAGGGGGGTTGGAATTAGTTGATTTTTAAGGTCCCTTCCAACCCCAACTATTTTATGATTCTATGGTTCTATGAAAACCAAGAAGTTGAAGTCAAAGTGTTATTATCAAAGCTGTGAAAGGAAGATACTAAGAAAGGCCATGAAAGTGATGCAGTCTTTTAAGACTTTTTGAAGAAACAAGGGAGATATGTGTTAAAAATGATCGAGTTGGCAGGGGCAGGTCATATTGTTTTTTAGAAGTTTAGAAACAAATCTGCTTTACATGGGAATTTGAAGGGTGAAGATGAGTTTTCTTACTTACCTGTTACTTAACTGTTATTTTGGTTGGTTGGGGTTTGGTTTTTTTGGGTTTGGATTTGGTTTGGTTTGTTTGTTGTGTTTTTTTTTCCTGACAGGTGACTTGCAGAAATTTATATAGCTCTGTCCTTTTCCCCTGAATCTTGTACTTGCTTATGTGAAATATTCTTTTGTTGCAGGCTTGCTAAGTATAGAAAAACAGTCCTGAAAATGTTGTCATGACTGTTTTGAATGCATGGATGTGTTGTAGCCTCTCATCCATGGGAATTCATTGTGGCAACAGTGACTCTCACCATCTGTATGATGTCCATGAAGATGTTCACTGGGAATGATAAGATATGTGGCTGGAATTATGAGTGCCCCAAACTTGAAGAAGTAAGGATTTAAATTCATGTTATAGTACTTAGTGTTAATCTGTAGATGCAGGGTTTTCTGTAGAATAAGATCAGGTTGTGATGTATTAGGAGGAAAGTAGCTATACAGAAACTTCTTTTCCCATGCTGGATATTTAAGCTGGTGCAAACAGTGATGTACCTACAGTTAGTTTTCATTAAGCTTAACTTTCAGTGGCATGGTATCTAGCGAGCAAGCATTTGATGTTAATATTTGTGGGAAACCTCAGCTGGTCTGGGGAGTCAGGGTGTGTGAACTTAAACATTGGCCTTGAATAGATGCCCATGTATCCTTGGAGAAGCTGGAAGGTGCCAAGAAGAGCCGAGTAAACAAGATTAGGAAGCTGCCAGGCCGCAGGTGGAATCACCCAATTATGAAGTTACAACTGAGAAGCAGCCATCCAATTATGAACTGTCGATCTCTAGCTAAACCAATCGTGCATGGATACGCAGCTCAAGAAGGGGTATTAAAAGTCTTGTAAAATCAATAAAGATGGCCTTTTGCCCACAACTTCTATGTGTTGTGGATTGCCCCGACCGCGACATCTGGTGACCCCGATGTGATCGCAGCAATTGGACCATAGATGGTGGACCAGAGAGCTGTGAGGAATTGGACGGCAGATCCGGAGAGCTGTGAGGAATTGGACGGCAGATCCGGAGAGCTGTGAGGAATTGGACGGCGGATCCAGAGAGCCATAAGAATACCCAGCAAAGCTGAGCGGTGGAGGAGTGGGGCTCCAGAGCTGCAAGCTGAGTGGTGAAGGAAGAAAGTTTCCAACGCTGCCGGCTGACCGGTGGGGGAGAGAGTCTCCAGAGCTGTTATTAGAAGAAAGCACCTGGATTGAGGTGAGCTGCTGGGAGATATGGGTACTTCCTTAAGTAAGGAAGAGACAACGATCGTTACTATGTGGAAAATGATCTTGCAAAAACGGGGAGTTAAGTTAGAAGAGTCAGTACTGTGAAAAATGCTCCTATAGAGTAAAGAACAGGGATGTGAAGCAACTACTGTAACTTCTTTTATTGTTTCTGTCTGGAAAGACGCGGGCGATAAACTGTTTGACTCTGCTACACGGGGGGATAAAGATGCTGCAGTACTTTTACTGACGTGGTGTCTGCTTTATGAGACTCTGAATGATTTTAAGCTGTAGCGAGACCAGGCGGAGGGCATGGCCTCTGCTTCTAGTACCATGCAGTGTCTTGCACCTCCCGTGCCACTCCTTCCAGAGGAACAGACTCCAGGGAGTAAACAAGATATGAACGCGAAGGGAACAACTGGGAAAGTAAAGTTAGAAGGTGAAAAGAAAGTAGATTGTGGAGTATGCCCTAAAAATCATGAGTTGCCTTTTGATGTTTGCTCAGCATTCAAGCAGCAAGAAACCTGGGATAGAATTGGAGTTCGAAAATGGGATCAAGCGACTTGGGTAGATAACGCGGCTATTAAGTTGCTCAGTCCCTGGAGAAATTATTTTGAAGCGCTAAAGGTGTATGTCTGCTCTAAAGAGCACAGCGATAATTCAGAGCCGAGTGCAGGATCGTCAACAACTGCACTAACCCCCCACTCTCCTGAACTGGCTGCGCTTGGTCCTGCACCCTCTGACGGGGGGGCTGACAACCCTGGGTCATTTACAGCATCCCCAGGATGGTCCTTTGGGACCGAAGGGACTGCAACAGATCAAAATAAGTGAACCTGCAACATGCAGTACTCACAGAGCAATAAAAAAAAAAAAAAAATCAAGTGTTGCATGTGCCCAGTATCGTGTGTAGTTTAAATATCCATGGCATTGAAAAATTGTGAATTCAACAGTGATAACCAACATTATATTGATACGGGGCAGGTGAATTAACCATTGATGAACAGGATAACCATTGTTTAGCAGCTCGAGATAAACACAAAGAAAGGACTAACGCTTAAGGGTAAACAGAATAGTAATAATTTAGCCGAAGCAACTGACACTTAAAGAATAGCAGAATAGAAGCTGCTCACACTTAAAGAATACACAGGATGACAGTTGTTTAGCTAAAGCAACATATTTCTATAAGCCTTTATGTGGGAAGGGGGTCTGTTGCTAGAAGATTTCTGATAAGCAGGACAAGTCATCTGGACCTGTGATAAGAGCGAAAACAACACTGATAAAGATGGCAAGGATCCAGAGAACACGGACGCAGATTGAAGCTAAAGGAAGTTAAGACAACTGACTCCATCCCTGAGATAACCCTGCACAGGCACAAAACAGGAAGACGACTCTTCTCAAACTTATTATAATAAGAAGCGGGGAAAGGTTATGAATATGTATAGGCGTTTTGGGGAATATGTAATGGTTTACTGTATAAAGCCAAGACAAGTTGTCATGATGGGTACGCACGTTGTTTTGGAGAAATAATTCTCCTGTGCGTCTCAGCGCTGAATAAACATGCCTACTTTATAACTTTATAAGTTATAGAGTCTTGATTCCACGTGTCAATTTTGGAGAGCCAGCCAGGAGACCTTTCTGCCGGCTGTGGGACCGACTGTGGAGTGGACATCCTAGGCGCGCCCCGAGCTTATTCCTCAAAGGAGCTCCTCTCCCAGCTGTTCAATACGGGGCAGAAAAAAATCACCTGTAGCAGTGGACAAACGGTGCGTTTAACAAAGGTTAAGGAGTTTGGGAAGGTTGGAAAGGTTGGGAAGGACAGTAAGTCATTGGGGACGTCCACATGTGGCTGGGGCTGCTGGTAAAGTGTGCAGAGACGTCTGGCGTACAGCATAGTTCCCCATATGGGAAGGAGGGTACCCAGGGTTTGCTGACCGATAGAACAAACGCTAGCGATCTTGGTGGTAGATCGAGCAAACCTGAGCTTGTTGCTGCATCCCAATTGGGAGCCAGGATGGACCTGCTAATGACTGTGAGAAGTGGGAGAAGGGTAAGCACAACCTCTTAGTTACCTAGGTAATATTTGCAGCTGCTGGAGGGATCCTAACTGGAGTGATATTTGTGTGTTTGATTTTGTGATAGCCTGAGAATTCTGTGTTAAATGCGCTGTGTGTGTGTTGAGACATAGTATTGCTGTGAGGGGCATGGCCTTGCTTGTGTGTCAAAGAGACAGTATTGGCATTGGTGCAGTAAAAAGGACAATTTGAAAATGTGAAATAGTAAAGTTTATCTGCAGAAAGGGATACTTGGTAACGTTTGGGAGGAAGATTGGGAGCGAATCTTAAAACAGTGTAAGAGGAGATTTGAGTAGAAGCTAAGAAAGAGAGCAATAAAGAGTAAGAAACAACTTTAGGAGTCAGAAATGGGTAATACTCAGAATAAAGAAATTTTAAGGAAGAGCTCCCTGGGTTGCATACTGATGCATTGAAGGGATATTGCTGGAACTGGGGGCACAGAGAATAAGACGACTCTTATTAAATATTGTGAAATGGTGATTTGTAAATGGTGAGGTGGAATGTCAACTGCAATGTATTAGAAACAAGATTAACAACTAAAATACTGATAACGACCCTTATGGTCTTGTCAGATAGAGTCCCTGAGACTGACTGCTGGGATATGTCCACACCTTAATGGCTCTGGGCGGGCTTGGTCTCATTTCCCTCTGGATATGCAGTGAGGTTCCAGGAAAGAAGCATGCTTGTCATTTGAATATGATATTTGAAATATGGATATGGAAATAATTTTGTGTATATAGAATTCTGAAACCACTGATTGGCAGAAGCACTCTGAGGACAAATCCCGAGCATTCTCCAGCACTGAATAAAGTGTACCTGCCTTAATGGTTAAATTAAACTGTTAAGTCTAAGTTTCTTTGTTTCAGATTTGGTGACCCAGATGGGACCCTCTCTGCCCGGCTGCAGGACTCATTGAGAACGGGACTCTCTTGGGCACCCCCAGGGATTTCTCCGGAGAGACTCCTCTTCTCAACTGGATCTCTGCGGGGGTAGACAAGGACCATCAGATAAAAAGGTATGCTTTAAAATTTTTTTTCTTTTTCTGGTTTGAGGACCAGTCCGTGTGGTTTGGCTCCTCATAAGTCGTTACTGTATAAGGCAGGGTGAGTGTATGCTGGACTGTTAGCATCTTATAGGCATACATTGAAGTTGTTTAGGTCTTAATTGTAAGAGGAGAACATTCGGTTTCTGTGAGGAGTCTTGGTTGTAAAAGCAAATATTTGGTTTTGCTGTGGACATCTTGATAGCAACTGAAGATCTACATGAATATCTGGTTTCTGTCGGTTTGATTAGGAGGTCTTGGTTGTAACAGGTGATATTAACCAAAGAAACTGGAGTTATGTGGAAGCTTGAGTGAATATTTGGTTTCTATGTGCCAATTTGATTTGTTCAAGTTAACGTTGTTGTGTTGTGTGTGTTATTTTTGCGATGATGCTGTGATGTTAAAGCCAGACCCAATTATCAATGCCAATTCGATTATTAAGCAGGGATGATTTTAATAAACAATTCTGGGGCACACATGGGTTAGTCCACTTAATGTGTCCCACTAATGAGTCCCCCATTGGCTGCATGACTTTTATACTGGTTGAACATGTATGTTTGTGTGGGTTTCAGGAAATGCTGGTTAAGCAGTTACATGTTGCATGTCCATTGCTTTCCGGGATGCATATCACAGTTTCTTTGTGTCTTCTGTTTGCCTCTGTTGGTCTTTATCTTATCTCACTCCTTCTTGTGTCTTCAGGCCTGTCCTGTGTTCCTGCTGTGGGAAACCCTTAACATGATTTATTCCCTCATTCAGTGAAATGGGGTATTTGTATAAAATTGTGGGGTTTTTGTTGTAGAAATAATGATGAGTTTTGTCCAGATTGTATACGAATGACTGGTGGGTGTTTATCGCATCCTGATGTAATGCATGTGGTGTAACAAGAAACTGTGGGTAACACATAGTTGGGATTTAAGTTGCCCTGAATGTAAGATCCAGGACAACAAGGAAAGATCCACCTATGCAGTGCAAGTGATTTGCATCTGGGAGACAGAATACAGAACCCATGAGATGGGAGGCTGGCAGAGTGGCTGCACTATAAAGAAGAGCCAGCTGGGATATATTTTAGACCACTAAGATCTCAGATTATAAGGGGATCAGTGGTCTACCGAATGGTGGACAAACAGAAAAACCCTGACAAAAACTTTTGATAATCAGTGGTGGCTGGTGTATAAGCTTGATTATGGGAAAAGTGGCCATAACACCTTGTTGTAATTAATGTTGTTCTTGAAGTGTAAGGAGAACTGGGTGAAGTAATGTGTGCAGATCTGTTTTTCAGTTTGCAAAATCACCTGGAGTGGCAAGAGAACGTGGCAAGAGAATGGGGTCCGGGATTAAGAAATAATCGATGCGCATACTGTAGAGGAATCAGGACCAGGTATTGTAGCTGAGCTTGAATGGCAGGGACCTGGGGAAGTTACCCTAGAGGATCCACTGCTTAAAATAAAGCTGGGGAATAAAGGTAAAGAGGTTATATTTTGATAGATACGGGAGCCTCTGTGTAAACTAGCAACTGATTCCTGCAGATAAAAATAAAATATTGTAATAGGAGCTACTGGCCAAATTGAAAAAGCATTCTCTATGCAGTCTGCTAAATATGAATTGGGAAAACAAGTAGGTATATATGATTTTTGTCAGGAGCCCCTAGACCATTATTGAGAGGAGATTTATTAAAGCAGTTAGAGACGGAAATAATATTTGGAGCAGGAGGTACGAAATTTAAAGTGAGAGATCATCAACTAATCAAAGTATTGAGTTTGTCTTTAAAACAGGTGGAAAAGAAACACCGATAACAGCAGAGATTTTGGAATAGGTTTATCCAGGCATGTTGGCTTCTGAGATATCTGGCACGGCCAGAAATGTGGAGCATGTGAAGGTAAAATTGGCCCCTGTGAATGTCAGGTAATACCCTCTACGATTAAAAGATTGCAAGGGGATAGAAATGTTTAGTGACAATTTTTACAACTGAGATTACTAAAAGAATGTAAATCAGAATATAATGCCTGTAAAGAAACTAGATAAAAGGTTATAGGTTAGTGCCAAATGTAAGGGTCAAGAATAAAATTGTAAGAACAACTACATCCAGTGGTGGCAAATCCCTATACTTTGCTGATCAATTAAAAGATCAGTTGTGGTTTACCATACTGGATTTAAAGGAAGCCTTCTTATTGCCTGAAGAAAGTATATTAAAAAAAAAAAGAAAGTGATTTGCCTTTGAATGGGAAAACCCTGAAACTGGTAGTAAAACACAACTAACCTGAACAGTATTGCCTCAAGGTATTAAGAACAGCTGAACTATTTTTGGGAACCAGCTGGCTCGAGACCTGGAAACATGGGACTGGAACCCTGCTGCAGTATGTGACCTCCTGAGAGTTACACAAACAGTACAGTGTAACTGTATCGTGTCAGTAAGAATGTATTCAGCTAGCTGAGAAATGAGTGGGTGGGTGGGTGGGTGTGGGTGTGTGTGGGTGTGTTTGAAGCGCTTCAAATGTTTGTAAGACTTATAAATTGGTTTTGATTAATCTTGGAAATACACCTCTGGGACCTTTCAATCTCAAATGTCCACTAAGCCAGAAAGCAAGTAGATTTACCTGGGGATCTTTAGAATGAAAGGCTTCAGAAGGAAAAAATTTTAAAATACCTAACACCACAAACAAACCCCAAAACAGCCCAGCCTTGCAGCTGTATGTGTGAGTGTGCCACCCCCCCACCCCCCTTCCTTTCTCCCTGGATGTGAAGTTTTTTTTCTTTTCAGCTCTTTCACCAAGCAGTCCAGAGGAGTTAACCGTTTTATCTTTCTAGGGGAATGCCAATTTGTGAGAACACTCTGCATTCCAGTGTCCCTTATCAAATCAGCAGCTGCTGGGCCCTGGCACAGACAACAGTGAATGGGGTTTTAGCAAAGGAATAGAAAGCCCGATTAATAACTTTTTACAGCACAAAACTAGGAATGGAACGATATGCAGTGCTAAAAACCTTTCTCACACAGGTAAAATCGGACAATGGGCCAGGATGTAGAAGTGACCAACTTATCCGCACTCACTTCATAGCTATGCTACGTCACACACACACATTCAATCATACTTTCGTTTGGTCCCGGGGAACCCCCCCCCGTCTCAGGACCCTTCTTAGGGAGTTTGGTCCCGGGGAACCCCCCTGTCTCAGGACACCTCCCTACCCCCAAACCAGTGATATACTCACGACTCCAGCTGTCCAAACGTCTTCACTTGGGTCTTCATGTGCACAAAAATTATGGGGAATAACTGTACTATTACTTTTTTTTTTTATTATTGTTACCTAGGAATCCCCCAAAATCCTCCTTTGCCCGGACCTGAAATATCCAGACTTTATGCTCCAAATAGGGAGCTGTAGGCGCCTTGCCTGGGTATTCCGAGCCCCAAGCGAGACTCAAAGGAGGATCCCGGATGAGCCCCCAAAATTTGTTATAAATGACTACACTGCCAGGCCCATTCAGCAGCGAAGTATTTTATTATCCGGGGATGGGGAGCTGGGTAATACAGCGCTGGGTGCGCAGGGAGCTCCTGCTCTACCAACACACACACTAAACCACCCTTGCCATACCTTTTTATACATTGGTTCTCATGCATATTCATTCAGTTTCATGAATATTACAATCACCTTCGAGAATGTTCCTTCCCCTTAGTGCACCCGGCCCCTCCCGGCCCACCCAGGGACTCTCAAGAGCTCCTCCCCGAGGCTCCATGAACGCAGACCCCCCCCATCCCCACACACCAGTCTGCACAATCCAATACAGCTAAACCCTGCACAAATGTTAAACCGCGAATTTTGTCAAACGCCTAAACTTGAAGATAAACATTCACGACTTCACAATTGCCGCCATTTCCTGTCACGCTGACACGAATCTCCTTAATATCCATTCTCACAGTATTCAAAAGACGGGTGGATGAGGTGCTGAGGGACATTGTTTAGTGATGGTTTAGTGGCCCTTGGTGAGTTCCTGCTCGCTGTGTTCAGCCTGTTGTGGATGGTTCACGCGCGTGAAGAATGAATGGTCCCACAACTGAAGCAGATACACCTCCTCTAATATGTCACACTCTTTCTAGCTTGTGAGGATATAGCGTGGGGGTGGAATTTCTTTGAAACTTAATGGTGGGCCGTGTAGCCTTGGGCAGCTTATGTTACTAACATCCAACCTTATAATGACTTATAACAGAAAAACAAATTAAAAGATATGTCCATCAATTTGAAGTTAATTGTAAGGATACATTTGCCTTTTAGGGGCTTGAGAAATTATAGCAGCCTCAGCACTGGCACCTGGCATTGCTGCTGCGGCCGCCTTGAAAAAGCTAATGAACTTGTAATGTTGGCTGGGTAGGCAAGCCAATGCTGCACTGATTTCACAGAGTGGTTTGTTAACTGATGTCAATAGTGTTAGGTATGCTGTATCACAAAATAGAGCCATAATAGAGTCTTGTTATTAGTCCAAGGATGTGAATCTGAAGACTTTGAGGGAATGTGTTGTATTGGATAAGGAGTCGATGGGTGGAATTGGTTGAATGGCTTGCTTAAAGGATGAAGACTGTCAAGGTAGTTATTATCTTTGGTAAAAACTAGATTGTTGATTATGTTCGTTATTGTGGTTGTGTTATTACTGTTGCCATATCTTGTGTCTCTGTTGCGAAGGGCCCTGCAGCAGAAGGCACGAGCAATTTTTGTAGCACAAATACAAAAAGGAGGAATTGTGGGAAACCTCAGCTGGTCCAGAGAGTCAGAGTGTGTGAACTTAAACATTGGCCTTGAATAGATGCCTGTGTATCCTTGGAGAAGCTGGAAGGCACCAAGAAGAGCCGAGTAAACAAGATTAGGAAGCTGCCAGGCCGCAGATGGAATCACCCAATTATGAAGTTACAACTGAGAAGGAGTCATCCAATTATGAACTGTCGATCTCTAGCTAAACTAATCATGCATAGACGCGCAGCTCGAGAAGGGATATAAAAAGTCTTGTAAAATCAATAAAGATGGCCTTTTGCCCACAACTTCTACGTGTCGTAGATTGCCCTGACCACGACAAATATTGTTTGCAATATTTTAATCTTTTTAAGATGGGCTAGCAGCGATAAGTATTTTATTCCAAAGCTTAATTTTTAGTGCAGTTTCACAATGGATTTTTTTTTTTTTACTGAAATTTAATAATGAGTTACTACTTAATGTAAATGCTAACTAAATCACTTGGTATTTCAAACAGGATGTCCTGAGCAGTGACATCATCATCCTGACAATCATGCACTGTATAGCAATCCCTTATATATATTTCCAGTTTTGGAACCTAAGGCAGCTTGGGTAAAAATACATTTTAGGCACTGATTTTTTTTTCTCTATTCATTGTAATTGCCTTTTCAAATATAAATTGGTAATAAATTTAAGGGGTTTAATACTTTTGTACAGAACAGAGTTATTTTAAATCTTTGCTAGATAGAAGTATAAATGTTCTGTATAGATCAAAGTGCAATTCTTTGAGAGATTGTGTAGGATTATATAAACATTGGAGATGTAATTATTGAAATAATTGTTTTGTGAAACTCTAAAACCAGAGCAGTTTAAGACAGTTTTCATTTTTGATAAGTGAGAAGATTTGGCATCTTGGCTTGTATGAGAAACGGCATGTCCAGGGAGGTTATCCTCCCTCTGTACTCGGCACTGGTGAGACCGCTCCTCGAATACTGTGTTCAGTTCTGGGCCCCTCACCACAAGAAGGATGTTGAGGCTCTGCAGCGAGTCCAGAAAAGAGCAACAAAGCTGGTGAAGGGGCTGGAGAACAGGCCTTATGAGCAGCGGCTGAGAGAGCTGGGGTTGTTTAGCCTTGAGAAGAGGAGGCTGAGGGGTGACCTCATTGCTCTCTACAACTACCTGAAAGGAGGTTGTAGAGAGGAGGGAGCTGGGCTCTTCTTCCAAGTGACAGGGGACAGGACAAGAGGGAATGGCCTCAAGCTCCGCCAGGGGAGGTTTAGGCTGGACATTAGGAAAAAATTCTTCACAGAAAGGGTCATTGGGTGCTGGAATAGGCTGCCCAGGGAGGGGGTTGATTCACCTTGCCTGGAGGTGTTTAAGGCACGGGTGGGTGAGGTGCCCAATTGATTCTCTTCAATTTCTCTTCTTTTTTCACCTGTGGAGTGCCTTGTGATAGGTGTTGGTACTACGTCAGGTGAGACCTTGCATCATGAGAGAGAGGATATAGAAAGCCTGATGCATATTCAAATGTTAATTTTTTTTTTTTTTACGTAGGTGTAAAACAGCTTGAAATTATGTGCTTCTTTGGCTGTATGTCTGTTCTTGCCAACTACTTCGTCTTTATGACCTTTTTTCCAGCTTGTGTCCTTGGTATTAGAGGTAAGAACAACTTCAAGAGAACATCAAGCTTGGTATTCTGTTGGAATGGGTCCAGAGGAGGGCTACAAAGATGATTGGAGGGCTGGAGCACCTTCCATACGAGGACAGGCTGAAAGAGTTGGGCTTGTTCAGCCTGGAGAAGAGAAGGCTCCAGGGAGACCTTATATCGGCCTTCTAGTACCTGAAAGAAAGCTACAAGAAAGCTGGAGAGGGACTTTTTACAAGGGCATGTAGTGGTGGGATGAGAGGGAAAGGCTTTGAATTGGAAAGGGGAAAATTTAGGTTAGACATTAGGAAGAAATGTTTCACAATGAGGAGGGTGAGGCACTGGAACAGGTTGCCCAGAGAAGTTGTGGATGTTCCCTCCCTGGAAGCATTCAAGGCCAGGTTGGATGCAGCCTTGGGCAGCCTGATCTAGTGGGAGGTGTCCCTGCCCATAGCAGAGGTGTTTGAACTGGGTAATCTTTAAGGTCTCTTCCAACTGAAACCATTCTATGGTTTAGTGTTTGATAGGAATGGTTGGATTCAATGATCCGGTGGGTCTCTTCCAACCTGGTTATTCTATGATTCTATGATCCTCATCCTCAGGGTTGGATTCCACCTGTAGCACTTCATATTTGTTCATCAGGGGGATCTGGGGTTTTGTTGTCTAGGTGAGGGGAGCAGGTTTCCTTCATCGGGCAAGGGACAGACCGGGAAGGAGGGGTGGTGACATTGCCCTCTGTCTCAGGAAAGGGATAGAATGTGAAGAGCTGTCGTTGAAGAATAGCCATGAACAGGTTGATAGCTTGTGGGTCAGAATTAAAGACAGAGGAACCAATGGAAACCTTGTGGTTGGTGTATACTACAAGCCACCCGATCAAGGAGAACCAACTGATGAAGTCGTCTTCCTCCAGCTACAGGAGGCTTCATGCTCGCAAGCTCTCATCCTGCTCAGGGACTTCAACCACCCCGATATATGCTGGTAAAGTAGCACGGCAAGCTGTAGGCAATCCAGGAGACTCCTGGAATGCATTGAGGATAATGTCTTAGCCCAGCTGATAGGGACTCCCACCCGACGAGATGCAAAACTAGACCTTATGGTCACCAATACATGCGAGCTCATCAGTGATATTAGAATTGGAGGCAGCCTGGGCTGCAGTGGTCATGCACTGGGGGAGTTCAAGGTCCTCAGGGATTTGGGACAGGTGAAGACCCTAAATTTCAGGAAAGAAGACTTCCAGCTCTTCAAGGAGTTACTTGGTAGGCTCCCTGGGATGTGGTCCTCGGGACAAGGGAGCAGAGCAGGGATGGCAAATATTTCAGAATGCTTTCCATAAAGCGCAAGAGCGCTCAGTCCCTGTATGTAGGAAATCAGCAGGGAAGGGAAGAGACCAGTGTGGCTGAGTCGAGACCTGCGGATTAAACTCAAGATGAAGAGGGAACTGCATAGGCAGTGCAAGCAGGGACAGGGAACCTGGGAAGAGTATAGGGATGCTGCCCAGATGTGTAGGGGTGGGGTCAGGAAGGCCAAGGTGCAGCTGGAGCTAAACTTGGCAAGGGAAGTAAAGAACAACACAAAGGGTGATGTACGGGCATATGATATAGGGGAAAAGTTAGAAAAACTTAGAAGGCTTAGCTCACTGAAATACGCACTGTCTGTTAGTAAAGGCCTTGAAGACCCTGGATGTTGATAAGGAAGGAGCTCATTCGCAGACATTCACTGATAAGGAAAAGCTGAAATGTGCACAACAGCAGAAAGCTGACTGCACCTGTCTGAAGTCTTGCAGCTCGACCAGGATGAGAATGTGCCTGTGCACAGATCGGGTTCAGGGACGATTCATGAGGAAGATGAAGGCTGCTTCAGCCCTGAGCCCCAGACCACAACCACCAGGAGACACTGCGCCTGTGCGAGTATGGGAGAAGCTTCTCGAATCTAATTATAATAAGAAGCAGGGAAAGGTCATGAAGATGTAATAGGCACTTATGAATAGGCCTGTCTTTGCAGTATAACTATCTGCTTGTTAGACCATATGGTGTGCGAGTTAGGAGGATTAACCCCTTGCACCCGCCGGCGAATAAACGCATACCTGCTTTATAACCCTTAACGGAGTTATAGAGTTTGATTCCGCAAAACAATAGGACTAGGGGCAATGGGTATAAACCGGAGAGGGGGAGATTTAGGCTTGACATAAGGAGTTGAAAGTAGTGAGATACTGGAACAGGTTGCCCAGGGAAGTTGTGGCTGCCCCATCCCTGGAGGTGTCCAAGGCCAGGTTGGATGGGCCTTAGGCAGCCTGATCCAGTGGGATACCCCTGCCCATGGCAGGGGGGTTGGAACTAGATGATCTTTAAGGTCCTTTCCAACCCCAACTATTCTGTGTTTCTATATATTTATATGTATTTATATTTATATTTATATATTTTGACATAGTATTATACAATAGGTATTTTCTTTGAAAAGTTCTTGGTGTTTTTTCCATGTGTTCCTAGTTCTTTATTCTTCATTAACTCAAAAGTCTGCAGAAGTCCACCATTCATCTCTGATGTCTTGTTTCAGTTCTCCCTCATAAGTGATGCTTCAACAGGTCATGTTCCTCCTCTGGTCATAGAAGTCGCTTATCTTCTTTCTTGAGACAGATCTATTCACCTTTAAACTTCAAAGAAAAACCTCAAGCTGTTTCATTAACTTACACCTATAGCTAGTCTATGACTATACTCAAAATTAGGTTGACCTTTTAATCATCAGTTATCATTAAATTTAATACCTATGTTTTAAGTCTGACACTTCTTACACAATCTGTTGATTCGTCTGGACTGGGGCCATACATGGGACAACTGAGCAGCATTCTTGTAGTTGTCAAAAAGATTAATTTCCAGTACCTGTTCTTATTATATTCTTAATACAATACTCTATTTATCACAATCAACTATCAATAATATCTAAGTCCTACATGGATATATTTATCATATTTTCTCATTTCTCTTAACACCGCCCCTCCCTGCAGGTGCCACCCTTTTCCGCCCCTTTCCCTTACAGCTCCCCCAGCTCGAGGACGGCCTTGGTTTCCATAGGGATAAGTGTAAGCGGTGGCCTTTCTGCACACCAGTGCCCCGTGTTATCAGTTGTAGAGAGAAACGCTGTCTGAAAACATGCAGTTCACTCACACAAACTGAAGTTACTCAGACAAGGCTTAGCCAAAAATTTAGAAACTGATTCTGCTTCAGCTCAAACCACAACACATGCTGTACTGTATTGTTGTACACATAACCTTAATGATACCTTTTCTGTTATTTTTGTAAGGTTATGGGAGCTTGCTGTGAAAACGTCATTGGGTATATGCCTATTCCTGTAGGTGTAGCAGGACCACTGTTTCTGGATAACAGTGTTTCATGTTCAAATGGCAACAACAGAAGGATGTCTTGGAGCAAGTACAAACAGAGGGTGTAGAGCAATATGTGTAAGTATTGTCTGACTAGTTTGAAAAAAATTCAGTGTTATAAAACATATCTGGAGGTGATACAAGCAGTGGGATTTTTGACTTCCTAAAATCTGAAATTTAGTTTCAGTAATCTTACTTTGTTTCCCTTCTGCTTTGATTTTTAGCTTGGTGGAGGAGCAAGTAGCTGCATTCTGGCAGATGGGATGACTCGAGGACCTGTTGTAAGGCTGCCTACCGCTTGCCAGGCTGCAGAAGTGAAAGTTTGGCTGGAAAGCCCTGAAGGCTTTAAAATAATGAAGGAAGCTTTTGACACCACGAGTAGGTTAGTACAGTGGCTGTTCCAGCCTTATTTCCTGATATAAGACTTCTATGGATGGTAAAAAGCTCCTAACTGTATCTGTGTACTGCAGTACAGGAATTTACACCCATGTAAAGTGAATTTAAGAAAATGAAAATTGCTCTGGCTATATACCAAGGCTAGTAACAAACATTTTCCAATGATAAGTGGTAAACAACTAAATCATAGCGACAAATACATTCACATTGTGTAATAATTAATACATAATTTTGTCTAATCATTTAAAAATAAACATAAGATCTTATTTGGATTTTTAGTAGCTACTGTGCAAAAAGTAATTTTAATCATTAGTAATATCATCTGAAAGGCTAGATTGCAAAGTTTAATTTATGAGGTTCCAGAGAATGCAGGATAAATTAATGCTAGAATTCAAATGCTTAAAAAATATAAGTCTTAAGAGTAAGTTTATTTCAAGCCCTAGAGTTTCTTCTAAGTCTTGTGATTGCCTGCTTTCTTTAGGAAGCTTTGGAAAGATTTCCTTATCAGTTATTTTTCTTACCAATCTTATAAGTGTCACCTAAGGGCATAGGTATATTTTGGCAAGAATCAACTCCTGCTGCTGCTTAAATATGGTGTTTTCCATTTTTGGTTGACTCTTACTCTGTATGAATGAAGCTTTGACTTGTGGAGTTTGCACTATTGTTGAAGATAGCATGGGTTTTGCCTTGCTGTAAAACTGACATAAGAATTTCTAAAGGCCTCATTTCTAGTTTATACCTGGTAGTCAGATGTTTTAGGGAATACAAAGGAGTTAAATTTATTTTAGTACTTTGGTGTGGGCATAAAGATTCCAGTACTGCGTGTATGCTGGGGCAAACGGCCGATGCCTTGGTGTACCTGCGATATTAGCAGCAAGCAGGGAGCAAACGGCTGATGTTCTCATGCTTGCTAGCTTGTTGAGACCTTGGAATCTTTATTAAGACCCGTGGGTTAATAGGAAAGGAATGCACTAGGCAGAAAACATGAAGATAAGGGGCACATCTGTGGAAAACAGGGGGGTTGCACTCTGTCGCTGTACTGCGGGATTCTCACGGGCTTCTTCGGCAGCACCTGGCAGCAGGACGGTGAGTTCTGTGGTGGGGTGGACTTTTTGAGGCGGTGGGAGCTTCCCGGAACCGGGAAAACCCCAGAAAAAACCCAGGCGGGGGTCCTGACAGCCCCCACACGCTGGTCCCGCGCGGTGCCTGACGGGAGGGGGCGGTCCCGGCAGCTACCGCGGGAGATTTAAACTGCGCCCCTGGGAGCACCGCGACCTGGAGCACGGCGAAGAGGAGTGGGGCAGTTTGAGCAGCAGTTTGAGCGGGCAGGGCGAGAAGGCAGGGCGCAGAGAGGACCTAGAGACTAGGCAGAAGACACCGAAGACCATGGTGGCCACCCGGCAGAAGGTTAAAGCTGCTCCGTGTGCTGCAGCAGGCAGGATGGATGCTGCCACCCAGACGGAGCCACGGTGGGTGCATGCAGCTACCCAGACCCTGGGCTGCAGGCAGTGCCCCCCTCCCACACCGGCTCGTGCCTCTGGTACTGTGGCTCCACTTGTGGAAGCTGCACCCGAGTGGGGGAACTCCTTCACATGGTGGAGGTGCTAAGGGAGGAGGTAAAGAGGCTGAGGACCATCAGGGAGTGTGAGAGGGAGATTGACCAGTGGAGCAGGGCCCTCTCACTAACTCAGCAGCCTGCTGGGGCTGGTGTGTCCGAACATCATCCACCTGCAAACTGCATGGTTGGGGGAACAAGAGATGGGGAGTGGCAGCAAGTTCCTGCCAGAGGAAGGAAAGCTGCTCCCCTCACCCAGACAGCAAAGCCCCAGATCCCCCTGGAGAACAAGTACCAGGTGCTGCAGGTGGAATCCAGCCCTGAGGATGAGGATGATGGCTCCCACAGCCTAGAATCCTTCCCTAGGCTGCACCATTCTCAGAAAAAGATAAAAACATCTTCCATCAAGAAGAAGAGGAGGGTGATTGTTGTAGGGGACTCCCTCCTAAAAGGAACAGAGGGACCCATTTGCAGACCGGACCTGCTCCACAGAGAGGTCTGCTGCTTACCGGGGGCATGAGGGAAGGAGGTAGCTAGAAAACTTCCTTCCCTGGTCCACGAGACAGACTACTATCCTTTGATAGTCCAAACTGGTAACGACGGCCTAGTAAACAAAAAGGCCAAAACCATCAAGAATGGCTTCAGGGCCATTGGGAGAATGATGGAGGGCTCTGGGGCACAAGTAGTATTCTGCTCCATCCCAATGCTAAATAGAGAGGAGCGGGAAGCCAGGATGAAGAATTTGATTAATAACAATAACAAGGGTATCTACAGTGTATTATTGGTTAAAGGTAGCTGTCCATAAGGCTATTACTAACATATTATTGGCTAAACTACTGCACATGCTAAGAAACCAAGTTATACTAAACTTAACTATGTTGACAGTTCTCTTCAATTGTTTTTCTTTCAGCTGGTGCTTGTTCCCACAGAAGTAGCCACTACATTCCTCCCAACTGGCCCCTGTTTATCTTTCAGCTCTCTGTTTCAAGGCCTTGTTAGAGTTGTTCAGTATTGAACAATCTCACGGCATCCAGGCCTTGTTCTCTGTAGAATGTTCCAACACAGGGCCATTGGGAAAATGATGGAGGGCTCTGGGGCACAAATAGTATTCTGCTCCATCCCAAGGCTAAATAGAGAGGAGCAGGAAGTCAGGAAGAAGAATTCGATTAATGCCTGGCTCCGAGTCTGGTGTGAGGAAAGGGGCTTTGGCTTCTTTGATCATGGGGTGGCTCACGCACCCCCAGGCTTTCTCGCTAAGGGCGGGACACATGGGTCTCCTAGGGGGGCTAAAGCCCTTGCTAGAAACCTAGCCAAGCTCATTAACTGAGCTTTAAACTAGATGTGAAGGGGGAGGGGGTTGAGCCCAGGCTAGACATGAATGAACCTGGACGTAGGGAATTGGTGATTGGGAGAGGGTGCGTGGGTGAGGACCACCAGTACCTCACCACACAAAAAGTTGGGGAGAACACACCTCGGGGTGCTAAGGGAGATGCAGGCACTCTGGTGTTAGCTACTCCAGTTACCAGGCAGTTGGGAAGGAACCCTGTTCCCTCTAGGAGGGCTGAAGGCTCGGCAGCTCAGCTGAAGTGCATCTACACCAATGCACACAGCATGGGGAATAAGAAGGAAGAGCTGGAAGCTGTCATAGGGCAAGGAGCCTATGATGTCATTGCCATCACGGAAACGTGGTGGGACGACTCATATAACTGGAGTACGGCTGTGGTGGGGTATAAGCTTTTCAGGTGGGACAGGAAGGGTAGGAGAGGAGGCGGGGTAGCCCTCTTTGTAAGGGAGGACTTGGACTCCATTGAGATGGATTGTGGCAATGAGGAGATTGAGTGCCTGTGGGTTAAAATCAGAGGAGCCCACCAGAAGGTAGATTTTGTGATGGGAGTCTGTTACAGACCACCCAGCCAAGGAGAAGCAGCTGATGAGCTCTTCTATAAACAGCTGGGGTTAATCTCTAGATCCATGCCTCTCATTCTTGTGGGAGACTTCAATCTTCCAGATATCTGCTGGGTGTACAATACAGCAGAAAGGAAGCAGTCTAGGAGGTTCCTGGAGTGCGTGGGAGACAACTTCCTCGCACAGTTGGTGAATGAACCAACAAGGGAGGGTGCCCTCCTGGACCTGCTGTTTGTGAACAGAGAAGGCCTTGTGGGGGATGTGGCAGTAGGTGGACACCTAGGACTAAGTGACCATGAGATGATAGGGTTTTCTGTTCTAGGTGAAGTGAAGAGGGTGGTTAGCAAGACGGTAGCATTAAATTTCCAGAGGGCAGACTTTGATCTCTTCAGAAGGCTGGTTGGCGAAGTCTCATGGGAGACAGTACTCAAGGGCAAGGGAGCCCATGAGTGCTGGGAGCTCTTCAAAAGGGTGGTCCTAGCAGCTCAGGAGAAAGCCATCTCCGTGTTCCGGAAAAAAAGCTGGCAGGGAAGAAAGCCAGCTTGGTTGAATAGAGAGATCTTGAGGGATATCAAGAAGAAGAGAAATGTTTATGGGCTCTGGAAGAAGGGACAGGCCTCTTGGGTGGATTACAGGAGGGAAGTGAGATTGTGTAGGGAAAAAATCAGAAGGGCTAAGGCTCAGCTAGAAATTGGATTGGCCAAGTCTGTGAAAGATAACAAAAAATCTTTCTACAAATATATAAATAATAAAAGGAGGACTAGGGAGACCATACAGTCCCTATTGGACACAGAAGGAACAACAGTGACAGGGGATGAGGAAAAGGCTGAGGTACTTAATGCCTTCTTTGCCTCAGTCTTTAGTCGTAAGGAGGGTCGTTCCGTCTGTGTAAAACCCAGGAGCTAGAGGAGCATAATGAATCACAGAATCACAGAATCACCAGGTTGGAAGAGACCCACCGGATCATCGAGTCCAACCATTCCCATCAAACACTAAACCATATCCCTCAGCACCTCATCCACCCGTGCCTTAAACACCTCCAGGGAAGGTGAATCAACCACCTCCCTGGGCAGCCTGTTTCAGTGCCCAATGACCCTTTCTGTAAAGAATTTTTTCCTAATGTCTAGCCTAAACCTCCCCTGGCGGAGCTTGAGGCCATTCCCTCTTGTCCTGTCCCCTGTCACTTGGAAGAAGAGCCCAGCTCCCTCCTCTCTACAACCTCCTTTCAGGTAGTTGTAGAGAGCAATGAGGTCACCCCTCAGCCTCCTCTTCTCAAGGCTAAACAACCCCAGCTCTCTCAGCCGCTGCTCATAAGGCCTGTTCTCCAGCCCCTTCACCAGCTTTGTTGCTCTTTTCTGGACTCGCTCCAGAGCCTCAACATCCTTCTTGTGGTGAGGGGCCCAGAAATGAACACAGGATTCGAGGAGCGGTCTCACCAGTGCCGAGTACAGAGGGAGGATAACCTCCCTGGACCTGCTGGTCACGCCTTTTCTGATACAAGCCAAGATGCCATTGGCCTTCTTGGCCACCTGGGCACACTGCTGGCTCACGGGATCACGGGCGCCTCATTTTGGTTGAATAGAGAGATCTTGATTGGTTGAATAGAGAGATCTTGAGAGATATATACTAGCCCTATATCTGTTTCTCTTTTAACAGGGTACTGAAAAAGCATTGGCAAGGTTGAATGAAGAGTTTCTTGATCTCCAGGTTATAGCTATTAGTGGTAACTATCGTACAGACAAAAAACTTGCTGCTATAAATTGGATAGAAGGAAGAGGGAAGTCTGTTGTCTGCGAAGCCGTTGTTCCAGCCAAGGTTGTTGAAGTACTTGTCTGCTTTATTTTATTTAATTTGTTTATAAAAAAGCATACATCTTACAAAACTGATACATATTTTACATCGCAGATATTAACTGTAAGTTGTATTCCATGTAAGGATGATCTCTATGTATATTTTTAGACTACTACTGTAGGATAAGTAATTTGTCCCAAGAACCTCTTAAAGTAGATATTTTTTTCCTTTCGCTTTCTTCTAAGATAATGTACTATATATTTAATGATGGATATCTAATTGAAGGCATTAGGAGTTTCACTTCTTACCTTTGAAAAAATTATGCCCCAGTTTGTTTGGGTTTTTTAAATTTTGTTTTTTCTTTACACATGAATTTTGTCTGACATACCCAGTCACTTTGATCATTTCACTCATTTATTGTCTCTTGCACAAACCTGGCATTCTCTTCAAAGTTTATATGCCCCTCCTCTACAATGTAAACAGATAATCGGGTCCCTCACTTAATTCCTAAGCTGCCTTAATATCTTGCATGTCGAAGGGTAACCTTTATAACCAGTGGCAGTCCTAGCCCCCGACAAACTTGTCCTACGTCATAAGAGCTATCTTAGCCAATCTTCTGAGTGCAGGTGGAAGAGAATCTATGTCAGACCAAATACATTGCTTGTTACCTGGTTGTCTGTACTGGCTATGACAGACAATATCTAAGGAGGAATTTACTACACTACATGCAGAACAGACTTTCACCAACACATTCAGTATTGTGTGAATTGGTGCTTGTAGCGATAGGACTAGGGGCAATGGCTATAAACTGGAGAAGGGCAGACTTAGGCTTGACATAAGGAGGAATTTCTTCACCATGAGTGGTGAGGCACTGTTACAGGTTGCTCAGGGAAGTTGTGGCTGCCTCATCCCTGGAGGTGTTCAAGGCCAGGTTGGATGGGGCCTTGGGCAGCCTGATCCAGTGGGGGTGTCCCTGACCGTGGCAGGGGGGGTTGGAACTGGATGATCTTTAAGGTCCCTTTCCAACCCTAACTATTCTATGATTCTATGATTTATGCATTGGCATAATTGTGTGTTTTGGTTTTGCTTCCTAGTAGTTTTCTAATTTTCAAATTGTTTGCATTTTTACTGCTGATTCATTGGCAATATCTATTATAACCCCAGGATTTGATTCCAGATTAATAATGGGGAGCCCATCCTTTGGTAATTGGCATTGGTATTTTTTAGGTAAATTTGGAATGTTTTTTCCCACCATCTAAATATATACATCATTAAACTTATTTACATTGAACTTTAGTATATTAAACTTTATGGTTTTGGAAGCATTGTAGACTTTGTGCAGATCTTTGTCATCAATCACTATTCTTACTACACTAGCATATCTTAAATTATGTTCACAGCACTATCTTGTTTGTTCTCTTTGATCATTTTTATAATAAATTCAGTGTAAATCTCTTATCTGAAGGTTTCAAAATACAGTCAGTATAGTATAAATGTCACTTGATTTGATATTACTGTGCACAATGTTTATTTAGCAGTGTAGTAAAGTGTTGCGTTTAAACTCTTCAGTTTAGCTCCTTGTTCTTAGGCACAGCAAAATTGGGGAGGGTTTACTGTCTGGAGAAAATTAGGAGGAAAGTTGCTATCAGATTAAGGCGAATTAATGGGATATTTCTGCCAAGTTGATTTTGTTTGTATCATACTGAAGATAAATGAGAATTTGAAATTGAGAAGGTAGCTGATGAAATTTTCTTAAGGCCGGTGCAAGTCCAAACCTTTTGCACTGATTTTTCCTCTGTTACTTGGACATTGTGGTCTGCATTTGAAAGGGTTCATTTTGAACAAAGATAGAAGTGGTTATCTAGGACAATGATTTAGTCAAATTCCATATGGAAGCAAACAAGGACCAGGGGCTCATTAAACATGAAATGAGGTATTTCTAGTCCTGCCTGAGGAATGGCGTAATAAAAGTATCACTCTGCCTAGGTATTGAAGACCTAACCACCCTCTTCACCTCACCTAGAACTGAGAATTCTACCATCTCGTGGTCGCTGTGCCCCAGGCATCCTCCAACTGTCACATCCCCCACAAGGCCTTCTCTGTTCACAAACAGCAGGTCCAGGAGGGCACCCAACCTTGTTGGTTCATTCACCAGCTGTGCGAGGAAGTTGTCTTCCACGCACTCCAGGAACCTCCTAGACTGCTTCCTTTCTGCTCTATTGTACTTCCAGCAGATATCTGGAAGATTGAAGTCTCCCACAAGAATGAGAGGCATGGATCTAGAGATTAACCCCAGCTGTTTATAGAAGAGCTCATCAGCTGCTTCTCCTTGGCTGGGTGGTCTGTAACAGACTCCCATCACAATATCTGCCTTCTTGTGGGGTCCTCTGATTTTAACCCACAGGCACTCAACCTCCTCATCACCACAATCCATCTCAACAGTGTCCAAGTCCTCCCTTACAAAGAGGGCTACCCCGCCTCCTCTCCTGCCCTTCCTATCCCGCCTGAAGAGTTTGTACCCACCATAGCTGCACTCCAGTTATATGAGTCGTCCCACCACGTTTCCATGATGGCAACGACATCATAGGCTCCTTGCCCTATGACAGCTTCCAGCTCTTCCTTCTTATTCCCCATGCTGTGTGCATTGGTGTAAATGCACTTCAGCTGAGCTGCTGAGCCTTCAGCCCTCTTAGAGGGAACAGAGTTCGTTCCCAATTGCCTGGTAACTGGAGTAGCTAGCCCCAGAGTGCCTGTATCTCCCTTAGCACCCTCAGGTGTGCTCTCCCCCACTTTCTGTGTGGTGAGGTACTGGTGGTCCTCACCAGCACACCCTCTCTGAATCACCATTGCCCCACGTCCGGGCTCGCTCCCGTCTAGCCTGGTCTCATTCCCCTCCCCCTTCACATCTAGTTTAAAGCTCAGTTAATGAGCTTAGCTAGGTTTTTAGCAAGGGCTTTAGTTACCCTAGGAGACCCATGTGTCCCATCCTTAGCAACAAAGCCTGGGTGTGCGTGAGCCACCCCATGATCAAAGAAGCCAAAGCCCCTTTCCTCACACCAGACTCGGAGCCAGGCATTAATCGAATTCTTCTTCCTGACTTCCTGCTCCTCTCTATTTAGCCTTGGGATGGAGCAGAATACTATTTGTGCCCCAGAGCCCTCCATCATTTTCCCAATGGCCCTGTGTTGGAACATTCTACAGAGAACAAGGCCTGGATGCCGTGAGATTGTTCAATACTGAACAACTCTAACAAGGCCTTGAAACAGAGAGCTGAAAGATAAACAGGGGCCAGTTGGGAGGAATGTAGTGGCTACTTCTGTGGGAACAAGCACCAGCTGAAAGAAAAACAATTGAAGAGAACTGTCAACATAGTTAAGTTTAGTATAACTTGGTTTCTTAGCATGTGCAGTAGTTTAGCCAATAATATGTTAGTAATAGCCTTATGGACAGCTACCTTTAACCAATAATACACTGTAGATACCCTTGTGGGCACCCAGTTATGTAACCAAAAAGGGTTTATAAAGAAACAGCTAAGCTCAATAAAGTGAACACTCACTGACCGCATTGATCTCTGCGTTTTCATTCCATGCTCCCGTCAACAGCCCTGAAGTCTTTCTTGATTGCTTTGGTCTTTCTGTTTACTAGATCATCGTTACCAGTTTGGACTGCTATCAGAGGTCAGTAGTCTGTCTCGTGGACCAGGGAAGGAAGTTTTCTAGCTACCTCCTTCACTGATGCCCCTGGTAAGCCAATGAAGTTTCTCAAAACTATTTGATTGTACTCCTACAAAAAAAAAAAGGAATTGAGAATGGATGTTTAGACTTCTGATAAAAGAAGTCTCGTAAGGTACAGGGTGTTTGTATATGCTATTTTTTTTAACTGTTTGATACATTCCCCAGGAATAGGTGTGTATCCAGTGCTTAAGCTGAGATAAAGTGAAGCTAGGCAATCACGCTGTTCTTTAGTTCTTATGTTTTAATTCCTTTTAATGTTAAACTTTATTTTTAGGGGGTAGTATTTATGTTAAGAAGAAATCTTATCCTTTTTTCAATGAAAATTACTAATTAAGGGAATTCAGTGAAATGATATGATAATGCAACAAGCAGTTATTGTGTTAAAATACTGTACTTGGATCTGTGAAGCAGTTTCAGGTGCTCTTAATGTAATACAGGAATCCCAAGTTTATTCTGGTTTGATTCACCTTTGGGAAGATTGCTAAGTACATCACCTCGCCTAGTTAATCACAAGAAGTAAATTGTTAATATGCTTGATGATGGGGTTTTTTTCATTTTGGTTTGAGGAGAAGGAGGGAATTGGTGGATTGGACTGGATTTCTTACAGGAATGCAGCAACATTCCTAAAGGGGTGACTAGCAGAGGTGCTCTTCTAATGTGCAATTTTGATATAAATCATGATGGGTTGTTTTGTAGTACATTGACACACTAATATCATTGTAATGAACTCATAAAGCTAATGTGCAAGCAGGAAGTCATAGTACATGCTGGATATGTTATGGTAGCATGTAAATAACATAATTGTTTATCTTCCTGCAGTATTGTTGCTAATAGCTACAATTTTATTTAAGGAAAGTGGGAACTCCTTTGTTTCTATGTTGATTCAGTGATCTTATTTAAAGTAACACTCTACTAGCAATAAATGGTGGTTCAGTGTTCGTTTTGGGTGGGTTTAACTGACATTCTGTCTTGCAGAATTAACAGTTTGTATTATTACTAAATTGTGTAAATTTTGGTACAGAACTACTTTTTCTGTTTCAATAAAACAATAGAAAACATATTGGTTTAATTGCGATATTTTAAGCTTACTTCATGGCTTGGTGAAATTTCCTTAACCCTCTTATTTTATGTTAAGATAATATGACTACTATACAGTACTAAACATAGTGGAGGTGATACCAGAACCTCTCACCTTGTTTGCAGAACCCTGTACACATTTATTCTCCTCAAAGATTAATTATGCAGTTTGCCCAAATAGGAGAACTAATTCACTACACTATTAGAGATACCTTCTGTTGAGGCCTATTTGGGTGTTTCTCCTGTCTTCCAGAAAATTGCTGACTTCTGGTAGTTTCTCACATGTTCACCAAAAACAATGTTTCAAAGGTGCTTTTTAATCTGTTCACTTACTACCTGAATTTTAAACACTGCTTCTGCCAGGAAAATGTAATCTTATCAAAATACACAGTACTATATATTCTTGTAAGACAGGTTAAGCTGGAAGAGTAAAAGAACCTGTTAATACCACATCAAGAACTGTTTGAAATTCTTATCAGAGGGAATATAAATTAAGGGTGGTATAGGAGGAAAAGGCTATTCCTGTAGTTGTGATCCTTTGTGTCAGATTTCTAGGAGGGGTTCTGCAGTTTTTGTGCATAAACCTGGAATTTTAACTATAAACTCTATATATGATAAAAGGATTGTTCAAATTTTAGATTTTGGCAAAATACTTTGAAACATATTCACCCCTGCACCTTTCCCCATGCTCCCTGAAGTCAGGGGGCAGGATAAGTGTAAGCGGTGGCCTTTCTGCACACCAGTGCCCCATGTTATCAGTTCAAGAGAAACGCTGTCTGAAAACATGCAGTTCACTCTCAGAAACTGAAGTTGCTCACATGAGTCTTAGCTGAAAAGTTAGAAATTGATTCTGCTTCAGCTCAAACCAGAACACCACTCTACAAACTGAACAATTAGGCAAATAAACATCCCTTAAACCATGTATGTTGAATGTTGCCAGGTTTTAACTGCAGTGGATAACCACAGGTAAGTTCAGAAGGGGATGATGTTTCTCTCCTCAGACAGAACTATTGATCATTTATGAAAGGTTCAAGATCAGGAAATGACAGCAATAGGAAAAATGTCCACAGATTTCAATAGGCTGTAGATGAGATTTATATTAACTTAGAGTAGGTTGATCAATGATAGTTTTGAGTCACCTCAGGTCTTCAAATTGGCAAAGAGACAAAAAAAGAATCTGGAAGAACACTAAGAACGCCTTGTGTCACGTAAAGAACAGGCAGTCTCTATATTGCTGGAATAAAATGTACAGGATGCAAGACAAATGAATGATATAAAAATGCTAAGGAGGTCCCAGTATAATTATTACTTAACTACACTATGCTTGCTCATGCAACAGAATCATAGAATCACAGAATAACCAGGTTGGAAGAGACCCACCGGATCATCGAGTCCAACCGTTCCTATCAAACACTAAACCATATCCCTCAGCACCTCATCCACCTGTGCCTTAAACACCTCCAGGGAAGGTGACTCAACCACCTCCCTGGGCAGCCTGTTCCAGTGCCCAATGACCCTTTCTGTAAAGAATTTTTTCCTAACGTCTAGCCTAAACCTCCCCTGGCGGAGCTTGAGGCCATTCCCTCTTGTCCTGTCCCCTGTCACTTGGGAGAAGAGGCCAGCACCCTCCTCTCTACAACCTCCTTTCAGGTAGTTGTAGAGAGCAATGAGGTCACCCCTCAGCCTCCTCTTCTCCAGGCTAAACAACCCCAGCTCTCTCAGCCGCTCTCAACCTGCTTTAAGGGAGTTATTAGGGAAGATTTTAAGGCTTTAAATGAGTGTGTATGCATTTATGTTTAAAAATACTTAATCACAGAATCGTTTAAGTTGGAAAAGACCTTTAAGATCATCAAGTCTAAATGTTAACCTAACACTGCCAAGTCCACCACTAAACCATGTCCCTAAGCACTACATCTACATTTCTTTTAAATCTCTCTAGGGATGGGAACTCAACTACCTGGATGGGGCACGCTTTTCTCCTACGAGTGTAAGAATTCTGACCAAAAATCTACCAGGGCTCATTAATAGAGCTTTAAATTAGATGTGAAGGAGGAGGGGGATGAAGCCAGGCTAGTCAGGAGTGAGCCGCCTGGAAAGGGCACTCAAGTGCCTGAGAGATGGTGTACTGGTGAGGACCTCCAGTATGTCACCTCAGAGCGAGTGGGGGCGAGTACATCTCATGACGGAAAAGATGTAAATGGCACTGATGGGTTAGATAATTTAAGGACCAGTCATTTGGGAATGAAGACTAATCCCTTTATGAGAGCTGCAGGATTAACAGCCCAACTGAAGTGCATCTATACCAATGCACGCAGCATGGGCAATAAACAGGAGGAATTGGAAGCTGTTGTAGGGCAAGGAGACTATGATGTAGTTCCCATCACGGAACTGTGGTGGGACAACTCGTATAACTGGAGTGCTGCTATGGTGGGGTACAAACTCTTCAGGCGAGATAGGAAGGGTAGGAGAGGAGGCAGGGTAGCCCTCTTTGTAAGGGAGGAGTTGGACACCGTTGAGCTGGATTGTGGTGATGAGGAGATTGAGTGCCTGTGGGTTAAAATCAGAGGAGCCCACAAGAAGGCAGATATCGTGATGGGAGTCTGTTACAGACCACCCAGCCAAGGAGAAGCAGCTCATGAGCTCTTCGACAGACAGCTGGGAGAAGTCTCAAGATCGCTAGCTCTTGTCCTTGTGGGAGACTTTAACCTACCAGATGTCTGCTGGAAGTACAATACAGCAGAGAGGAAGCACTCTAGGAGGTTCCTGGAGTGTGTGGAAGACAACTTCCTTGCACAGCTGGTGAAAGAGCCAACAAGGGAGGGTGCCATCCAGGACCTGCTGTTTGTGAACAGAGAAGGCCTTGTGGGGGATGTGACAGTTGGAGGATGCCTGGGGCGCAGCGACCACGAGATGGTAGAATTCTCAGTTCTAGGTGAGGTGAGGAGGGGGGTTAGCAGAACAGTCACATTAAACTTCCAGAGAGCAGACTTTGGACTGTTCAGAAGGCTGGTTGGCAAAGTCCCGTGGGAGACAGTCCTTAAGGGCAAGGGAGCCCACAAAGGCTGAGTGCAGGATCAAGCTGTCCCCATGTTCCGGAAAATGAGCTGAAAAAAACCAGCTTGGTTGAGCAGGGAGATCTGGGTGGACATCAAAAAGAAGAGGAATGTCTATGAACTTTAGAAGAAGGGACAGGCGTCTTGGGTGGACTATTGGGAGGAAGTGAGATCGTGCAGAGAAAAAATCAGGAGGGCTAAAGCCCAACTAGAGCTTAGACTGGCCTGTTTGGTGAAAGATAATAAAAAATCTTCCTATAAATACATCAATAGTAAAAGGATGACCAGAGAGAATATCTAGTCTTTATTGGATGCAAAGGGAACAACTGTGACAAAGGATGAGGACAAGGCGTAGGTACTTAATGCCTTCTTTGCCTCAGTCTTTAATTAAGTTTTTCCCTGTGTGCACACACCCAGGAGCTGGAGGAACAGAACAAAGCTCCCATGGTCTAGGGGGAGGTGGTTGGAGACTTGCTTGGACAATTAGACACCCACAAGTCTATGGGGCCGGATGGGATCCAACCAAGGGTACTGAAGGAGCTGGCGGATGTGCTGGCCAAACCCCTTTCCATCATCTTCCAGCAGTCCTGGCTGGCTGGGGAAGTCCCACTGGACTGGAGGCTGATGTTGTGCCCATCTACAAGAAGGGTCACAGGGAGGATCCAGGGAACTACAGGCCTGTCAGTCTGACCTCAGTGCCAGGGAAAGTCATGGAACAGGTGATCTTGAGTGCTATCATGAAGCACATGCAAGAGAACCAGGTGATCAGGCCCAGTCAGCATGGGTTCACAAAAGGCAGGTCTTCCAAAATTAACCTGATCGCCTTCTAGGACCAAGTGACTCACCTACTGGATGAGGGAAAGGCTGTGGATGTGGTCTTCCTGGACTTCAGTAAAGCCTTTGACACAGTTTCTCACAGCGTTCTGCTTGAGAAACTGTCAGGCTCTGGCCTGGACAGGCGCACACTCTCCTGGGCGGAAAACTGGTTGGCTGGCCGGGCCCAGAGAGTAGTGGTAAATGGTGTGAAATCCAGCTGGAGGCCAGTGACAAGTGGGGTTCCCCAGGGCTCAGGGCTGGGTCCAGCCCTGTTCAATGTCTTTATCAATGACCTGGATGAAGGCATTGAGTGCACCCGTAGCAAGTTTTCGGATGACACTAAGCTGGGTGGAAGTGTCGGTCTGCTGGAGGGTCGGGAGGCTCTGCAAAGGGATCTGAACAGGCTGGACTGCTGGGCTGAGTCCAGTGGCATGAGGTTTAACAAGGCCAAATGCCGAGTCCTGCACTTGGGGCACAACAACCCTATGCAGTGCTACAGACTAGGAGAAGTCTGGCTGGAGAGCTGCCTGGAGGAGAAAGACCTGGGGGTGCTGGTTGATAGCCATCTAAACATGAGGCAGCAATGTGCCCAGGTGGTCAAGAAGGCCAATGGCATCTTGGCTTGTATCAGAAACGGCGTGGCCAGCAGGTCCAGGGAGGTTATTCTCCCTCTGTACTCGGCACTGGTGAGACCGCTCCTCGAATCCTGTGTTCATTTCTGGGCCCCTCACCACAAGAAGGATGTTGAGGCTCTGGAGCGAGTCCAGAGAAGAGCAACCAAGCTGGTGAAGGGGCTGGAGAACAAGTCTTACGAGGAACGGCCGAGAGATCTGGGTTTTCTTAGCCTGGAGAAGAGGAGGCTGAGGGGAGACCTCATTGCTCTCTATAACTACCTGAAAGGTGGTTGTGGAGAGGAGGGAGCTGGCCTCTTCTCCCAAGTGACAGGGGACAGGACTAGGGGCAATGGCCTCAAGCTCCGCCAGGGGAGGTTCAGACTGGCTATCAGGAAAAAAATTTTCACAGAAAGGATCATTGGGCACTGGCAGAGGCTGCTCAGGGAGGTGGTTGAGTCACCTTCCCTGGAGGCGTTTAAAAGTAAATGAGGGGCCCAGGGACATGGTTTAATGGTTGATCGGAATGGTTGGACTCAATGATCCAAGAGCTCTTTTCCAACCTGGTGATTCTATGATTCTATCTCCCTGGGCAGCCAGTGCTTGACAACCCTTTGAGTGAAGTAATATATCCTAGTCTGTTACATCTAGTAAACTCTTTTTGTTCACAGAAACTCTGGTGTCTTTATTTCTACCTTTTAAATTTTTCCATAGGGCTTCAGTGGAATCTCTTGAAAAATGAGCACTGAGGGAACAATTAGTTAACATTACTTCTAGGCAAAAGAGCCTGTTGACTGTTTCTTCCCTCATCATCCCTTGCTGCTTGAAGGACAGAAGAAAACACTACTTGTGCTCCTGATGCCTTAACCAGTCATCCCAAGGACCTGAAGTTGATTGCCATTAGATTTCTTGTTGCAACTTCATCATCTGCCTACATGAAAAATCAACAATAAATAATAGTCTGAGGGTTGTACCAGGGTAGGAAGTTTTGTCTTCACACCTATCCCAGTTTAGCCCCCCTCCCCGGACAGGTTAGTAGCTAACCTGGGCAGCTTTTATCCCAATCCCCACACCCACAGAGGAAAGAGAAATGAGAGACTTTCAGGTTGGAAACTACCACTAAAGCAGCTTTAAGGAAACAATTATGATAAAATGAAAACACAACAATAAGAAGAAAATAGTAAAATATATTCAAGCATACAAACCCAATTCAAACTCCCACGATACCCATATGTCACCAGTGCTGCTACAGGGCAGGTGCAGGGAAGGTCCTGGACTGAACTCAGCGGCAGGAGGGAGCTGGGCTCAGGAACTGGATCTGGGAACTGGAGGCAGGAACACGTAGACAGGTTCAGGGGCAGACAGACAGACGAGGTCCTCCCTGACCATCAACCATTGGTTGCGTTGGAGTCACCTTTCCTGTCTGCCTCTCCAGTGCAGGTGTGACCCCTTTCACCACCTTGATTTCCATAGAAATAGGCGTGAGCAGTGGCCTCTCTACACACCAATGCCCATTACCTTGTGGATAAACATCAGGCCTTTTCATTTCTGGCCACAGTCACTGTCTGAAAAACTGTGTTAGTAAGCTTCAGGAGCTGAAATTTTGAAAGAGGCTTAGCTGAAAAGTGAGAGAATGTGTTCTGCTTTAGTCCAAACTGGAAAAACATCTTTAACCCAGGCCCCAGGGAGGCAGCAGCTTTCCCTAAGAAGTGGGTTCAGTTAGCATAAGATGGGATCTCCTATAACAATGGTCTATCTTTTTTTCTTTATGGAGGTGGTTTTGACACAGTGTGATACAGGAAGTAGTTAATATTAAAAAAATGGAATAGTTTTGGTTTAAGCTAAAGTAGCGTTCAGTTTCATCTAAGTAATTGTGGGTTTTGAAAGTTAGACAGAATGTCCCTCTGAGAGCAGGTTTTCTTTCAGACAGTGTTTTTCCAGACACTGTTCATTCTTCAGGAGATGATAATGTCTTGTGTTTGGTATGATATGTGCTGAACAGGTGTCTCTTCTTCTGTAATCCCCTCTGTTTGCAGTGTTTCTCTAAGGCAAGGTCAGGCAGAGCTGGAGCCAGCTCCAAATGAGCAAGAGTTCTGACTGTTGTGAAGTTTCATAATAACATTAAAATTAGACCTTGGAAAGTAATAGAATATGCATGAGATTTCTGGGAAAATGTATATGGATGCATGTAAGTGGGAAATATATTCTGTAACCAGCTTTTGTCTTGCTGCATGTGATCGATGGAGATCACTCCTGTATGTTGCCCAGGCCTGACAAAGATGTTTGCTTTCTAAAACTCCAAAATGAGTCTTTGAGAGTTTGATTTGCTTGCATTTTCGGTACCACCTCTGCCTTCATGCTTCAAGATACTCTTCAGAAATGCATATTGGAACAACAAAATACAAAAGCAGCCTAAAATAACAAAAAAAAAGTTTCTTGCACTTAAAAAACCAAAGAACAAGCTATAACCTCCTTTTAATGATGGTGAGTGTTCTAACCCACATTAACCCCTATGTATTCACCCTTATAGCTACAATAATCTTTCCTACAAGATAACTGTGTTGTCCTCAACATCCTCCCCTTTATTTTCAGCTGGATGAGGTATTTTCTTCCAATCTTTTTACTGTAACATTCCCCTGCCTTTCCAAGGCTGCAATTAAGTCCTATATTTAATTGTAACATCCAAGACTGATTAAGACCACCTAGGTTCTCTCACTCTTCGCTGTTTCAAAGATACCCTTGTACTGTGAAACAACTAGTTCTGTTTCCATGCCTCGTAAGGAGTTCACATCACAATTCAAGAATGTCATTTAATATATAATAAATTCCCAGTATCAATCAACACTATTTCTGTTCAAGGCCCACAGAAGCAAAGATAAGTACTTAACCTCAGTTTGGACCTCTCAAGACAGTTCTAGAATAAATAGTTAAGATTTAGTTATTTGGAAAATTGGTGTTTGCTTCCATGGTCTGCAAAACTTTCAGGATTTCATTATTTAACAACAGTAGCATACAAAGCCTTGTATACATCCCAAAGGATTCACAGATAGATGCTTCTTAGCTAAATTAGTAGAAGTATACATCCACTAAAGGAGATGAAACTTAACATCCATCAGCACATACCGCAGATATCACTTTCTCACAAGAAAAGGATGTGTTCAGTACATATTTTAACAGTATTACTTCTTTAAACTGTGCAAGGTTTAAACACTGAAACACTGAAAAATAGTTATTAAAATACAGACAGATGCAGGTTACACAGACATAGTTTAGAAACTGCAGATCCAGTTGGATTTAAGTTTTGGACATGCTTGAAATCTAGAGAAAGTTTTTACTTTTCAAACAGCTTCAAAGCATGAATTTCTATTGAGGGTCACTTTTCAAATTAGAATCATTGCAGTAAACAGGAAATACAGTAACGATATAATCCAAGCCCTTTTATGACAAGTTTCCCTGCTACGGGAACCTGGCAGGAAAGAGAGTCTCAAAAAAACCAAGTATCACAAGAATACAAGGTCTGACACCTCGAGACTGCACCTGTAACTCTTTATTTAACAAGTTAAGCAAATCAACTATGCTCACCTTCACAACAGTTCCCTTCTGAGCTGACACACGGCTGCATCTGACGCAATTCCACAGATCACTCTCTGAAAGGCTGTTGAGGATCACCGTCGGTTTAGCTTTCACGTCTTCTGTCAACAGAAAAACAGGTTCCTTTGAGCACTGACTTGATCTTTGGGCTGTTCACATGCCTCAGTCGATAGTTGAAAAGTTTCTGTTGCGGATTTCTTCAGTTTCACAAGAAACTTGATGTTCACTCGCTGTTCACTATTGCACCTGACATTTTCTGACCGAGGGTAAGGCAACGTCTGTATTTCAACGTGTGTCCATTCGCACTGAGTGAAGGGGTCGAGCTGAGCCCTGTCTCACTGTGACAGGTTAGAGCATGTTCTAGAACCAGCTCTCCGTCTCTCCCCTCCCCATCTTGGTTCCCCAGCTATAGGGTTAGTCTCAGGTTTCTCGTGTCAGACCTTGTATATATACACATTTGCACAAATCCGAATGAGAAATTGGAACAAAATTGGAGAATACAAATTAACAGCTGTTAACAGAATTAAGCCTGATTTTTTATTTGGATGTAAATCAAAACCGTTGTGATAGTACTGTAGATGACACTCCTTGGATTTTTCTTTTTACTTACCCCAAAACCTAGATGTCTTTTTCATTTCAAAAAGCCTGAGAAATACCACAATGCAGGAAAAACAAAACACCTCGAGAAGATTTATTAAAGATCCTCTCTTTTTGGCTAGGAAAGCTCTTCGGCTTACAGCTTTCAGAGGAAAAAAAAAACCAACAACAACTAGAAGGAAAACAGACGTTCAGGTTGTATCTATCTGTCACTGTACTTTGTAAAGCTATAATGTACAGGTATGACACAAAAAGCCATCACATTCAATAGGTCTATAAGATTAGTACTTTATATAGAATTTTATAATTGGGCAAGAAGCTGATGGCTCATGTCCAACAGACTTGCATTTCTACCAATGTCTCTATACAGGAACCCATGTGAAATCACACTGCTCACAGACAGGACATACTTAAAAACTAAGCAGAGAAGTTAAAGCTTGAAAAAGCTTCAAAACAGAACAGCTCTCATCTTACCAAATTGTTCCTCTAAAGTGAGCACTGAGGGGAAAAGTCTTGTTGTGTACATTTTTCTTTTGTATATGATGACTATAGTGTCTAGTACTTTGAGATTTAATGCACAGCATTGCTGAATAAAAAGTTAAACACTGCTTATTAGTAAATCACTAGCATTATGAAAACATAGGATATTAAAATGATTACATATTTGTAAATTGATTACTTGGTCTTAAGTTTTGTCTAGCTCTGTACATTTTAAAACCTTGTTTGTCCATTCTTCTTAGCTTAACAAGAGTCAGAAGTGACCTAGTTAAAATAACCCATTAATATGAGCAGGAAAACCAGAAACAAACTGTAAATTCACTCTTCATAACACAGTGCAAAAATCATGGTCACAGCTTCATATTTAATGTGTAATCACTTTAAGTATACAATAGTTCAAAAGATCCAGCAACTGATTAAGAGTAAAAAGCCAGTAGAACAAAAAATACAGGAAACCCAAAATACATCTTTGACCTTTTTAATCCTAAATTTTAGGGTCACATGCCTGAATAGACAAGTTTGCATTATGAGGAAAGAAACTTTGGTATGGAGTTGAACTAGCCACATGAACAGCGCCTACAGCTTTCAAAATAAATAGTAATGTCTAACTAGATATCATGGCAGCAAGATATTCTCTTAAAAAAAAGACTAACAACAAGCACATGCTTGGAGCTATGCATCAAGGCTGGACAACAGAAACTAGTGTAATCTCTTTTTAAAGTAATTTTAAAATGTTAATTATTGTATTCTCATGCTGAAATTGGTAAGAAATCTTTCCTACAATGAGAAAGCTTTCCTTTTATTTGCTAATCACTAATAACCACTCCTTTTAAAATTGCACTACGATGCTTGAAGATCACCATATTATTAAAATTTTTCTTTAAGACTCCCTGTTTTTCTAAAATATTGTATTTTTATTCCACAGGCCCCTGCTGTTAGCAGTAGGTGTTGCAAAAAACCCCATCCCCCTACTCAAAGAGCTATTTATTAAAAAGGTCAAAGATAAATTGGACCTCAAAAAGGTTTTTCTTGATAAATTTCACCATAAATAACAAATGGTGTTCATAATGTGTGATACTTTCCTATAGCCATCGATAAAGTAGTTACAAGAATGTTGGTCTATGTTAATCTGTGTGTTTTATGGGTTTGCAAAAAAGCATAATACACGTTGAACAGAATGAGTGAAACTTCAGTTTCCAGTGTATAATGAATTTTAGTCATTTAATGCATTTTAGTTTTTACTTGCATATTCCATTGTAGTGCTGTGACAACAAATCACACCTAGGTACCAGAGCATACATCAATAGTATGATGTAACTTTACCACAGCACTGCTATATTTAGCTTTTTGAAAGCAACATAAGCATACTTTATGGCCACATCAAATAATTTTGGGTTGGTTTTTTTCTCCTTCAATAAACTTCACTTTTTCAGTAACACTTCACTTTTTAAAATTTGTATTATTGAAAAAAAATCACAGAAAGTTTATACAGGAATAGCTATAAGGAATAACCTTACAGACACTGATATGACAAACATTTATTTTAAGGGCTGAGAGGCATTAATATCATATTGACTGAAAAGAAATTCATAAAGATATTTTTTGGCCTTGCTGTGTCACAAAGTCAATCATACAAAGACCTATGCATTTAACCTAAAATGAAAGTTTTAAATGCCCTTCTATTAAAAAACAAAAACATCATGCAAAACTTTGTTCAGTTAGGCAGCTGCTGTAAAACTGTTGCAAGACCATACTGTATATATTAGCTTTTATATTGCTAATGCACAACTAACAGCAAACTTGATTAGATTAGCACAAATTTGTCTTAATTACACCATTATATCTCACTAAGGGGACAAACGCCACAAGATTGGCAAAAACATTTAATTCTGAGCACTCAAATGGCAGGATAATTATGTGTTGTAACCCCTTCATATTTAGAAAAAAAACACACCAACATAATCCTGTAAAATATTAATTGGGAGGGGAACAGTTTATACTATCTAACACAAAGTAACTTATACAACTAGTGTCAAAGGCAAACAAAAACTAAATAAAAAGTCAAAATACACATAGCAACAAAAGCACAAATGCTGTGTTAAATTCAGTCAATATAAGACAATGACGCACTTGTTAATAAAAAAAGACAAAAAAAGACAAAAAAAGAAGAAAAGTTACTAAAGTTAGCAACACATTTCAAGAAAATGCAATGAGGAAAAAAACTCAAACTATTTTTTCCAATGACAATAGAATTTTCATTTGCAGTCTTTTCATCAATAGTTTGTCTGATACAGTACATCCATTAAAATATTCATAATCCACAGAAGAGTTATGTTGTTCTCTTTCAAATCTAATTACAAATTTGGTTTAGGATGTTTTAAAAAGACGTTATGATGTCTGTTTAAAAGAAAGGCAACAAATGGACCTTTTATCACCTTTGATCTTAGCACTGATGACAAACATTTTTAAAAGTTATCATAATCTTTTTTGTCTTTTTTTCCCTCTGCTTCAAATCCATCGACCCCATCACTGTCCCTTCTCCTTTTACGATTATTATGGATGTTGAAGCGTTGATTCATCTGTGGTAACAGATCCATTCCTAAAACTTTGTGTATTTGTCGGAATGCAAGAAGTCTCAGCGCAAGCTAGAAAAAGGGTAGAAAGAAGATATTTTGGTTAGAAACAAATCTCAATTTTGAGTAATTTTTTCAAATTAATGAAGAACACGAGTGGTGTATATTATCCTTAACTCTTATTATCCCCCCTTCATTCCCACAACAAAGTCAACACAACAAAACATGTAGAATCATAGAATAAACAGGTTGGAAGAAACCCACCGGATCATCGAGTCCAACCATTCCTATCAAACACTAACCCATGCCCCTTAGCACCTCGTCCATTCGTGCCTTAAACACCTCCAGGGAAGGTGAATCAACCCCCTCCCTGGGCAGCCTCTGCCAGTGCCCAATGACCCTTTCTGTGAAGAATTTTTTCCTAATGTCCAGCCTAAACCTCCCCTGGCGGAGCTTGAGGCCATTCCCTCTTGTCCTGTCCCCTGTCACTTGGGAGAAGAGGCCAGCACCCTCCTCTCTACAACCTCCTTTCAGGTAGTTGTAGAGAGCAATGAGGTCTCCCCTCAGCCTCCTCTTCTCCAGGCTAAACAACCCCAGCTCTACCAGATGTTCCTCATAAGGCCTGTTCTCCAGCCCCTTCACCAGCTTGGTTGCTCTTCTCTGGACTCGCTCCAGAGCCTCAACAGCCTCCTTGTGGTGAGGGGCCCAGAAATGAACACAGGATTCGAGAAGCGGTCTCACCAGTGCTGAGTACAGAGGGAGAATAACCTCCCTGGACCTGCTGGTCACACCATTTCTGATACAAGCCAAGATGCCATTGGCCTTCTTGGCCACCTGGGCACACTGCTGCCTCATGTTCAGATGGCTGTCAACCAGCACCCCCAGGTCCTTCTCCTCCAGGCAGCTCTCCAGACAGACTTCTAGTCTGTAGCACTGCATAGGGTTGTTGTGCCCCAAGTGCAGGACCCGGCATTTGGCCTTGTTAAACCTCATGCCATTGGACTCTGCCCAGCGGTCCAGCCTGTTCAGATCCCTCTGCAGAGCCTCCCTACCCTCCAGCAGACCGACATTACCTCCCAGCTTAGTGTCATCCACAAACTTGCTAAGGGTGCACTCGATGCCTTTATCCAGGTCATTGATCAAGACATTGAACAGGGCTGGACCCAGCACTGAGCCCTGGGGAACCCCACTTGTCACTGGCCTCCAGCTGGATTTCACACCATTTCCCACCACTCTCTGGGCCCGGCCAGCCAACCAGTTTTCCTCCCAGGAGAGTGTGCGCCTGTCCAGGCCAGAGCCTGACAGTTTCCTAAGCAGAATGCTGTGAGAAACTGTCAAAGGCTTTACTAAGTCCATGAAGATCACATCCACAGCCTTTCCCTCATCCAGTAGGTGAGTCACTTGGTCCTAGAAGGCGATCAGGTTAATTTTGGAAGACCTGCCTTTTGTGAACCCATGCTGACTGGGCCTGATCACCTGGTTCTCTTGCATGTGCTTCATGATAGCACTCAAGATCACCTGTTCCATGACTTTCCCTGGCACTGAGGTCAGACTGACAGGCCTGTAGTTCCCTGGATCCTCCCTGTGACCCTTCTTGTAGATGGGCACAACATCAGCCAGTCTCCAGTCCAGTGGGACTTCCCCAGTCAGCCAGGACTGCTGGAAGATGATGGAAAGGGGTTTGGCCAGCACATCCGCCAGCTCCTTCAATACCCTTGGTTGGATCCCATCCGGCCCCATAGACTTGTGGGTGTCGAGTTGGGCTAGCAAGGCTCTGACCACCTCCTCTTGGATCATGGGAGCCTCATTCTGCTCCTATAACTCCTGGGTTTGTACACAGAGGGAGCAACTTTCTTTACAATTAAAGACTGAGGCAAAGAAGGCATTAAGTACCTCAGCCTTTTCCTCATCCCCTGTCACTGCTGTTCCGTCTGAGTCCAATAGGGACTGTATGGTCTCCCTAGTCCTCCTTTTATTGTTAATATATTTATAGAAAGATTTTTTGTTATCTTTCACAGACTTTGCCAATATGATTTCTAGCTGGGCCTTAGCCGTCCTGATTTTTTCTCTGCACAGTCTCACTTCCCTCCTGTAGTCCATCCAAGATGCCTGTCCCTTCTTCCAAAGCCCATCTTATCTTCTCCTTGATATCACTCAAGATCTTTCTGTTCAACCAAGCTATTTTTCTCCCCTGCCGGCTTTTTTTCTGGAACATGGGGATGGCTTTCTCCTGAGCTGCTAGGATTTCCTTTTTGAAGAGCTCCCAGCCCTCATGGGCTCCCTTGCCCTTAAGTACTGTATTTCACATTTGCTGCTTCTGTACAAAGTACATCATCTTAGCTTAAAAGCAATACACATTTTAGCTGCTGGACTTGCACTTGAAGCAGCCAAGGTTTGTCACATAGAATCATAGAATCGTTAGGGTAGGAAGGGACCTTAAAGATCATCTAGTTCCAACCCCCCTGCCATGGGCAGGGACACGTCCCACTAGATCAGGCTGCCCAAGGCCCCATCCAACCCGGCCTTGAACACCTCCAGGGATGGGGCATGTCGCATTACACATTAGTACTCTTGAGCAAAAGGAACAAATGAAGAGGTAGGGACAGTAACCTCTTAAGCTGCAAGCATGAATGGTCAATACTGTAAGTGGACACAATAAATATTAAAAATTAAACTTACACAGATTTATTTATGAAATATTAAACGCCAATGTATTTTTAAATCTAATACTATTACATTATTTTTAGTGCAAAAATGAACACTATTATACATCATCCTCTGTTTTGACATTTTCATTGCCTAGCTTAAGACTCACCATCTGAAAGATCAGACTTTATTCTAAGAGAGGAAAATTCATGTCCACCATATAGTTCCATTTAAAAAACAAACAAACAATCCCACCCAAAAAAACAGTCATCAAATTTCGTTACTTCATACATACTTTTCCTTACCTGGGCACTTGAAGTGATATCCTCTCGTTGCTGATCTGTCATTACAGCAAGTGTATCAAAAGGATCTTTCTCACAAGGGTCTAGAAGACCAGGACCACCTACAACGGTTAGGCTAATTAGAAGCACCTCTCTACCTTATTTCAACCAAGATTACAGATTTTACATTAGTTAAGCATAAGTAGTATATAGACACTGATCAAATGCAACTTGCCTTTAAGGATGATTCCTGAAGATATACACTCAAAAACTCTTCTCAGTGCATCCCCAGGACTCTGTGGTCCAGTAGCACTGCTAATTGCTTTTTCCACAAGCAACTCCATAGCCTAGACCAACAATAAAAAAATCCAGCCAATTTAGAAGATTGATTAAACCAGAAAAAAAGCTACTACTAAGTTTTTCCTGGATATAGGCTAACACTAACTCAGATGTTAAACAAGTGTAAAAAAAACCTTTGATGATAAACAGGTTTTCTAAAATTTACACATTTTTTATATTAGTTAAAATGGTTAAAATTATTAGCTGTATTTTAAATAGTTTTTTCCTGTGAATATTTCCATTTTTTTATTTTATTAGACTCTATTTTTTCCAGAAAAACCCATAAAATATATTTGTAAAAGTAAAGAATAGCTTTCCTTAGCTTTTTCAGCATTCAATGGATGTTTCATTACCACCTCTTTGGCAAGATTCATTTTCACACAATGTGTCTCTCTTGGTTTTTTGTGGGTTTTGTGGGGAGTTCATTTTTTTGGTTCCTCTCCTGAGTTCACAGCTATTCAAGTGTTGACTTTTATTGTTATCTTTCAAGAATAAATGCCTATTCCATTGCATGTGAGTAACTATAGGCATTGTTGATTACAATCCTTCACTAAGGGTGCCCACTCCTTTCTACCTCTTTTTACCTCAATTTAACTGACAAATTTCAATTCTTGAGCATGGTATTTCCATACTCCCACTGTATCACTTAGGATCAAGCTTTTGAGGTTTAGCAACAGTAATTTAGTTATTTTCAAGTATGAAACAAAATACAGCAGGAAAGAAATAAAGTAGAGCATGTTACTTCATTCATTCAAATCTAGTTCTTTTGGATCCTCATACAATACATTGATGTCCACAACTTAAACCTAAGAAAATGTGAATTATGATGCCCTGGTGTTTATGTGCACAAAAGGCTGGATTTCAAGTTTGAAAAAAATAAACCTTGAATATTAGTTCCTTATAACTTGTAGGAACTTGACAAAAAATTTCTAATTTAGTTTTTATTTTTAGGTATATAAAGAGGCTGATACTAATGTCTGCATTTAGACTTCTTAATGTTTTCTATTATTACAACTACTTAGGCTTTTTTAAAAGCTCTGGCATCTCTTTGGCTTGTAACAGGCTTCTAGCATACAGGTCAGGAGAAGTGTATTCAGAAAGATATATTTCTTTGATCTACAACATTTCATCCTCAACTGTCAGAAATTACATATATTTAAAATCACCATTTTCATTCTGTCATTGTTTTTGTCAGTAAGACTTTGCCAACAGGACAAAAGAACAACTGACTACACAGACTTCAATGTTGATTCATGTCACTGACAATGCATCAGGTACCAGGAGCAAGCCAAGAAGCACTTTAGGCCTGACATACTGCTTCACATCTCTCTTCCCTTCTGGCTGTGCCTTAGAACAGATATTATGAGAAATAAGAAACAACATTCTTCGTTCTTCATCTATGTGCCTGCTGTGTGTTGCAACAGTTCTAAGGATGCTTTTCTAAGTGTGATAGGGTTTATTCTTTGGCAACTGTGGTAGTGTGATTCTTTCCCCTCCCCTGCTAGGCCACACAGACCATTCTAAGCTGCTTAGCACAACCTCTGACACACTTGGAACAACACCTTCCCTCCCCTCTCTGGGCTACTACCTGATCCAATAGAACACAGGCTTTATAGGGAGAAGAATTCCCATTGTACAGAGGCAGTGATCCAGGACACCAAGGCATCTCCCTTGGCCTACCTGAAACTGCTATGCTTGGGAAAGAAACATCACCTGAAGAAGGGGACTGATAATCAATCATCTTGACCAAGCACACCGGAGAGAGAATACCCATTAGTCACAATGCAGTGATCCAGAGCACTTGAGCACCCCCTCAGCACTCTTGGGGTCCTGTGTGCCTGGGGAAAGGTTCCCTTGTTGCCTGAGCAAGAGACTGACCATCAGTCACCTCCAGGCAGCTGAATATGCCTGATACTTGGATAATGGCCCAAGTGAGATGGTCTGATATAACTGGTATAAATTGCCAGTTATATGACATCTTCCAAGTGCGGCCAAAGTGAACACTGAAATAGCAAAAAATTAAAATTCAAACATCTGATGAAAGTAAATTATCTCAAAACCCTATAAGTAAGTGATCATATGGAAGGCTGTTGAGCTCTTCTGGATTGCAGCAGGCTGGGTCCAGTTGCCCCTGAGTCGGGATGCCTCTCAGGTGGTATGCATGATCTCATTTGCAAACACAGCAAATTAAAAGGCCTTAGGTGGAGTCATCCCCCCTTGGGAGCAAATCATCACCTGTTGGGAATGCTGGTGCACTGAATGAGAGTATTCTCACCAATCTCAAGGAATCTTTCAGATATTTCAGATAAATTTTATCAGAAGTAATTTAATAAAATTTAATAAAACATTTCTCATTGAAATAATGCCAACTGCTGTAACTGCCTTGACAATGTTAGCACTCTTCCTGCCAAAACTGAAAAGTCTACATTAGGAAGCAGCACAGTGGAACAGGATTTGGTCTATGAAACAAAACACTCATTGCTGAGTTTACCTCCACATATACACATTTCAGACTAAGTTTATCCAGTCCACAGACTGAACATCTGTTAATATTTGGAGCACAGATTTCACTCCTAGAGAGCAAGGAACAGTATAAAGGAATGCTCTAAGAACACTCGGCTGCAAGAATTGAGAGGTAGCTGGGTACAATGTAGACATCTATTTCTAAGTGACATGGATTAGAAGACTAATGGCGACACGTCCACTAACTATTACTGTGGTATTTCATATATTAATGATCACAGGAATTACTGTGATTTATTCTTTCAAGTAGCCTTTTTGCTCCTACTTTCTGCTACACACACAGAAAAACAAAAATCCCAAACAAAAAATCCCAAACTCCTTGAAAAATTCTACATTTTAAAACTGTAGTAACACTTTCCTATTCTTTACTTGCAGTACCATGTGCATTAAAAAGACTCATCCAAAAGAACATTACTCACCCAGCTTGGAAAATCAGACCAAGTTGGAACCCGTTGACAGAGGTCACGAAGAATACGTATGATAACCACACAGGACTGCAGACCATTAGCTCTAGCCTTGAGAGCAATACAAAATCAAATTAATTAATCCCAGCACCTACAGCAAATGGGACTTGTTGAAAGACTAAAACACCACTGTTCAATGGAAGCTCAGATATAAGACAGACAAATCATTCTATAACTTTATTCCATGAGCTGCCATTTACAGCAGTATTTTATATGGGGTTAGTAATTTAAGGTGTTAGAAGTCAAAGTGCACAGGTTATACAAGAATAAGGTTTCTTGATCTCCTGTACACTTTGACCTATGTTCACTTCTAAAAATAAATACAGTATTTTTTCTATATTAGAAATAAAAAAGATAAAGTGAAGGTTTAAGAAATAGGTATAGAGACTGAAAGGTCAAGGCAATCTCTTTGGTTTCTTTACTGTGCCTTTGCCAGAATGCAAAGTCACTAAACCAAACAGTCGCTTCTCGCCTTTCATTCCCTATGCTTAATATGCTTAAAGAAATAGGAAAAAAGGTCTTAAACCTAAACACAAAGCTTTAAATGCATATTGCATTATTTAAAGCAAAGTTACTCTGCAGCCTTATGGAATATATAACAAATATACAACATATGATCACCCCAAGCGAGTCATGCTTTCAACATCGCCTTCTCAGATCAGAAAAAAAAAATCATTTCAAATGAGCAATAACTGCATAAAGCAGTTCCTCCATACTCAACCTTCTACATTTGAATTTAGGGACCAGAAGAATATATAGTACTATTAGCATGAACAACACAGAGTGTTTTCACACACTTAAACATTTATATTGCAACTGAACTAATCTCTCATAAGGCTACAAGAAGAAAGTAAAATGATGTTCCAAACCTGGAACCACTTAGCGTGGCGTAGAGCAGCCAGAGCGTCAAGGCATTTTTGCCTGTCCAAGACGTCCGGTGGATCTTTCACCATACCCGAGGTTACATCTAAAATGGATTGAATTGGCAAAATGCAGTGAGGAATGGGTGTTTGACCAGGTGAGCAAGACACTTCCTTAAACTAGCTTCAATGTCACACGTGCCATTTAAAGTTTAAACATTTGAACAACAAATGTAAATGTTCAATAAAAGCCATTCAATTAGGATTAGGGCATCAACCCAGTATGAAGATCAAGAGCATATTATACTTTAGCTCTCAGGTTATTTTCGAATGCATTGCAGATTATGCAATGTGTAGTACTTCTTTATTTAAGATGACACTGGAAAAACACATATTCCCTAAAATTAAATACTGAAGGAAGGCTGGTTTGACACAGTGCACCAGCACAAAGAACGCAAGACAGAAGGAATACAAAAATACACTTTAACCAAGTAGAAACATTCAAACTTAGTTTAATGTAAATGGTCACGTGTTATTTGAGACCAACTCTTTAAAAGAAAAACTAAGAATAAAAAAATATATCTTAAAAGCATTAGATGTTTAGTAATGATATTATTTTTATCATACCTTAAACTTAAAATGGAAATGATTTTGCTTTAAATGAAATGACTAAAGGAATGTGAAATGCTCTTCAGTATTACAGAGTTCTGTTACTTTCTAGTATCCTCTCTCTTACTCATATAAATGAATTCCTCAGCCCGTGATATACGTGCTCCAATATAATTTAGGACACAAGGAAGGATCTGAAAAGGGACTGTTTTACTTAAGATTCAGCAAGAAAAATAAAAGCAAGGAATATTTTAAAAAACAAAACAGAATGTCTGAAAGATAAAGAAAACATAGTAGATCTTGTATATTTAAATGTTCAGAAAAAGATTAATTAAATTACCAAGCTGATTGCTTTGTTACCAGAAAGGATAAGACCACAAGGCCCTTTTGGAAATGGTTTAATCAATGAAACTGGAATCACTGAACAATATGAAATAGTATCTTTAGGTTACTTAAAAGTTGTAGGGATTATAATGCAATGATCAGCTTTAAAAGCTCTTTGTTTTACTAATTATGAAAATGGCTACTGTGACTAGCGACAAAGTATATTGGTAGCATAACTGGTGATACATCAGATAAGATGAAAGAAAAAGCCCTCACTCAATGGCACTAATTTCACAGGAGTTGGCTGTATGGAACAATGAAGTTTACTCCAGCAACATATAGGTAAGTCTGAGAATAAATTTTATATATACATAGTCTCATGAAAGATGCCAGCAAGGAGAAGCTTCTAGGGATGCTGCAGAGAGACAGCTTTGAAACCACCTATTTATACACAAATGTAAAATAAATAATAGAATATTTTACTATACAGAGAACTGAAAAGCCATGTATGAACACAGTGCTACAACTGTGCAGTATAGTAATTAATTTTAATCTGAACTACTACATTCAGATTTGGGCATATTTTTATAGGATAGTCCCATTGCTCTGCACAGGGTTAAAAGGAGAAGGATTTCAAAATAAAAATGAAGCTGAGAAGAACATAGGTATCTTCTCACACAGATATTCAAACTTATAGACTATATGTTGAAGTAGACAGAAGAAAAACTGCACTAACAAGGCATTTACAGAGCAAATGAAGACATTTTAAGTGGTTTTTAATTTAAAATAAAACAAAATGTAACATCCAAAAAAAAATCCCAAGCCTATACAAGAGACGTGCCAGGTAAGATAATAGATGAAATGAGTACAATTTGAATATAAAAGACAAGGAGTACATTTAGAAAAAACCCACAGCAGGAAAAAAGAGGCAAAGTAAGGCTGAGAAATTAAAAATAAAAATATGGGTCTGTTTGGTCTGGTAGCCTAATGAGCCAATTATTTACATTCTTCTAAAACTAGTATGCAAATAGGTGACACGGTGCAAACTTTTATCACAATAATTCACTACATAATTTGAAATTCCAACTACTTCTAGCTCAAAACCCCTTCAATTTGGAAAATAATTTCACTAAAAATAATTACAGTTTAAGTACACAGAAAAGAATCTTAGTGCTGGAAATGTCAGTCTAAAATGTGCTATTAATCCTATGAATACCCTTGAAAACTTAAAAAGACTGTAAGTTAGAAGTTGCAAGGCACCTATTGCACTGAGAATACATTGACTGAAAAAATGCATCCAGGAAACTGTTGTAATACTTAAACTGTGGATTTTTGCATGTCTCTCACATTTCAGGATTAACCCCTTAAAGACTATTTAACTAAATTCAGATGCCTAACCTATCACCCTATTAAGCCAAGACAAAAAAATGAATTAATTTACAAAAACCAAGCACAATTTCTTACTCTATATAACCATTTATTACTAGCCTAAATATAAGGGGTTAATCTTCAATTAGACATGCTGTGTCCACACTACCTCTTCATTAAAGGTTAACAGGTATATCAATTTTGATAAGTTTTATTATGGGAAATACATTTTACCCAGTCAACTACTTCAAGACTAATGTGAACACTGCTTCATTCTAGGAGAGAGACAAAGACAAAAAGAAAAAAAACCACATAAAGTAACAGTAGATGCTAGGACTATGCATCCAAACCCCCTCCTTTGTAAAGCATGGCAGATGTGACACTGAGCTTTAGAAAACCTTGGTCAAAAATCCTTCCGATGTCTTGGCAGCAACCCCTGACAGGAATCAAGTCTCTCTGCTAGAAGGCTTTGGCTTTGGGCTGTTAGCTAAGGATTAAAAAAAGACATGTGTGCACACATATATGTTTTCACAAGTATTTACATTTTGTTTGCTGAAGGAAAGATTCCACAGCAGGGGTTAGAGTACAGTAGCTATGTGGTTAACAATTTTATTTCACACTGTATTTTTTTAAGCCTTTTATCATGTTATGGGATTATTACTCATCAAACATGATTCTACTCCATGTGCAAGTCTCAGTTTCATCTTTACTCAAACTAGTTCTTCTGTTAAAGCCTTCCTTATCACCCAAACTAGCTTCCCAAGCAGGGTAAAAAAAAATATTAAAACTTTAAACCATTTTAAGACACAGAGCATGAGAAGCTGCAGTAAGAAAAACCACAAACACATACCATTACTCTGCAGCAAATAAGCAGCAGTTTTCATTATAAGGCTTTCTTTGCTGCAATAATTTGCAATTCAGTCTTCTATTTGCTCTAGAGTTTCAAAAAGGATCTTTTCTGCATATCAATTTTATACCGCTCAGTGTCTTGAAGAAAAATCTAACTTGATTTTGCTTGCCTAAAGGCAGTACTGCATTCAGCAGAGAATAAATTCACAATGATCATTTTAACTCAAGTGTGGGTCAGACAAAAGTACAGATTTGTTTCCTTTAAGTGGCATAAATTAAGGGACTGATCATAGTAATTTGAAATTTATTTACTTTTTAGTCTATGTCATAGATTTTTAGGTCTGAAAATTGAAATTGAGTATTGTGGCAGGAATCAATATTGCACTTTTGCCCAGTACATTAAGAAATAACCATGATGTTTAAGGTTAACTTCATGTAACAGTTAACATAATTTTATAATCGGATCTTTTAGGTTAAAGTATTCTTTATGAACTCAAATAATATGTGAAGTTTGATTCAGCACAGACAAACCAAGCGTCATGTTACACTTAGACTGTCAAAACCCAAATAAAATTGGTTGAGTATGACAATACATGTAGAAAGCCTTTATAGCTAGGAATAATATGCACAGCTTTAAAATAATGTACAAAGTATTCTTAAAGACTCTTCAGAAGTCATCCAAACTAGAGAATGTATCTTGAATTTTTTCTTTCTGATTATGTAGGATGACTTTGTTAACACAGCTTGTTTACAATGCACTAGTCATAGCTACAGAACATTTACTAATGCAATATAAAAACCTCAAGTATTTTAGAGGCCATGTAATGATGAGATGAAATAAAAAAGCCTCTGTGGCATACATATATACACAAGCACATGTATACATATATACACATACAATTTTTTCAACCTGCATATGAGAGGTTTTAAGATAGCCTCAGATTTCCTATCGGTAGGTTCACTGTCAAACACTAAAACTCAGTTTGCCGTGATCTCTTTCGACTATGAAAATATTAGATTAACAGGAAACAAAAGTTAATTTTATCTGACCCATAAACAAAAAGAACCAATGTACTGCAGACAATAATCATGCTTGTTGAATTAAAAGCTTCTGGAGCTTTCAAAGTGTTATAGAACACATCCTAAAGCAACACTGCTGGCACCAGAGAAACTGTGAACTTCAGAAACGTAAATTGATTTATAAACTCCACCTTCTGCTTCAGCTCAAGGACAAAGCCATTTCTTATTGTACTAGTCTGGGTTTGCTAGTTGGATAGAAGACTGTAATACCAGGAGCCTAAATATACTCTAAAAGCACTCTAGACTGAAAAAAAACAACCTCAGAGAGCTGGAAAAAAAATTGCACTGTCTTTTAAAGTTAGAAGCACTGTTACCATCCATACTAATACCATGTATTATAAAAGTGCATTTTAAGCGGCAGTGCTATTTAGAATGTATAAATGATGGAACACTGATGCAGTTTAAACCCAAAAAGTTGTGATTTTTCTAAATTCATACAATCTTTCTCTTAGGGCAAGATTGCTCTAGAAAGCCAGTTTATAGCCATTTGCTATAAAATACTTAGTTCTCCACATAATTTTATAAGAGGGCAAAAAAAAAGTTTGTACCTTTTCCAGAAAGCTGAGGTTGGACATAAAATTAGAATTTTCAAAGATTAAATAACTGTATCATATAAGCATTTATTTTAACCAACTGTTCTCTACCAAGATTGTTGAAAAACAAGGTTTTGATCAAATAAATTAGTTGTGCCAGCATGTTGCCTTCTAGGACCTTAATGCCATCTTAAGCAGAATAGGTAAACATAAACACAGGTGAGAAAGAAATAGCATTTTTGGTAACTTCCCAACCTCCATCCCTCATGTTTTCCTCCCGAATGACTGGAGATGTCAGTGTGATAGTAACTTGCATTTTGGGTTCCACACATGAATTTAAAATTATTGCTGCTTCTGGGACTGCACACTTGATATCGTATTTCTCAGGGCTTATTACCTAAATATTGAGAAACAGAAATTTCTATTAGCATGTGGCCAAGAAAAGCATGGGGAAGAAAATGGATTTCAACATAGTCTTTTTAATAGAAAGACGGAAACACAATATAATTATATGAAGCAGATACCTCTGTATTCAAAGAAACAGTATACACAATTAAAATTACATATGTATAAACTTGTATACTGTTTCCAAATCACTAATGAAAATACATAGTGTTCACCAAGCATGCAAAAGAAAAAAACTACACATAAAGGAAATTAATATACTAAGTAAATTACATAACAAGAATCATGACAGTGTTTGAGATAAAGAAAAGCCTCGGTGCCACTTAAAATGCCAGTTGGATATGTTTCTCCTTAAAACACAGGAGCCTTTAAAAAGCACAAAGATGCAGTGGTTCTTCTTCAAGCTTACAGTTACAGGATGGGTACCGCTAGGCACATTCTATACTTGGCTGTCTCATGAAAGCAAAGGACAAGATAAACACCAGGGAAAAAATGTAAGAGTAATAAAGTGTTTATTCAGAATTGCTTCTTGCAACTAGAGTTAATAATTCTAAATACCCCCAAAAGGAAGCTGTAGGCACCTCTATCACCTTCTTCCACAAACTAGAGGGACAAGTGACTTCTCCACAAAGCCAGACCAAGATGTGCAGTTTTTAAATTTTCTTCTGTTCTATCAAACAAGAGCAAACCCAACATTATTTTCTAATTAATCTGATCCTGCTAATGCTTCTACCATGCCACTGATTCTACTGAGCATTTTACCAGACTGCATTGAAATATTAATGCTGTGAACAAGCATTCTATAATGATGCTGGACAGGCTTTGTTCAGTAGAGAGCATTGGAGCTAAGGACTTTATTCTGTACTTTCATTTCTTGTAGAAATAGAGCAAATGGTTTATATGAATTCTGTTGAATGGTCTAAGACTGCACGTACTTTTGGTGTGTTTTGTTTTGGTTTTAAAGTGCCAAATTAAAAAAAAACAAAACACAAAACCGAGTTAACTAATTATGCTACAAAGCACTGACACATACAAATTGGAAACAAGACATAAGTACAAACTAGCATTAACGGAGGTCTCTGACATTCAGGCAGTGCAAGCTTCCTCTAACACTGCACAAATTACCTCTATCGCTGCTGGCAACTGGATAACTGTCTTCTGTTCATTTCGATATCCCAGTTAAATGAAATATATTAAATGATGATTGATAATATACCACTAGCATAAACACCTAGACACTCGTATGGACACTATACAGAAAGCAAAACATGCAGCATAATCCCTGAATTCAGATAGAAACCCAGAAAATGAAAAGAAACTGAACTTGAGCTATGAAATGCAGTACAGTCAGCCCTGCAGACATTTGACTCAAGGATAAGTTTTTTACGGTATCTTTATAAAAACTGAAATCCAAAAAGCTAAATTCTACTTACAGCAAGTTGTTTTGGAAGACTGTCAGCAATACGACTGAGTAACATCTTTGAAGGCTTCTCGGCACATAACAAAACAAGATTAACATTTCGGTCTCCACGGAGTAGCAAACCTTTAGCCAAAACGCCTACCCGTAAAACTCCTTTCAAAGCTCTGTGAATTATAGTTAAAAGTTGTATTTAAAATAATATAAAAACCATAAAAATAATCCCAAAGACAGAAAAGTGAAATAAAATATTCCATATACTCTTGAAGACATATGCTGTATGAAAACCCAAAGAGAACAGAATTCCTGGAAGCAGTGATAACAGTGCAAGGAAAACCATAAAATAACTTTGGAAAGAAGTGAAAAAATTCTTAAAAAATAATTTTAAAAATACCTGTCTTTACTGCCATCTTTTTTATCATCTCCCTCTTTGCTCTTGCTTCTTTCATGGTCAGTCATATTGTCAGAAACAAGTTTCAAAGCACGTTCAGTAATAGAAACAATTTTTTGGACTGCTTGAAGTTCCTCTTCTGTTGGATATATAGCTGCATGTTTGGTCATCACATAGCGGTCATCAGAGGAGTCAGGGCGGCGTAGAGGCTATGGGGATATAAGTGAAGATTGGTGAGAAGGAATTGTAAAACATGCTTGAGTGACCTTGCAGCTGGGATGTAGAAAAGCACATAAGCCATGCTAATCATTGCCTAGTCTTGGGTGCTTGACAAGCCGAACCCTTTGTCTTTAGCTAACATAGGCCTGTGAAATTCAGGGCCATACAATGTGCTTGAGATTCCAGCCCTGCTGTGAGAAACGTCAAAGACTCTGCTCTCCTCTGATAAATACAGAAAAAGCAGCAGTTTGCTCTCACTCTTTCTAGCAAGGCCCGAGCTCCTCAGTGCCTGCGTTCCTGGTTGTTTCTTGTGCTGGGTGCTGTTTTGGAGTTGCCCCAGATCATGAGGGTAACGGGAATAAATTTACTTGCACTAGTCACAATCAATCATGTCTGAAAAAACATTAAATGTATCAAAAAAAACCCACATTATGAAATCCCAGGATCAAAAGTATCTCCACAATAAATATCTATTATCTTTCTGTTAACTGGGAAATACTTGCATACTGCTGCAAAATAAAGTATCCATGATTGCTTTCATAAAATCACAGAAGAATTCAAATAGAAAGGGACTTCAGGAGGTCCTCTAGTCCAACCTTCCATGCAAACCACGGTCAGCTGTAAGACCATATCATGTTGCTCAGGGCTTTATCCAGTCAATTCCTGAAAATCAACAAAAATGGAAGCTATACAACATCTGTGTGCTAAAAAATATTTTCTGGATTCAGTCTGAACCTCTTTTGTCTCAGCTTAAGCTGGTTCGCTCCACTGTCTTTATAATGCACAGGTATTAGAAAGCTATTATGTCCCACTGAAGTTATATCTTCTCCAGGCTAAACAAACCCAGATCCCTCTAGTCTCTCTTCACAGGGCATGCACTCCAGACCCCTGACCAAACTGGTAGCCCCACACTGAACCTGCTATGGTTTATCAGTTATCTTTCTTGTACTGGAAAGCCCCAAACTGAATGCAATATTGTACTTTGGGTCTAATGAAAGCTGATCACTTCCCTTTATCTACTGATTATACTTCTGTTAATATCACCCAGGATGCTGTTGGCCTTCCTTGCTGCCAGGGCACTCAGTTGGCTCACATTCAGCTTGCTATCTGCCAAGAACCCCAGGTCCCTTTCAGCTGGGCTGCTACCCAGCCTGTCACTCCCCAGTCCCTCAGTGCAAGGGGTTATAACTTCCCAAGTGCAGCATTAAGCATTTGTCCCTGCAGAATTCCATAAAGTTCCTGTTGGTCCATTTCTCCAGTCTGCCTAGGTCCCTCTGGATGGCAGCCCAACTGTTTTACCCACCCCAAACCGACTCAAGTTTTGAGTCAGCTGAAAACCTGATGAGCGTGTGCTCACTCCATCAACTTTCAGATCACTGATAAGGTGCTAATGAGACAAATCCCAGGATAAACCCATGTGGTACTGCACTTGTTATGAACCTCCAGGTAGAGTATGACACACCACTAACCATTATCCTCTGGGACTTAGAACCCAACCCCTTTTTATGCATAATTTCTTCACAGTTAGATAAATAAAATATAACGCAATTAAATGAAATGAAAAGTAGTAAATAAACCCAGAGAGACTTGTATTTCAGAAGTGTCATACATTCATCAGATAAGCAGACTTACTTTGGAAGATAGGTCCATCTGTGCAGTTTCATCAGTATATAATTTTTTCTTCACTTTTGCAAATCTTTAAGAAACATGGGAGACAACTCAAGCACCACTGAATTACAGAATCATAGAGTGGTTTGGGTTGGAAGGGACCTCAAAGCCCATCCAGTTCCAAACCTCCCGCCATAGGCAGGGACACCTCCCACTGGATCAGGTTGTTCCAAGTCCCATCCAACCTGGCCTTGAACACCTCCAGGGATGGGGCAGCCACCACTGCTCTGGGCAACCTGGGCCAAGGCCTCACCACCAGTAAAAGATTTCTTCCTAATATCTTAACTATGCTTCCTGGTAAATACAGCTTCTATTTTTCCCCCTCAAGTTAAGAAACTCACAGCTGGTCCTTGGGGCTGAGGAGGCATTCCTGGTCTAACTCCCAGCAGTCCTAGAGGTCCTGGAGGACCATGAGGATATCCTCCATCTGGTATTCTGCGACGCTCATCCCAGTGATGCTGCTCTTCCTCCATTCTCCTCCAGTACATGTCCTCTTCATATCGCCTGCAGTGTATCAATCAAAGTGTTCTCTTTATATAGTAGTTAATACTTCCAACAATTCCAAATAAGTTCTTGGATGTCCTCACCAACTCATTACTAGTAATCATAAGCAAACACCAGTGAACTCCAGGGGGTAACTAAAATGAACAGTTATTTTGAAAGCAGGCCTGAATTTATAGCAAATAATTCTAGTAGGTCTACATTCCTCAAAAGAATTGAACACTAACAAACAAAACAAATAAAGACCCCAGAGAGGTAATGACAACATAATTTATAACAAGTACAGAGTTCCAAAAACAAGTATTCAAAATAAGTAACTAGAGAAGCAGAGTAAGTTTTACATAATTTAACTGCAGCTTTTTCTCATTCATTGATAAACATTACCTCATTTCCATCCTCCAGCGTTCTTCCTCTTCTCGTCTTCTCCAGTATTCTTCTTTCTGCATCTGTTTCCTCATCTTTTCTTCTTGAATTTTTCTTGCTCGAATACTGGGCTTTACTTCTACTTGTAAGTCTGGGTTTACTTTTTTCTAGTTCAGAAAAACAATGAATGAAACGTTGATTTGCCTCTTGTCATCTCAAGGTTATGGAGTTCTTCTGACATGTTTAACACAAACTACTGGTCTACGATAAAATCAATGGGAGTAAAATGCAGTTAGAGAACTGCACTGAATGAATAGTTGAAGAAGAAAAATCTGTATCCAGTATTGTAAAGGAAAGAAACAGCAGCATATTACAAAGAGCATGATTTCCCTCTTCAACTATAACAGAATAAAGCAATTTCAGATTAAAATCTTACATGAAATACTAAGTAATTTGCTGTTCATTCTGTAGCAAGATGATGAATCTATAGCCTGAAAAAAAATTCATCTTGACTGCAGTGTGCTTCCAGATGCTCTGTTCCTGAAGGGTCCCTCACATAGGGGCATAATCACGAGTGACTGAATACATTTTTCGGGCATCTTTTTCTCTTCTTTCATCTTTTTCATAATCATGCAGGCCCATTGTATCTCCTGTGACCACAGTAGGTTCTTCCTATATAATCTTATACTAATCAAAGCGTACGCCATATGTCAGGGCAGGTGTCTCTCCATTCATGACTAAAAGTCTGCAACGCTTGTTTCTCTAATGTCTCCACAAAGGGTTTATGTTGCTTATCCTGCCAAAAACATTGAGCACTACTATTTACACTATTTGAAATTCATGGTAAAGGACGGCAAGCACCTAACGTGCTTGCATATGTTGTACGAATATTTTAATTTTGCACAGGTTGCCTGAAAACAATGTTCAGAATGTTTAAAGAAAAACCCCAAACCAAAATGCAGTTTCACAGTCTGCATTACTACTTTAAAGACTATACTCCCTAAGAAATAGATTTCTCTAGCTTTTTTTATATGCTGTTTAATCAGAGTACCTACTTTTGACTAGTTTAAAATGTAAGAATGTGTAATCAGTCAGCTGACATCAAGTGGGTTTTCAGATAGAAGCATTAGCATTTCTACTAACCTTATACTGAAGTCTGTGCCGCCTCCCTTTTAAGTGCATCTCCTTGGCATTAGGATCATTAAAACTGCATTCACAAAGTTTACAGTGAAAGCGGATCACCTTTCCTTCATCATTTCTTACCTGGAGAATAAAGTTATAATACGCTAATTCAGTGACATTGGATAATGTCTACCCATCTCCAAACACGCTAAAGAGCTCATGCAGTAACCGAGAGAAGGCAAAATAGAACTTTTGATTCTGACAGGCACACTATTGTGTTTAGTAATGAATGAAGTTCTTCCATTCCAAGGAGTGCATTTTTAAACTCAAGCCTGAACATATCGAGTTGAATAATTACAAGCCTGCAAGTGATGAAAAATTTTCATCAGGCTTCACCCACATATCTCATGCCACCCACGTGAAGAATGCCCCAGTGAGCATGAGAGAAATGGACACAAGCCTTTGCAGGTTCAATACCTTGTCGCTCTTATCTTCAAGGAGGACCCAGGGAATTACAGGCTAGTCAGCCTCGCCTCAGGCCCTGGGAAGATGATGGAGCAGCTAATCTTGGAAGCCTTTTCCGGGCACATTAAGGACAAGAAAACTGTCATCAGTAGTCAACATGACTTCACCAAGGGGAAGTTGTGCTTGATCAACTTGATAAGCTCCTGCAATGAAATGACTGGCCTGCTAGATGTGGAGAGCAGTTGATATTGTCTACCTGGACTTCAGGAAAGCCTTTGACACAGTCTCACATATCCTCATAGACAAGCTGGATGAGTGTGCAGTGAGGTGGATTAAAAGCTGGCTGAATGGCAAGTCCCAGAGGGTGGTGATCAGTAGAATGAAATCTAGTTGGAGGCTAGTAACTAGCAGTGTACCCCAGGGCTCAATACTGGGTCCAGTTCTGTTTAACATCTTCATTAATGATCTGGATGATGGGGTAGTGTACCCTCAACAAGTTTGCTGATGATACAAAACTGGGAGCAGTGGCTGATGCACCAGAGGGTTGCGCTGCCATCCAGAGAGAGAGATCTCAACGGGCTGGAGAAGCAGGCTGACAGGAACTTTGTGAAGTTCAACAGGGGGAAGTGCAAAGTCCCGCACCTGGGAAGGAACAATCCCAGGGACCAATATATGCTGGGGGCCACCCAGCTGGAAAGCAGCTCGGCAGCAAAGGACCTGATGGGTCCCGGTGAACATCAAGTTGAACTTGAGCCAACAATATTCCCTTGCAGCAAAGAAGGCAAATGGCATCCTGGGCTGCGTTAGACAAAGTATTGCCAGCAGGTCGAGGGAGCTGGCTGATCATTCCTCTCTACTCAGCACTGGTGAGGCCACGCCTGGAGTCCTGTGTCCAGTTCTGGGCTATCCAGTGCAAGGGGGACATGGGCATAGTGGAGAGAGAGTCCAATGAAAGGCCACAAAGATGATAAAGGAACTGGAGCTTCTCTCCTATGAGGAAAGGCTGAGAGAGCTGGGGCTGTTCAGCCCGGAGATGAGAAGGCTCGGGGGGATCTTATTAATATAAATACTTGAAGAAAGGGTGCAAAGACGACAGAGCCAGGCTCTTTTCAGTGGTGCCCAGTGACAGGACCATAGGCAATGGGCACAAATTGAAACACAGGAGGTTCCCTCTGAACATCAAGAAACATTTTTTTTTACTGTGAGGGTGACTGAGCACTGGCACAGGTTGCCTAGGGAACCTGCGGAGTCTCCCTCCTTGGAGACAGTCAGAAGCTGTCTGGACGTGGTCCTGGGCTCTAGGTGGCCCTGCTTGAGTGGGATTGGACCCCTAGAGGTCCCTTCCAACCTCAACCATTCTGTGATTGTTTCATGTTTAATGTGAGGAGCGGCTGAGAGAGCTGGGGTTGTTTAGCCTGGAGAAGAGGAGGCTGAGGGGAGACCTTATTGCTCTCTACAACTACCTGAAAGGAGGTTGTGGAGAGGAGGGAGCTGGGCTCCTCTCCCAAGTGACAGGGGACGGGACAAGAGGGAATGGCCTCAAGCTCCGCCAGGGGAGGTTTAGGCTGGACATTAGGAAAAAATTTTTCACAGAAAGGGTCTTTGGGCACTGGCAGAGGCTGCCCAGGGAGGTGGTTGAGTCACCAACCCTGGAGGTGCTTAAGGGATGCGTGGACGAGGTGCTGACGGACATGGTTTAGTGATTGATAGGAACGGTTGGACTTGATGATCCGGTGGGTCTTTTCCAAACTGGTGATTCTACGATTCTATGAAAATAGTCTGCATTTTCATATAAATACCTCCTCCACATAGTCATGGCCCACTGGCTGGACATCGCTTTGCAAGGCAGCAAGAGTTGTAGGAGTCACTGGTTCAGCTGCTGTGTCCGATTTGACTTCCTGTGTTTGTACTGCAGCAGCAGTTGTTGTTTTAACACTTTCAGCCGATTTAATTTCTTCCAGTTTACTTCCTGTTGCCGGAAGCTTATTACCACCTACAAATCAACAAAGTTAAATCATTAACTTTCATAAAATGAGACTATGATTACACACGATGTGCAAACTGAAGCCTTTATTTGCAAGCATTGATATTCTGGCCAAAGCATTATCAGTCTTTTAAAAGTAGTTAAAACTTAAACGTATTTTAAATTCAATTAAAGTTTTTTTCAAAAAAGGTTTAACAAGTTATTTAAACAGCTTTTTTATTTTATCAAGAAAACCTTCTACTTTATGTAGTTGCAATGTTAATCATTCATTTTCATGCTTTTTCAAAAAAGACAGGACTGAATGGGAACACAACTCAGCAAATGTATTTATATCACCTCTCTTTTTTGTCATCAGATTTTTTTTTTTGTAAACAGATCAAATAATTCCTTCAAAACCTTATAATGTTTGCACTAACAAAGGTACTGCAACTGCAGTATTGCAACTGCAAAGGTCTTTCCTTCAAGAGCAGGATAACTTCTTGTTGAACAACTGCTTCCTATCTCTAAATGTCTGCAATGTTTATTTCAAAAGCTTCCACTATGTTTTAAAAATAACTTTTAAGAGTTGCTTAATTGGTGTGTTAATCTAGCCTGAAAATCACTTCTGCATTTGCTTGCAAAAAAACCCTGCAAAAATATATTTTAGAAGTTGTCATTTCTGAGGAAGCTGGTAGCTTGGGTAAAGACAGAATTGGTTTTAGTCCTTATCGTAACTCTGTATCAAAATAGCACTCTTCAAAAAGCCTAAAAAAGAAAAATTAAATGTCCTTTGCCTCTAGGAAGACAGTTTTCAGTGTTCATCGCCCTAAATGGAGCTGGAATAGCAGCAGCATTTGTGTGCGTTGGTTGTTAGTACAGAGATGTGCTGGAGATCAGCAGTTTTGTATTCCTTCAGCTTATGTGCACATGAACTACAACTCATTTTTGGTTTTAAATTAAAACAGTCAGTGTGATGAAAAGCAAGGCTTATAGGGAATCTTTTATGTTCTTTCCTCTATATATCTATATATCTTATATGGAAATAGACTGCATTTTTCTGAAATGTATTACTCTGACAATTGCTACAGATATCTTATTAATTTTCTTAATGCATAACTTACTCCACAAATATCCTAATGTGGAAAATAAAATATCTTGCAATCTTAAGTCACCTGGAGTTATTACCTGGCAAAATAGATAGCATTATATCAAAGTTTTGCATTTTCTCAATATTGTTAATGTGCAATAAATAAAGCTTTCTACTTTCAGTTTATTTTTTTACAAAAAAACTCCTCAGGCTTTAAACTGAAATTAGGACCAACTGGACTAAAACCACAGTACTCCAACAGCTACTATATAAGAAACCAAATGTGAGCAGCTTCTTATGAAGGTGGGAGGGAGAAGCCTCCAAGAGGTCAGGTGGAGACAACAGGGCAGAAAACATCATCAATTGTGAAGTGAAACTTTTATATACATTCTTATTTTCACCTATCAGTAATTCTCTTAAACGTAACAGTTACTCATGCATAAAGTTAACTAAATGCATTTGTATTGGTTGCATTAAGATCTTAAAAGAAAATAGAATAGGTTAGGTTTCAGAATAAAGACTGACTTCTGTACTTGCCAACAAAGTTTATTTTTGGTGTAGATATTTTCTTTACAGCTATATTAGCAGCAGTTGAAGATGTTTTGTTGCTGGATGCCGTGTTAAGTGGTATGTTTGCCATGGGAGTAAGAATTTTCACTGCAGAGGATGCAACAGAGGAGTTCACAGTACTGCTGCTAGTTGCTGTATTTGAAGCAGAGGCAGTTGGTTTGGAAGCAGATGTGGATGTTGAGGAAGTAGCTTGGGTAACCACATTTGGTTCAGTTGAAGGAATGGGTTTACCAAGTTTAGTGTGCAGCTTTACTACCTATAAGAATAAGGAGAAACGCATAGTATAATCTCCCTGGAATGGCTTTAAAAATGAACTTGTTATAGGTTATGGAGGCTTTAACAGAAGCATCAATATCAATAATAGATAAATAAATAATAAATAAATGCAACTAAAAAGTTATTGCTTCTTTACAAAAAGTGATCTTGGGGGAAAAAAACAAACCCACACATAAAAGTTCTTGTCATCTGTAACAAGGAAAGAGTTAATAGTTATCACAGATTGCTTATTTCCATTAGAAATTCAGATACTTACTCCAAAAGCTGTGTAGATAAAGCCAATAAACTCACAAGCCAGTAAAATTCAAGGAAAACATTTTGCTCAAACTGTTTCACTGTCACTGTTGTGTTGCCTGGTTGATTTTTATTCTCCCTCCAAAAATTGTAGTATATAGAACTACTGTGGTTCCAATTAATATTTATAAATAAAAGTTATTTAATTCAGATTCAACAATACTGTCTTTTTTGATCACTACATTTTAAGAGTATTTATATTGACTTTCCAAGTTTCCAGGTTACCTAGCAAAACTGAAAATATTCCTTAGAGAAAAGTTTTCTTTTTTTTTTTTTTTAAAGCATATCTGCAGATGAGGATGCAAGAGGTATATTCAGAGCTCTTTAGTATTTCATAGAAAGTGAAGAGATACATGCTTATTCTTAGAAGTAGTAAGCAGAGGCCTTTTCACAACATGCTTGAAATAGACTACATCTTTTTGGTGACAGCTGACGATTACCATCATCTACTCCATAAGAACAAAAAATGTAAAATGAAAACTAAAGCTTGAAAGTTGCAGTAAAAAAAAATTACAGATCTGCTAGATATGCCTTTAATGCAAATACATATACACAATCATGATATGCACACAACTGTATACATACACTTTTTCATTCTTATTTTTTAACCATGTTCCCTATCAGAATGCAGACATATTAATGTCACATAATACTATAAATTTAAGTTCAAGCAACTCTTCAAAATTACTTTTTTCCAGAATCATAGAATAACCAGATTGGAAGAGACCCACTGGATCATTGAGTCCAACCATTCCTATCAAACACTAAACCATGCCCCTTAGCACCTCATCCACCCGTGCCTTAAACACCTCCAGGGAAGGTGAATCAACCCCCTCCCTGGGCAGCCTGTTCCAGTGCCCAATGACACTTTCTGTGAAAAATTTTTTCCTAATATCCAGCCTAAACCTCCCCTGGCGGAGCTTGAGGCCATTTCCTCTTCTCCTGTTCCCTGTCACTTGGGAGAAGAGGCCAGCACCCTCCTCTCCACAACCTCCTTTCAGGTAGTTACAGAGAGCAATGAGGTCTCCCCTCAGCCTCCTCTTCTCCAGCCTAAACAACCCCAGCTCTCTCAGCCGCTCCTCATAAGACCTGATCTCCAGCCCCTTCACCAGCTTCATTGCTCTTCTCTGGACTCGTTCCAGAGCCTCAACATCCTTCTTGTGGTGAGGGGCCCAGAAATGAACACAGGATTCAAGGAGCGGTCTCACCAGTGCCGAGTACAGAGGGAGAATAACCTCCCTGGACCTGCTGGTCACACCGTTTCTGATACAAGCCAAGATGCCATTGGCCTTCTTTGCCACCTGGGCACACTGCTGCCTCATGTTCAGTCGGCTGTCAACCAACACCCCCAGGTCCCTCTCCTCCAGGCAGCTTTCTAGACAGACTTCCCCTAGTCTGTAGCACTGCATAGGGTTGTTGTGCCCCAAGTGCAGGACCCGGCATTTGGCCTTGTTAAACCTCATGCCATTGGACTCTGCCCAGCGGTCCAGCCTGTTCAGATCTCTTTAGAGAGCCTCCCTACCCTCCAGCAGATCAACACTTCCACCCAGCTTAGTGTCATCTGCAAACTTGCTAAGGGTGCACTCAATGCCTTCATTACGGTCATTGATAAAGACATTGAACAGGGCTGGACCCAGCACTGAGCCCTGGGGAACCCCACTTGTCACTGGCCTCCAGCTGGAATTAACTCCATTTCCCACCACTCTCTGGGCCCTCCAGCCAACCAGTTTTCCACTGAAGAGAGTGTGCGCCTGTCCAGGCCAGAGCCTGACAGTTTCTGAAGCAGAATGCTGTGAGAAACTGTGTCAAAGGCTTTACTGAAGTCCAAGAAGATACATCCACAGCCTTTCCCTCATCCAGTAGGTGAGTCACTTTATCATAGAAGGCAATCAGGTTAGTTTGGCAAGACCTGCCTTTTATGAACCCATGTTGACTGGGCCTGATCACCTGGTTCTCTTGCATGTGCTTCATGATAGCACTCAAGATCACCTGTTCCATGACTTTCCCTGGCACTGAGGTCAGACTGACAGGCCTGTAGTTCCCTGGATCCTCCCTGTGACCCTTCTTGTAGATGGGCACAACATCAGCCTCCAGTCCAGTGGAATTTCCCCAGTCAGCCAGGACAGTTGGAAGATGATGGAAAGGGGTTTGGCCAGCACATCCGCCAGCTCCTTCAATACCCTTGGGTGGATCCCATCCGGCCCCATAGACTTGTGGGTGTCGAGTTGGGCTAGCAAGGCTCTGACCGCCTCCTCTTGGATCATGGGAGCCTCATTCTGCTCCTATAACTCCTGGGTTTGTACACAGAGGGAACAACTTTCTTTACAATTAAAGATTGAGGCAAAGAAGGCATTAAGTACCTCAGCCTTTTCCTCATCCCCTGTCACTGCTGTTCTGTCTGCGTCCAATAGGGACTGTATGGTCTCCCTAGTCCTCCTTTTATTGTTAATATATTTATAGAAAGATTTTTTGTTATCTTTCACAGACTTTGCCAATCTCATTTCTAGCTGGGCCTTAGCCCTTCTGATTTTTTCTCTGCACAATCTCACTTCCCTCCTGTAGTCCACCCAAGAGGCCTGTCCCTTCTTCCAAAGCCCATAAACATTTCTCTTCTTCTTGATATCTCTCAAGATCTCTCTGTTCAACCAAGCTGGTTTTTTCCCCTGCCGGCTTTTTTTCCGGAACATGGGGATGGCTTTCTCCTGAGCTGCTAGGATTTCCTTTTTGAAGAGCTCCCAGCCCTCATGGGCTCCCTTGCCCTTAAGTACTGTCTCCCATGAGACTTTGCCAACCAGCCTTCTGAACAGTCCAAAGTCTGCCCTCTGGAAATTTAATGCTACTGTCCTGCTAACCACCCTCTTCACCTCACCTAGAACTGAAAACCCTATCATCTCATGATCGCTTTGTCCTAGGGATCCTCCTACTGCCACATCCCCCACAAGGCCTTCTCTGTTCACAAACAGCAGGTCCAGCAGGGCACCTTCCCTTGTTGGTTCATTCACCAACTGTGCAAGGAAGTTGTCTTCCACACACTCCAGGAACCTCCTAGACTGCTTCCTTTCTGCTGTATTGTACACCCAGCAGATATCAGGCAGATTGAAGTCTCCCACAAGAACAAGAGGCATGGATTTAGAGATTGACCACAGCTGTTTATAGAAGAGCTCATCAGCTGCTTCTCCTTGGCTGGGTGGTCTGTAACAGACTCCCATCACAAAATCTACCTTCTGGTGGGCTCCTCTGATTTTAACCCACAGGCACTCAATCTCCTCATTGCCACAATCCATCTCAACGGTAAGAAGCAACAGTAGAATCCCTAAGACTCTACAGTGTACCAAAGAAATAAGAGTCCTTTGAGATTTTATTTTCACACTGACGACAACCTAAATTAGCATTAGTTAGTGACTATCTATGAGGAAGAGAAAGTGACATCCAAATATATAAATATAATATATACCATACTCCATATACCTATGGAGTTACTGGGCACAACCCAAACATCTAATGGTTCAACTTATTGATGAAAGAAAGTCTATCTAAATTATAATTTTTGATCTTCTACTAACAGAAAATAATATTGAGAAAATGGTTTTAAATTTGCCATGAGTTTTATTTATTTTAATAGGAGTTGATGTTACTGATGCCACTTTGTACAGTGTTGAGATACAGTATTAATATTCAGCTTTTACAACTCTTTGTATCTGTTACTGACATTAATTTTCCAGAATTATGAGGAAAACCTGTAATATCTAAATACATATACTATGCTGACATTCCATTTACTACTGTATGGCCAAATTTAAAACAGAGGTCCCAGGGGGTTCACAGTGCAGCCCACAGTCTCTATTCCACAATGCCCACATAACTGCACCCAGATAATGGGGAAAGCATTCTTACCAAAACTCTTACCAAAACATACTCATTATAAAGTCTACTACAGGACATTGTTCCTTGCTCCCATATGCCAATTTTCTTTGCAAGAAATACCAAAAAGTGATGCCTAATAGTCCTGTCCCTTGGCACTAACTCAGCTTACAGTGTTTCAAAGCACACTTCACAGCACCAGACAAATAAGAACAATGACAAGAAAAGTCTTGAAAAGAGTTAGGGGGCACAAGCATGCTACTGCATATCCTCATTGATGCTCTTCCCCATCTTACTCTACACCTTCTTCCTATGATTTACGTACTTTACCCAATACATCCTCCTCTCATTGATGTCATGGCAATATTTTTCCCCCTTTCTCCCAACAAGGCCCTTCTAATAGTGAGCTTAAAGATAAGTTTGAAACAAAAAGTAGAACTAAACATCTTGAAACCAAAAGTGGAACTAAACGTCTTTAAGCAAAATAATTCTAACTATATTGTTTCTGTGTATTTTCTCCTCTCTGAGAAAAAAATTATGGGAAGAAATATACAGCTGACTTGTATAATAAGGACAAGAGAAAGTTCTTACTTTCTGATGCTTGGCTCCACGGATATGGGCAGCATAAGCATCTGCTCCTGTACAAGACACATCACAAAGCTCACAGCGCAACTGATTCTGAGTTCCACGAGCAGAAGTGCTGCTGTTATTTGTGTTCTGGGAAGCTTTTAATGCTGCTTCTTTCTTTTTGTGTTTCTGGCCTTCCAAGTGTTCTTTATAAGTCTATTTAAATAAACAATACACACACAATAAGCTGTCTTTGTATTGCTTGTTCATCATTCATATGAATACATGTAATATTAAACATAGCATAAAACACATGCTTTGTATGAGAAATACTTCCTACACTGAACATTTCTTCCATATGATATGCTCTAAGGCATAAGCAGGGCACTTCTAAGACCAAGAAATTTTTTTCTCCACCAGGATGCCACTTTTAGGTAATACAATATGGTGATTTCTCCTCTACCTTCTCACTTCTTCAATCAAATACTGGTCAGCAGATATTATTATTGAAAGCTTGATAAGATCAGAAAATCGCATATCAGTTACAGTTTCCTGCATTGCATTTAATTATTTTTTATTTTGAATTTTCCTCAAACTGCAAGACCACACTTATTAAATGTATACAAATAAATAAAAAAATAAATTCAAAAGAAGGCAGTGCATAAATAAAGCTATGCTGAAAATGAAATACAGAAGTTGTTATTTGTTCTTATACCAACACTTACAATCCATAGAGCGAACAGGGTGAGAAATAATGACAAATTTACCTAAAGAGTAAGAACTGTTTTGCCAAACACATACACAAACTGCATGAATTGATATCTACTTTTTGTGCACTTGTACCGACTGTGAAACTAAACTGGGATGCTGGAGTACAATGAAGAATAAATTTTCAGGCTTACCATTCACAAAGTTTTGAAAAAGGCTTTTTCTAAGAAGTTATGCTAAAAAAGCAAATTAAATTCAAAGTTTAGAATACATCTGGAGTTCAAAGCACAGCTGAAACTTCTCTGTACAAGCTAAAGGGATGCATTTTTTTGTCTTCTCATAGGACCTCTTTCTATAACAGCACATATTTTCATTTAATTATTCCTTTAGTAAAAGTATAGAATCAGATCTTTAACAATTAACAAATATTCTTCAAGTGGTCTTTTTTTTAGTTGAAAAATTTATGACTACATCATATAACAAAATATTACATAATACAGGTACCTGTGGTCCAGCACAGCTGATCTTACAAACATCACAGTAGTGGATCTGGGGTGGTTTGGGAGGTTGCTTTGGTTTCAGTTGCTTATTTTGGAATGGTGCCTTTTTAGTAAACGTGGTCCCTGTCCAAGCAGCTGTTGCAGCAGCAGCAGCAGCTGCTGCTGCTGCCTGTTTCTGTTGCTGCTGCTGCTGCTGCTGGTAATAGGATGATGCAGCCGAATACACTGCAGCTTCATAGCCAGAATAAGAGGTACCTCAAAGATCAAAATAAAATAAATGTTACATCACTGTACATCACATATCAGTTACATAATACACTAATTCCAAGCATGCTGCATAAGGTGCACAATGGGGGAGGGGGGGGTGCAGGGCAGGGCAGGGCATAAACAATTTATTGAGATGTTGTTAGGCAGTCTGAATTTTTCTTGATGTTTCACAGTACACAAATACATAGCATACCACTTTTATCAGGAATATATTCGATTTTAGACAAATCTTTTCAGACACACAGTTATGTTATATAACAAAGTATTCTTAAAGAATACGTGAAATTTCCTGGTATATCTGGTAAGACCAAGTATGATGTAACTGCTTTAGTGCAGAGAAACTGCTTGCCCGCTAAAACCTCTGCAGCGCACCCTGTCTATACACTCCTTGATTTCTAGTATCAAAGTTGAATATATCAAGGAAACTGGGCTTTCATACATTTGAGCCAGTTTTCCCATAAACTTTCTATATCTATTTGTTCAACTATTTTAATTATCTGATCAGGCTCTGTTTCAAGGAAGACTTAAAATATCTTTTTAAACAGAAAAACAAAACAAAATGTTCATGGTAGCTATAATATGCCAGATGACTACCATCTGGCCATAAAGTTAACATCTTTTTATCTTTAACTACTTTCTGGAGGTGTTCAATGCCAGGTTGGATGGGGCTTGGAGCAGCCTGGTCCAGTGGGAGGTGTCCCTGCCCATGGCTGGGGGTGGAACTGGATGGGCTTTAAAGTTCCTTACAACCCAAACCATTCTATGATTTCTAATGTTTGAAGGAAAGTCTTGGGTTTAGAACCCATTCTCCTCCCATTTTGGGTCAAGACAACACAAACTTAAAAGATATGTATTAGACTGCTTCTTCCTGTCTCTGTAATTGCTGTTTGATGGCAGCATGCTCCCAATTTCCCTGGGTTATATTTGTGTGGATGTGTTTCCTTATTTTTTCTATCCCCCATCTTTTCTCTCCAAACCTTACAGTAAGTCATACCATGCACATAGCAATGTCAGTGCTTTGTATATTCTCACGTGTAGCAAAATAGACATACACAAACATATCTCTTTTAAAGATACATCAAAATACTTTGCCATTATTATGATTTAACTGGTTGATACTTCTCAGTAGACTATGATGTAATTGAACACAAAAAGCTAAAATTCTGAGTATTTAAATCCTCTCCTGTAACAGTTGCAAAGATCCCAGCAACATCATATGCAAAATTCTTACCAGAGTAAGTAACCGCTGTAGTACTGTACGTTGCACTTTGAGTATAGGATGGAACAACAGTAGCTGCAGCTGCTACTGGCTGCACAGTAGAGGATACCGGATATATAGAAAATGTAGTTGTTGCTGGACTTGGTGTTGCAGGTTTTATAGCTGTCACTTGTCGTGTTTGCTGGGATTGGGTATACTGAGTTGCCCCTTGGCTATATCCTGCTTTTGGAGCTGATTAGGATAGAAAATAGATGTGTACAAACATTGATATATTTTAGTTGGATGAAATGCAAATCATATTAAGTGATACTTAATGATATGCTGGGGAATAAACACATAACAAGTGTTTTTTGTTTTAATGTGGTTGTTCATTGCTTTTGTTTTGTTTGGATTTTTTTACAGTAATGGTTATGTATTGCCTACCATATACCACACAACTGTTTAACTGTGTCACAGCTCACACTGTATTTTAAACTGTGCTGTCTAGAAGTACTGTTTGAGTTTATTTAATAACAATCCAAACCTCAAAGATAGTTACTTATGGCAATGTCACAATAATGTTCAAGTTCTAGGTGCAGCAAATTCTTCGATATGATGACACGTCAAAACTAAATACATATATATATGGATAATGTGAAATATTCAAAGACATATTTTTAAGGTATTAAAATAGTGCACAGATTGTGTCTAATAACAGGAGTTTGAATCATGCCACCCACCTGTTTGGTAGTATGATTCAGCTACTGAAGGTTGTGGCTGGGCAGCAGCAGCCACAGCTGCAGCAGTCGCTGTTGGTTGTTGATAGTATTGTTTGCTGTCATAGGCTACAGCTGGGGCAGTAGACCGAACATAAGAATAGGAATCCTAAGAATTCAAAAAATAAAACCCAGCAAATTTCTCCCTAAGTATATATCTGGAGTAATAAAAATAATTAGCAGAATCAAAGAATGTTCTTCTATTGTACTAAAGTAGATTTAAAAGAAAAACATTTACAGATACAGTATATACTAATATATGCATTACAGAAATTAAACTTATGTTTATAGATACTTCAGGCCTGAAGACAACCCTCGTGGTCTTTTTCTGAATTAATATAGGAATTAACCTAATGCTATTAAATGACTTTCCCTTCCAAATTATTTTTGTTAGCAAAAAGCAAGTATTCTCACTAGTTTTTCATAATGACTGTATCAGATTACATTCCTGTAAAATATGAAGGAAAAAAAGCACCACAGTTCTCTACAAACCACAATAAATTCACAAGTTTACAAACATGACTGTTTATTGGCTTTGAAAATCCCATCATCAACAATACTTTTCTCATTTATATTTTTTAGAGCATGAAAGTTATACTTTTAAAACCTTCTTTACTTTTTGGTGTATAAACTATTCCATTGGGAAACCATACCTAGTTTGTAAGGGCAAGGCAAGTAGTTGATTCAACACCACCAGAACTCAGGAGACTGTTAGTAAGCTTAGAAGGGCTTGGAAGACACTATATGCATGTACATATATTCTCCCATCCTCACCATATTTATAGCCAAGCATAAAGAGTTGATCAACTGAGGGGTAGCAAGACAGAAACTACATTAGTTGAAATGTACTAATGTATAAAATTTCTTTTTATTTCAAAGAAATATAACAATAAGATCATTTTCATCCAACCTCTGTAAAGCATAATTATTTTTCTTTAATTTAGGGGACTCTGTCTGAACGCATTTAATAACTGACTAGTTTAATGACATTTTAATTATGAGTAAACATGCTACTGGAAAGACTCCTATGTTTTGATTCATTACCATATGTAACAAATTATAAAAGCTGTACAAAGGAATTTATAACATACAGCAACAGCATAGTTCTAATACCAATTAGAATCTACATAATGCCTTGATAAGTTTAAGAGTAAAAAGTTAAAGAATTACTACAAGGGACATATTATTTCAATGTCCTCTATCTCATAGTAAATGTACATTTTAAATATGAGCCACATCATAAGAGCTTGATAACTCTTGTGCATAAACACACCGTCCTAGAAATATCCACTTAAGACTGAACAACAAATGCTAATGTAGAAAAAAAAAGCTGATAAAAATACAAATAAAGCTCACATTTCCAATGGGAAACTACCTAGCCATGTAAACCCATGCATCTTTCTGCATCTAAGCTTTCTGATCAAAACCAATGGGCTAGGGTTACTGATGTGCATATATGCCTTGCATTGTCTTAATCTAGACAGACAGAAAAAACGCATCTTCTCACTCTTAAAAACTGAACAGGAGTAAACACTTATGTTAGATAATTCCCAAGATAACATCTACAGACTGAAATCTTCCAACTGCAAAAAATGATGCAGCACTCTGATTTGTACCGCTAAGTTTCTTGATTCTTGAACTGAAGTGGAATACAAGTCACTAACAGGATGTTGTTTCATGATATTTAAGCCAGTGTAAGAATGGGAAGTTGTCTGAGGTACTATCACATCTCTCTTCACAGCCCTACATGATCCCACCTCCATCTCTTGCACTGGCATCACAACTGTGCTGAACCGAGGAAGTTCTGCAGAAGCCTGTCAATCCTGTGGGAAGCTGGTACTCCTTTTTTGGTTGGTTAGTTTTCTGTGGGATCCTTATCCTGAACTGACTCACCCAAATGCTGATAACTGCTAGATTCAACACAAGGAAGTGTCAGCAAAGGTTAGGGCAAGATGAAAGCAGAAAACAGCTCCCTTTTGTATAAGTCTGTAGCCACACAAGGTTAGGCAGTGGTCTCACAAAGGTACGGTACACAAAACTTAACCAAAGGGTAGTTTCTCTCATAGGGTAATCTGACAAGGGAACTATTTCTATCTCCCACTGAAAAATTTTATTGGAACACCTTTTCATATAAATCAGTTCCATGATCCAGTTTACCACATGCCACTTGAACATTTAGGTTAGCTGAGACAAGTATTTCAGCAGTAGTTCACAAAATCATTTAGAGATAAATGTCAATTCATTGCTTATTGTGTGAATGCCTAAATCTCAGCTCTAGCATTACTACTGCTGATAATCCTCTATACATACCATATGAGACTGCACTCACTTCACATGCTATCAGTTTTAGCTACTAAGTAATTTGAGATGCATTCAAACTGTGATTCATGGAAGAAAAAATATAAATATCATCGCACTCTCTTATCCAAACATGCTTCCTCCTTTTAATATATAATTTCAAAATCACACAAGTAATCTGTTTTTTAAACAAACACACCTGGTAATTCTGCGTAGTGACAGGAGGTGGTGGTGGTGGAGCTTCTTGTTGCCTCTGTGTATAACCATAATCTGTAGCTGTGTGCGCTGTAGGATAGCCTCCATAAGCAGCAGCTGTTGCAGCAGCTGCAACAGCTACTGGAGCAGGCCTGGCTACGGCAACTGTAGCTGCTGCTGGAGCATAGGCTGCAGTAACAGTGTGTGCAGCAACTGGTGCCTGGTGGACAGTATAGCTAGCAACTGTCGTTGGATGGGAATAGGCTACACCCGAAGCTGGCTGCTGGCTATATTGAAAAAAGACAGTAAGTAAATAATTAGATTAATTCAACATTTAGCTAATGCCTAAACATTTAAAAATCCCAGATTTCATTAATACTTCTACAAACCTGAAGCAGCTATCTATCTATGCATACACTTTAATGGGTTTTAATATCTCTCTTACGCCCCCATTAAAAAGGCTGTATAATTTTGAAGTTTCTGTGGATGCAGATATATCATGCAGGTGATGACTTTCTTCTTAGCAGGGCGGTGTGGGAGGTGTTGTATTTCACTCCTTGAAAAGAGGCCAAATCTTAATTTCAAAATAATACAGAAACCTTACACTGTTAATCTTTTCATGACTGATAAGTTTTCAAGTGTTTTAGTAGTTCTTCAGTAAAACTGACATACCTAGAAAATTAATAAAAATTACTTTTCTATGAGAGTTCATTACTGACATGCACTTGCATGATGTTTTTCAGTAAACATCATTGAAACAATGAGATTTTAAAGATTTCTGTGAAAATTAGCTCAGAACTCTTAAATTTAAGACAGAGACACTTTAAATACACATCTCTGATAAAGGACTTTTCCCACAAATCTTTAGAATTATAAAAGCAGGCCCCACTCACTCATACAGAAGTCCACTGCCTCACAATATGAAGCATCAAAAGAACAGTCATATGGAACAAGACAACTGCTACCAGAGCTCTTCCAGGCACATGCTGAGACTAATCTGTTTATCTTAAATTTCCAGGTAGGACATTAATATGTGGCTATTTACTCAGAATGAGTAAATATTAACAACAAAAATAAAAAATGATGGCTTAATTATTTGAACTGAAACTAATATTATTGTCCTATATTGATCTACAAGGTCTGACACGACAAACCTGAGACTAACCCTATAGCTGGGGAACCAAGAGTGGGAGAGGAGAGACAGAGATATGGTTCTAGAACATGCTCTAACCTGTCACAGTGAGACAGGGCTCAGCTCGACCCCTTCACTCAGTGCAAGTGGACGCGTGTTGAAATACAGATGTTGCCTTACCCTCAGTCGGAAAATGTCAGTGTGCAAGAGTGAACATCAAGTTTCTTGTGAAACTGAACAAATCCGCAAAAGAAACTTCTCAACTATTGACTGAGGTGTGCGGTGAAGAGCCCAAAGATCAAGTCGGTGCTCAAAGGAACCTGTTTTTTTGTCAGCAGAAGACGTGAAAGCTAAACGGATGGAGATCCTCAACAGCCTTTCAGAGAGTGATCTGTGGAATTGCTTTGGACGTGGGCAGCATCAGATGCAGCCGAGTATCAGCTCAGAAGGGAACTGTTGTGAAGGTGAGCATGGTTGATTTGCTTAATTTGTTAAATAAAGAGTTACAGGTGCAGTCTGGGGGGGGTGGGGGTGTCAGACCTTATATAGGCAATTCCTCTGTTTTGTCAGTCTTATTCTTCCTTCCTCCCATGTACCAAACCTGGCTATGCCATCCTATTCCACCCCTAGTGCTAGTTCTGCTACTCGTCAAGCTATGCAGTGCGCTGATTTAACTAATTAATCTAGCAGACAAATATGAGAATTTTTTTTCTTTTTTTTTTGCTGGGCTCATTTTCTAACATGGTAGAAATGTTAGAAACGTCAGAGCTCACAAAAGAGTCTGCTGAGTGCTAGAGCCCACATAAGTTAGAGGTATCAAAGCGGGGGGGAAAAAATGGGAAGGGGAAAAAGAACAGGGACCTGTCCAGGAAGCATTAATTTGGCTCTCAAATTTCATGAAATGGTGCTTAAGTTACTATTACAAAATGCAATACAGTGTTCACAACACACTATGAGGTAAACAGCATCAGTCAGTTTATCAAAGAAAATGCTTTTGTTCTCATGATATATATGATTAAAGCTGTCTGAGCAGGGCTATTAACAAGGTTCTGCTGCAGACATTTTCAGTTCTTTGGTGCTGTTTCTGTATCAAACTTTCTCATCATGTTATAGAATTAACAGCCAAAATAATTTTATTTCTAAGGCTAAAACAGTTTTATGACCAAACCTGTTCCCCTTGCTTCTGCAACATCATGCAGTGATCAAGTTTGCAAGACTGCAAGGAAAATATTCTAGAATTGACTGCTTCTTCCTTTTTAAAAGTTATGTTACACTATGTATAAGATTACAGTACAAGTCTTGTGAGGAGGGCTGAGGGAACTGGGGTTGTTTAGTCTGGAGAAGAGGAGGCTGAGGGGAGACCTCATCACTGTCTACAACTGCCTGAAAGGAGGTTGAAGCGAGGTGGGTGTTGGTCTCTTCTCCTATACATTCTTTTCTCTCTCCTCAACATAAGAAGGATATGGAGCTGTTGGAACGGGTGCAGAGGAGGGCTACAAAGATGGTCAGAGGGTTGGAGCACCTTTTCTATGAGGACAGGCTGAGAGAGTTGGGCTTGTTCAGCCTGGAGAAGAGAAGGCTCCAAGGAGATCTTATAGCGACCTTCCAGTACCTGAAAGGGGCCTACAAGAAAGCTGGAGAGGGACTATTCATAAAGGCTTGTGGTGATAGGACAAGGGGGAACAGGTATAAACTGGAGAGGGGCAGATTTAGACTAGACATAAGGAAGAATTTCTTCACTCTGAGAGTGGTGAGGCACTTGAACAGGTTGCCAAGGGAAGCTGTGGCTGCCCCATCCCTGGAGGTGTTCAAGGCCAGGTTGGATGGGGCCTTGGGTAACCTGATCTAGTGGGATGTGTCCCTGCCCATGACAGGGGAGTTGGAACTAGATGATCTTTAAGCTCCCTTCCAACCCAAACCATTCTATGATTCTATGTAACAAGCCATAGGAAGAGAGAGGACGGCCTCAAGTTGTGCCAGGGGAGGGTTTGATGGGATATTAGGAAAAATTTCTTTATTGAAAGAGTGGTGAAGCCCTGGTAGAGGCTGCCTAGGGCAGTGGTGGAGTCCCCATCCCTGGAAGGGTTAAAAAAACATGTAGATGTTGCACTTCAGGACATGGTTTAGTAGGCACGGTGGGGTTGGGCTGATGGTTGGACTTCATGATCTTAGAGGTCTTTTCCAACCTTAATGATTCTATGATTCTATGTTACAGATATTCACGACAATATCTTTTCTAAATTTATGATGTCTCTTTTGCTCCCCATGGTCTTACTGAGAACCTTTAACATAATGATTATCAGACACTTTCATATAATTAATTTATATCAAAAGATTTTTTCTGCCAACTTCATTTAACTTCCAAGAGTTTTTAATCCTTGTTTGGTGATCAGTGCCTCACCACATTTGTTGATGTGAACTTGCCTCCTCTCAGACTATTTTGCCATACTTGCTATTCCACCAATCTTTCTTTGCACCTATCCTAGTATTATCTACTCTTCTTTCTTGACTACAGGTGGAAAGAATTGTAAGCATCATTTCAGATGAAAGTTTCAGCTGTGCTACCCACTCTGCTCTAGACTGCTTTCTTTCCAAACAGTCTAGCTTCCTCAGAGCAGCTTCTTGTAAAGTTACCTGTGTATTTACAATATTTCCCTTGCATCAACTATCACGACACACCATACGAAAATACTCAGTAAGACTCAACACCAATCCCTAGGGTACTCCACTGCAATTATTTCTATTTGATAATCACTTTTCTAATTCTACTAACCACCTCTACCAGCTCCTTCTCTACAATTCTTTTACTAATCTCTACCTTAAGTAATAATTTTCCATACTGCACCACATCAAGCATTTCAACTTAATCCAAATAAATAAGCCTCCAAAAGACAGGCACCTGATCAAGTTGTTAGAGCAACAATGAAATACAGTATGTCAGCTGAGCTATGGTAACAAACCACATGTGTGTTCTTCACCACAACAAAGTAAGTAATTTGGTTTAGCTTAATCCCCCAATATAGCAGGAAAAAGTTGAACCAAATTACAAGCGGACAGAGAAGCTAACTGATTGACTTGGTAACTTAATGAGTTTTCTTTGTAGGTCAATTCTTTTCTTTCCCAAAATAAATTCTAATATCCTCATTAGCATCCTTGAGTTAAAGGAATTCTAGCACTCTTGATATGAAAAGATACACAGTCCATCTGGCTTTACTAACCGGTGGGGCTTAAAAAATCACAGAATAATTTAGGTTGAAACAAAGATTTGGAGGTCATGTTCTAACCCTGAGCTCAAAGCACAGCTAATTTCAAAGTTACATTAAGCTTCTTGGGGCTTTGTGTCCAGTCAGGTTCTAATAATGGAGATTGCAAGACTGCTCTAGACAACCTCTTCCAGCTCCTGAGTACCCTCCCTGTCAAGAATTTTTTCCTTAGTTTATGAAAGATTCAATTTTAAAAGCAAATGAAACCAACATTTACTTAAAGTAAATCCAGTTTGTGAACATTCAATTCAAGGTAACTTCATATTACAATTCTTATACTGTTTTAATGTACTATCAAAATAAACATCATTCTTTAATTTAAGAAGTTACAGGCAAAGGACTTGGCAGCTCAAATCTTACTCTGCTGCATTGCTCTAATAATACCTCTTCTGCCAGAGATTTTAATCTAAAAAGTATTTCATTCATAACACACCTATTTCTTTAGCTGATAGTAACAGTGCTTCCCCACCAAGCTCACTTTAATTTATATTTTCTAGAAACAACATTCTTCAATACTCATCTTCTGTCTCTGATTTCTGTTTCACTGTTTTCACTATCCAAGCCACAGACAGTTTACAGTCTACATCCGATTTTCTGTGGAGTCAAGGGCCACACTGGCTCACAAATTTGCAGAATTCATCCCTGAGAAAAAGCCACAGCAAAAATTAGCCTTGTCCATGTTGCTGTCTGGTATACAGAACTCCTTTCACCGAGTGAAATGAAGTTTTCACAAGACAGATGCATGTTTTGCTTTGATACTTTGCAAGCTGGACATAAGACTAACACTGCAGCTATTTTCATGGTGTCAACAATTAATATTGCTGTGTACATTCAGAACTGTGATCCTGAGACAGTATAACATGTAAAAGTCTTTTTCCCATTTGCAAATTCTAAGTCCTCATTCCAAAACACTAAGGCATCACGGTTATTAAGATCTCCCTGCCCAATTCTACACCACAAATTAAGCTATAGTATAGCTCATAAAATCAATTAAATTATAGTATAGCTTTAAAAGAAGTATAATCCTAGGTAGATATTTAGGCTGGAGAAGTCCAGCCTAAACACTTACATTTGGCTAAGTTGTATTAGAACACCATCAACAAAAAGTCCAAAAAGTTAGCCATCGCTACTACATATTAATTATTAAAATATCTGTATCAATTATTTCACATTACTGTTAGTAATTTTTATTCCCCTTTTCAAAAACTCAAATATTCAAGAAGCAATTAAAAATCTTTTCTGAACTGCACAACATCTTCAACAAGGAAACTGTAGCAGTGGATTTTATATAGAAAAAGAAATATGGGCTTCCAAAGTGAAAATAGATGGCAGCACACCTAAAATGATTTAAAGTCAGAAGCTGGCTAGGAGGCAAAAACTGATGATCAACAGCAATTAATGAAGTATTGGTGTCCACTTAACAAAACATTTTTCTCCCATTATGCAACCAAAAAGGTTTGTCTAAATTAAAAAGCTATTTAATATAGTTTTGCAAACGAGCAACCTTCTTCCACAAAAAAAAAGAAAAACTTAGATGAGAACTTGGATTATAAGTAGATCTAAACTAGCAGAATCCACACTTGTTACTTTTATATAGCGACACTGATAGAAGGCCTGGATTTGCTGTGATTTATCAGCCCAAGAATGACAGAGAGTTAAGAGCATTTAAGAAACAAATACTAAATTATCTTCTGGAGAACACTTTGCTTTTGTCCTTTTTCATTTCCAGCTATTGGCCTTTTCTAATAAAAAAAAGTTTTGAGGATTTTTTTTTTTGTAAAAAATTAAACTGAAAGCAGAAAGCTTGCTTTATTTATTGCACATTAACAATATTGAGAAAATGCAAAACTTTGATACATTGCTATCTATTTTGCCAGATAATAACTCCATGTGACTTAAGATTGCAAGATATTTTATTTTCCACATTAGGATATTTGTGGAGTAAGTCAATTCAACATAAGTCTTTTTAATAGAAAGACAGAAACACACATCATGTGTAAACATAGTCTCATTTAATGAAAGTTAATGATTTAACTTTTTTGATTTGTAGGTGGTAATAAGCTTCAGGCAAAAGGAAGTAAACTAGAAGAAATGGGTCTCGGAAGCCGCCGCGGGAGATTGAAATGTGGCAAAGCCACCAGCAACAGTTAATCAACGTGGTTCAGAGGCAGACATGGTAAGTGCTGCAGCTGGGCACTAGATCAAGGCGGAAGGGCACTTGCCAGAGAGGAGGAAGCCCAGGAACCGCAGAATACGGTAGCGATGCTCGGTTGAACAAATAAAGCCAGTGAGAAGCACTGAAGCAGTCCAGACGAGTAACTCCTTAAAGAAGGTGAGCAGCTGAGAACTCGGGAATAATGGGGTCTTCAATGTCCACAGAAAAGCGGTCTACACTTGATATCTTAAAATCAAGTTTGAAGAAATAGGGAGTTAAGTATGCTGAGCAACAACTCAGGGCTTTGTTGAAATGGATACAGGGTCAGGATCCAGGTTTAGATGTGACTCATGTATAGAAGTCTGGGACGCCGCGGGAGTTAAATTGTGGGACGGGGCTACCAGGGAAGACCTTGTGATGCTAAGCCTATTATCTACCTGGAGGTTAATGAGTGAATCATTAAAACACTTAAGAACCAAGGAAAGAAAGAGACAGGACACTGATATTCTGTATTCTGAACTGAGTGCAGGACCATCAGCAACTGCTGACAACCCCTTTGATCCAGGTCCGAGAGAACTCCAATTTATTTCTACCTGCATCGGTGGGGTGACCTTAAACTGCTACAAACTTGTTCTGAGATTTATTCACAGGATGCCAGTCCAGTTAGTCATGAAGAGATAAAGGAGATTCAAAAAGCTGCAAAAGAGAAAGGACTAACTGCTCTACCGCTGCTGTGGCTAGACTCACTTTCTGTAACTCAGGCAGTTTCAACATTACAGAAGGAACTGCAACAGATCACAATAAGAAATAACCTGATTAAATGACGTTGGTAGCAGTTCAAGAATCAAGCCAGTTTAAATAATGCGATTTTACATCAGGCACAACTTTTTGCTTATCAAACGCTTATAAAGACGCCAGATGTCGGAAAGCTGAAACAGGCATGACCCGAATGTGGCATTTATAGACAGATTGAAGGATGCGCTCAACAAGCAGGGAGACAACCAAGCAAAACCGTAAAATATCCTAATGATGAATGCAGAAAGATATTGTGCAGTCTGAAAAATCCTACAATAGTAAGTTGAGGTCATTCGCCTATCAAGCACAGCTCATGGCTGCCGCCCTGAATGCAAACCAGGACAGAAAGACGTTCTGTTATAGATGTGGTAAGGAGGGACATTTTAAAAGAGACTGCCACATGCAACGCCAGGATAGAGGGCCTAAAATCTGCCCTCGGTGTGGAAAGGGTAAACATTTTGCCAGTTGGTGTAGATCAAAACGAGATAAGAAGGGGACAGCATTGTTGGAAAACCAGGAGCAAAGCAGGGTTCAGAGGCACGTGCTGACACAGACACCTCCATGGCAAGCAGCAGCTCTCACCTCAGAGCAAGAACCAGAGGCAGCACCGAGATAGACGTGATCACCACCATCGCAGTTGTGCTGCAATCATCCGCAGTTTACACAATGCCACAGAATGTAAAAGGACCATTGGGGAGTGGCTTTACTGCCTTGTTATTAGTTATCATCAATAACTCGGTTGGGAATCTTTGTTTTACCCAGGGTCATAGATGCAGACTTTACTGGAATAATTCAAGCAATGGTATGGACACCGTCTCCACCAGTGTTAATCCAAAGGATAGCCGGAGAGCACAATTAGTTTTGTTCAAAGCAGCTATGTTCCAAGCTGACTCTAGAAAGCATGGCTCGCAAGGTTATGGGTCCACGGGAGTCCCTGAAATACATTGGGTTCAGTCGTTACAAACTCAGCGTCCTATGTTGAAGTGCACATTAAGTTTAAAAAGGGGGAAAGCCAGAACATCTTAAAATGGCTGTAGTGCAACCCTTTCTTGTGCATGTTCCACTAATCTTGTGGGGGAGAGATGTGCTAAGTGCAATGGGAATAGGAGTTGGAACCATGAATGAGTGAAAAATTGGGTGCATTGCAAAAGTTAATGGAGGAGCAAATAGATCAAGGGCATATAGTCCCGACTAATAGTCCTTGGAACGCACCTGTATTTGTGATAAAAAAGAAATGTGGAAAATGGCGTTTATTACATGACTTTTCTAGACAAACTACAAGAGGCCTTGAATAAGCAGGCAGGCAATATTGCCGCTAGAGAAGTTTTGCTTAAACAATGAGCCTTAGAGAATGCAAAAGCAGACTTAGTGTACTGTTAATTGCAGCAGTGCCTGTCACAAAGATTGCTTGTTTTACCAGAAGTGACTGATGCCGACTTTAAGACAGCAATACAAGTAATGGCTTGGACGCCTATGCCTCCTCGCTTTATACCAAAGGGAACTAGAATTGTACTCACAGGGTTAATAAGTGTGGTTCCCACCCATAAGAAGGGCCAGCAGCCTTGCAGCAGTGCCTGTCAGAGAGACAATTTCCCAATGCTGGAGGCAGTAAGTGATTTAATTCAAGTGACAGATGAAAACAATTTTGGATTGCCTTGATAAATTCACTGGCTGCCTTAGCACTTAAACACTTATAACCGGTTAATGATTAGCGCATATATATATATATATATATATGGAACAAGTAACAATTGAAACTCAGGTTAGTAGTTATTTTCCTGGGAAAACATGCAACAGAGGCAGAGGTGCAATTCTTACCATATGTCCCTCCTTGGTGGGGGAAGAGAGGTCCAGGCACATCCACCCATCCATCAGGTAAGGTGGCCATCTTTCCTCCCCCAAGGAAAGGGTTTCAGGTGCCAGTTTTATACCTTTTGCAAACTCTTTGGCACTACCATGTGTCTTGTCTCCTGGCTGGGATGTCCTCTTCAACAGTTTGCAGGGAGAACACAGCACCAAGGAGGGACTGTCACCTGCCTGCTCCTCAGCTGGATAATGCCACAACTGGCCATTGAGGGTGAAGTTAGAGAGGGGACATGGGAGAGCTGCTGCTGCCTCACTTACCGATGCACCCTATGGCCTCCTCAATGTGCATCCAGGCACCTGTGCTGTTCCTACCCCACTAGGCATCTCCATAGACTGGTTCTCCAGAACTCGCTTGTAGAAATTCCTTTGCACATTTGACCTTGGGGAAGGATGGCTTGAGATCTCGAGAGCAAGTCAGGGTCAGTTCTTCGTTCAATCTGTAATTATTTTTGCTTGGTGCAAACCAAAGTCTTTGATCACACTGGGATCAACAAAACAGCAACTATGTCCCCACCAACTTGCAAAGGAGAAACACAAGGCAGCTTAGGTGTGGTGGTGTTTTGGCGAATGCATATTCCAGGTTACAGTCTGATCATAAGACCTCTCTACTGAGTGACCCAAAAGAAGAATGACTTTGAATGGGGCCCTGAGCAGCAACAAGCCTTTGAACAAATTAAATGGGAGATAGTTCTTGCAGTAGCACTTGGACCAGTTGAGACAGGACAAGATATATGAAAAATATGCTTTACACCTCAGTCAGGGATAACAGCCCCAACTGGGGCCTCTGGTAGAAAGTACATGGAGAGATTAGAGGCCGACCTCAAGCGTTTTGGAGCTTGGTATATAGAATCATAGAATAGTTGGGGCTGGAAGGGACCTTAAAGATCACGTAGTTCCAACCCCCTGCCATGGGAAGGGACACATCCCACTAGATCAGGCTGCCCAAGGCCCCATCCAACCTGGCCTTGAACACCTCCAGGGATGGGGCATCCACAACTTCCTTGGGCAACCCGTTCCAGTACCTCACCACACTCATGGTGAAGAAATTCCTCCTCATATCCAGTCTACATCTGCCCCCTCTCCAGTTTATGCTCATTGCCTCTAGTCCTATCGCGGCAAGCCTTTGTGAACAGTCCCTCCCCAGCTTTCTTGTAGGCCCCCTTCAGGTATTGGAAGGTTGCTATAAGGTCTCCTCGGAGCCTTCTCTTCTCCAGGCTGAACAAGCCCAACTCTCTCAGCCTGTCCTTGTACAAGAGGTGCTCCAGCCCTCAGATCATCCTTGTAGCCCTCCTCTAGGCCCGTCCCAACAGTTCCATATCTTCTTTATGTTGAGGATTCCAGAACTGGATACAACACTCCAGTCAACATCGTTCAGTGGCAGACACAGTAAGTGCTGCAGCCAGGCACTAGATCAAGGCAGAGGGGCACTTGACAGAGCGTGGGAAGCCCAGGAACCCCGGAGGGAGCCCAGCAGACAGGTCTGGACTGCTGGAAGCCCAGGCTCATACGTGGTTGCTGACGTGGTGGGGGGGCAGTCCTGGAAGCTGCCACGGGAGACTTGAACAGTCTTCTGGGAGTGCTGCAAACAGGGGTGCGCTTGTCAGAGAGGCACGCTCGAACAGTTTGCGAGATCAGTTTGTGAGATCAGGGCACGGTTCCTGTGCTCAAAAGGTAAGCTAGGTCAGTGTGAGGGAGCCCAGCCACAGTGTCCACCCAGCGAAAGGCTGCATCCTCTGCACCTGCCAGAAGGCGCGATTCAGTTCAGACTGAGCTCCTGGGCAAGCACGCAGCTGTCTAGGTCTCGGGCTGCACGGAGTGCCACCAGGAGCCCAGGTAAGGGAACTTCCCAACCTGGTGAGATCTACGGACTATTACCCATTATTGCTGCTCCATGTGGGAGGGGATGAAGCTGCAGTACAAAGCCCAAGGGGGATTAAAAGGGATTTTAGGGCCTTGGGACAGATACTGGGGGAATCTGGGGCCCAGGTGATTTTTTTTCTTCCCTCCTTCCAGTTACAGGTGGTGACATAGCACAGCTCAGATGGATCCAGTCAATTAATACATGTCTCCATGGCTGGTGTCACCGCAATAACTTTGGTGGTTTTGATAACGGCATGGCCTACACAGCAGTGGGATTACAGGTATCGGATGGGAGCCACCTTTCTTGGAAGGGGAGGAGGGTCTTTGCCCAGGAGCTTGCAGGACTTGCAGATAGGGCTTTAAACTAGATGTGAAGGGGGAGGGGGACAACATCAAGCTACCCTGTAACAAGCAGTGGGAGGACAGGTGGCAGGGGTCAGGTGTTAGGGAGGCCATTTCTCTAAAACACCTTGTAGGTAATAAAGGGTCCCACTGGGAAGGTGATGCAACTGGCAGCCCAGCTGAAGTGCCTTTACACTAATACACGCAGCTTGGGTAACAAGCAGGAGGAGCTGGAAGCTACCTTGCTACTAAAAACCTATGATCTAGTTGCCATCACGGAAACGTGGTGGGATGAATCCCATGACTGGAGTGTGGCTATCGACAGCTACAGGCTGCTCAGAAGGGACAGACTGGGAAGGAGGGGTGGAGGAGTTGCCCTCTATCTCAGGAAAGGGATAGAATGTGAAGAGCTGTCGTTGAAGAATAGCCACGAACAGGTTGATAGCTTGTGGGTCAGAATTGAAGACAGATGAACCAATGGGAACCTTGTGGTTGGTGTATACTACAGGCCACCCGATCAAGGAGAACCAACTGATGAAGTCGTCTTCCTCCAGCTACAGGAGGCTTCATGCTCACAAGCTCTCATCCTGCATGGGGACTTCAACCACCCCGCATCTGCTGGAAAAGTAGCACGGCAAGCTGTAGGCAATCCAGGAGACTCCTGGAGTGCATTGAGGATAACTTCTTAGTCCAGCTGATAGGGACTCCCACCCAACGAGATGCAAAACTAGACCTTAGGGTCACCAATACAAGCAAACTCATCAATGATATTAGGATCGGAGGCAGCCTGGGCTGCAGTGATCACATGCTGGTGGAGTTCAAGGTCCAGAGGGATATAGGACAGGTGAGGAGTATAGTCGAGACCCTAAATTTCAGGAAAGCAGAATTCCAGGGCTTCAAGCAATTACTCAATAGAATCCCCTTGGATGTGGCCCTCCAGGACAAGGGAATGGAACAGAGCTGGAAAATATTCAAGGATGCTTTCCATAAAGTGTAAGAGCGCTCAGTCCCTGTATGTAGAAAATCAGGCAGGGAAGGGAAAAGACCAGCATGGCTGAGTCAAGACCTGCTGATTAAACTAAGGAAGAAGAGGGAACTGCACAGGCAGTGCAAGCAGGGACAGCGAACCTGGTAAGAGTATAGACATGCTGCCCGGATGTAGGGAGGAAGTCAGGAAGGCCAAGGCACAGCTGGAGCTGAACTTGGCAAGGGAAGTGAAGGGCTTCTACAGGTACATCAATCAAAAGAGGAAGGTCAATGAGAACGTACCGCCACTGATGGTTGGAAATGGTAACCTCGTAACAGCAAAAGAGGAGAAGGCTGAGGGTCTCAACAACTTTTTTTCCTCAGTCTTAACTGATAACTGCTCTCCTCACCCCTCCTGGGTCATGCGACAGCAAGATGGTGACCAGGGGGATAATACCATCCCACAGTAGAGGAGGATCAGGTTCGTGACCACCTGAGGAACCTGAACATACATAACTCTATGGGACCTGATGCATCCCAGAGTCCTGAGGGAATTGGCAGATGTGGTTGCCAAGCCACTCTCCATGATATTTGAAAAGTCATGGCAGTCAGGAGAAGTCCCTGGTGACTGGAAGAAGGGTAACATTGTACTAATTTCTAAAAAGGGTAGAAAAGACGACCCTGGGAACCGCTGACCTGTCAGCCTCACCTCTGTGCCTGGGAAGGTCATGGAACAGAACCTCCTAGAAGCTCTACTAAAGCACATGGAGGACATGGAGGCAATTAATAGCAGCCAGCACGGCTTCACCTGGGGCAAATCCTATCTGACCAACCTAGTGGCTTTCTATGATGGGGTGACCGCAGCAGTGGACACAGGTAAACCGACGGATGTGAACTATCTAGACTTCTGTAAAGCCTTTGACACAGTCCCCCACAACATCCTCCTCTCTAAATTGGAGAGATATGGATTTGATGGGTGGACAAGAAACTGGTTGGATGGTCGTATTCAGAGAGTAGTGGTCAATGGCTTAAAGTCCAGATGAAGATCTGTGACTAGTGGTGTCCCTCAGGGATCCGTACTGGGACCGGTGCTGTTTAATATACTCATCAATGATACTGACAGCGAGATTGAGTGCACCCTCAGCAAGTTTGCAGATGACACCAAGCTGAGTGGTACAGTTACCACACCGGAAGGATGGGACGTCATCCACAGGGACCTGGACAGGCTGGAGAAGTAGGCCTCTGAGAACCTCATGAGGTTCAGCCAGGCCAAGTGCAAGGTCCTACAGCTGAGTCGGGGCAATCCCCGATTTCAGTACAGGCTGAGAGATGACGTGATTGAGAGGTGCCCTGCAGAGAAGGACTTGGGGTGCTGGTCGATGAGAAGCTCAACATGAGCCGGCAGTGTGCACTCGCAGCCCAGAAGGCCAATTGTATCCTGGGCTGCATCAAAAGAAGCGTGGACAGCAGGTCGAGGGAAGTGATTCTGCCCCTCTATTCCTCTCTTGTGAGACCTCATCTGGAGTACTGTGTTCTGTTCTGGAATCCTGAATGGGTCCAGAAGAGGGCTACAAAGATGATCTGAGGGCTGGAGCACCTTCCCTATGAGGACAGGCTGAGAGAGTCGGGCTTGTTCAGCCTGGAGAAGAGAAGGCTCCAAGGAGATCTTATAGCAACCTTCCAGTACCTGAAGGGGACAGACAAGAAAGCTGGAGAGGGACTATTCATAAAGGCTTGTGGTGATAGGACAAGGGGGAACAGGTATAAACTGGAGAGGGGCAGATTTAGACTAGACATAAGGAAGAATTTCTTCACTGTGAGAGTGGTGAGGCACTCAAACAGGTTGCCCAGGTAAGTTGTGGCTGCCCCACCCCTGGAGGTGTTCAAGGCCAGGTTGGATGGGGCCTTGGGCAACCTGATCTAGTGGGATGTCCCTGACCATGGCAGGGGATTGGAACTGGATGATCTTTAAGGTCCCTTCCAACCCTAACTGTTCTATGATTCTATGATAAATTAAATCGGCTGAAAGTGTTAAAACAACAACTGCTGCTGCAGTACAAACACAGGAAGTCAAATCGGACACAGCAGCTGAACCAGTGACTCCTACAACTCTTGCTGCCTTGCAAAGCGATGTCCAGCCAGTGGGCCATGACTATGTGGAGGAGGTATTTATATGAAAATGCAGACTATTTTCATAGAATCGTAGAATCACCAGTTTGGAAAAGACCCACCGGATCATCAAGTCCAACCGTTCCTATCAATCACTAAACCATGTCCGTCAGCACCTCGTCCACGCATCCCTTAAGCACCTCCAGGGTTGGTGACTCAACCACCTCCCTGGGCAGCCTCTGCCAGTGCCCAAAGACCCTTTCTGTGAAAAATTTTTTCCTAATGTCCAGCCTAAACCTCCCCTGGTGGAGCTTGAGGCCATTCCCTCTTGTCCTGTCCCCTGTCACTTGGGAGAGGAGCCCAGCTCCCTCCTCTCCACAACCTCCTTTCAGGTAGTTGTAGAGAGCAATGAGGTCTCCCCTCAGCCTCCTCTTCTCCAGGCTAAACAACCCCAGCTCTCTCAGCCGCTCCTCACATTAAACATGAAACAATCACAGAATGGTTGAGGTTGGAAGGGACCTCTAGGGGTCCAATCCCACTCAAGCAGGGCCACCTAGAGCCCAGGACCACGTCCAGACAGCTTCTGACTGTCTCCAAGGAGGGAGACTCCGCAAGTTCCCTAGGCAACCTGTGCCAGTGCTCAGTCACCCTCACAGTAAAAAAAAATGTTTCTTGATGTTCAGAGGGAACCTCCTGTGTTTCAATTTGTGCCCATTGCCTATGGTCCTGTCACTGGGCACCACTGAAAAGAGCCTGGCTCTGTCGTCTTTGCACCCTTTCTTCAAGTATTTATATTAATAAGATCCCCCCGAGCCTTCTCATCTCCGGGCTGAACAGCCCCAGCTCTCTCAGCCTTTCCTCATAGGAGAGAAGCTCCAGTTCCTTTATCATCTTTGTGGCCTTTCATTGGACTCTCTCTCCACTATGCCCATGTCCCCCTTGCACTGGATAGCCCAGAACTGGACACAGGACTCCAGGCGTGGCCTCACCAGTGCTGAGTAGAGAGGAAGGATCAGCCAGCTCCCTCGACCTGCTGGCAATACTTTGTCTAACGCAGCCCAGGATGCCATTTGCCTTCTTTGCTGCAAGGGAATATTGTTGGCTCAAGTTCAACTTGATGTTCACCGGGACCCATCAGGTCCTTTGCTGCCGAGCTGCTTTCCAGCTGGGTGGCCCCCAGCATATATTGGTCCCTGGGATTGTTCCTTCCCAGGTGCGGGACTTTGCACTTCCCCCTGTTGAACTTCACAAAGTTCCTGTCAGCCTGCTTCTCCAGCCCGTTGAGATCTCTCTCTCTGGATGGCAGCGCAACCCTCTGGTGCATCAGCCACTGCTCCCAGTTTTGTATCATCAGCAAACTTGTTGAGGGTACACTACCCCATCATCCAGATCATTAATGAAGATGTTAAACAGAACTGGACCCAGTATTGAGCCCTGGGGTACACTGCTAGTTACTAGCCTCCAACTAGATTTCATTCTACTGATCACCACCCTCTGGGACTTGCCATTCAGCCAGCTTTTAATCCACCTCACTGCACACTCATCCAGCTTGTCTATGAGGATATGTGAGACTGTGTCAAAGGCTTTCCTGAAGTCCAGGTAGACAATATCAACTGCTCTCCACATCTAGCAGGCCAGTCATTTCATTGCAGGAGCTTATCAAGTTGATCAAGCACAACTTCCCCTTGGTGAAGTCATGTTGACTACTGATGACAGTTTTCTTGTCCTTAATGTGCCCGGAAAAGGCTTCCAAGATTAGCTGCTCCATCATCTTCCCAGGGCCTGAGGCGAGGCTGACTAGCCTGTAATTCCCTGGGTCCTCCTTGAAGATAAGAGCGACAAGGTATTGAACCTGCAAAGGCTTGTGTCCATTTCTCTCATGCTCACTGGGGCATTCTTCACGTGGGTGGCATGAGATATGTGGGTGAAGCCTGATGAAAATTTTTCATCACTTGCAGGCTTGTAATTATTCAACTCGATATGTTCAGGCTTGAGTTTAAAAATGCACTCCTTGGAATGGAAGAACTTCATTCATTACTAAACACAATAGTGTGCCTGTCAGAATCAAAAGTTCTATTTTGCCTTCTCTCGGTTACTGCATGAGCTCTTTAGCGTGTTTGGAGATGGGTAGACATTATCCAATGTCACTGAATTAGCGTATTATAACTTTATTCTCCAGGTAAGAAATGATGAAGGAAAGGTGATCCGCTTTCACTGTAAACTTTGTGAATGCAGTTTTAATGATCCTAATGCCAAGGAGATGCACTTAAAAGGGAGGCGGCACAGACTTCAGTATAAGGTTAGTAGAAATGCTAATGCTTCTATCTGAAAACCCACTTGATGTCAGCTGACTGATTACACATTCTTACATTTTAAACTAGTCAAAAGTAGGTACTCTGATTAAACAGCATATAAAAAAAGCTAGAGAAATCTATTTCTTAGGGAGTATAGTCTTTAAAGTAGTAATGCAGACTGTGAAACTGCATTTTGGTTTGGGGTTTTTCTTTAAACATTCTGAACATTGTTTTCAGGCAACCTGTGCAAAATTAAAATATTCGTACAACATATGCAAGCACGTTAGGTGCTTGCCGTCCTTTACCATGAATTTCAAATAGTGTAAATAGTAGTGCTCAATGTTTTTGGCAGGATAAGCAACATAAACCCTTTGTGGAGACATTAGAGAAACAAGCGTTGCAGACTTTTAGTCATGAATGGAGAGACACCTGCCCTGACATATGGCGTACGCTTTGATTAGTATAAGATTATATAGGAAGAACCTACTGTGGTCACAGGAGATACAATGGGCCTGCATGATTATGAAAAAGATGAAAGAAGAGAAAAAGATGCCCGAAAAATGTATTCAGTCACTCGTGATTATGCCCCTATGTGAGGGACCCTTCAGGAACAGAGCATCTGGAAGCACACTGCAGTCAAGATGAATTTTTTTTCAGGCTATAGATTCATCATCTTGCTACAGAATGAACAGCAAATTACTTAGTATTTCATGTAAGATTTTAATCTGAAATTGCTTTATTCTGTTATAGTTGAAGAGGGAAATCATGCTCTTTGTAATATGCTGCTGTTTCTTTCCTTTACAATACTGGATACAGATTTTTCTTCTTCAACTATTCATTCAGTGCAGTTCTCTAACTGCATTTTACTCCCATTGATTTTATCGTAGACCAGTAGTTTGTGTTAAACATGTCAGAAGAACTCCATAACCTTGAGATGACAAGAGGCAAATCAACGTTTCATTCATTGTTTTTCTGAACTAGAAAAAAGTAAACCCAGACTTACAAGTAGAAGTAAAGCCCAGTATTCGAGCAAGAAAAATTCAAGAAGAAAAGATGAGGAAACAGATGCAGAAAGAAGAATACTGGAGAAGACGAGAAGAGGAAGAACGCTGGAGGATGGAAATGAGGTAATGTTTATCAATGAATGAGAAAAAGCTGCAGTTAAATTATGTAAAACTTACTCTGCTTCTCTAGTTACTTATTTTGAATACTTGTTTTTGGAACTCTGTACTTGTTATAAATTATGTTGTCATTACCTCTCTGGGGTCTTTATTTGTTTTGTTTGTTAGTGTTCAATTCTTTTGAGGAATGTAGACCTACTAGAATTATTTGCTATAAATTCAGGCCTGCTTTCAAAATAACTGTTCATTTTAGTTACCCCCTGGAGTTCACTGGTGTTTGCTTATGATTACTAGTAATGAGTTGGTGAGGACATCCAAGAACTTATTTGGAATTGTTGGAAGTATTAACTACTATATAAAGAGAACACTTTGATTGATACACTGCAGGCGATATGAAGAGGACATGTACTGGAGGAGAATGGAGGAAGAGCAGCATCACTGGGATGAGCGTCGCAGAATACCAGATGGAGGATATCCTCATGGTCCTCCAGGACCTCTAGGACTGCTGGGAGTTAGACCAGGAATGCCTACTGTGGTCACAGGAGATACAATGGGCCTGCATGATTATGAAAAAGATGAAAGAAGAGAAAAAGATGCCCGAAAAATGTATTCAGTCACTCGTGATTATGCCCCTGTATGAGGGACCCTTCAGGAACAAGGCATCAGGAAGCACACTGCAGTCAAGATGAAATTTAAGTTTCATACTGTGAGATATTCTAAGAAAGGCTTGTATCCTAAAAAGAATTTTTGCATTTAGCTAAAGTAAGTGCTGAAATCAACAGGATTCTATATATTATCATTAGGGAGCACTGACTGAGGTTCCTTTAAAGCTGCAGCCTAAAGTTCTGCCAGTGCATCAGAATTTTTGACACCTATTTCATCGAAAGAACCCCCCAAAAAATGTGACTTATCAAAGTTTATTATCAAAGTTTCTGTTACTTGCTATAAAAACTACAGCATTATGACTTCTAATTGGCATATATAAAAAAACTAAGGTCTTCGGTTTCAAGTGTCTGATTTGTCCACAAAACAACTTGTTATTTTGAGCAACTTTTTAAAAATCTGTGGATTAGTCCTGTGGCCAGAATTTTTTTTTTTGTTTTGTAGATTTATGAGACTCGCCTATGTATTAACTATCCAGATAAACATCCATTTGTATTCTCTATTATTCTAGTTTCTAATGACACAGGAATTTTATTATTTTATAAACTGTTACTTTGAATACTAGTAAGAATCATAGAGGACTTGTTGCAATATTAAGTCTTTTATTATCTTCCCCTGCCACCACCATCTCTTTCTCAATTATACTGGAGTAGAACACACATTTTGTAGCACTCCGTAAACAAGCTATTAAGGACCTGCCAAACCTGCTTCAAGAAGTTCCCTTTTAGGCATTTTAAGTTAATCCTGTGTTTTCTGCTCAAAATATTAAATTTATTCTTATGAAAGGACTGCTTTAACCCAACTGCTATGTCTCTTCACTTTCAGATGTGGTAAACATAGAAACCAATTATGGGGTGCAGTCTTTTGCTAAGACACAAACAGAATAGCATCTTGTGCTTATGATAACAAAGAAAAAAGTTTCTTTCAATCAGTTTTTCCATTTTCTCAAGAACGCATTTAGGATTAACTATGAAAACAGTTTTGAACTTGAGCTGTATTCCAATGATATTTTTATATTACAACTCAAAAGGAAATTTTAAATGAGTTGTTCAGGTTCTTAAGTCTATAAACCACCTCAATAAAAGGAATAATAATTTAAAAAAATTAATCTCCACTTCAAAACTACAGATGGATCTCAATTTATTATTCACTTAAGAGTGTTTATTTACTAAAAAAAAAAAAATCCTCTATGCTATTTAGAAACTCCTTCATCCCATGATGACTCAGTTTCAAATTTTGCTATAACTATCAAGTAAAACATACTGTGAACACCTAATCTTAGAAGGACTAGAAGATGAACAAAATTTAAACCTCTTCTTTTATTATATATATTATATTATAAATGATAATGTATGTACTTGATGTCCATTTCCAGGAAACAATAGATATTTTCTCTGAAGCTGAAGAAGGGCCTGAAGGCAGCAGATAGTAACTCACTAGTGTTGTGAACTACAAGTGGCCATTTTAATTTAAAGGCCTTGAGACCTGATGCTGATTCTCCTCCTCCTCCTCCTCCGTGGTGCCCGGCTCCACCTCCCCACCCTCACGCCACTGGGGATACAGGGAGGCCCTTGCCAGGAGGATAAGAAAACACACCCGCGGGCAGGGCAGACAAGCAGAAGAGTCCCAAGTACAAACATCCCGAACAAGTAGGATGCAGAAGGAGGCCCCCACACCGGGCGGGGGATGGGAGCAATCCCGAGCACTCACCCCCGAGGGGGTGGGGAGATCCCGATCAGAGACAAGGGACTGGAGGCGAAGAGGGGAGAGGTAGCTCCAGGCCTGGACAGATGGAGGGGCAGGGCGGGGTCGCGGCAGTTACCTATACTGGGCAGCAGCCCCGCTATGGGTGAAACCAAAGTAGTTGCCGGTGGCCATTTTGGCATCTTCTCCCAGCCGACTGGGCACTGTGGCGACGATAACCAAGAGGCAGCGGCGGTGGTCGGGACCATGACAGGAGGCCCGGCAGGAGGAGAAAGCGGGGGTAGGGTAGGAAGAGAAGGGGACAGACAGACAAAAGACAGAAAGAGCGCGCGAGCGCCAGGTCAGACACGGTGCCTCAAGACCCCGTTCCCCCGCCCTGCACGCGGGCCGCATCCCCTCCCCCTCATCGCCGACCCCCACACGCACAGACACAAATAAACACCGAGCGCCATTACTTACCATAGGTGAACGAAACTACCGGGCATATAGGGATCATGAGTCCAAGCAGGCAGCGACAACAGCGACTAAAGTCTTAACTCTCACCCCCTCCTCCCCCCCTCCTCACCGTCTCGATTACTCCCTTCCCCACACACACCTACGGCGACAACGGCGGAGTACGGCCGGGCCAGGACCGTGCGCACGCGCGAGACGTGAGAGGCCGCTGGGAGTTGTAGTCTGGCCCATGACTGCACACACACCACCCCACGCCCACAGAAGGTCGCGCTTAGTGCCACGGTAGCCGCCGCTGCACTTGAGAAGCAGATCCTCATATGCACGTGCGCGGGATGTGCAAACACTCTTGGGAACTGTCGTCTCTCCCCCTGAGGCCCAGGCGCGAAGGAGAGCTGCTGTTAGAGAAGCGCTGCACGTACCGCTGGGCCTGCCGTCTTCCTCTCTCCATTATCCTGTGTTTTACACTCGCAGTCGCACTGATACCAAAAATGTCGGCAAATAAAACTCTCTAAGACTTCTTTTGGAGTTTTAGAAAGCGAGAATCCTTTATCAGGCCCGGGCAACATAGAATCATAGAATCACTAGGTTGCAAAAGATCTCTAGGATCATTAAGTCCAACCATTCCTATCAATCACTAAACAATGTCCCTCAGCACCTCATCCACCCGTCTTTTGAATACTGTGAGAATGGATATTAAGGAGATTCGTGTCAGCGTGACAGGAAATGGCGGCAATTGTGAAGTCGTGAATGTTTATCTTCAAGTTTAGGCGTTTGACAAAATTCGCGGTTTAACATTTGTGCAGGGTTTAGCTGTATTGGATTGTGCAGACTGGTGTGTGGGGATGGGGGGGGTCTGCGTTCATGGAGCCTCGGGGAGGAGCTCTTGAGAGTCCCTGGGTGGGCCGGGAGGGGCCGGGTGCACTAAGGGGAAGGAACATTCTCGAAGGTGATTGTAATATTCATGAAACTGAATGAATATGCATGAGAACCAATGTATAAAAAGGTATGGCAAGGGTGGTTTAGCGTGTGTGTTGGTAGAGCAGGAGCTCCCTGCGCAGCCAGCGCTGTATTACCCAGCTCCCCATCCCCGGATAATAAAATACTTCGCTGCTGAATGGGCCTGGCAGTGTAGTCATTTATAACAAATTTTGGGGGCTCATCCGGGATCCTCCTTTGAGTCTCGCTTGGGGCTCGGAATACCCAGGCAAGGCGCCTACAGCTCCCTATTTGGAGCATAAAGTCTGGATATTTCAGGTCCGGGCAAAGGAGGATTTTGGGGGATTCCTAGGTAACAATAATAAAAAAAAAAAAGTAATAGTACAGTTATTCCCCATAATTTTTGTGCACATGAAGACCCAAGTGAAGACGTTTGGACAGCTGGAGTCGTGAGTATATCACTGGTTTGGGGGTAGGGAGGTGTCCTGAGACAGGGGGGTTCCCCGGGACCAAACTCCCTAAGAAGGGTCCTGAGACGGGGGGGGGTTCCCCGGGACCAAACGAAAGTATGATTGAATGTGTGTGTGTGACGTAGCATAGCTATGAAGTGAGTGCGGATAAGTTGGTCACTTCTACATCCTGGCCCATTGTCCGATTTTACCTGTGTGAGAAAGGTTTTTAGCACTGCATATCGTTCCATTCCTAGTTTTGTGCTGTAAAAAGTTATTAATCGGGCTTTCTATTCCTTTGCTAAAACCCCATTCACTGTTGTCTGTGCCAGGGCCCAGCAGCTGCTGATTTGATAAGGGACACTGGAATGCAGAGTGTTCTCACAAATTGGCATTCCCCTAGAAAGATAAAACGGTTAACTCCTCTGGACTGCTTGGTGAAAGAGCTGAAAAGAAAAAAAACTTCACATCCAGGGAGAAAGGAAGGGGGGTGGGGGGGTGGCACACTCACACATACAGCTGCAAGGCTGGGCTGTTTTGGGGTTTGTTTGTGGTGTTAGGTATTTTAAAATTTTTTCCTTCTGAAGCCTTTCATTCTAAAGATCCCCAGGTAAATCTACTTGCTTTCTGGCTTAGTGGACATTTGAGATTGAAAGGTCCCAGAGGTGTATTTCCAAGATTAATCAAAACCAATTTATAAGTCTTACAAACATTTGAAGCGCTTCAAACACACCCACACACACCCACACCCACCCACCCACCCACTCATTTCTCAGCTAGCTGAATACATTCTTACTGACACGATACAGTTACACTGTACTGTTTGTGTAACTCTCAGGAGGTCACATACTGCAGCAGGGTTCCAGTCCCATGTTTCCAGGTCTCGAGCCAGCTGGTTCCCAAAAATAGTTCAGCTGTTCTTAATACCTTGAGGCAATACTGTTCAGGTTAGTTGTGTTTTACTACCAGTTTCAGGGTTTTCCCATTCAAAGGCAAATCACTTTCTTTTTTTTTTTAATATACTTTCTTCAGGCAATAAGAAGGCTTCCTTTAAATCCAGTATGGTAAACCACAACTGATCTTTTAATTGATCAGCAAAGTATAGGGATTTGCCACCACTGGATGTAGTTGTTCTTACAATTTTATTCTTGACCCTTACATTTGGCACTAACCTATAACCTTTTATCTAGTTTCTTTACAGGCATTATATTCTGATTTACATTCTTTTAGTAATCTCAGTTGTAAAAATTGTCACTAAACATTTCTATCCCCTTGCAATCTTTTAATCGTAGAGGGTATTACCTGACATTCACAGGGGCCAATTTTACCTTCACATGCTCCACATTTCTGGCCGTGCCAGATATCTCAGAAGCCAACATGCCTGGATAAACCTATTCCAAAATCTCTGCTGTTATCGGTGTTTCTTTTCCACCTGTTTTAAAGACAAACTCAATACTTTGATTAGTTGATGATCTCTCACTTTAAATTTCGTACCTCCTGCTCCAAATATTATTTCCGTCTCTAACTGCTTTAATAAATCTCCTCTCAATAATGGTCTAGGGGCTCCTGACAAAAATCATATATACCTACTTGTTTTCCCAATTCATATTTAGCAGACTGCATAGAGAATGCTTTTTTCAATTTGGCCAGTAGCTCCTATTACAATATTTTATTTTTATCTGCAGGAATCAGTTGCTAGTTTACACAGAGGCTCCCGTATCTATCAAAATATAACCTCTTTACCTTTATTCCCCAGCTTTATTTTAAGCAGTGGATCCTCTAGGGTAACTTCCCCAGGTCCCTGCCATTCAAGCTCAGCTACAATACCTGGTCCTGATTCCTCTACAGTATGCGCATCGATTATTTCTTAATCCCGGACCCCATTCTCTTGCCACGTTCTCTTGCCACTCCAGGTGATTTTGCAAACTGAAAAACAGATCTGCACACATTACTTCACCCAGTTCTCCTTACACTTCAAGAACAACATTAATTACAACAAGGTGTTATGGCCACTTTTCCCATAATCAAGCTTATACACCAGCCACCACTGATTATCAAAAGTTTTTGTCAGGGTTTTTCTGTTTGTCCACCATTCGGTAGACCACTGATCCCCTTATAATCTGAGATCTTAGTGGTCTAAAATATATCCCAGCTGGCTCTTCTTTATAGTGCAGCCACTCTGCCAGCCTCCCATCTCATGGGTTCTGTATTCTGTCTCCCAGATGCAAATCACTTGCACTGCATAGGTGGATCTTTCCTTGTTGTCCTGGATCTTACATTCAGGGCAACTTAAATCCCAACTATGTGTTACCCACAGTTTCTTGTTACGCCACATGCATTACATCAGGATGCGATAAACACCCACCAGTCATTCGTATACAATCTGGACAAAACTCATCATTATTTCTACAACAAAAACCCCACAATTTTATACAAATACCCCATTTCACTGAATGAGGGAATAAATCATGTTAAGGGTTTCCCACAGCAGGAACACAGGACAGGCCTGAAGACACAAGAAGGAGTGAGATAAGATAAAGACCAACAGAGGCAAAGAGAAGACACAAAGAAACTGTGATATGCATCCCGGAAAGCAATGGACATGCAACATGTAACTGCTTAACCAGCATTTCCTGAAACCCACACAAACATACATGTTCAACCAGTATAAAAGTCATGCAGCCAATGGGGGACTCATTAGTGGGACACATTAAGTGGACTAACCCATGTGTGCCCCAGAATTGTTTATTAAAATCATCCCTGCTTAATAATCGAATTGGCATTGATAATTGGGTCTGGCTTTAACATCACAGCATCATCGCAAAAATAACACACACAACACAACAACGTTAACTTGAACAAATCAAATTGGCACATAGAAACCAAATATTCACTCAAGCTTCCACATAACTCCAGTTTCTTTGGTTAATATCACCTGTTACAACCAAGACCTCCTAATCAAACCGACAGAAACCAGATATTCATGTAGATCTTCAGTTGCTATCAAGATGTCCACAGCAAAACCAAATATTTGCTTTTACAACCAAGACTCCTCACAGAAACCGAATGTTCTCCTCTTACAATTAAGACCTAAACAACTTCAATGTATGCCTATAAGATGCTAACAGTCCAGCATACACTCACCCTGCCTTATACAGTAACGACTTATGAGGAGCCAAACCACACGGACTGGTCCTCAAACCAGAAAAAGAAAAAAAATTTTAAAGCATACCTTTTTATCTGATGGTCCTTGTCTACCCCCGCAGAGATCCAGTTGAGAAGAGGAGTCTCTCCGGAGAAATCCCTGGGGGTGCCCAAGAGAGTCCCGTTCTCAATGAGTCCTGCAGCCGGGCAGAGAGGGTCCCATCTGGGTCACCAAATCTGAAACAAAGAAACTTAGACTTAACAGTTTAATTTAACCATTAAGGCAGGTACACTTTATTCAGTGCTGGAGAATGCTCGGGATTTGTCCTCAGAGTGCTTCTGCCAATCAGTGGTTTCAGAATTCTATATACACAAAATTATTTCCATATCCATATTTCAAATATCATATTCAAATGACAAGCATGCTTCTTTCCTGGAACCTCACTGCATATCCAGAGGGAGATGAGACCAAGCCCGCCCAGAGCCATTAAGGTGTGGACATATCCCAGCAGTCAGTCTCAGGGACTCTATCTGACAAGACCATAAGGGTCGTTATCAGTATTTTAGTTGTTAATCTTGTTTCTAATACATTGCAGTTGACATTCCACCTCACCATTTACAAATCACCATTTCACAATATTTAATAAGAGTCGTCTTATTCTCTGTGCCCCCAGTTCCAGCAATATCCCTTCAATGCATCAGTATGCAACCCAGGGAGCTCTTCCTTAAAATTTCTTTATTCTGAGTATTACCCATTTCTGACTCCTAAAGTTGTTTCTTACTCTTTATTGCTCTCTTTCTTAGCTTCTACTCAAATCTCCTCTTACACTGTTTTAAGATTCGCTCCCAATCTTCCTCCCAAACGTTACCAAGTATCCCTTTCTGCAGATAAACTTTACTATTTCACATTTTCAAATTGTCCTTTTTACTGCACCAATGCCAATACTGTCTCTTTGACACACAAGCAAGGCCATGCCCCTCACAGCAATACTATGTCTCAACACACACACAGCGCATTTAACACAGAATTCTCAGGCTATCACAAAATCAAACACACAAATATCACTCCAGTTAGGATCCCTCCAGCAGCTGCAAATATTACCTAGGTAACTAAGAGGTTGTGCTTACCCTTCTCCCACTTCTCACAGTCATTAGCAGGTCCATCCTGGCTCCCAATTGGGATGCAGCAACAAGCTCAGGTTTGCTCGATCTACCACCAAGATCGCTAGCGTTTGTTCTATCGGTCAGCAAACCCTGGGTACCCTCCTTCCCATATGGGGAACTATGCTGTACGCCAGACGTCTCTGCACACTTTACCAGCAGCCCCAGCCACGTGTGGACGTCCCCAATGACTTACTGTCCTTCCCAACCTTTCCAACCTTCCCAAACTCCTTAACCTTTGTTAAACGCACCGTTTGTCCACTGCTACAGGTGATTTTTTTCTGCCCCGTATTGAACAGCTGGGAGAGGAGCTCCTTCGAGGAATAAGCTCGGGGCGCGCCTAGGATGTCCACTCCACAGTCGGTCCCACAGCCGGCAGAAAGGTCTCCTGGCTGGCTCTCCAAAATTGACACGTGGAATCAAGACTCTATAACTTATAAAGTAGGCATGTTTATTCAGCGCTGAGACGCACAGGAGAATTATTTCTCCAAAACAACGTGCGTACCCATCATGACAACTTGTCTTGGCTTTATACAGTAAACCATTACATATTCCCCAAAACGCCTATACATATTCATAACCTTTCCCCGCTTCTTATTATAATAAGTTTGAGAAGAGTCGTCTTCCTGTTTTGTGCCTGTGCAGGGTTATCTCAGGGATGGAGTCAGTTGTCTTAACTTCCTTTAGCTTCAATCTGCGTCCGTGTTCTCTGGATCCTTGCCATCTTTATCAGTGTTGTTTTCGCTCTTATCACAGGTCCAGATGACTTGTCCTGCTTATCAGAAATCTTCTAGCAACAGACCCCCTTCCCACATAAAGGCTTATAGAAATATGTTGCTTTAGCTAAACAACTGTCATCCTGTGTATTCTTTAAGTGTGAGCAGCTTCTATTCTGCTATTCTTTAAGTGTCAGTTGCTTTGAGTCAAAGACAGACACGATCTAGCAGCAGGTATTCTTTATTGCAGCGCCGGGCACATGGGGGATCACTCCTCCGAACATGTGCATCGTAGCACAAATACTGTCTGCTTTTATCTAGCTCAAGTATACATATTCATTACTTTTTTTCAGAACTCATTTACATATTCATGATTTTTCCAGGAAATCAGTTTACATTTTCAAATGTCCTTGCGCAGCCGCAGTCCTATCCCTTGGTGGTCTTCAGGGGTCTTCTGGTGGTCGAGCATAGTCTTCCTCACTTGTCCTTTCCTTGAACCTCTAGCTTTTGCGTCTGCGCAGTCAGCTCCTTAGCTCACGATCCTATGTGTTTTCCTTTTATGGTATACAAGTTATATAGCTGACCACAGTCCGTTTGCTGAGTATGCATTGTTCAGAGATAATAGGAAATTAGCACAGAACAAAGTACAAGGCCGAGCACACACAATTTCTACATTTGGCCTTCAGTGTATAAAATAACAGGATATAGTCTCTACATTTGGCCTTCAGTGTATAGAATAACAGGATATAGTTTCTACATTTGGCCTTCAGTGTATAGAATAACAGGATATCGGCACACACACTGAGTACATAGTGTCCAAGTACTAATGCAACTATTATATCTCTAAGTGGTCCCTCCATGTCAAATCCCTATATCAAGTCCCCCCTTTTCTATACACATTGCAAATTCTTTTGCAATTACACAACTCCATTATTATCCAAGGTTTTAATAAAATACCTTCCTGTTTCTACCTGATGTTTTAGTTTATTTTTCTTCCAGGCCTCATAACTCTCGGTAGTCCGTTGGCCACAGGATAGGACACACTTAAGTGATATGCAAACTAATATTACTAAAATTACAATAACTATTATAGCAATGAAGGCCTGCTTTAGCCGCTGTAAATTAGGTAACCATGAGGTGAGTGTTTCCCACACTTCTTGGAATCCCCAGGTGGTATCATCTTTAGTTACCTCATGTAGTACTTTTGTTTGTTCCCATATTTCACTTAAATCTGTAGCAATTCGGCCACTCCGATCTATATACATACAACAACTCGTATTTATAATTGTGCATACTCCTCCTCGTGATGCTAATAGCAAATCTAATGCCATCCTATTCTGCTGCACTACTTGTGCTAGACTGTTTATTTCAAGCTGTTGTGCTTGTATTGCATCTACTGTTCTATTTTCAATTTCTTCTACTACAGCTGAAATATTCACTATCGCTTTTTCAAGCTCACTCACCCCCAACCATGGGAGAAACCACCTAGCAAAGGAGTGAAACGCTGTTTGCCGTTTTACTAAGGGATTTTCTATTCCTCGCTCAATTCTCCGAATATGAGTCTGGAGCCAACCTTTTGACAGATAATCATGGATGGTTATATTCGGAACCACTGCTCCCAAAGTACACGTCCCCGCCCAATTTTCAGGTAATACCTTCCATGCTGTATCATTACATAACCAATACCATCCCTTTCCTTCTGGGACTGGCCAAAGTGTAGTGTTAATAGAGGTGGAGGCTCCAATGTAGTTGGTCTTATTGCATCCAGCGTGATTTCCTACATAAATAGTATTCTCACACCCTCCACCTTTATCCATTCCTCTGGCTGGATTGCACCTTTGCACACATTTACAATAAGGTTCTCTTACTGAGGGGCTATAAATTTCTAAAGGTTGAGTTCTGTAAGTATAGTTAGGCCAAGAAGTGTTTTCCCAGAACGTTACCCATGACTCATTGCCTGGTATAGGAATACCTATTAATGAGATTCTTTTCCCACTATATTCTGGCATGTGTGTACATATCCAGCAGTTTGTCTTATTTAAAATTCGTGAAATACCTTCTGTCAAAGAAAGGTGTATATTTAAATCCCACCGGGCTTCAGTTCCCCCATAAATTAATATAACCTGGAGAATCGCAATCTGGTAGGTCCAGCGAGGGTAGTAGTCCATGGTTTTGTTGGAGCTTTCTTTATCTTTGAATAATGGATCCAAGCTGGTTGCTCTTTAATCTTCACCGCGGTGAACGTTGTCAGCAGCACTTGGTATGGTCCTTTCCACTTCTCTTCTAAAGGGTGTCCTGAAAAATTCTTTACATATATATAATCACCAGGTTCAAAAGCATGAAGCGGCTGATCTAATCCTCTTGCTCGAGTTCCTAAGACATTCTTATGAATTTTTGTTAACTGTTTTTGTAATGATTTCATGTATTCGTACAAATATCCTTCCCCTATCTGAGTTAATTCCTCACCCTTAAACTGAAACTGATATGGTCTTCCATATAATATTTCAAAAGGACTTAAATTTTCCTTCGTTCGGGGTTTAACTCGTATCCTGAGCAATGCTAATGGTAAGGCCTGTGGCCAGGTCAAATTCGCCTCCTGGCTAATTTTTGCTATCTGTTGCTTAATCATGTGATTCATCTTCTCTACTTGGCCACTTGCCTGAGGCCTATAAGGAGTGTGCAACTGCCAATCTATCTCTAATGCTTTCCCTACCTGTTGAACTATCTTAGCACAAAAATGTGGTCCTCTATCTGAGGATATAGTTGCTGGGATCCCGAAGCGGGGAATAATTTCACTTAGCAATATCCTGGTTACTTCTCTTGCCTTATTAGTCCTACAGGGGTATGCTTCCGGCCACCCTGAAAAGGTGTCTGTCAAAACCAAAAGATATCTGTACCCCCCTTTTCTTGGGAGTTCAGAGAAATCAATCTGCCACTGTTGCCCGGGATAATTCCCTTTGCCAATTGTTCCTAGTTTTAACCGGCTAGTTGTATCTGGGTTATTCCGTTGGCAGATTTCACATTGTTGTGTCACTTGCTTTACTGTAGTATATTCTTTTGGTTAATTCTTTGTATAATGCGTCTGCTCCCCAATGTGTCTTGGTATGTTCTGCCCTCACCAATGGCCACGTCATATTGAATGGTATTACAATCCGGCCATCTTCCAGCTGAACCCACCCTTCTGCTCCTTGCTTACCTTTTAAGTAATTTGTTTCTTTTGAGTTGTCAATAGTCCCCTTTCTTTCCAGATTGCTCCATGTGCATGAACTACTCCAAATGCATATTTTGAGTCAGTCCAAATGTTTATCTTTTTCCCTTTTGCGAGTTCCAAAGCCCTAGTAAGGGCAATTATCTCTGCTTTCTGTGCTGAGGTTCCTATAGGAAGAGGGTTAGCTTCAACTATTCGTTGGGTTGTGGTTATTGCATACCCTGCTCTACGTTGTCCTTGCTTTATAAAGCTGCTCCCATCAGTGTACCATGAGTCCTCAGCATCCTCTAGGGGAGTCTCCTGGAGGTCTGGGCGGCTTGAGTAGGTGGCTTCGATGGTTTCTATGCAGTCATGAGATATTGGCTCCTCCCGAGCTCCACTGAGAAAAGAGGCTGGATTCACAATGTTAGTGACAGTTATTTCAATGTCATCTTGTTCTACCAATATAGCCTGGTATTTCAAGAACCTTTGGGGCGAGAGCCAATGGTTTCCTTTCTGTTCTAAGACTGCTGAAACAGTATGAGAGACCATCACCGTCATCTTTTGCCCCAAGGTGAACTTTCGGGCCTCTTGGATGTTAATTACGACTGCAGCTACCGCACGCAGACATCCCGGCCATCCTTTGCTCACCTCGTCTAGCTGTTTGGAGAAGTAAGCCACCGCTCGTTTATAAGGACCGAGCTTCTGAGCCAATACTCCAAGAGCCATTCCCTGTCTTTCATGAGAGAATAACCAAAACGGTTTAGAAACATCAGGCAAACCAAGGGCCGGAGCCCTCATCAGCTCCTGCTTGAGCTGTTTAAAAGCATTTCTTGCTTCAGTGGTCCAGTCTATCTTAGATTGGTTCCTTTTCAATAGTTCATACAAAGGTTTCACCATTACACCATAGTTATATATCCAAAGGCGGCACCAACCTGTCATTCCTAAGAATGTTCGTAGTTCTTTTACGGTTTGGGGTTCCGGGGTGCGACAAATTGCCTCTTTTCGCTCAGTTCCGAGTTCCCGTTGTCCTCTCGAGATTTCCAGTCCCAGGTATGTTACTCGTTGCTGAATTATCTGAGCCTTCTGTTGAGAAACTCTATATCCATTTAGTCCCAGGAAATTAAGGAGTTCTATAGTCCATAGAACACATTCTTTTCTAGTTTCTGTGGCTATTAGGAGATCATCCACATATTGCAATAGAACCCCTTTTTCATCCGGAGGGATCCATGTTTCCAGATCTTTAGCTAATTGATTTCCAAAAATTGTAGGACTGTTTTTAAACCCTTGGGGTAATACAGTCCAGGTCAATTGTGTCTTTCTCCCTGATTCAGGATTTTCCCATTCAAAAGCAAATAGCTTCTGACTTTCTGAAGCCAGCGGTATGCAGAAGAAGGCGTCTTTAAGATCCAACACGGTAAACCAATGTAACGTGTCTTTTAACTTGGTGAGTAACGTATATGGATTGGCCACTACAGGATAAATGTCCTCAACTATTTTGTTAATCGCTCTCAAATCTTGTACTAATCTGTAACTTTTCCCATCTGCCTTTTTGACTGGTAATATAGGCGTATTATATTCTCATTCGCATTCCGTCAGCAAATTATATTGTAGAAACCGATCAATTATTTCTTTGATTCCCTTCCTGTCTTCTAACTTCAAAGGGTATTGTTTAATTCTTACTGGCCTTGCTTCTGATTTTAGCTTAATTATTATGGGGCTAGCATTCTTAGCCCTTCCTGGCACTTCACTAGCCCATATTCCTGGATATACTGAATCTAAGACTTCTGTGGGTATTTCTAAATGATGCTGAGTCTGTAATAATGCCAAACTTAGAACTTCTACCAATTGTTGTTCTTGTACCTGAAATTTGACCTTTCCCTTTTGAAAAACAATCTTTGCCTCTAATTGTTCTAATAAATCTCGTCCTAATAATGGCTTCGGGGAATTCGGTAAATACAAAAACCTATGTATTCCAATTTGTTTTCCCAATCGATAGTTAAGTGGTTTCAAAAAATAAGCCTTTTCTGGTTGCCCAGTGGCCCCAATTACTGTTATAAAATCCTTATCTTTTGGCATTAGTCTTTGGTTTAGTACTGAGTATGAGGCTCCGGTGTCAATGAGAAAATCTACTTCTTTCTTCTCTTCCCCTAGCTCAATTTTAACCAGGGGATCTGCTAGGGTAGATTCCCCCGGTCCCCTTCATTGATCTGAACTTATTTGGGCTAATACAGGAGGTCTTTTGGTTAATTTGGGACATTCCCCTTTCCAATGTCCTATTTCTTTACAATAAGCACACTGGTTTGGTCGTAACGTTTGACGTGGTTCCCTTTGTCTATTCCCCTGTCCCCTGCCTCTTGGTCTTTCTAAGACTGCTACTGTTGCCTCCGCAATCATTTGTTCCATCCTCTGCTTACTCTGTTCTTCCCTATTCCTGTAAATTCTCCATGCTTCCTCCAGTAATTTTTCTAAGTCCCTAATATCAGGTTCTTTCAGTTTCTGAAGTTTTCGCCTGATGTCTTCTGAGGATTGTCCCAAAAACAAGGACACTAGCTGCTGCCTCCCCGTATCGGGCACCGGATCTAAAGTAGTATATTTTCTCATTGCTGTCCTCAGCCTGTCGAGAAACTCAGTGGGGGTTTCTGCTAAATTTTGCTTGATTTCATACAGGTTTGACCAATTAACCGCCTTTGGTACGGCAGTCTCAATGCCTATTCTGATCCACTCTTGGTATCTTTTCAACAATCGATATTCTTGATCATTATTCGGATCCCAATTAGGATCGTCCCTAGGTACGTGGACTTCAACCGTACCTGGGAGGGTCCCAGCCGTAATCTGGATCTGGACTTGAGTGCGGGCACTCTTGATTATTAATTGTTTTTCAGTCTCCGTTAGTGCATCTAACATTAAATCTATATCTTTCCAGTCAGGGTCTTGATTCTTAATAATGAGTTCAAATCTCTTTGCTACCCCTTCGGGGTCATCCCGATATCCTTTTACGATCTCCCGCCAAGTATCCAGATCACTCATTGAAAAGGGGATTTTAATTCTGGTAGGTCCTGCTGTCCCCACTGCCTGCCGTAATGGGGCTTGAATTATTGGACCCACTTTGCTCCGAGTACGAGCTGTGATAGGGGAAAAGCTCGCACTACCAGGAGTATCATCGCTTACTCCTTCGCCTGAGTTCTCTGAATTTTCGTCCTCAACTGACTCTCCTGATGGGGTAGGGGGTCTAGGTCTGGGAGGGGTAGGAGGTCCAGGAGGGGTAGGGGGTCGAGGCGGGGAAACATAGTCCTCCAGTCTTTCTTCTACTTCCTTAAGTTTTATGCACCTTTGTCCTATGCTACAAGCCGAGCAACATCTCTTTAACTTGCTCCCATTTTTCTTATGCTCTTTTTCTATAGCTAACACTAAAGGGTCTTGGGGGCTAAATTTATCCCGCATTCTTTCTGCCATTCTGGATGATTTCTTAGGGTAAAGAACATATCTGCATACATTACTTCATCCCATTTCCCTTCTCGCCGTAAAAACAACATTAATTGCAACAGGGTATTGTACTGCAGGGTCCCATTAAATGGCCATTTTTCGCCACTCTCTAATTTATATAATGGCCACCATTGATTACAATACTTAATCAGCGTTTTCTTATTCACATTCCCCCCCCGAACTCCTCCAACGTCTTTCCAATGTGCCAAAACACACCCCAACGGGCTCTTCTCCACAATTCCTCCACTCTGCCGTCCTCCCATTCTTATACTTTTATACTATACACCAAACAGGACACTTCTTACAACAACACAAAACACCCACAATCACTAAAATCACTCCTATGATAAGAACCCAATACCAATAAGTTTCCAAAACCATTAATCTTGTCTCTGAATTCGTTATCCAAACCTTTTCTGAGCCAAAGCAAAACAAAACAAAACTAAGAACAAATATTATTCAAACAACCCGAAAACAAATACGATCGTATAACAAATGCTATCCCGCATAGATTAATTCTATGTCTTATGGAAAGCTACCCAAATGACCGGTCCCAAAACAAACATTAAAGAATACCTGTGCTGTTTTAGAGCGGATGGAGTCCTTGTCTGCTCCTGCAATGATCCGGGTGGGGCGAGGAGTCCCTCCGAGAAAATCTCGGGGGTACCCAAGGGAGTCCTGTTCTCAGCAGGTCTTGCAGCCGAGCAGAGAAGGTCCCACCTGGGTCGCCAGATTGAGTCAAAGACAGACACGATCTAGCAGCAGGTATTCTTTATTGCAGCGCTGGGCACATGGGGGATCACTCCTCCGAACATGTGCATCGTAGCACAAATACTGTCTGCTTTTATCTAGCTCAAGTATACATATTCATTACTTTTTTTCAGAACTCATTTACATATTCATGATTTTTCCAGGAAATCAGTTTACATTTTCAAATGTCCTTGCGCAGCCGCAGTCCTATCCCTTGGTGGTCTTCAGGGGTCTTCTGGTGGTCGAGCATAGTCTTCCTCACTTGTCCTTTCCTTGAACCTCTAGCTTTTGCGTCTGCGCAGTCAGCTCCTTAGCTCACGATCCTATGTGTTTTCCTTTTATGGTATACAAGTTATATAGCTGACCACAGTCCGTTTGCTGAGTATGCATTGTTCAGAGATAATAGGAAATTAGCACAGAACAAAGTACAAGGCCGAGCACACACAATTTCTACATTTGGCCTTCAGTGTATAAAATAACAGGATATAGTCTCTACATTTGGCCTTCAGTGTATAGAATAACAGGATATAGTTTCTACATTTGGCCTTCAGTGTATAGAATAACAGGATATCGGCACACACACTGAGTACATAGTGTCCAAGTACTAATGCAACTATTATATCTCTAAGTGGTCCCTCCATGTCAAATCCCTATATCAGCTTCGGCTAAATTATTACTATTCTGTTTACCCTTAAGCGTTAGTCCTTTCTTTGTGTTTATCTCGAGCTGCTAAACAATGGTTATCCTGTTCATCAATGGTTAATTCACCTGCCCCGTATCAATATAATGTTGGTTATCACTGTTGAATTCACATTTTTTCAATGCCATGGATATTTAAACTACACACGATACTGGGCACATGCAACACTTGATTTTTTTTTTTTTATTGCTCTGTGAGTACTGTATGTTGCAGGTTCACTTATTTTGATCTGTTGCAGTCCCTTCCGTCCCCCTGTAACCCCCCTTCTCTCTATCCCAGTCTCCGATCCTTATCTCAGGCAAACACTTGCCAAAAGCTTTTAACACTTAACGCCTGCAGACCAAAAGGGGAAAATTTCACAATCAAGGAGGAGAAGCCAGGGGAAGGGCTACCAACAGCCACAGACAGGCTTGGGCTTTTTTCCCTGTTTTTAGGGGGGGGGGGGCTGGGGTTTTTTTTGGGTTTTTTTTTTTCCCATGTCTGGCACCAAACACACAAGCAAGGCCATGCCCCTCACAGCAATACTATGTCTCAACACACACACAGCACATTTAACACAGAATTCTCAGGCTATCACAAAATCAAACACACAAATATCACTCCAGTTAGGATCCCTCCAGCAGCTGCAAATATTACCTAGGTAACTAACACTATTACCTAGGTTAACTAAGATAACATTTTCTTCAGTGCCTGATAGGCTCGCTCTACTATAGCCTGTGACATGTGGTATTCCCTAGGTTTGAAAAACTTCCTAAGTTGGTCACTTCTACATCCTGGCCCATTGTCCGATTTTACCTGTGTGAGAAAGGTTTTTAGCACTGCATATCGTTCCATTCCTAGTTTTGTGCTGTAAAAAGTTATTAATCGGGCTTTCTATTCCTTTGCTAAAACCCCATTCACTGTTGTCTGTGCCAGGGCCCAGCAGCTGCTGATTTGATAAGGGACACTGGAATGCAGAGTGTTCTCACAAATTGGCATTCCCCTAGAAAGATAAAACGGTTAACTCCTCTGGACTGCTTGGTGAAAGAGCTGAAAAGAAAAAAAACTTCACATCCAGGGAGAAAGGAAGGGGGGGTGGGGGGGTGGCACACTCACACATACAGCTGCAAGGCTGGGGTTTTTTCCAGTTTTGTTTTGGGGTTTTTTTTCTGTTTTGTTAGGTATTTAAAAATTCTACCCTCTGGAGCCTTTAGTTCCAAAAAAGTCCCCAGGTAAATCTACCTGTTTGCCAGCTTAGTGGACATTTGAGATTGAAAGGTCCCAGAGATGTATCTCTAAGATTCATCAAAACCAATTTGCAAGTCTTATAAACGTTTGAAGTGCTTCAAACACCCACACCCCCACTCATTTCTCAGCTAGCTGAATACATTCATACAATGTTGGTTATCGCTGTTGAATCCACAATTTTTCGATGCCATGGATATTTAAACTACACACGGTACTGGGCACATGCAACACTTGATTTTTATTTTTTTTTCATTGCTCGGTGAGTACTGTACGTTGCAGGTTCACTTATTTTGATCTGTTGCAGTCCCTTCGGTCCCAAAGGACCATCCTGTGGGCGCTGTAAATGACCCGGGGCTGCTCCAGCCACTCCGGGTAGAGCCGCGGGAGCTGGGGATGGGAGGGGAAAGCGCCCGCCCCCCCCCCCGGCCCGGGGCAGCGGCCCCCCCTCAGCTGAGCGGCTTGGCTGCGGAGTAGTTCGTACGTTCTCTTTTGCAGCTTTTGGAATCTCCTCCATAACTTTGCAACCAACTGGCTCCCAGCGCAGACCGACGTCTGATGCACAGATCACAGGCAAAGCTTGCAACAGTTCAAGGTCCCCCCGCCGCTGCGCCTCCCTCCTGGTTTGTGCCCGTCAGTCTGAGGGACAGGAGCGAGATGGATCGGGCTCCTTCCCAGGGTCTCTCGGACCCGGATCGAAGGGGTTGTCGCCCCCCCGTCGGAGGGTGCAGGACCAAGCGCAGCCAGTTCAGGAGAGTGGGGGGTTAGTGCAGTTGTTGACGATCCTGCACTCGGCTCTGAATTATCGCTGTGCTCTTTAGAGCAGACATACGCCTTTAGCGCTTCAAAATCATTTCTCCAGGGACTGAGCAACTTAATAGCCACGTTATCCGCCCAAGTCGCTTGATCTCATACTCGAACTCCAATTCTATCCCAGGTTTCTTGCTGCTTGAATGCTGAGCAAACATCAAAAGGCAACTCATGATTTTTAGGGCATACTCCACAATCTACTTTCTTTTCACCTTCTAACTTTACTTTCCCAGTTGTTCCCTTTGCGTTCATATCTTGTTTACTCCCTGGAGTCTGTTCCTCTGGAAGGAATGGCACGGGAGGTGCAAGACACTGCATGGTACTAGAAGCAGAGGCCATGCCCTCCGCCTGGTCTCGCTACAGCTTAAAATCATTCAGAGTCTCATAAAGCAGACACCACGTCAGTAAAAGTACTGCAGCATCTTTATCCCCCCGTGTAGCAGAGTCAAACAGTTTATCGCCCGCGTCTTTCCAGACAGAAACAATAAAAGAAGTTACAGTAGTTGCTTCACATCCCTGTTCTTTACTCTATAGGAGCATTTTTCACAGTACTGACTCTTCTAACTTAACTCCCCGTTTTTGCAAGATCATTTTCCACATAGTAATGATCGTTGTCTCTTCCTTACTTAAGGAAGTACCCATATCTCCCAGCAGCTCACCTCAATCCAGGTGCTTTCTTCTAATAACAGCTCTGAAGACTCTCTCCCCCACCGGTCAGCCGGCAGCGTTGGAAACTTTCTTCCTTCACCACTCAGCTTGCAGCTCTGGAGCCCCACTCCTCCACCGCTCAGCTTTGCTGGGTATTCTTATGGCTCTCCGGATCTGCCGTCCAATTCCTCACAGCTCTCTGGTCCACCATCTACGGTCCAATTGCTGCGATCACATCGGGGTCACCAGATGTCGCGGTCGGGGCAATCCACAACACATAGAAGTTGTGGGCAAAAGGCCATCTTTATTGATTTTACAAGACTTTTAATACCCCTTCTTGAGCTGCGTATCCATGCACGATTGGTTTAGCTAGAGATCGACAGTTCATAATTGGATGGCTGCTTCTCAGTTGTAACTTCATAATTGGGTGATTCCACCTGCAGCCTGACAGCTTCCTAATCTTGTTTACTCGGCTCTTCTTGGCACCTTCCAGCTTCTCCAAGGATACACGGGCATCTATTCAAGGCCAATGTTTAAGTTCACACACCCTGACTCCCCAGAGCAGCCGAGGTTTCCCACGAAGGTGCAATGAGGAAAACACCTTTGGGCAGCAGGGACCTGGCTTATAGATCATTCAAAAGGATTCAAATTGACTATACTGAATTACCCAAGGTAAGTAAATGGAAATATGTATTAGTTATAGTGGATCAACTAACTCATTGGGTTGAAGCCTTTCCAGCCACCCGAGCAACAGCCCAATTTGTGGCAAAAATACTTCTAGAATCAATAATTCCGCCCTTTGGGCTGGTGTATGCTATTGATTCTGATAGAGGCACCCATTTCGTGTCAAATGTTTTGCAAGAAGTGATGCGAGCGCTGGGGATAAGATGGAACTTCCATACCCCATGGCACCCCCAATGTTCAGGACAAGTTGAGCAAATGAATCAAACTCTTAAACAACAATTAACTAAATTGATGAATGAAACACAGATGTCTTGGGTAAAATGCTTATCATTAGCACTAGTAAATATTCGAACTCAACCCTGTAGTGATACAGGCCTATCTGCCTATGAAATGTTATATGGATTACCTTATTTGTGTATGGGGCCGATTGCAACTCCAGATATTGAGGATATGACAATACAAAAACACATCTCAGTTATAGTGAGACGCTTGAATGAGATGCACAAACTGGGGTGGATTGCTCAATCAACACCATTAGGGATGAGCATTCATAAGAAAACCTGGGGATTGGGTATTAGTAAAGTGTTGGAAAGAAGAGAGCCTGACCCCAAAGTGGGAAGGTCCTTTTCTTGTTCTTTTGGTTACAGAAATGGCAGTCCGCACGGCTGAACATTGTAATCAATGGTGGCCGCTTTACAAATCTGATGATGGGGCAAAGTGGCCACTTAATGAGACAATGGATTATAACATCCTCTTGCAATTAATATTGAGGGAGATCTGGGAAATCCACCCTAGCAGATCCTCTGGTTATAATGAAGCTAGGGAAAGAGTAAAATAAGGTAGAATTTTAATTGATGCTGGGGAAACATATTCAGTTTTAAACCAAGCTTTGATACCCCTGGGAAATGGCTACATGATGGTAAAGGGAGCAACTGGCCAAAGCGAAAAGGCATATTTTTGCAAACTTTTGAAATACAAATTGGGGAAACGATGGGGTATACACCAATTCCTGTACATGCCCCACTTCCCCGAAGGCACTCTTGGGGAGAGATTTACTAGAACAATTAGGGGCTGTGATTAAATTAGCAAAAGGAGAAATTACTCTGGAGGTAAATGATCAGCAATACATACAAATAATGAGTTTATCTCTAGCTAGTGTGCCCACAGGAGGAAAGGTCAACGAGGAAATTATGAACCAGGTATACCCTGGGGTATGGGCCACTGATGTGCCTGGAAAAACAAAGAATGCTCCACCTGTTTAGGTCAAATCAAAGAAGGGCAGCAGCTGGTAAGAATTAAATAAAATCCCCTAAAGAGAGAAGACAGGGAAGAAATTCGGCCAATACCTGTCTGTAAGCCTGATGGATCATACCAAGTGGTCCAGGACTTATGAGCTGTAAATAAAATAATCAAGACCTCTATCCGGTGGTGGCAAACCCATATACTCTATTGACTGTATTGACACCTGAACTAACCTAGTTTACCATTTTAGACCTGAAGGATGCCTTCTTTCGTCTCCCTCTCCATGAGGCCAGCCAGAAAATATTTGCATTTGAAGGGGAGAATCTCAAAAGTGGATACAGAAATCAGCTTACTTGGACAGTATTACTGCAGAGTTCAAAACAGCCCTACTATATATGGCAATCAACTTGCAAAAGATCTTGAGTCCCAAGAAGCCCCGTTTGTGGAAGAAAAGCTGTTACAGTACGTGGGTGATATCCTGATTGCCACCAGGACAAGGGATGCTTGCATGACCTGGGCGGTGAGCCTATTGAATTTTCTAGGACTCCAGGGATATCGGGAATCCAAAAAGAAGGCCCAGATAATGCAGCACGAGATGATTTACCTGGGCTATGAAGTCAGTGCTGGACAGAGGACTTTGGGATGAGCCCGAAAAGAGGCAACATGCAAACTCCGAGACTGCAAACAGTGAGAGAGTTACAAATTCTCCTGGGAATGACTGGGTGGTGCTGACTGTGGCTGGACTGCTTGTTAAACTCCCGTACGCACTAACAACCACTGGACAGAAACACCTTCAAAGGAATAAAGAAGCTATACAGGCCTCTGAACTACTGAAAAAGGCCCTGATGTCGGCTCCAGCCTTGGGACTCCCAGATGTGAGTAAGCCATTTTTTCTCCTCTAATATTGGCACAGGATCTGGGCCCGTATCACCGAGCAGTTGCATACTTTTCCAAGCAATCGGCTGCAACTGCAAACGGTTGGCCTGGATGCCTGCGAGCGGTTACAGCCGTAATACTAGATATCCAGGAAGCCCAAAAATTCACCCTGGGCCAGAGAATGATTCTATTGGTGTCCCATACAATATCTGCTGTATTGGAAGTGAAAGGTGGACACTGGCTTTCCATACAAAGGTTCTTGAAATACCAGACTGCAATGGTAGAAAACTGTAATTACTAACATTGTCAATCCAGCCTCTCTTTTTAGGGGAAACACAGGGGAACCAGTACATCATGACTGACTGGAAACTATTGAGGCAACATACTCGAGCCATCTGGACTTGAAGGACAGTCCTATGGGAAGTGCTGGAGATTGGTTCATGGATGGGAGCAGTTATGTCCTAAGCAGTAAAAGACATGCTGGATATGCCATGATCACTAGTCGAGACATAACAGAGTTAGGACCTTTACCCATGAATACCTCTGCACAAAAGGCAGAGATAACTGCTCTGACCCGTGCCTTGGAGTTGGCTAAAGGCAAAGCTGCAAATATCTATACAGATTCGAGGTGTGCATTCGGAGTTGTACATGCGCACGGAGCAATCTGGAAGGAGAAAGAGTACTGAACTTACAGGGTAAACACATCAAACATGGACATCCTGAAACTATTGGAAGCAGTCCAGCTCCCTGAGAAGGTAACAACCACACAAATCAAAGTGCAACAGAAAGTGAATTTGGGACTGGAAAGAGGAAATGAGCTGGTGGACAGAGAGGCAAAACAGGCAGCCAAAGGGGAGGTAAAAACAGAAGGGGCTTTGACCCCTGATGGGCGAATCTCCCTGGAAGGAGAGCCCCAATATACCAAAGAAGATCAAAAGCTCACTGCAGATTTGGAAGGGTCACATAATGAGGAGGGATGAGTTCTCACCCTACAAGGTAAATTAATCATATGGTTTTTATTAAAAGAGAAGCATAGAAAAAGGCATTGGGGAGCAGAGGCCCTGTAGAAATGCCTAATTAGAGGAATTGTAGCTAGAAATGTATGCATTACTGTGAGACGAGTGACTCAGCAGTGTGATATTTGCCTCCAGACTAATCCCAAAAATACCCCCACATTGGAAATGGGCCAAATCAGGAAAGGCAACAGGCCTGGATGACAATGGCAAATTGATTATTTTAGAACTTCCAAGAAAAGGAGGGTATTGATATTCATAAGTACTAACCGATACCTTTCCAGGTTGGCCAGAGGCATTGCCTACCAGAACAGCCAAGGCTCGAGAGGTAACCAGAACATTAATACAAGAGATGATACACTGTTTTGGAGTTCCAGTGACCCATCTGTCACGTTGAGATCCATGTGGACACTAATCACAAGACCGTACTCATATATATTATTGTCCTGTTGATGTTAGTTTTAGTTAGCTTTGTTTTCTCTACTGTGTTGTTTGTTTGGAATTGGAGAATGCTACAACGACTAACAATGTTGACTTCTATGTCTAGTGCTCATGAGAATGCATTAAAAGGTATTTTTCAAGCAAAATACTATCCAGTTCCCCTTCAAAAAGTAGATCATGTGTGAGGCAAATGAATTTGCCTGATTTTAAAAGACAGGGGGGAATTGATGTGTGGGTATATGATATAGGGGAAAAGCTAGAAAAACTTAGAAGGCTTAGCTCACTGAAATACGCACTGTCTGCTAGTAAAGGCCTTGAAGACCCTGGATGTTGATAAGGGAGGAGCTCATACACAGACATTCACTGGTAAGGGAAAGCTGAAATGTGCACAACAGCAGAAAGCTGACTGCACCTGTCTCTGCAGTCTTGGAGCTCGACCAGGATGAGAATGCGCCTGCGCACAGATTGGGTTCAGGGACAATTCATGAGGAAGATGAAGGCTACTTCAGCCCTGAGCCCCAGACCACGACACCGCGCCTGCGCGAGTATGGGAGAAGCTTCTCGAATCTAATTATAATAAGAAGTGGGGAAAGGTCATGAATATGTAATAGGCGCTTATGAATGGGCATGTCTTTGCACTATAACTATCTGCTTGTTAGACCATACGGTGTGCGAGTTAGGAGGATTAACCCCTCGCACCTGCCGGCGAATAAACGCATACCTGCTTTATAACCCTTAACAGAGTTATAGAGTTTGATTCCGCTAAACACTTGGATATGGAAACGGATCCCATACTGGACCTCACTTAAGAGAAATTACCTTAGTCATGCTCCTACTAGTCGCTATATCCGGAGAGGAATCAAAATGCACCTCTTGTATAAAGGAAACAAGACAAGGAAATGTAATTACCCAGACATTGGTATACCATACCCTTTATATTTGTACAGGCACCAAAATTGAAAGTTGTAAATTGAATTTGACTATTTATCACCAGTGTAATATTAGTGGATCAATTCTCTGTTATGACCCCTGGATGAATCCCAACAAATGGCACTTGGAAATTAGGGGAAGAAAAGGGATTTTAATAGAAAAGACAAAAAATATCAATATCAAAAGCCCTATATCAATAATATTCAATTTATGCAAAGCCATAGACCAAAATGCCTGGATACAGGGATACTCTGGAGACCTGAGCTGGAGGCATTCTTATATAAAAAGTAATAAGTACATGTGTGACCCTCATGGCCCATGTTCTAATGCTGAAGATTGGAGTTATTGTCCTGGCTGGGATTGTGTTGTATGGGCTACTTGGGATAAAAATCCTAGAGAAACATCCCTTGATCAGAACTCTGGGAAACTGAAGGCACAATTGACGCAGGCCATAAGTCTCTCAAATTGCACAGCTACTTTTTGTACTCCTGTAAATTTTACTATATATAACCCAGAAGTTCTAATGGGTAGAAAGGAAACAATCTATGGTATACAGATTGAAGGTAGGGGAAAGGATCCTGGAACTATAATTAACATTATAGTTAAAGAAGAACGTAGAGATCAAGAGCAAAACGAACTAGTATTTCATTCATTTTATCAGGAAATGGCCGCAGAAGTCAAATATGAAATTCCCTCAGTTGCCCAGAACTTCTTTACAAATCTTGCAGAAAACACAGCTAAATCTTTAAATGTCACCAATTGTTAAATGCGTGGAGGAACCAATATGGGGGAGCGATGGCCTTGGGAATCTTGAGTCAAATCTCTCGGATCCTAGCATATGGAACAATACTGACCCAGGGAGGGCTAAGCAGTGGGCCCTCCAAACCAGTATCATCGGTTAGACGTGTTGGCAAAAGCCGACAGGAAAAAGACCAGTAGGAGATTTGGTGTGTGAAGGAGTATATGTATGGAATGATACTCAATCAAATTGGACAGTTTGGGGAACACCACAAACTTTAGCTAAAGAAGGAAAGGATTGGACTTTGGGAAAGGGCTCAAATGAAAAATGGGAAGCTCCCTGGGGGCAGTATTGGATATGTGGAAAGTATGCTATTCCATACTTCCACCTAATTGGACCAGCACATGTATGTTAGGAACCATAAGACCTAGTTTTTTCCTGTTACCCTTAAACAAAGGAGAAAAGTTGGGTGTACAAGTTTACATAAATCGTGAAAAATGAGAATTAGCAATAGGAAATTGGAAGGATAATGAATGGCCACCTGAAAGAATCATTGCATACTATGATACAGCTACTTGGGTCGAGGATGGGTCATGGGGATATCGAACACCTATATACATGCTGAACCGAATGATTAGATTACAGGCTGTACTAGAAATTATTACCAATAAAACAGGGAATGCCCTCACCCTACTGGCCAAACAAAATACAAAAATAAGAACAGCAGTATATCAAATTAGATTAGCTTTAGACTACCTCCTAGCACAAGAAGGAGGAGTCTGTGGAAAATTCAGTCTCACTAACTGTTGTTTACAGATTGATGAGGAAGGAAAAGCCATTGAACAATTGGTAGATGACATGAAAAAAAATAGCTTATGTGCCCGTCCAAACCTGGAACAGAATTAACATTGATAAATGGTGGAAAGACAATTGGTGGAATTTTGGAGGGTTAAAAGGAATCATCCTAGGAATAACTGTATTGATGTCCATCCTTCTATTGCTCCCATGTTGTATCCCGTTAATAAGTAATTTAGTGAAACAAATAATTGAAAGAGCCACCTTTTCCGTCATTTCAACTGATAATCCTGAAAAACAGGGCAAAACGATCCAAATTAAAGTTTTAAAGAAGAGCAAAGAAGATGAGAATACAAAATTAATTCTCTCCAATTCTGAAAGACACGAATCAATTTATTACAAAAGAAGGGGAGGGATTGTGAGAATGGATATTAAAGAGATTCATGTCAGCGTGACAGGAAATGGCGGCAATTGTGAAGTTGTGAATGTTTATCTTCAAGTTTAAGTGTTTGACAAAATTAGCGGTTTATCATTGGTGCAGGGTTTAGCTGTATTGGATTGTGCAGACTGGTGTGTGGGGATGGGGGGGGTCTGCGTTCATGGAGCCTCGGGGAGGAGCTCTTGAGAGTCCCTGGGTGGGCCGGGAGGGGCCGGGTGCACTAAGGGGAAGGAACATTCTCAAAGTTGATTGTAATATTCATGAAACTAAATGAATATGCATGAAGGAACATTCTTGAAGATGATTGCGGGAATGACTGACGAGATGGACACCAGATAGATGTAAAAGCAGAGATGTTTATTGTTGCAATTTACAGGTTTATATATCTTTGCTCATCTGTCCATGCGCTTCCCATAGCAACCTGATTGGTCCAAGCCTATTGTCCACGCGCTTGCAAGCACTAGCAACCAACATTTGATTGGTTGGCCCACACGCAGCCTCCAAGTGCTATTTCCATCCTGATTTGTATCTTTCCAATGCTCACGTACCTATTCCATGTCTGGCCTGAGTCCAGCTTCCTGCTCCTACAACCCAAGGTCAGTTCAAGGTTCCCAAGTCAAAGAGGTATCAAACAGGTCTATGTTGCTATCGCTAATTCCCACAGGTGATTGTAATATTCATGAAACTGAATGAATATGCATGAGAACAAATGTATAACAAGGCGTGCCAAGCGTGGTTTAGTGTGCGTGTTGGTGGGGCAGGAGCTCCCTGCGCACTCAGCGCTGTATTACCCAGCTCCCCATCCCCGGATAATAAAATACTTTGCTGCTGAATTGGCCTAGCAGTGTAGTCATTTATAACAATACCTCGAGGGAGGAGGACTCAACCACCTCCCTGGGAAGCCTGTTCCACTGACCAATGACCCTTTCTGTGAAAAATTTTTTCCTAATGTCCAGCCTAAACCTCCCCTGGCGGAGCTTGAGGCCATTTCCCCTTGTCCTGTCCCCTGTCACTTGGGAGAAGAGGCCAGCACCCTCCTCTCCACAACCTCCTTTCAGGTAATTGTAGAGAGCAATGAGGTCTCCCCTTAGCCTCCTCTTCTCCAGGCTAAACAACCCCAGCTCTCTCAGCCGTTCCTCATAAGACCTGTTCTCCAGCCCCTTCACCAGCTTGGTTGCTCTTCTCTGGACTCGTTCCAGAGCCTCAACATCCTTCTTGTAGCAAGGGGCCCAGAAATGAACACAGGATTCGAGGAGCGGTCTCACCAGTGCCGAGTACAAAGGGAGAATAACCTCCCTGGACCTGCTGGCCACGCTATTTCTGATCCAAGCCAAGATGCCATTGGCCTTCTTGGCCACCTGAGCCACTGCTGGCTCATGTTCAGTCGGCTGTCAATCAACACCCCCAGGTCCCTCTCCTCCAGGCAGCTTTCCAGCCAGGCTTCTCCTAGTCTGTAGCACTGCATAGGGTTGTTGTGCCCCAAGTGCAGGACCCGGCATTTGGCCTTGTTAAACCTCATATCAGTGGTCCAGGCTGTTGTTTCTTCAAAGCCAACCCTTTGGAGAGCTTCCCTACCCTCCAGCAGACTGACACTTCCTCCCAGCTTAGTGTCATCCGCAAACTTACTTAGGGTGCATTTGATCCCCTCATCCAGGTCATTGATAAATACATTGAACAGGGCTGGACCCAGCACTGAGCCCTGGGGACATCACTTGTGACCAGCCTCCAGCTGGAGTTAACTCATTTACTACCACTCTTTTACCATGTGGGAGTGATCTCCATCAATCGTGTGCAATGAGACAAAAGCTGGTTACAGAATATATTTCCCACTTACATGCATATGTATACATTTTCCCTGAAATCTTATGCATATTCTATTAGTTTCTAAGGTCTAATTTTAATGTTATGAAACTTTGCAACAATCAAAAGTCTTGCTAATTTGGAACTGGCTTCAGCTCTTGTTGGCTTTGAGATTAGTTAGGATTCCAAACAGAGGTGATTACAGAAGAAGAGATATCTGTTTAGCACAAATCGTTCCTCACCCAAAATGTTATCATTTTCAAAGAAAGGACAGTGTCTGAAAAGCACCATTTTAAGGAAAACATGCTATCAGAGAAAGAAAACATGCTCTCAGAGGGCCATTCTGTCTAACTTTTGATTCAAAGGACAGAGTTTCCAAGCCCCCTTGATTTCTAACACTCTTCACCAAAGTGGGAGGCTAGGTGCGGCTGGGCAAGGATTCTGAGATAATAAGTCAATAACAACTGGATAGTTGTTATGAAGGAGGTATTCCCTTTATTTGCAGTGCTAGGTGCATGTGGGATTGATCCTCCAATACCACGCACCCCAAGCAAGTAAACTGCATGTCTTTTATGTTACAGATCTATGCATATTCATTTCATCTGCTGAAAATGTATTACATATTCATTATTTTTCGAGAAATCATTAACATATCTCCACGCCTCGTTCGCACATGCAGTCGGTCCTTTGAGTGGTCATGAGGACCCCTCCTGGGGCCCAAAGATGAAGGCTCGAAGTCTTCCTCGCTGTTAAACTTTTGACCTTAAGGGGGGTGCAGCCCAAACTTTGCGGTCCTTTTCTGCTGGCTGCAGCAGTGTGGATTCCAGGCTTCCTTATCTCATCTTGCGGGATGCCTGTTCCTTGCACAATGGGTCTGCCTTTAGAAAAATATTTCTCAAGGCACATACCACTATAAGATATACAAGCTTAGACAATTGCTATTGATCAGTATACAAGCTTAAACAATTGCCATTTATCACTTTCAAACCACAACTGCTTAGATAAAACTTAACTGTACTTTAGTTTAAATCAAAATTTTCCACTTTGAAATATTCCACATATTGTATCAAATAAATATCTCCTTTTCTTTTTGGACCTTTGATTCTCAACTCAAGGTGCACACCACCTTTCTTCCCACAGGACAGTAAGCAAGGCAGAATAACACCAACATAGATTACTACATCTGTTTTAGAAATGTGATCCCTTTTCAAAACTATGCATTTTACACAACTTAATACTGAGAAGACTATCCCTATTATGACAGTGATTAACACTGAGGTTTGTGACAAGGAAGGCATCCAGTCAGCGGCATTCCACCTACACAGTTCAAAAATTTATTCAGCCATTTGTTTTCTGCATCCTCTCTAATATCCCGAGTTTGTCAGGCAACAGCCTGCATTTGTTCTATCTGCTTATTTAAATCTTCCGTTACATTTGGGATATGGATGCAACAATGATCCATGTCCTATTTCAGATATCCACAAACTCCATGCTCTTTGGCCAATAATAAATCTAAAACCAGGCGGTGTTGTAATACTGCCTTTGTATTGGCCTGTACCTGCTGACTGATCAATTTCATAGAATCATAGAATAACCAGGTTGGAAGAGACCCACCGGATCATCGAGTCCAACCATTCCTATCAAACACTAAACCATGCCCCTCAGCACATCGTCCACCCGTGCCTTAAACACCTCCAGGGAAGGTGACTCAACCATCTCCCTGGGTAGCCTGTTCCAATGCCCAATGACCCTTTCTGTGAAGAATTTTTTCCTAATGTCCAGCCTAAATCTCCCCTGGCGGAGCTTGAGGCCATTCCCTCTTGTCCTGTCCCCTGTCACTTGGGAGAAGAGGCCAGCACTCTCCTCTCTACAACCTCCTTTCAGGTAGTTGTAGAGAGCAATGAGGTCTCCCCTCAGCCTCCTCTTCTCCAGGCTAAACAACCCCAGCTCTCTCAGCCGTTCCTCATAAGACCTGATCTCCAGCCCCCTCACCAGCTTTGTTGCTCTTCTCTGGACTCGTTCCAGAGCCTCAACATCCTTCTTGTGGTGAGGGGCCCAGAAGTGAACACAGGATTCAAGGAGCGGTCTCACCAGTGCCGAATACAGAGGGAGGATAACCTCCCTTGGCCTGCTGGTCACGCCGTGTCTGATCCAAGCCAAGATGCCATTGGCCTTCTTGGCCACCTGGGCACACTGCTGGCTCATGTTCAGTCACTGTCAACCAACACCCCCAGGTCCCTCTCCTCCAGGCAGCTTTCTAGACAGACTTCTCCTAGTCTGTAGCACTGCATAGGGTTGTTGTGCCCCAAGTGCAGGACCCGGCATTTGGCCTTGTTAAACCTCATGCCATTGGTCTCAGCCCATGGATCCAGCCTGTTCAGATCCCTTTGGAGCCTCCCTGCCCTCCAGCAGACTGACACTTCCACCCAGCTTAGTGTCATCCGCAAACTTGCTAAGGGTGCACTCGATGCCTTCATCCAAGTCATTGATAAAGACATTGAACAGGGCTGGACCCAGCACTGAGCCCTGGGGAACTCCACTTGTCACTGACCTCCAGCTGGATTTCACACCATTTCCCACCACTCTCTGGGCCCGGCCATCCAACCAGTTTTCCACCCAGGAGAGTGTGCGCCTGTCCAGGCCAGAGGCTGACAGTTTCTCAAGCAGAATGCTGTGAGAAACTGTGTCAAAGGCTTTACTGAAGTCCAGGAAGACCAATTTGAATCCTTTAGCAACAGAACTGGCTGGTGTCTCCACTTGCCAGGTAAGATTTTCAATTAGAATCTGGTTTTCCAGTGCAGTCCATTCTGGGAATAAAAACTCTGTAATCCCTATCCTACCTCAGTGGATGTACTCAGCCCTTGTCAATTATCCTCATCACTAGCTCTTTTGATTTTTCCCCCAATACCAAGGATTTATAGGTCTTTGCTTCCAAATAGGGCACAGTGCCAGGAGGCCTAAGGTTACAGGTGTATTTTCTTCAGTAAAAGATAATCTGGTAGTCCAAGGCCCATTTCCCAATGCCCATACACTGTACCCAGGGGCTGGCACTTCAACCTGTGAACAGCTGGAAGTGTTAATCCAGCCTTCTTGTAATTCTTATGCTCTTTTTATAATAAAGGGAAGGCTGTTGTTATTATATCTGCCCCTGGCAAGTTGCACGTGATTTTCTGTGGGCAGTTCCAGGACAGCTTGGGGTAATCAAATTTACCTTTCTTTCCCTATCTAAGGCACCAATTCAAAATATATCTCCAATCTCCTTGTAACTTTTATCCCAAGTCTCAGAGCCTTTTCTCAAAATATAACATTCTTGTACTTCTGTCACATCACGGCTGCAGTTGGTAACACACAGGGTCATTAATCCACCAGCAGCTTGTGTCTCGCTGTACCCTGCAACCCAGTCTAAGAAATGGTGGTCTAATGGGGTGGACCCCTTTGGGCAAGGAGTGTTAGCATGGTGCCCAAAGACAGTCCTGTTACTTCCTGGCCTCCAAAGTGTTGTATCCTGCAGTATGCCACTCCCTCTTTGTCTGTACTGGTTTTCACTATCTAAATAATAGCTCCCATTAACCTGTTTTAGCTCTTTGGTGATATTATCCAATTTTTGAAGATCTTTAAAATTTAATGGAATAATTCTCCGAGGTCTGGAGTCTGAGGTAGTCCACCCCTTTGCCCACAGTTATTGTTGCAATAACAGTCATTTGAAACATAGTCCCGAAATTTATTGTGATCTAATTCTTTGAATCCTCATCTTTAGTGGGTTCCCCGAGTCCCGTTATTTTCCACTCAGGCTTCAATACTCACTCAGCTGCCATGTGGTGAGCAGCTGGGGATCGTTGTTCTGTGGTCCATGAAGCAAGAACCTTCTTAATCCGTGAATGATGAATCCAGGGTCCTTGTCCAGCTAGCTTCATGGCTGTGAACGTAGTTAAAAGTAACTGATATGGTCCTTTCCACTTAGGAGTTAATGGTTCCGAGTCCTAGGACTTGAATATACACACCAAATCTCTAGGATGGAATGGATGTGCCGGCGTATCAAGCTCTAAAGACTTGTTAACAGTCACAAATTTCTGCAACTCCTGGAGAGATATCAAATAGTTATTAATGTCCAAATTCCCTTTAACAGTGGTATCTCCTGGGACATATGGCATCTGATAAGACCTTCCGTACAATATTTCATACGGGCCAAGGCCTCCGTGTCGAGGTGGAATTTGAATTCTTAATAACACTAAAGGTAGTGCTTTTACCCAGGTCATAGAGGTTTCCTGACATATTTTACTCAGCTGTAATTTCAAAGTATAATTCATTCTCTCCATTTTCCCACTGGATTGAGGCCTATAAGGTGTATGAAATCCCAGGATATTCCCAGAACACTGCTTAGTTGTTTGATTACTTCTGCCACAGAATGAGGACGTCTGTCCTAAGACATTCCTAAAGGCACCTCAAACCTTGGAATAAATTCTTTGTAAAATTTTACTACTTTTCTTGCCTTATTGGTGCGAGCAGGGAAAGCCTCTGGCCAGTTTGAAAAGGTATCTACTAAAACTAGATTATATCTCTACCCTTTTTTGGGATAACTCAGTAAAATCTATTTGCCGGTAATTTCTAGGGGACTTTCCTTCCCTAACATTTCCAAACATTACTCGATTGTTGGCATTGGGATAGTTTCTTTGGCATACCAGACATTTTCCGTAACTGAACAAACAATTTCTGTCACGGCCCTTCCTATAACTAGTTTCTTCAAATGTTTTAAAAGATTCTCTGCTCCCCAATGTACTTTATCATGTTCCCTTTTGGCCAATTCCCTTAAAAGAAAAAGAGGTATTACCACCTGCCTGGTGGGGGTGACAAACCACCCATAATTTTGTTCTTTCACCTACAATGCTTTAATCAATCTAGGGTCCTTATTATCCTATCTAGGAGCTGGTTTTGGCAATTTCATCTCTTTCTCTGGCACAAAACCCATTATACCTGTTTCTGCAGCCTCTTTAGCAGCTTTATCAGCCAATTGATTTCCCAATCCAATATTAGATGTCTCCAATTGATGTGCCTTACAATGCAAGCCACTTCTGTAGGTTTCTGAATACTGGCTAGTAATTTTGAATATATTCTGTACGCTTGATTCCAGTGCCTTGTGCTGTTAAAAGCTCCCTCTCTTTCCGTATGGCTCCATGCACAACGCCAAAGGCATATTTAGAATCTGTCTATATATTGACTCTCTTGTCTTGACTCAAACCCATGATTCTTCGGCGGCACCCGGCTGCAGGACAGTGAGTATTGCGGCGGGGTGGCCATTTGAGGCGGTGGGGCACTTCCCTGAGCCGGGAAAAGCCCTGGAAAACCCAGGCGGGAGCGGGGCGGGCGGCGCTGGGCTCCTGACAACCGGAAGCGGCCGGTCCCGCGCGGTGCCTGACGGGAGGGGGCGGTCCCGGCGGCTACCGCGGGAGATTTAAACGCTCCCTAGGGAGCACAGTGAAGAGGTGTATGGCAGTTCGAGCGAGTAGGGTGCAGAGAGAGGCTAGCTGCTAGCTAGAAGACACTGAAGACCTTGGTGGCCACCTGGCAGAAGATTAAAGCTGCTCTGTGTGCTGCAGCAGGCAGGATGGATGTTGCCACCCAGACAGAGCCACAGTGGGTGCATGCAGCTACCCAGAGCCTGGGCTGCAGGCAGTGCCACCCTCCCACACCAGCTCGTGCCTCTGGTACTGTGGCTCCACTTGTGGAAGCTGCACCCGAGTGGGGGAACTCCTTCACATGGTGGAGGTGCTAAGGGAGGAGGTAAAGAGGCTGAGGACCATCAGGGAGTGTGAAAGGGAGATAGACCAGTGGAGCAGGGCCCTATCACTAACTCAGCAGCCTGCTGGAGCTGGTGTGTCCAAACACCGTCCACCCACAAACTGCAAGGTTGGGGGAACAAGAGATGGGGAGTGGCAGCAAGTTCCTGCCAGATGAAGGAAACCTCCTTCCCTCAGCCAGACAACAAAACCCCACATCCCCCTGGTGAACAAATACGAAGCACTGCAGGTGGAATCTAACCCTGAGGACGAGGATGATGGCTCCCACAGCCTAGAATCTTTCCCTAAGCTGCACCATCCTCAGAAAAAAATACAAACATTCTCCATTAAGAAGAGGAGGAGAGTGATTGTCAAAGGGGACTCCCTTCTAAAAGGAATGGAGGGACCCATCTGCAGACCAGACCCGCTCCACAGAGAGGTCTGCTGCTTACCGGGGGCATCAGTGAAGGAGGTAGCTAGAAAACTTCCTTCCCTGGTCCATGAGACAGACTACTATCCTCTGATAGTAGTCCAAACTGGTAGTGATGATAGAGAATAGAAAGCCCAAAGCCATCAAGAGAGACTTCAGGGCCCTTGGGAAAATGATGGAGAGCTCTGGGGCTCAAATAGTTTTCTGCTCCATTCCAAGGCTAAATACAGAGGAGCAGGAAGTCAAGAAGAATTTGATTAATGCCTGGCTCCGAGCCTGGTGCGAGGAAAGGGGCTTTGGCTTCTTTGATCACGGGGTGGCTCACGCACACCCAGGCTTTGTTGCTAAGGATGGGGCACTGTGTCTCCTAGGGGGGCTAAAGCCCTTGCTGAAAACCTAGCTAAGCTCATTAACTGAGCTTTAAACTAGATGTGAAGGGGGAGGGGGATGAGACCAGGCTAGACAGGACTGAGCCTGGACATGGGGCACTGGTGATTCGGAGAGGGTGTGCTGGTGAGGACCACCAGTACCTCACCACACAGAAAGTGGGGGCGATTACACATGGGGGTGGTAAAGAAGTTATTGGCACTCTGGTGCTAGTTACTCCAATGACCAGGCAAATGGGAATAAACTCTATTCCCTCTAAGAGGGCTGAAGGCTCAGCAGCTCAGCTGAAGTGCATTTACACCAATGCATGCAGCATGGGGAATAAGAAGGAGGAGTTGGAAGTTGTCGTAGAGCAAGGAGCCTATGATGTCATTGCCATCATGGAAGCGTGGTGGGACGACTCATATAACTGGAGTGCAGCTATGGTGGGGTATGAACTCTTCAGGCGGGACAGGAAGGGTAGGAGAGGAGGTGGGGTAGCCCTCTATGTAAGGGAGGACTTGGACACTGTTGAGCTGGATTGTGGTGATGAGGAGATTGAGTGCCTGTGGGTTAAAATCAGAGGAGTCCAAAAGAAGGCAGATATTGTGATGGGAGTCTGTTACAGACCACCCAGCCAAGGAGAAGCAGCTGATGAGCTCTTCTATAAACAGCTGGGGATAGTCTCTAGATCCATGCTTCTTGTTCTCATGGGAGACTTCAATCTTCCAGATATCTGCTGGGTGTACAATACAGCAGAAAGGAAGCAGTCTAGGAGGTTCCTGGAGTGTGTGGAAGACAACTTCCTCACACAGCTGGTGAATGAACCAACAAGGGAAGGTGCCCTCCTGGACCTGCTGTTTGTGAACAGAGAAGGCCTTGTGGGGGATGTGGCAGTAGGAGCATCCCTAGGACAAAGCAATCAGGAGATGATAGGGTTTTCTGTTCTAGGTGAGGTGAAGAGGGTTGTTTGCAGGTCAAAAGCACTAAATTTCCAGAGGGCAGACTTTGGACTGTTCAGAAGGCTGGTTGGCAAAGTCTCATGGGAGACAGTACTTAGGGGCAAGGGAGCCCACGAGGGCTGGGAGCTCTTCAAAAAGGAAATCCTAGCAGCTCAGGAGAAAGCCATCCCCATGTTCCAGAAAAAAAGCCGGCAGGGGAGAAAACAGCTTGATTGAACAGAGAGATCTTGAGAGATATCAAGAAGAAGAGAAATGTTTATGGGCTTTGGAAGAAGGGACAGGCCTCTTGGGTGGACTACAGGAGGGAAGTGAGATTGTGCAGAGAAAAAATCAGGAGGGCCAAGGCCCAACTAGAAATCAGATTGGCAGTCTGTGAAAGATAACAAAAAAATCTTTCTATAAATATATTAACAATATAAGGAGGACTAGGGAGACCATACAGTCCCTATTGCATGCAGAAGGAACAACAGTGACAGGGGATGAGGAAAAGGCTGAGGTACTTAATGCCTTCTTTGCCTCAGTCTTTAATTGTAAAGAAAGTTGCTCCCTCTGTGTACAAACCCAGGAGTTATAGGAGCATAATGAGGCTCCCATGATCCAAGAGGAGGTGGTCAGAGCCTTGCTAGCCCGACTAGACACTCACAAGTCTATGGGGCCGGATGGGATCCACCCAAGGTTATTGAAGGAGCTGGCGGATGTGCTGGCCAAACCCCTTTCCATCATCTTCCAGCAGTCCTGGAAGACTGGGGAAGTTCCACTGGACTGGAGGCTGGCTGATGTTGTGCCCATCTACAGGAAAGGTCACAGGGAGGATCCAGGGAACTACAGGCCTGTCAGTCTGACCTCAGTGCCAGGGAAAGTCATGGAACAGGTGATCTTGAGTGCTATCATGAAGCACATGCAAGAGAACCAGGTCCCAGTCAACATGGGTTCACAAAAGGCAGGTCTTGCCAAACTAACCTGATCACCTTCTAGGACCAAGTGACTCACCTACTGGATGAGGGAAAGGCTGTGGATGTGATCTTCCTGGACTTCAGTAAAGCCTTTGACACAGTTTCTCACAGCATTCTGCTTTGGAAACTGTCAGGCTCTGGCCTGGACAGGCACACGCTCTCCTGGGAGGAAAACTGGTTGGCTGGCCGGGCCCAGAGAGTGGTGGGAAATGGCGTCAAATCCAGCTGGAGTCCAGTGAAAAGTGGGGTTCCCCAGGGCTCAGTGCTGGGTCCAGCCCTGTTCATAGAATCATAGAATAACCAGGTTGGAAGAGACCCACTAGATCATCGAGTCCAACCATTCCTATCAAACACTAAACCATGCCCCTTAGCACCTTGTCCACCCGTCCCTTAAACACCTCCAGGGAAGGTGAATCAACCACCTCCCTGGGCAGCCTTTTCCAGTGCCCAATGACCCTTTCTGTGAAGAATTTTTTCCTAATGTCCAGCCTAAACCTCCCCTGGCGGAGCTTGAGGCCATTCCCTCTTGTCCTGTCCCCCGTCACTTTCGAGAGGAGGCCAGCACCCTCCTCTCTACAACCTCCTTTCAATGTCTTTATCGATGACTTCGATGAAGGCATTGAGTGCACTCTTAGTAAGTTTGCGGATGACTCTAAGCTGGGTGGAAGTGTTGATCTGCTGGAGGGTAGGGAGGCTCTGCAAAGGGATCTAAACAGGCTGGACCACTGGGCTGAGTCCAATGGCATGAGGTTTAACAAGGCCAAATGCCGGGTCCTACGCTTGGGGCACAACAACCCTATGCGGTGCTACAGACTAGGAGAAGTCTGGCTAGAAAGCTGCATGAGGAGAAAGACCTGGGGCCCAGGTGGCCAAGAAGGCCAATGGCATCTTGGCTTGTATCTGAAATGGCGTGACCAGCAGGTCCAGGGAAGTTATTCTCCCTCTGTACTCGGCATTGGTGAGACCGCTCCTTGAATACTGTGTTCACTTCTGGGCCCCTCACCACAAGAAGGATGTTTAGGCTCTGGAGCGAGTCCAGAGAAGGGTAACAAGGCTGGTGAAGGGGCTGGAGAACAGGCTTTATGAGGAATGGCTGAGAGAGCTGGGGTTGTTTAGCCTGGAGAAGAGGAGGCTGAGGGGAGACCTTATTGCTCTCTACAACTCCCTGAAAAGAGGTTGTGGAGAGGAGGGTGCTGGCCTCTTCTCCCAAGTGACAGGGGACAGGCCAAGAGGGAATGGCCTCAAGCTCCGCCAGGGGAGATTTAGGCTGGACATTAGGAAAGCATTTTTCACATTGGCACTGGTCTTTGGGCACTGGCAGAGTGGAGGTGGTTGAGTCACCAACCCTGGAGGTGTTTAAGGCACGGGTGGACGAGGTGCTGAGGGACATGGTTTAGTGTTTGATAGAAACGGTTGGACTCGGTGATCCAGTGGGTCTCTTCCAACTTGGTTATTCTATTCTATGATTCTATGATCTTGCTCTAATTATATCACCTGGTACTTTACCATTTGAGTAGGAGAGAGACAATGTCCTCTTTTTTTGTTCCAAGACAGTGTTGACCATATGTGATACATATACTGTCTTCTGACACATTGTAAATCTGCAAGCTTCCCAGATCAATATTACTGTGGCAGCAACTGCTTTCAGGCAGGCCGGCCATCCTTGGCTGACATTATCCAGCTGTTTTGACAGAGAAGTCACTGAGCATCTCTGCTCCCTCAGAAATTGCAATAGCACTCCCAGGGCTGTCCCATACCTCTCAACAAAATATTTTGATAAGTGTGGAAGCCCAAGTACTGGTGCTTTTATTAAAGACAACTTCAAATATTTGTAGGCTGCCCTGCTGTTATCAGTCCAGTCCAGGTGCTCAGGGGTAGATGTCTTCAACACCTCATACAAAGGTTTGATTAACAGTCCATAATTTGAAATCCAGAGCCAACACCATACTGCCATCCCAAGAAAAGTTCTCAACTCATGAAATGTCTGGGATAGATGTCAAATAGTTTCTTTTCTTTCTGTTCCCAGTTGTCTCTGTCCTTGTTGTATCTCAAATCCAAGTCACAGTTCTTCGAGCCTCCTCTCTGGAAACTATGTATCCACTTTAGTCCAAAAAGTTTAAAAGATTCATAGTCAGTTACAAACAATCTTCACTAGCAGTTGCAGCAATGAGGATATCATCCACACACTGTAATACTCTTCCCCCATCATTTTCGTTTTCCCATATTTCTAGTTCTTTGGCTGATTGATTCCCAAAAACTGTTGGACTGGTTTTCAGTCCTTGGGGTAGAACAGTCTATGTATACTGTGTTTGTCTGCCAGTTTCATGATTTTCCCATTCGAAAGCAAAAAGCTCTTGATTTCCCTTTTCAGGGGGAATGCAGAAAAAGGCATCCTATACATCTAGCACTGTAAACCAACCCTATTATTTCAGTTAAAGCTGTTAAAGGAGTATAGGGATTCGCAACCACTGGCTGTATGTCCTGAACAATATGATTCATTGCTCTAAGATCCTGTACTAAATGGTAACCCTTACAATTTGCCTTTTCACGAGTAAATCGGGATATTATATTTTGACTCACATCCCGCTGACAACTTATATTTCAAGAATTTCTGGATTACTGATACTAACTCAAGCATAGCTTCTAATTTTAAGGTGTATTGTTTAATTCTTACTGGGACCGATCCTGGTTTCAAATCACCTCTTATATGTTCTGCTCACTTGGACCTCCCAGAGGTATCTCCAGCCCACACTGTTGGGACCACAGCATCTCCAGACTCTCGAGGGATTATTTTCTTTGAATGTTGACATCCTGTAATAATAAAGCTGTCGCTTCGATATATATAATTCGATATATTCGCTGGACATTAGGAAAAAATTCTTCACAGAAAGGGTCATTGGGCACTGGAACAGGCTGCCCAGGGAGGGGATTGAGTCACCTTCCCTGGAGGTGTTTAAGGGACAGGTGGACGAGGTGCTAAGGGGCATGGTTTAGTGATTGATAGGAATGGTTGGACTCGATGATACGGTGGTTCTCTTCCAACCTGGTTATTCTATGATCCTATGATTTAGATTCTGGTATAGAAACTTCAACTTCCCCTTCTCCAAATCTTATTTGAGCTTCTAATTTTTCAAGGAAATCCTTTCCTAACAATGGCTTTGGGGAGCCTGGCAAATACAAAACCTGACAAGTTGCCCACTGTTTTCCTAATTTAAATTTCAAAGATTTAAAAAAAATGGTCAGCTTTCCCTGGCTCCCATCACACCAATAATAATAATAATAATATTATTATTATTATTATTATTTATCTTATTATTATTATTATTTCAAAGTATTCAATACACAGCCCTGGTGTCCACCAGTAATTCAATTTCCTCTTCCTCCAGCTTGATTTTAACCAGAGGTTCTGTGGAAAATCCCTCTGTTCTTCCTTAATACTTTTCTACGGAGAAGAGGGGATTCCAAGGGTACCTTAATTTAAAAGAGGGCATTCCCACTTCCAGTGCCCCTCCTATTTACATTAAGCACACTGATTTTCTCCTTGCTGTACCCAGACTTTCTGTGGTAAGGGGGCTCCAGCCTTGACCCCCTCCTCTGTGTCCTTCTGTGGAAGAATGGCTCGACGACCGAGGACATGATTTGATAGCAATGAACAATCCAGGGTTCAACACTTGTGATTAGGCCTGGCGTTCCCCTTTAAGCTGACCTTGGTATGTTGACAGAAGGAAGTGCATAACGGAACTCAGCGCTGGAAAGTCCCTAAGACGTCAAGACCATTGTATCAGCCCCCTTCGAGTGCTTAGTACTTTTTAACCAATCTTGTAACTGTTTAAGGCGTATGGACAGTACAGTAGAACCAATTGTAAGTTGTTTATTAGCGCGTGCTCTGCTAGAATAAGTATATAAGGAGTGTTGTGTGTATGAATAAAGGAGAATGACTATACTCATATTGAGATTCCATCGTTACTCCAGGTCCGCCTCCCACTCCGACATCCTTCCTATATCCTCTTTTCCACAAGTGTTCCCTTCTAGCACCACTATCAATCCTTTTTTCTCTCCCTATTTCTGTATGCCACTCAAGTAACACACAATAACTTTCCTGAGTCTCATGCCTCAGCTCCTTGAAAACAATAGTCACTATTGTCCGTAAAACTCCTGATCTCTTGTTTATGAGTCATCAAACACCACTTGCAGAATTGCCCTAATGTTTTTCCAGTCAGAGCCTTGCGTTTTAATCATTCTTTCAAAAGCGCTAGCTATCCAATTTGAATTGTCTCTATGATTTTCAGCTGCTAATTTTCAATTGTTCAAATCAGTAATAAAAATGAGAAAAACAGACTATATAATAAATCACCGGTTCTGCATTTTCCACAGTCTGACATAAGGGAGTTGGCAGAACTTCTCCCTGTTTACCTCTCATTCACCCTGCTATTGGACTGAAAGTTTCTGCTCCAATTAACAATCGACCACCCCAAGCATCATTTTATTTCATTTACTTCATTTTTTCAAAGCCTTTCCCTTATCTTTTCCAAGGCTAAAACAAGGAGATTACTAGGCACTAAATTTATCCCACATTCTTTTTGCTGCTCTGAGTAGTTCTACAAAGCTTAAAACATATCTGAATATATAGTTTTGTCCCATTTTTGTTCCCTCCTTAGAAAAAGCATTAATTGCAACCAAGCATTATAATTCAGTGACCCTTTAGCAGACCATCGTTCTCCTTCATCTGATTTATACTACAGGCACCACTGATTACTGTATTTAATTAAATTTTATTTTGTTGCTGTTCCTCCTGGAGGCCCACCTAGTTGTTTCCAATGCATGAAAATGCACCCCAGAGGGGATTTCTAAACAACACAAACACCTCCTTGCAATAAACCTGCATGCTTATTAAAACAGGTGATTGCTGGCAGATCAGAAGCAAACCGAAACAGATCACAGATCGCAGTCTCAAGATCTTAAACAGAACAAATCAACAAACCACATCAAAGTCAGTTTACATAAAACAGGTCAGCAAGCTGCTCCAAAGTCAGTTTTCCAAATTTAAACCAGTTAGGACTCTAACCCTTCACACAGGCAATCACAGTCACTGTTCACACACACAGTTACAAACAGAGAGTCCCTCACGCAGACGGTCACAGAAAAAGAAAAACGAGAAACAAACCCAAACCAAAATCACGATTATGCACCAAATTGGGGCCCAAACCAAAATACCAAATACCAAAATCCGGATTACCCAATATACCAAATATACCAAGTTGGGGACTTTAAACCCAAAACCAAATTAGGTACCTTTCAAGCCCAACCCTGCAGAGCTTTCACCACTGACTTATGAGCAGGCAATGAAACCAAAATCCAAAAAGGATGCTTTAATTCTTTAACTCTCACCAGTGGAATCCTTGCTTCAAAGAGGCAGTCCGAGGGGGTGGAGGTTCCCCCCCCCCACTGAGAAGTTCTCAGTTTCCGGCTGGAGCATTCTCAACACCCACAGATCAGAAATCCTAAAAGCAAGTCCCATCTGGGTCGCCAAAATGATACCAAAAATGTCGGCAAATAAAACTCTCCAAGACTCCTTTTGGAGTTTTAGAAAGCAAGCATCCTTTCTCAGGCCTGGGCAACATGCGGGAATGTGCATCAATCATGTCCATCAATCATGTGCAACGGGACAAAGGCTGGTTACAGAATATATTTCCCACTTATATGCATATGTATACATTTTCCCTGAAATCTTATGCATATTCTATTACTTTCCGAGGTCTAATTTTAATGTTATGAAACTTTGCAACAGTCAGAACTCTTGCTAATTTGGAGCAGACTCCAGCTCTCTGCTTGACCTTGGCTTTCAGATTAATTAGGACTCCAAACAGAGGTGATTACAGAGGAGATATCTGTTTAGCACAAATCATTCCTCACCCAAAACGTTATCATGTTCAAAGAAAGGACAGTGTCTGAAAAGCACCATTTTAAGGAAAACTTGCTATCAGAGAAAGAAAACATGCTCTCAGAGGGATATTCTGTCTAACTTTCAAACCACAACTGCTTAGACAAAACTTAACTGTACTTTAGCTTAAATCCAAATATTCCACTTTGACATATTCCACATACTGTATCAACACCGCACCTTTATGCATGGAATCGCATTGCAAAGATAGGGTTGGTTTCACTTTCTTGTCTGCAAAGGCACAATACACCACAGGAGGTAGCTCAAGTGACAGAAATCTAGGTGAAACCAGTCACCACTACCCTTGCCACATACTGGTGTTTGTCCCCATGCATGTACTGCATGTGTCAGTATTTACCAGCTTTCCCACATAAGCACATTGTCAGCTGAAGACTGACACAGTCTCGATCAGCATCAGCTGGCAGCAGGGATGATAAATTCTGCAGCCGGGCGCTAGATCGAGGCAGGCTGGCAGTCCCCGGAGAAAGGGAAATCAAGCAGGGAGCGAGGGGTAGGCAGCTCCTGACTCTTGGTCCCAGCAGCTCCCACGTGGGCTTAATGAGCCTGCCAAATGCAACTTTTTGGTTCTTCACCATCTTAACTAGCTCCATAATTAAAGCAATAAGAAAAATTTGGATGTAGAGTATTACTGAGTTTATTTTGACAACTGGTAAAATAGTATAACTTGCTTTTTTAAAAAAAAATTAAGATACTCACAAAATTAGAATTACTTACAAGCTAAGCTATCTTTGACCTGCTGAGGCGACCACGTCCCCTCCCTCCAAGCTATCTGGGGAAAAAAGTTGCTAGCAAAGAGACACTATTTTTTAAGTTTTACTGTTCCTGATTTTTCTATATAACCCTTATTCTAAGTAGCTGACTCTTTTCCCAGTGTCTAATCATCAGAAAAATAAATGAAGCAGTCCCTCTTTCAAGGTAGCCACACAAGAATGCCTTTCACAGTCAGACTTTGAAATTCATGCCTCTGGCTCTAGATATAAACACCTTGTATATCAGCACTTCAAAATGAAAAAGGGAATCTATCTACTCCTCACATGCCAAAATTATTCAATATATTTGATATCCCTCTGCAGAATGACCTCTTCCAGTTTTACATAACAAAGACAGGAATTGTAAGAAGTTCAACAAGATTTAAAACAGTATTTCAGTTTGATAAACATAATATTTTGAAAACCCAAGACTTAAAACATTGTTGATTTATTTTGTTGAAGAGTCACAAAGTAAATAATGAACACATGCAGAATCTGCGTGAAAAAAATTAAGATAGAACGAAATAGGACAAACATAAGTTGAAGCAGAGTTTCTCCTGAAACATTATTTTCTAAACAAATTATCAGATACACAATCTCGATCAGCAACAACTGGTGGCAGGGACAGAAAGTTCTGCAGCCGGGTGCTAGATCGAGGCAGGCTGGCGGTCCCCGGAGCAAGGGAAATCAAGCAGGGAGGGAGGGGCAGGCAGCTCCTGACTCTTGGTCCCAGCAGCTCCCACGCGGGCAGCTGACAAGGAGAGGGAGTTCCTGGAAGCATCTGCAGGAGATTATAACAGCCCCTAAGGAGCACCAGCAACAGGAGTGCAGTGAACAGGAGCGTGGCCCAGCAGAAGGGTGTGATGTGGCAGTTTGAGAGGCAGGGTAAGATGGCAAGGGTGTGGGCAGGACGCTGGAGCTCGGCCAGAAGTACCAGGGAAAGATGGTGGCCACTCAGCAGAACATGAAGGCCTCTCCAAGCTCTGCACTGGCCATGGCTGATGTAGCCTCCCAGACAGAGCCCCAGTGCATGCAAGCTGCCACCCAGATGCCGGGCTGCAGGGCGCGCCCCCCTGTTGCACCGGTATCGGACACCGGTGGGGAATTCACTTGTGGGAGGTGTGCTCGGGTGGAGGAACCCCTCCGCTTGGTGACAGAGCTCAGGGAGGAGGTGAGCAGGCCGAGGACCATCAGGGAGTGTGGGAGGGAGATTGACTACTGGAGCAACACCCTATGCTCTCTGTCTCAGACCCAACAGGTGGGCGTGCCTCGTGTGACAGAGGACACCCCATCCTCTCTCCATCCAGCTGAACAGAGAAATGCAGGAGATGGAGGGGAATGGCAGCAGGTTCCTGCCTGGCACACAGCCGTGTCTGCCCTGTGACAACCTCAGCCTCCCAGGTTCCCTTACGCAATAGATACGAAGCTCTGCAAGTGGAACCCAACCTTAACGTGGATGATGAGTCTCACAGCCTTGAACCATTCCCTAGGTTAAGATGCCCTAAGTCCTCCATCAAAACGGCCTCCATCAAAACAAAGAAAAGACGGGTCGTTGTCACAGGGGTCTCCCTTCTGAAGGGAACGGAAGGCCTGATCTGCAGACTGGACCCATTTCATAGGGAAGTCTGCTGCCTACCTGGGGCCTCGTTAGAGATGTGCAAAGAAAGCTTCCAACTCTGGTCAGGCCCATGCATTATGATCCACTGTTGAGTTTCCAAGTAGGCAGCAATGAAACCCCAACAGGAAACCTGAGGACAATTAAGAGGGACTGCAGGGCCTTGGGACGAATCCTGAATGGATTGGGGGCACAGGTAGTGTTCTCCCCTGCCATTCCTATTCCAGGGAACGATGAGGGAAGGAGTAGGAAGAGCCAGGAAATAAATACCTGGCTCCGAACCTGCTGTGAGGAGCAGAACTTTGGGTTCTTTGACCGTGGGTTGGCCTGTACAAGAGCAGGCCTGCTGGCAAATGATGGGGTACAAATGGATACTCACCGAGATGCTGGCAGGGCTCATCCATAGAGCTTTAAACTAGGTCTGAAGCGGGAGGGGGACGAAACCAGACTCGATCGAAAATAGCCTGGGGATGGCACTCTAGTGTCTGGGGAACGGTGTGGCAGCGAGGCCCTTTGCTCTGCCACATCAGAGGAAGTGGGGAACAGCACTCCAAGTGGCAGCAAAGACACAAAGGTTATTGATGGGTTAGAAACGACAGTGAGGAGTCACTTCGGAACTGAGACTATTCCCCTCAGGAGCGTGGCGGGATCAACAGCCCAACTGAAGTGCGCCTACACCAATGCACGCAGCACGGGCGACAAACAGGACAAGCTGGGGCCATTGTATGGCAAGAAAACTATGATATAATCGCCATCACGGAAACGTGGTGGGATGACTCACATAACTGGAGTGCTGCCATGGCTGGCTATAAACTCTTTAGGCTGGATTGTAGAGGAAGGAGAGGCAGTGGGGTAGCCCTCTATGTTAGAGAGTGGTTTGGTAGCCTGGAGCTCAGTGATGGTGATGGTAGGGTTGAGTGTCTATGGGTGAAAATCAGCGGAGCACCTAACAAGGTAGATTTCGTGGTGGGAGTCCGCTATAGACCACCCAGCCAGGATGAGGAGGCTGGTGAGATATTCTACAAGCAAGTGGGAGAAGTCTCATGAGCGCTAGCCCTTGTCCTTGTGGGAGACTTCAACCTACCAGATGTCTGCTGGAAGTACAGTACAGCAGAGAGGAAACCGTCTAGGAGGTTCCTGGAGTGCATGGAGGACAACTTCGTGACACAATGGGTTAAGTGAGCCGGCAAGGGAAGGTGCCCCCTGGACCCGTTGTCTGTGGGAGATGTGACGTTGTCTGTGGGAGATGTGACGGATGGAGGATGCCTGGGGCACAGTGACCATGAGATGATGGAATTCTCAGTACAGGAGAAGTAAGGAGAGGGGCCAGCAGAGTGGCCGCTTTGGACTGCTGGAATGCGGACTTGGGTCTTTTCAGAAGGCTTGTTGATAAAGTTCCTTGGGAGATAGTCCTTAAAGGGCAAAGGAGCCCAAGAGGGCTGGACGCTCTTCGAGAAGGAAATCCTGGCAGCACAAGAGCAAGCCATTCCCGTGTGCCGGAAAATGAGCCAGAGGGGAAGAAAACCAGCCTGGCTGAGCAGTGAAATCTCAGTGGATCTCAGCAAAAAGAGGCAAGAACAGAGCTAGAAAATATTCAAGGATGCTTTCCATAAAGTGCAAGAGCGCTCAGTCCCTGTATGTAGAAAATCAGGCAGGGAAGGGAAGAGACCGGCATGGCTGAGTCAAGACCTACTGGTTAACCTAAAGAAGAAGAGGGAACTACAGAGGCAGTGCAAGCAGGGACAGGGAACATGGGAAGAGTATAGACATGCTGCCCGGATGTAGGGAGGAAGTCAGGAAGGCCAAGGCACAGTTGGAGCTGAACTTGGCAAGGGAAGTAAAGACCAACAAGAAGGGCTTCTACAGGTACATCAATCAAAAGAGGAAGGTCAATGAGAACGTACCGCCACTGATGGTTGGGAATGGTGACCTCGTATCAACAGACGAGGAGAAGGCTGAGGGACTCAACAACTTTTTGTCTCGGTCTTAACCGATAACTGCTCTCCTCACCCCTCCTGGGTCATGCGACAGCAAGATGGTGACCAGGGGGATAATACCATCCCACAGTAGAGGAGGATCAGGTTCGTGACCACCTGAGGAACCTGAACATACATAACTCTATGGGACCTGATGAGATGCATCCCAGAGTCCTGAGGGAATTGGCAGATGTGGAGGCCAAGCCACTCTCCATGATATTTGAAAAGTCATGGCAATCAGGAGAAGTCCCTGGTGACTGGAAGAAGGGTAACATTGTACTAATTTCTAAAAAGGGTAGAAAAGACGACCCTGGGAACCGCTGACCTGTCAGCCTCACCTCTGTGCCTGGGAAGGTCATGGAACAGAACCTCCTAGAAGCTCTACTAAAGCACATGGAGGACAGGGAGGCGATTAATGGCAGCCAGCACGGCTTCACCAGGGGCAAATCCTGTATGACCAACCTAGTGGCTTTCTATGATGGGGTGACCGCAGCAGTGGACATGGGTAAACCGACGGATGTGATCTATCTAGACTTCTGTAAAGCCTTTGACATGGTCCCACACAACATCCTCCTCTCTAAATTGGAGAGATATGGATTTGATGGGTGGATGGTACGGTGGATAAGAAACTGGTTGGATGGTCATATTCAGAGAGTAGTGGTCAATGGCTCGAGGTCCAGATGAAGATCCGTGACTAGTGGTGTCCCTCAGGGCTCCGTACTGGGACCGGTGCTGTTTAATATCTTTATCAATGATACTCACAGCGAGATCAAGTGCACCCTCAGCAAGTTTGCAGATGACACCAAACCGAGTGGTGAAGTTGCCATAGTGGAAGGACGGGATGTCAACCACAGGGACCTGGACAGGCTGGAGAAGTAGGCCTCTGAGAACCTCATGAGGTTCAGCCAGGCCAAGTGCAAGGTCCTACACCTGAGTAGGGGCAATCCCCGATTTCAATACAGGCTGAGGGATGACGTGATTGAGAGGTGCCCTGCAGAGAAGGACTTGGGGTGCTGGTCGATGAGAAGCTCAACATGAGCCAGCAGTGTGCACTCGCAGCCCAGAAGGCCAATTGTATCCTGGGCTGCATCAAAAGAGGCATGGCCAGCAGGTCGAGGGAAGTGATTCTGCCCCTCTATTCCTCTCTTGTGAGACCTCATCTGGAGTACTGTGTCCAGTTCTGGAATCCTCAACAAAATAAGGAGGTGGAATTGTTGGAATGGGTCCAGAAGAGGGCTACAAAGATGATCTGAGGGCTGGAGCACCTTCCCTATGAGGACAGGCTGAGAGAGTTGGGCTTGTTCAGCCTGGAGAAGAGAAGGCTCCGAGGAGATCTTATAGCGACCTTCCAGTACCTGAAAGGGGCCTACAAGAAAGCTGGAGAGGGACTATTCATAAAGGCTTGTGGTGATAGGACAAGGGGGAACAGGTATAAACTGGAGAGGGGCAGATTTAGACTAGACATAAGGAAGAATTTCTTCACTGTGAGAGTGGTGAGGCACTCAAACAGGTTGCCCAGGTAAGTTGTGGCTGCCCCACCCCTGGAGGTGTTCAAGGCCAGGTTGGATGGGGCCTTGGGCAACCTGATCTAGTGGGATGTCCCTGACCATGGCAGGGGATTGGAACTGGATGATCTTTAAGGTCCCTTCCAACCCTAACTATTCTATGATTCCGTGATTCTAAGTCTATGAGCTTTGGAAGAAGGGGCAAGTGGCTTGGGAGGACTACAAGGATGAATTGAGGTCATGCAGAGGAGAAATCAGAAGGGCTAAAGCCCAACTAGAACTGAAATTGGCCAATTTTGTGGAAGGTAATAAGAAATGTTTCTACAAAGATATTAACAACCAAAGGAGGGCCAAGGAGAATCTCTACCTTTACTGGACGCAGGAGGAACAATAGTGACAAAGGATGAGGATAAGGATGAGGTGCTTCATGCCTTCTTTAACACAGTCTTTAATAGTAAGGTGAGATGTTCTCTGGGTACTCAGCCCCCTGAACCAGAAGACAAGGAGGGAGAGCAACACAAAGCTCCCATGATTCAAGCGGACATGGTTAGAGACCTGCCCAGCCATTAGACATTCACAAGTCTATGGGGCTGGATGGGATCCATCGGAGGGCATTAAGGGAGCTGTCGGAGGTGCTCACTAAACCCCTTTCCATCATCTACCAGCAGTCCTGGCTGTCTGGGGAGGTTCCATTGGACTGGAGGCAGATGTTACATCCATTTACAAGAAGGGCCGGAGAGAGGATCCAGGAAACTACAGACCTGTGAGCCTGACCTCGGTGCCAGGGAAGGTCATGGGCCAGGTTGTCTTGAGTGCCATCACACAGCACACACAGGACAACTGAGTGATCATGCCCACTCAGCATGTGTTTATGAAAGGCGGGTCCTGCCAAGCTAACCTGATCACCTTCTATGTCAAGGTGACCCACTTGGTGGATGAGGGAAAGGCTGTGGCTGTAGTGGACCTGGACTTCAGTAAAGCCTTTGACATCGTTTCTCACAGTTTTCTGCTTGAGAAACTGGCTGCTGCTAGCCTGGACAGGCGCACCCTCTGCTAGGTAAATAACTGGCTGGATGGCTGGGCCCACAGAGTGGTGGGGAATGGAGTCCAATCCATCTGGCGCCCTGTCACAAGTGGTGTCCCCAGGGCTCAGTGCTGGGTCCAGTCCTGTTCCATATCTTCATCAGTGACCTGGATGAGGGGATCGAGTTCACCCTCAGTAAGTTTGCAGATGACACTAAACTGGGAGGAAGTGTTAATCTGATGGAGGGTAGGGAGTCTCTGCAGAGGGACCTGGACAGTCTGGATCCATGGGCTGAGGCTGACAGGATGAGGTTTAACAAGGCCAAATGCCGGGTCCTGCACTTGGGGCACAACAACCCTGTGCAGCGCTCCAGGCTTGGGGAAGAGTGACTGGAAAGCTGCTTGGCAGAGAAAGACCTGGAGGTGCTGGTCAACAGCCAGCTGAACATGAGCCAGCAGTGGCCCAGGTGGCCAAGAAGGCCAACAGCATTTTGGCTTGGATCAGAAGCAGCGTGGCCAGCAGAATCAGGGAAATGATTGTGCCCCTGGACTCAGTGCTGGGGAGGCCGCACCTCGAATCCTGTGTTCAGTTTTGGGCCCCTCACTACAAGAAGGACATTGAGGTCCTGGAGTGTGTCCAGAGAAGAGCGATGAAGCTGGTGAAGGGAACAAGTCTCATGAGGAGATGCTGAGGGACCTGGGGTTGTTTAGTCTGGAGAAAAGGGGGTTTAGGGGAGACCTCATCACTCTCTACAACTGCCCGAAAGGAAGTTGTAGTGAGCTGGGTGTTGGTCTCTTCTCCCAAGTGACAGGTGATAGGATGAGAGGGAGTAGCCTCAAGTTGAGGCAGGGCAGATTGAGATTGGATATCAGGAACAATTTCTTCACCAAAAGGGTTCTTGGGCACTGGCAGATGCTGTCCAAGGAGGTGATTAAGTCACCATCCCTGGAGGTGTTTAAAAGATGGGTAAATGAGATTGTAGTATAATGGACTGGCTAGGCCCTGTGGCATTGTGAGTTGGCAGAGGCGAGCATGTTTCTGCAAAGTAAGCTTTTTTTTTTTGCCAAAGAGAGCATTTGGTGAAGGGAATAGCTGGCAACAGACAACTGTATCTGTTAAAACAGACCGATTGGGTGGTGGCTATATCAGCTGAGTGATGCCTGAGTGAGGCAGAGGCCTCACAGCCTGGTGTTGCTTCAGTTAAGAGCAGAAACGCCCTAGAAAGCACAGACTGAGCTCCCTGCCTCCAAGGTGTGGGGAACCGACGAGTCCCCACTTTGGATGACACAAGCAGCCTTGCCAAGGGCCAATCAACACCTACAAATTGACTTAGTCCCACCTTGCCAAGAGGTGCCAAAGAGTTTGCAAAAGGTATAAAACTGGCACCTGAAACCCTTTCCTTGGGGGAGGAAAGATGGCCACCTTACCTGATGGATGGGTGGATGTGCCTGGACCTCTCTTCCCCCACCAAGGAGGGACATATGGTAAGAATTGCACCTCTGCCTCTGTTGCATGTTTTCCCAGGAAAATAACTACTAACCTGAGTTTCAATTGTTACTTGTTCCATATATATATATATATATGCGCTAATCATTAACCGGTTATAAGCGTTTAAGTGCTAAGGCAGCCAGTGAATTTATCAAGGCAATCCAAAATTGTTTTCATCTGTCACTTGAATTAAATCACTTACTGCCTCCAGCATTGGGAAATTGTCTCTCTGACAGGCACTGCTGCAAGGCTGCTGGCCCTTCTTATGGGTGGGAACCACACTTATTAACCCTGTGAGTAACAGTCTCTGAGGAAACTCTCACAGGTAATCGGATTGTGACTTGTGGCAAAACATGTCTAAGCACACACACATAATCCTTTAGTCATAAACTGTCGACCAGGTCTGGAACCAGAAATGGATCCAGTCGCCCCTGGACTCCTCTCTGAGAGAACGCGTAGAAAGCAAGGGAGTCCGTCTTGAACCTCATGACTCCACGGGAGGGTCTCCTTAGACACCTGTCAGAGTGCTCAGGGATATGATTTAGTAGTGGACAGATACAGTTGGACTCAGTGATCTCAAAGGTCTTTTCCAACCAAAGGTTTCTGTGATTCAGGTGAAGCTCAGGGCAATCAAGGTACACTCAGGGCCCTGACAACTCTCACTGCCATCTTCCATCCTGTTTCCAAAATCATGAAAGCATCAAAATCCCCTACCTGTCATTTAACTAGAAGTATAATTAAGCAAGTATCAGAAAAAGTTATAATTTAAATACATTCTCTTTCTGAATGTCTAGCATTGTCCAATGAGAACTTCATATTTATTTTTAAATATATAAGATTTTAAGCAATTTCTAAACCACATTAAAATCATAGAATCATAGAATCACCAGGTTGGAAGAGACCCACTGGATCATTGAGTCCAACCATTCCTATCAAACACTAAACCATGCTCCTCAGCACCTCGTCCACCTGTGCCTTAAACCCCTCCAGGGAAGGTGAATCAACCACCTCCTCTCCACAACCTCCCCTCAGGTAGTTGTAGAGAGCAATGAGGTCTCCCCTCAGCCTCCTCTTCTCCAGGCTAAACAACCCCAGCTCTCTCAGCCCTTCCTCGTAAGACCTGTTCTCCAGCCCCTTCACCAGCTTGGTTGCTCTTCTCTGGACTCGCTCCAGAGCCTCAACATCCTTCTTGTAGCAAGGGGCCCAGAAATGAACACAGGATTCGAGGTGCGGTCTCACCAGTGCCGAGTACAAAGGGAGAATAACCTCCCTGGACCTGCTGGCCACGCTATTTCTGATACAAGCCAAGATGCCATTGGCCTTCTTGGCCACCTGGGCCACTGCTGGCTCATGTTCAGTCGGCTGTCAACCAACACCCCCAGGTCCCTCTCCTCCAGGCAGCTTTCTAGACAGACTTCTCCTAGTCTGTAGCACTGCATAGGGTTGTTGTGCCCCAAGTGCAGGACCTGGCATTTGGCCTTGTTAAACCTCATGCCACTGGTCCCAGCCCAGCAGTCCAGCCTGTTCAGATCCCTTTGCAGAGCCTCCCTGCCCTCCAGCAGACTGACACTTCCACCCAGCTTAGTTTCATCCACAAACTTGCTAAGGGTGCACTCGATGCCTTCATCCAGGTCATTGATAAAGACACTGAACAGGGCTGGACCCAGAACTGAGCCCTGGGGAACCCCACTTGTCACTGGCCTCCAGCTGGAGTTAACTCTATTTCCCACCACTCTCTGGGCCCGGCCATCCAACCAGTTTTCCACCCAGGAGAGTGTGCGCCTGTCCAGGCCAGAGGCTGACAGTTTCCGAAGCAGAATGCTGTGAGAAACTGTGTCAAAGGCTTTACTAAAGTCCAGGAAGATACATCCACAGCCTTTCCCTCATCCAGCAGCCGAGTCACTTTGTAATAGAAGGTGATCAGGTTAGTTTGGCAAGACCTGCCTTTTGTGAACCCATGTTGACTGGGCCTGATCACCTGGTTCTCTTGCATGTGCTTCATGATAGCACTCAAGATCACCTGTTCCATGACTTTCCCTGGCACTGAGGTCAGACTGACAGGCCTGTAGTTCCCTGGATCCTCCCTGTGACCTTTCCTGTAGATGGGCACAACATCAGCCTCCAGTCCAGTGGAACTTCCCCAGTCAGCCAGGACTGCTGGAAGATGATGGAAAGGGGTTTGGCCAGCACATCCGCCAGCTCCTTCAATACTCTTGGGTGGATCCCATCCGGCCCCATAGACTTGTGGGTGTCTAGTCGGGCTAGCAAGGCTCTGACCACCTCCTCTTGGATCATGGGAGCCTCATTCTGCTCCTATAACTCCTGGGTTTGTACACAGAGGGAGCAACTTTCTTTACATTTAAAGACTGAGGCAAAGAAGGCATTAAGTACCTCAGCCTTTTCCTCATCCCCTGTCACTGCTGTTCCGTCTGCGTCCAATAGGGACTGTATATTCTCCCTAGTCCTCCTTTTATTGTTAATATATTTATAGAAAGATTTTTTGTTATCTTTCACAGACTTTGCCAATCTGATTTCTAGTTGGGCCTTAGCCCTCCTGATTTTTTCCCTACACAATCTCACTTCCCTCCTGTAGCCCGCCCAAGATGCCTGTCCCTTCTTCCAAAGCCCGTAAACATTTCTCTTCTTCTTGATATCTCTCAAGATCTCCCTGCTCAACCAAGCTGCTCTTTTCCCATGCCGGCTCTTTTTTTGGAACACGGGATTGGCTTTCTCCTGAGCTGCTAGGATTTCCTTTTTGAAGAGCTCCCAGCCCTCGTGGGCTCCCTTGCCCTTAAGTACTGTCTCCTATGGGATTTGCCAACCAGCCTTCTGAACGGTTCAAAGTCTGCCCTCTGGAAATTTAGTGCTTCTGACCTGCTAACCACCCTCTTCACTTCACCTAGAACTGAAAACCCTATCATCTCGTGATTGCTTTGTCGCAGGCGTCCTCCTACCACCACATCCCCCACAAGGCCTTCTCTGTTCACAAACAGTAGGTCCAGGAGAACACCTTTCCTTGTCGGTCTGCTCACCAGCTGTGTGAAGAAGGTGTCTTCCACACACTCCAGGAACCTCCTAGACTGCTTCCTTTCTGCTGTATTGTACTTCCAGCAGATATCCGGAAGATTGAAGTCTTCCATGAGAACAAGAGGCATGGATCTAGAGACTATCCCCAGCTGTTTATAGAAGAGCTCATCAGCTGCTTCTCCTTGGCTGGGTGGTCTGTAACAGACTCCCATCATAAAATCTGCCTTCTTTTGGGCTCCTCTGATTGATTTTTGGGCTCCTCTTTTGCCCACAGGCACTCCATCTCCTCATCACCACAATCCAGCTCAATGGTATCCAAGTCCTGCCTTACATAGAGGGCTACCCTGCCTCCTCTCCTACCCTTCCTGTCCCGCCTGAAGAGTTTACACCCCTCCATGGCTGCACTCCAGTTATATGAGTCATCCCACCATGTTTCCATGATGGCAACGACATCATAGCCTCCTTGCCCTACGACAGCTTCCAACTCCAAAATGTAAATGAATGAAAATTTCCTGAAATAAATTAGATATGCTATCACTTCCCTTACAACCTGTTACAGCACTTATGAATTAATCATCCACAAGAGTCCAGATTCAAAAATATTAATTAAAACCCATAAGTTAGAGATGTTCTACCTTTGGATCTCTTTCAAAGAAATCTACAGCTATGCTGGAAGTTCTTCTTTTCACTCCCCATGTACAAACATCTTACTGCAATCAAAACTCTCTGTGACAACAGGCATTCAGGAAGAAACACTGACCCTCCAGGCCTCCCCAGTCAGCTCAGGCCTCTGGGAGCTTTGGGCTCCACACACAGTAGCTGCTCCAGCAGACCCAGGCAGGGCAAGCCCCCATCACAGGAAGAATAACCTCACCTCTCACAACCCCAGGGACTGAGCAGGATATGTCTCCTGCACCTGCCTGAGCAACTGCCATTACCCTGTCCCACTGGAGCCACTTCCCTTTATCACATTGGTCTGTTACCACTGCCGAGCTGACAAACTGCACCCCCACAACAGTGACCCAAGCTCCCACGCCATGTTGGCTAGGTCTAGGGCAGTGCCAGGTGGGCCCTGCCCCTCACCCCACCTCCATGGCCAGCAGGGCCCAACCACACATGCCAGTGGGAGAGGTCACTACTGCAGCCTCACAGGTAGCAGCCATTGACTTCAACAGCGCCATATACTAATTGTTATTTTCCTAGCACTCACAGCTTAATTGTGCCATCATCCAATGCTATCCTATCTTTATTCACTTTCTGGTAAAATTTGAATTTGTGTTAATTAAAAAGGTGATTGTGAGTACGTTTCATCCTTATAAACCAGTGATAATTTTTGTGAGTGTTGGCCATCTTCACACAGCAGCTCTTATGCTTGGCAGAGAAAGTAATTCTAAGGTTGAGCATGGCAGACTGTGCTTGGCCTAAGCAACAATGAGCGTGAGGGCAGATCAGCAAAATGAAGTCACATCAGGAAAAAAAACTGAAGGAGGTGTTATCTTTAAATACAGCTGTGCAACAAGGAGAAATTGAAAGATGATATTATAAAGAGAGGGATAATTGATGACCAATTTCTTCCTTTTTCTTTTCTTCCTCTGTAAAGAGTATCAGTACAACCTCCTACAAGGATGGGAAAAGCAGGAAGCTCTGTGTTGCTTTCCTCCATTACCTTCCAGTTCCTCATAATACTAAAATAAATAGATTTGTGATGGTGTTCCCTAGAATGGTAATTCGCAGACACTGTAGCTTGACACAATTGCCAATGAAAGATTGCCTACTTCACCTACCCTGAAGGGCAGCCTCGGTTTTGCAGGAAAACTGCCTGATCTTGCTGCAATGGATCACAGATTTGTACTTTCTACTAACCAGGGCAGTGCTTATATACCTTAGGACTCCCAAATTCTCAACCTTTCTCAATCAAACTTTAGTTTTGATAACACACAATGTCTGAATTTCAGTTATAAAGATAATTTTTTAAAACAAAGACACATAAAGAAGCATGAGTGTAAAAGTTGTGGCCTAGTGCATGAACCATCTGCATTTACTGACTCAATTGCTCAATGCATAAACATTGGTTTAAATGAATTTATTGCTGAGCCTTCCACATGCAGAACAGTGGGAGCCCATCCTACAATCCTACTGTGCCAGATGTCTGGCTTTTTGTTTTTCTTGTTTTATATTATATAATGGAATTGCTAAATTTCATGAAGAAAGCTAGAATATTTTGTGAATTTTATTCAAGAACTTTTATTACACTAAAATGAAAACACCACTGCAGAGATTTTACAATAACAGAAGATTGAAAAGTCCATCAGAAAACTACAAATTTCAGTAACAATATTGATCTTAATAGATTAATAGATTTTATTAAAGCCAGCATTTTTAATATTAAGAACTTAAAAAATACATTTTAAAGACTTTTCCTTCAAATACACTTAGAAACAATGAGGAATTCCTGAGCAACTTTTTTTATATTGGCATTCTCCAACCAATTTACATACTGCATATGAAATCTACTTTCTATAATTTCTTAAATTTTAGAAATATACAAGACAAATATTTTTTTGTCAGTTTTCGTAAATGATTCTCAGTTTGACACACAAAGTAAAATGCCTTTTTAAAGGGAGAAACCCCCCCCAAGGTAACAATTATTTGAGAATATGGTGCCTGATCTCATTACGCTTTCAAATGTCATTTGTCTTTATAGAAAATGTCTAATATCCATTAATTGACTTTGATTTAGTAGCTCAACAGTAGCAGTTAATGAAAAATTATTAAATACATCTACAGATTTAATGATGGGAACTCCACATACACAATGTTTCAGAAATCACAAAAAAACCTGTTTATTCATTTTGAACATCTGCTATTACTACATTTCAAAAACTTAAATGAAGGTTAAAGCAACTGTATATTTTCCAGCCATCTAAACATAGACACATAAACAGATATACCACAGAATTCACTGCTTTAACATAAATCAATTATAAATACGTATTTGGTTTTCAGTTTGTTCCATAAACACATATATCCTCTTGCCTTATCCTTATATAAGATCAGTTTACTGCATTTTTATTAAATAATCCTGTTACATATTATCATCAAGCCTGCATTTTATGTGACAGTGAGTTTTGGGAGCATATGTCTTGTGCCAATAAAATTTTGGAAAATAAAAGCACATTCAAAGAAAAAATAATCAACCTGCACATTTGTTCAGCTTAAAGAATGACATATGTTTATACAAAATATGATCAAATTATATTTAGGTAGAAAATTCCACAAAAAGCGTAGCTACTTCAGAGCAACCAGAAAATGTACCTTTTCCAGTCTGGATGAAGTTCCCCTTTCACAGAAAGCCACGATGATTTGACATCATGAGACATTTGTCAGTAAAGGTGAAAGAGAATCTATGCCTCACAATGTCATTTAGGCTACAGCTATTAATATTATGCAACTTCATTACCAATTTATGGCAAAATATAGAAACTCTCCTGTTCAATGCTTTCTGTGTAGATTACTGGAGGTACATATGTACTTACAGTTAGGCAGGATGAATCATACACTTAAAATCTGCTAAAAGTTGTCTGTTTGTCTCTGGTCCAAAGTAACCAGTATGACAGCAACAGTCTGCTGCTGACACCTTAATCCTGTGCTTTCTTTGGTTTATAACATCTGCGTAGCCACCTGTGTATTACCCTAAGAAATCCACTATGTAAGGAAAATCTTTAGGCTGTGGTTTGATAAGATTCTATAGTCTCTATGCATCAACAGATGCATCATGAAAAGCCTGCAGCAGTATGTCCTTATGCATGGTATTAGGAGTAGAAAACAACTGCTTCGCTCGGATAAGGCTATCTGTGTAAAGAAAGATACTGTGTCTGATCCAGATCAGCTTTGTCAGATTCAGTCAGAAAACTGAAGTGTAAATGAAGCACTGTCATGTCGTGGTTGGGACAGACACGACACGCAACAAGCCATGAGCAAAAGGACCACTGTGGCATGTATGCTGGGACAAGCAGCCGATGCCTTGGCGTACCCGTGATATTAGCAGCAAGCACAGAGCAAACAGCCGGTGTTCTCATGCTTGCTGGCTTGGTGAGACCTTGGAATCTTTACTAAGATCCGTGAGTTTATAAGAAAAGAATGCATTAGACAGAAAACATGAAGATAAGGGGCACATCTGTGGTAAATAGTGGGTTGCAGTCTATCGCTGTAACTGTGGGATTCTCACGGGTGGGAGTTCACTGGGGTAGCTGCTGACTGGATACAGAAACACTATATAAGGTTTGCATCCCCTCAATAAAGGTGATCTCGCTTGTTGCCTCATTGATGGGGTCCATGACTTAATCGCTACACATTACCAAAACCTTGCCATGCAAACCCAATACATAGGGAAAGCAGATAAACAACATATCCCTACAACAAGGTGATTTATTTTCCTGTTCTAGTTCATATGTGCCTTTTTTCCATCCTTCTGAAGATGGCATGAGGAATGTGATTCTCCCTCTCTACTCTGCTCTGGTGAGACCTCACCTGGAGTACTGCATCCAGTTCTGGAGCCCTCAGCACAAGAAAGACATGGACCTGTTGGAGTGGGTCCAGAGGAGGCCACAAAAATGACCAGAGGGATGGAACAGCTCTCCTATGAAGAAAGGATGAGAGAGTTTGAGTTGTTCAGCCTGGAGAAGAGAGGGCTCTGGAAGACCTTAATGTGGCCTTTTGATACTTAAAGGGGACCTAGGAGGAAAGATGGGGACAGACTTTTTAGCAGGACCTTCTGCGATAGGACAAGGGGAATGGTTTTAAACCAAAAGAGGGGAGATTAAGACTAGATATAAGAAAGAAGTTTTTTTTTTTACAATGAGGGTGTAGAGGCCCTGGCCCAGGTTGCCCAGGGAAGTTGTGGCTGCCCCATCCCTGGAGGTGTTCAAGGCCAGTTTGGATGGGGCTTGGAGCAAACCGATCTAGTGGGAGGTGTCCCTGCTCATGGCAGGGATGTTGGAACTGGATGATCTTAAAGGTCCCTTCCAACCCATACTGTTCTATGAACAACAGAACCCTGTCAGTCAACCTTAAAACTTGCTTGCAGACCAGCAAGCACACAGAATTGAGAAATTTCAGAGCCTGACTATATGGCCTTATGGCCCATTTACCATAGCGTGAGGATCAGAAACTGGAAGTCAGCACTACAGTAAGTGTAACATTTGGAACAATAAGAATTTAAACCTTACTGTAGATTAAGAATTGCATTTTTTTCCAGAAAGGGAATAGACAGGTATCACAAACCATTATTACAATTTTCTTCCGATGATGAAAGATAGTTAAAAATATGGCATTGAATAAGGGCAAATTCTGAATTTTACCTGATATTTGCACTCAACATTCTACAGTAGCAAATTCTTTCAGCTGCACGCAACTGAAAGCTTGACTGTGTAGAACATAATTATGAACTCCATGGGCAATCCCTGAATGGGATCAGGAGAGTTAGGGACACAGATAATTAGAAAGAAGGTAAAGCAAGTTCTTTCTTAAGAGAAAGATAGGGTGAAAATCAGATTATACCACAGACATGATGAGGAATTCATTACTGAGCATCAGTCTTAGCCCAGTCATCTTGTGAAGAGATATTTCAAGCTACCATCCCAGGTGACAGATACCATTCTCACAAATAGAATTGTATGTGCAAGCATTTTCATATGTCCGTGCAAAACAGCACCAATGCTTCCTCACCCTTACAAAGGCCACACAGACTATCCCAACTCCAGTCCAGTTCACAGATGGATTCCATAGTGAAGAAAGATAAGCAAGTTAATCATACCTCTGAACATATCATCATACCATACTGTATAAATTACTGGAACAGTATCAGCACTGCTAACTCATGATAGTAATCCTATTAATCCTAAATTAGTGTTCAGATTTAAGCCTCAGCTGGAGGAATCAGGTTGTTACCTCCTGCTTCTTCAGTAAGCTATTTTTTGCAGCTTCAGAGTAAAGATTAACAGCATAGACTCTCAATAGTACAGTATCAGGTACAGCAAGGTACTCAAGGACATGGCTTAGTGGCAGATAGTTGGACTCGATCTAAGAGGTCTTTTCCAACCTAGTGATTCTATGATTCTATGATCAAAAGAAAATACTACATTTTAAAATCCTTTGTCTCTGCTGCACTGTAATTACATTTAAGTGGTTTTTGTTAACAACCCCAACTATTTTATTATCAACTCATAAATTATTTGAATTCCCCAAAATGATGAACTTTCCTGGTTAATTCTACAACAGCTGTGAGAAATGCTATTCAAACTAGAAACCCTTTATATTTGCAGCATTTGCTACCTGCAAAAGAACTAGATAAAAGATTGCTCTTCTAGCAATACATTTGCTAACCTAAATACATTTCACATTTTTACATCTGGTGTATAAGAAGTATAAAATCAGCTATGGTTAACACAGCATTCCATACCATTCAAAGTTCATTGATATTCAGTGCTCAGGAAAAGCCAGTGCAGCAGCAGGTTCACAACCACCATTATGATAGATGAGAGACCACAATCACTCTGATCTGCAGCAATCTTTTATAGGTCCTCCAGTAAAGCAGCACCAATTTTATTATACTGATCACTTTGCCACAATATTTATTCCCCTTAAAAATTGGTGGGTTATATACCAGACTGGCCAATGGTGGGTCCAATACACAAAACAAGTATTGGAACTTAAGCAGGAAGGAAAAAAAGGTTCCATCCTCTCTCTTGCATGCACACACACACACACACACACACAAAAAAGTATCAACTGGACAGTGTTCCCACACCAAAGGGTATTTTTTTCAAATATCTCATTATTAATACTGAAAACACTATAGCCCAAAACAGCTTAAAGATTACTCTTTAATTGTTTCCTCTAAATAGGACATTAATATGTATCTAAAACCAGTGAGTTACTATATTTTGTTTTCTATTAATGCTAGTAAAACCTTTTGCTCTAGCTCCTAAAGTAACCCACTTTCTCAGGCTGGATTTAACACTCCATAAGCCGGATAGCAATGCTACATCAATGGATATGTCAGGCAAAATGCTTCCCATTGTTGTAAGAGGGAAGATTCAACCCTACCTCAAAATAAAATTTAAAAAACCCCACACATAATACAGGGAAAGAAGACAGTGCGCATGTGAGACTATACATGTCCACATGTATTTTCACACATATGCACACACAGAGCCATCTTTTATGGGAAGTATCTATCACAGTGTTATAGTTGCGTTAACAACACAAAGTCCAAACGTGGATCAATTTACTATTTATTTAGATAGGAAAGCAAAAGCAGCGCTGGGCGGCCGGGGGAGTCGCAGCTCCACCAAGGCTCGCAAAGTTAGGTAAGCTGAGCAACCCCTTTTATCCCCCCGCCCCGAGTTTGTTTCAAAATCTTTGAAGACGCCCCCTTGATTCCTTCCCAGTACATGCAGTTTCCATATGGTCAGATAATAAATCAGCTAAGTTTACAGAGTTGTCTTAGTTCAGCAATCTTCAAGGTTGTACTCCTGTGCTTTGTCAAGCAGCTGCTAAACCTCCTCTTCCTTCTTATCTCTGGGCAACTTGTTCCTTAATTGCACAAGGCCGCATTCTTTGAGCTGGCTAATCTAGTCTGCTGGGGCCCGAGGTGATTTGTTGCTTTTGGCGCTTGCTTCAGGCGGTTTCAAAAGGCTTAGTTGTAAAATTCAGTAGATACTATCTATAAACAAAATGTATATGGTCATGGTAACCTTTAGCTTTTAATTAAGATAGCATTGTGGCTTCCTCTTTCTTACCAAACAAGATGTTCCTGTGCTTTGAAACAGAAAGACTGCTGCTCGTTTAGTTGGCTTGATCAGCAAATTATTTTCTGTTACTCATTACAATTCCCCCCTTTTCTTTTATTTACCCGTAATTTGCTGATCAAACCTGGATAACACTTCACAAGCGGCAGCCAGCTCATGATCTTCGTTGGGTAAAATTTTCATCTCGAGTTCCGACTGCTTCATCACCATTAACTGTACCTTTTCCAACCTGCTTTTAACAAAGGTTACAAGTTTATTAATAATTAGTAACAATAAATTCTGGAGCACCTGCAGTGATATTCGTTTTTATCACTTCTGAATCCTCCAGTCGAACCAAGATCCACTCAAAAGGTTGGTGAGGATAGCGGTCTTGCGTTAAGCCCACTGTCACTGTACAGGGCATGACAACCAGTGTTATTAATAGAGTCATGTTCCCACTATATGATACCTCTCCATCTTCCTCGTCTACTCTTTTGCAGAGAGCAACGGGATAATACTATCTTCTCGACGGCAGTAGGTAATCTTCAGGGAAGTCTTAGGTTGTCTCTTTAATCCTCCTGTATTTACGGTGCCGCGTGGACTCAACGCAATCCTCCCCCTTGACCTGCTTAAAGGATCCCTGGTTCTTATTGAATTATTTCAAAATTCATTTGTTTTGCTACAAAGCCTTTTCCAAGCAAACCTCACAGCGCACCTTTTTACACTTTCTGCCAATCCACCTCATATACTTCCCAAAATTCGGGTATCAACTGTTCCCACATACAAAATATTTTATAGATCTCTGCCTGTATTCCTTCTTCAACATATATGGTATTACTGTGACATTTCATGCAATAAGGCTGTCCTTTAAACGAGACACAGAGCCACTTCTTATCACACCTTAGACATTTACAAATCACCCAAGCCCAATGACCCGAAAGGGGGTGTTTCAGGCACGGTATTCCAAACAAATTCTCAGTCCTAGGAGTTCTAAGTATTTCAACTTCTAGTTCACAACAGAAAGAAAAATTTGCAAAGTTCTTGTGAGTTTATATAATCCAGTCCTTCCTGATTGATCAGGTATTCTTTCCCTTCTCCAAAGTGCGAAATATACCTTTTGTAAGGGATATTGGGGGATACTTGGAACCACCGATTTAGGTCGCGTCTTACTTCCTCCTGGGGTGACTCATTCGTCGGTATTTTGATTCCTCCTTTATCTTTAATCGAAGATCCCCTGGTTCAGATGTCACAGTCCATTTTTCTGGGTACACAGGTCCCTTGACTCTACTGGCATGCATCCATCCTTTTTCTGTGGTCCGTACGGCAGTATCTGTAGTGAGTAAAACAACGAAAGGCCCTTCCCACTGGGGTGTTAGGGAGGTTTCTTTCCAAGTTTTAATTAAAACCTGATCCCCAGGCTTTATTCGGTGTATGGAAATGTCCAAAGGAGGTCTCTGTGCTACCAGACCCTTTCTTCTAAGCTCGTGTCTTCTTTTTGAAAGTTCCAAAATATATTCTGTTAAAATTTTATCTTCAACTTTTGGATGTTCTATTAACATTCCAAAGTCATAAGGCATTCCATATAACATCTCAAAAGGGGATATACCAGTATCAGTTCTTGGTTGAGTTCTAATATGGAGTAAGGCTAGTGGTAAGCACTTAACCCAACTCATTTTTGTCTCTACCATTAATTTAGTTAAATGCTTTTTAATTTCTCCATTCATCCTTTCTACTTTTCCAGAACTTTGTGGATGTCAGGGTGTGTGGTATTCCCATTTCGTGCCGAATAATTCGGTTGTTTCTTTTATTATTTTGGAAATAAAATGCAGGCCTCGGTCTGAGTCAATAACAGCAATGGTTCCATATCTAGGAATAATTTCTTCAAGGAGTATTTTAATCACTGTTTTTGCCATAGCCCTAATTACAGGAAAGGCTTCCACAAAATAAGTAAGGTGATCCACCAGAACCAATAAATACTGGTATCTCTCAACCTTTGGTAATTCAGTAAAATCTACTTGCACTTTTTCAAATGGCCTTTTAGCTAATTCACGCCCCCCTTGGAGTTTTTCTCTTAGTTGTCGCTTATTTACTTTGTGACAAGTCAAACATCCTTCCAAAATCTTTTTAGCCAGGCCATATATCCCGATACAAGTATAGTGTGTCTCAAATTGATCCACTAAGGCTTGGACCCCCCAATGAGTTTTAAGGTGTAGTTTATTTAATATTCCCCTTGCTAGGCCTTTTGGAAGAATCTCTCGACCATCTGGTGATAGCCACTTATCCCCATCCCTTTTGGCCCCAATTTGTTTCAGTTTCTCCAGTTCTTGGAGAGTAAACGTCTTTTCTACTGTTAATATCTGGGGTTCTTCTCTTACGGTTTGTGTTTGTACCACCAATAATGCGGCCCGTTTTGCTTCTGCATCTGCTAAATTGTTTCCCCTAATTGCAGGACTTAATCCCCTTTGGTGTCCTTTTACATGGACTACTGCTGTCTTGAGGGGGTTCCTTAATGCTTTTAAAACTTCTAAAATCAGTTTTTCATGAACTAGTCCTTTTCCCTGGGTGTTAATCAAACCCCTCTCTTCCCAGATTTTCCCAAAAGTATGTACCACCTCAAAAGCATATTTTGAATCTGTGTATATAGTTCCGATCTTGTCCCCTATTAGCCTTAAAGCTCTCAGCAAGGCATATAATTCACAAGCCTGCGCGGACCAAGTTCTATTTAGTGGCCCTGATTCTTTTATCTGAAAGGTATGCCCATCTATAATAGCATACCCTGATTTCCTTTGTCCCTTAATTACTCTTGAGGAGACGTCTACAAATAATTTTTCTCCTTCGTCTAGTTCTTCTTCTTCTAAATCTTCCCTTATTTTAGCCTGTAAATTTATTGCCTGGAGGCAATCATGGGTTAAGTTTTCTCTGGGTTCTCCATAGAGAAATTGAGCTGGGTTCTGGATAGAGGTGGTCTCTATCTCTAGCTTAGGAGAATTAATCAAAATCCCTTCATATTTTAACAATTGGCTGTCAGTAAGCCATTTATCGGCTCATTGTTGCAGTACTCCGCGAATGTTATGGGGTGTATATACCTTTAATTCACCCCCCAGGGTGACTTTTCTGACTTCTTCTACTAATAATGCTGTGGCCACTATTGCTTGTAAACAGGTGGGCCACCCTCGGCTGACATGGTCCAGTATCTTTGAATAATACCCCACAGGTTTTCTCTGCCCTGCCCACCCTTGGGTTAAAACCCCATATGCTGTCCCATTGTTTACATTGATAAAAAGTTGAAAGGGTTTACGAATATCGGGTAAACTAAGGACAGGTGCCTCTATTAAATCTCTTTGTATCGCTTCCCAATGACTTTCATTTTCGGGAGTCCATTTTACCAACCCATCTTTGGTCAGTTTTTCATACAAAAATTTTACCTTGCTACTATAGTTCTCTATCCACTGTCGACAATACCCCAATAATCCTAATAATTGTCTTATCTGTCTCTTGTTACTGGGTGTAGTTAGAGATAATATTCCTTTTATTCTTTCGGGATCCAATTTCTTGTATCCTTTCATAAGCCAGTGTCCCAAATATTTTACCTCTTCTTCAGTAAATTGTAATTTAGATTTAGAGACTTAACCCCTTAAGGCCTAAAAAGTTCAACAATTTGATGCTTTCTCCTCTAACCTCTTCTTGGGTCCTCCCGGCAACCAGTAAATCATCCACATACTGTATCAAGATCAGGCCTTCGGTTAATTCATAAGATTCTAATAATTGTTCCAAAGCCTGTCCAAACAAGTTTGGGGATTCTGTAAACCCCTGGGGCAATACAGTCCATCGCAATTGTTGTTTTCTATGTGTTTTAGGGTCCTCCCATTCGAATGCAAAATAATCTCTACATTTTTCTTCTAAAGGACAATCTATAACACTATACCATTTATAATCTGGACTTAATTGGTTTAGTATAGTGTGGGGGTTTGCCACTACAGGAAACCGGGTAATCATTTGCTCATTTACAGCTCTCAAATCTTGTACTAAGCAATAGGACCCATCCGGTTTCTTCACCGGTAATATAGGAGTATTATGAGGAGACATACAGGGTTCCAAAAGTCCTTGAGCCAAAAGTCTCTCAATTATTGGCTGCAACCCTTCTCTCCCTTTTCTAGGTATGGGGTATTGTCTTATCCGAATTGGTCAGTGCGGATCATTAATAGAGATCGTGATCGGTTTGATATTTAATCTTCCCACCGATCCTGGACTATACCAAGTGTCCGGATTAATTTTGGCTTCATCTTCCGCAGTCAAAAAACCCATAATTTTTACTTTCAATTTTTCTTGGTCTGCTTCTAAACTGATTCCCAATTCTACCATTAAATCTTGTCCCAAAAGGTTGTATTCGGCTTCCGGGACCAAGAGAAATGTTCCCACCCCATATTTATTGGAAGTTTCTATAGTTACATTCCTTAGCAGGGGTACCTTGAAAGGTTCCCCCTTTGCACCAATTACTTGGAGTTTGTCTTTAGATTCGACACATCCAGAGGGCAACCTCTGAACAGTTGATCTTTCGGCACCCGAGTCCACAAGGAACTCGAACACCTCATGCTGAGGACCCAATTCCAATTTTATCAAGGGCTCTGAAACTTTAGGAGTCCCCAGCAAATAGAGCCCCTGACCCCTCTAATCTTCTTTAAAGATTTCCTCATCCTGCAGCCTCTTAGGACAATTTTTCTGCAGGTGTCCTTTGTTGTGGCAATAGAAACATTCTATTGCTGGGGGGCCAAAACTTCTCCTGGGATTTACTGGGCCTTCCTGGAGGATATCTCTCCTTCTTTCCTGATTAAATCCCCTGTCCGGGTTAAATTTTCTTTCTTGGGTTTGCCCTTCTCTTACGGCTGCTACCAAAATTCGGGCTTGTTTCTCTTGATTTTCCTCTTCTCTCCTCACATACACCTTTTGCACTTCCCATAATGATTCATCCAATCCTTTTTCTTGCCAATCTTCTATCTTTTCTAATTTTCTCTTTACGTCCACCCAGGATTTTGCTACAAACTGAGTTTTCAAAAGAGCTTGACCCACTTGGCTATTGGGGTCTAAGCCTGAATATAGTTGTAAGCTTTTTCTTAATCTCTCCAACCATTCGGTAGGAGTTTCATCCTTTTTCTGTTGTTCACTAAAGGCTTTGTTAATATTTTGTCCCTTGGGTACAGAATCCCTGATTCCTTGAATTATCATATCCCGGAGATCAACCATGTTATTTCTATGTGCGGGATCCTGGTTATCCCAATTGGGTCATTGTAGGGGCCATTTTATATCTCTAGCAGAACCGTGTTGGTGTCTCTGGTCCCAGTGCCTCATACCTGCGGTTCTGATGATTCCCCGCTCTTCATTAGTAAACAAAATTTTAAGATGGACTCCATCTCATCCCAGGTGTAAATATTGGGACCGAGAAATTGGTCAAAACGTTCAGCGACCCCTAGTGGGTCTTTTAATAAGCGCCCCATTTCCTTTTCTCTTTTAATGGGAACAAATTTGCTGTCTGAGTTGTACTCAAGATCCATAAAAAGGCATATTCACTCTCCTCTTTATTAAAGGATTGCTTGTGGTTAACTTAAATATTTAATTGTTGACATATCCAATCTTTAAAAGACCCATAAATCGGCCAATATAAACCTGTTCTTATCTGCTTACCTTCTCATACTTCCATACAATAATGAATCATTTTCTCTTTGGACTTCCCTCTTCGAGAGGGGAACTATCCCAATCTTTAATCATTAATCCTAAGGGGCTATCTGGGGGTATATCAGGGAGCCCACCCCCACCCCTTTTCTCTTGCATGGAACCAGAGGCTTTACTCTTCTTCTGGCCCATCTTCCGAAAGTGCCTTCTCACACACAATCCTCTCACTTCCCTCCGTTCGTGGCCCAAGTCCTCGCGGACAATGGGAACCGCACTATTTGGAGGTCCACACTCACTTCGTCCGGTGGACTCCTAAGTCCGTTGGACGTCTCACTCACTCACACTCCGGGTACCCAAAATCCCCGACCAAGCGGTATCCAAATATACTCACCCTATCCTGGGTCTTCACCCGGTTCAACCAGGTGGTATCCACTTACTCTTTTTCAAGTCTTCACCCGGTTCAACCAGGCGGTATCCACTTTACTCTTTTTTGAGTCATCACCTGGTGCAACCAGGCAGTATCCACTTTACTCTTTTTCGAGTCTTCACCCGGTGCAACCAGGCGGTATCCACTTTACTCTTTTTCGAGTCTTCACCTGGCTTGACCAAGCGGTATCCAAATATATTCACCCTATCCTGGGTCTTCGCCTGGTTCGACCAGGCAGTATCCTGGCTTTTCGTGCACGAAAATTACGGGGAACTGGAGTATTTCTTCTTTCTTTTTGCTTTCCTATCTCAGTTCGGAAAATCCAGGTAAGTTAGATCGGAACTCTCCTTCGGGACCATCCGAAGATAGGGCGCCCTCCCAGAGTCAAGGTCCGAGTCAACTGTCTGGATCCGAGTCACGGCACCAAATTGTTATAGTTGCATTAACAACACAAAGTCCAAACGTGGATCAATTTACTATTTATTTAGATAGGAAAGCAAAAGCAGCGCTGGGCGGCTGGGGGAGTCGCAGCTCCACCAAGGCTCGCAAAGTTAGGTAAGCTGAGCAACCCCTTTTATCCCCCCGCCCCGAGTTTGTTTCAAAATCTTTGAAGACGCCCCCTTGATTCCTTCCCGGTACATGCAGTTTCCATATGGTCAGATAATAAATCAGCTAAGTTTACAGAGTTGTCTTAGTTCAGCAATCTTCAAGGTTGTACTCCTGTGCTTTGTCAAGCAGCTGCTAACTCCTCCTCTTCCTTCTTATCTCTGGGCAACTTGTTCCTTAATTGCACAAGGCCACATTCTTTGAGCTGGCTAATCTACGTCTGCTGGGGCCCGAGGTGATCTGTTGCTTTTGGTGCTTGCTTCAGGCGGTTTCAAAAGGCTTAGTTGTAAAATTCAGTAGATACTATCTATATACAAAACGTATATGGTCATGGTAACCTTTAGCTTTTAATTAAGATAGCATTGTGGCTTCCTCTTTCTTACCAAACAAGATGTTCCTGTGCTTTGAAACAGAAAGACTGCTGCTCGTTTAGTTGGCTTGATCAGCAAATTATTTTCTGTTACTCATTACAACAGCATTGCAAATTTTATTTTCACATATATGCGTAAAGATATGTTTATATAATAGATCTTATATATGTGTGTAGCTATAATATGTAAATTGCAATACCACAATAGATGCCTCCACAAAAGACAACTGGCCCTACCCAACAGAGTGGCCTGAGCCAAAACATGGCTGTTTTCCTGAAAACTCGCACAAAACTTGGCACGACGCACGGCCCAGCTCGCACCCCACGGCACCCGGGCTCGGCGCCAGGCAGAAGCCAAGCAAGGCGAAGGACTGTGGACCCAGACAAGGGAAGATGGTCTAGGCTTCCCCTACCGCCTGCCCAAGCCCTAACAGAGCCGCATCTGCCCCCCTCGGCGGCCCCCACGATGGCAGGATTGGCACGGCCATGAAAGCCTGCCCAGCGCTGCGATGGCCGCAGAGGGTGGTGAAGGCTGGGCGCTATCCCCTAGGAGGGAGCGCAGCACCTGAGGGAGGTGGTGGCGGGGGTGCAGGTAGACACCTGGCGCTGGGGCCTGCCGCAGCACAGCGGCCACTTCTGCCTGCCCATCCTGCCTCCCAATGGGCAGCACGCCTCATGCCCACTGGCACGACGGGCCGGACCTGCCTCCGATTACCCCGGCCGCAGTAGGCATCCGCCAAGTCCTTACACTCGCCTAGCTAGGCCTGGCTGGGCTGCTCAGAGAAGTGGGACTCCCCAGTAGGCTACCTCTCGTATCCCTGATGCACCGAGTCTCACCTCAGCCGGCCAGGCAGCTCCCCTCCCCCCCCGCGGCGGCGTTATGAGAGAAGGTAGAAGCGGCCGAGCTCCCTGACAGCATTCACAGTGCTCTCCGGCTCATCTCTTGCTTCTCCCAGTCCTGTGGCCCGGCATCCGATATCATCTCCCCCGGGAGCCTCCCCTCCTGCCCCTTCGCCACTGACGCATTCCCGCTGCTTCACCTTGAGCCGCTGCCGCTCGCCCCATGCCCCCTGAAATAGTGGCTGTTGGGCTCCCCGCACCATTGCTCCCCCACCATGGTGGCGGCCGTGGTACCACAGCCGTTGGCGGCAGTGGTGATACCCGTCCCCCCCACCACCACCATGGTGGCAGCGGTGGTGCTACTAGCGCCATCACCTGCCATGGTGGTGGTACCTACCCAGTGGCCCAGACACGTAGAGGGAACTGGGGGCTGCCTCAGAGTATCCACTGGGAGGAAGAAGCAAGGCCTTATGGGGCAGGTCACCGTAAAACCAGGGACAAAATACCCCCTCTGCAAGAAAGGTGGCCCCATCTCTGACAGACATCCACACTGTGGGCTACTCTGAGGCCTCACCACCACTCCTGTTCAAACTGGGGGGGCCAACTGAACTGAATTACTGGCAGGAGCATGCAAACAGCCAACCCTGTTCCCCAGCACTGACCACCAATAGGCTGTGGCACAAAAGCATCCACCCCTAAGAAGACCTGCATGCCAGGGAACTGAAGAGCAACAAAATTAAACAAAAGTTCTTATGGAAGGACAGCACTCACACTTAATTTAAGCTATGCAATCATAGAATCATAGAATAGTTGGGGTTGGAAGGGACCTTAAAGATCATCCAGTTCCAACCCCCCTGCCATGGGCAGGGACACGTCCCACTAGATCAGGCTGCCCAAGGCCCCATCCAACCTGGCCTTGAACACCTCCAGAGACGGGGCAGCCACAGCTTCCCTTGGCAACCTGTAACAGTACCTCACCACTCTCATGGTGAAAAAATTGTTGCTTATATTGAGCCTAAATCTGCCCCTCTCCAGTTTATACCCATTGCCCCTCATCCTATCACTATGAAGGAAGAGATTTCTTATATGTTGCTAACCTATTATATGTTTGAATATTATGTATAGGTTTTGTGAGTTTAGAACTAAAACATAGGATTAGCTTGAATAATAACTTTTAGCTAGCCTGCATCTGGATACTTATGCTTACATAAGGTATTTTAACAAGGCTGCAGTTAGAAAGAATGGGAAAGAATGTAACTATATCTAATTAAGGCAGATAACAAGGACTAGTGCAATGATAAGAGAAAGAAGAACCAGCTAGGACCAGATGCAACCTTGAAGAGATGCCCAAAGAGTCTAAGAGCGTGTGCAAGAAGGAAAGTTGAAAAGCTCACTGTGAAGAAGAGTGCGAGCCTTCCTCCAGAAGCCCCCAGCCCAAGATCCCCAGAGGGCAGGGCACGTGCGCCAAGGGGAGGAAACTTATGTAAATAAATTCCAGGAACTGATTATAATAGATACACCTGTTCCAGGAAAAGTGATGAATATGTATGCTTTGACTGTATATCGCCTCTGTGAATTGTACTGGAAGTTGCACGCACATTAGATGGAACTCTCGCCTGCATGCCTGGCGTTGCATAAAAGGATACCTTACTTAATAATCAAATTGGGATTGATTATTGAGTCTGGCTTTTCATGGCATCAACTACAACCCTTTGTGAACAGTCCCTCCCCAGCTTTCTTGTAGGCTCCTTTCAGGTAATGGAAGGTCACTATAAGATCTCCTCGGAGCCTTCTCTTCTCCAGGCTGAATAAGCCCAACTCTCTCAGCCTGTCCTCATAGGGAAGGTGCTCCAGCCCTCAGATCATCTTTGTAGCCCTCCTCTGGACCCGTTCCAACAGTTCAGTTCCATCTTCTTCTTTTGTTGAGGATTCAAGAACTGGACACAGTACTCCAGACTCACAAGAGAGGAACAGAGGGGCAGAATCACTTCCCTCGACCTGCTGGCCATGCCTCTTTTGATGCAGCCCAGGATACAATTGGCCTTCTGGGCTGTGAGCACACACTGCTGGCTCATGTTGAGCTTCTCATCGACCAGCACCCCCAAGTCCTTCTCTGCAGGGCACCTCTCAATCACGTTGTCCCCCATCCTGTATTGAAATCAGGGATTGCCCCGACCCAGGTGCAGGACCTTGCACTTGGCCTGGTTGGACCTCATAAGGTTCTCATAGGCCCACTTCTCCAGCCTGTCCAGGTCCCTCTGGATTGTTGATGGGAGCATCAGGAATCAAACGCAGAGATCAATATGATCAGCGAGTGTTCCATTTATTGAGCTTAGCTGTTTCTTTATAAACCCTTTTTGGTTACATAACTGGGTGCCCACGAGGGCATCTACAGTGTATTATTGGTTAAAGGTAGCTGTCCATAAAGCTATTAGTAACATATTATTGGCTAAACTACTGCACATGCTAAGAAACCAAGTTACACTAAAATTAACTATGTTGATAGTTCTCTTTAATTGTTTTCCTTTCAGTTGGTACTTGTTCCCACCGAACTAGCTCTTGTATTCCTTTCAGTTGGCCTTTGTTTATCTTTCAGCTCTCTGTTTCAAGGTTTTGTTAGAATTGTTCAGTATCAATCGGTCTCACAGCATCCAGGCCTTCTTCTCTGTAAAATGTTCCCACACTGGATGACATCCCGTCCTTCCAGTGTGGCAACTGTACCACTCAGCTTGGTGTCATCTGCAAACTTGCTGAGGGTGCACTCAGTCTCGCTGTGAGTATCATTAATAAACATATTAAACAGCCCTGATCCCAGTACGGACCCCTGAGGGACACCACTTGTCACAGATTTCCATCTGGACTTTGAGCCATTGATCACTACTCTTTGAATACGACCCTCTAACAAGTTTCTTATCTACCAAACAGTCCACCCATCGAATCCATATGTCTCAAATTTAGAGAGAAGGATGTTGTGGGGGACTGTGTCAAAGGCTTTACAGAAGTCCAGATAGATCACATCTGTCGGTTAGATCACATCTGATGAAATAACAATACAGGACTCTTTCAAGGCCCTGTAATTGGAATGAGCGCACTTTAAATCCTTAAGCTATGCAATGTACCATTGCTTTGTATGATCCTTTGTGCCAAGCTGGGGAAGTACTAGGTATATAGCTGTCTCATCCTGTAAGGGGAGAGGAGACTAAAGTTCATTAATTCCCCCCTGGTTAGAAATGCGTTGAAAAAGCAACTGTTAGCCTCCCCCCACACAGACACCTGCACAGTCATAGAGGGAGGGTCTTATGATATCTGCATGGCAAATTGGAGACTGACAAATCTCCCAGGGTAAAATCAAATGCAGCATTCAGAATGCTTCCGAAACTGTCAGCCTCTGGCCTGGACAGGCTCACACTCTCCTGGGTGGAAAACTGGTTGGATGGCCGGGCCCAGAGAGTGGTGGGAAATGGTGCGAAATCCAGCTGGAGGCCAGTGACAAGTGGGGTTCCCCAGGGCTCAGCGCTGGGTCCAGCCCTGTTCAGTGTCTTTATCAATGATCTGGATGAAGGCATTGAGTGCACCCTTAGCAAGTTTGCGGACGACACTAAGCTGGGTGGAAGTGTCAATCTGCTGGAGGGTCGGGAGGCTCTGCAAAGGGATCTGAACAGGCTGGACCGCTGGGCTGAGTCCAATGGCATGAGGTTTAACAAGGCCAAATGCCAGGTCCTGAACTTGGGGCACAACAACCCTGTGCAGTGCTACAGACTAGGAGAAGTCTGTCTAGAAAGCTGCCTGGAGGAGAGGGACCTGGGGGTGTTGGTTGACAGCCAACTGAACATGAGCCAGCAGTGGCCCAGGTGGCCAAGAAGGCCAATGGCATCTTGGCTTGTATCAGAAACGGCGTGACCAGCAGGTCCAGGGAGGTTATCCTCCCTTTGTACTCGGCACTGGTGAGACCGCTCCTCGAATACTGTGTTCATTTCTGGGCCCCTCACCACAAGAAGGATGTTGAGGCTCTGGAACGAGTCCAGAGAGGAGCAATGAAGCTGGTGAGGGGGCTGGAGAACAGGTCTTATGAGGAATGGCTGAGAGAGCTGGGGTTGTTTAGCCTGGAGAAGAGGAGGCTGAGGGGAGACCTCATTGCTCTCTACAACTACCTGAGAGGCGGTTGTAGAGAGGAGGGTGCTGGCCTCTTCTCCCAAGTGACAGGGGACAGGACAAGAGGGAATGGCCTCAAGCTCCGCCAGGGGAGGTTTAGACTGGACATTAGGAAAGCATTTTTCACGGAAAGGGTCATTGGGCACTGGAACAGGCTGCCCAGGGAGGTCGTTGAGTCACCTTCCCTGGAGGTGTTTAAGGGACGGGTGGACGAGGTGCTGAGGGACATGGTTTAGTGTTTGATAGGAATGGTTGGACTCGGTGATCCAGTGGGTCTCTCCCAACCTGGTTATTCTATGATTTATTTTGAACACAGCCAAAATCACAATCCAGATACTCGGGTGCACTCTGAGTGACAACTTCTCAAAGTCGCAAAACCAGATCCTAATCTGGTCAAATCACAATCTGATACCTTGAACACAGCCAAGGTTGCTAAACAACCTATAACACAACTCAGATTCAATCTGATACACCATAGTGCCTGCAAAGAAGGCATGGCATGTGTGCCCACCACCTCATGGAACTAGCCTGAGGAAGGACTGCCCGACTGGCTTGAAGAACTACTGGACCATGTGTTCCTGAAGACTTGCTGCTGGAGGAGTTGCTGCCAAATGGGCCACGTTTTCTTGAGGAATTGCTGTGCCCCACAGGAGTGGTGACTATTTTTCCTTTTCCCTTGCTACTTTTTTCTCCTTCTTTGAGTCATCTTACTGTACCTTCTTTTTCCTTGTCACTATGGTGTATCAAATCCTGACTCCTTCTAACAATAAGGCTCGCCCTGATGCCAAAAATGCAGGCAAATCAAACTCTCAAAGACTCATTTTGGAGTTTTAGAAAGCAAGCATCCTTTGTCAGGCCTGGGCAACATACAGGAGTGATCTCCATCGATCACATGCAGCAAGACAAAAGCTGGTTACAGAATATATTTCCCACTTACATGCATCCATATACATTTTCCCAGAAATCTCATGCATATTCTATTACTTTCCAAGGTCTAATTTTAATGTTATTATGAAACTTCACAACAGTCAGAACTCTTGCTCATTTGGAGCTGGCTCCAGCTCTGCCTGACCTTGCCTTAGAGAAACACTGCAAACAGAGGGGATTACAGAAGAAGAGACACCTGTTCAGCACATATCATACCAAACACAAGACATTATCATCTCCTGAAGAATGAACAGTGTTAGGATCACAAATCACCTTGGGCCCCAGCAGAAGTTAATTAGCCAGCTCAAAGAATGCGGCATTGTGCAAGTAAGGAACAAGTTGCCCAGAGATAAGGAGGAAGGGAGGAAAAGGGGGAATTTAGAAACTGTTTGGCAAAGAACAGGACTGCAACCTTGAAGATTGCCGAACTAAGACAACTCTGTAAACTTAGCTGATTTATTATCTGGCTTGCAAAAGCCTGTATGGAAACTGCATGTGTCTGTGTGAGTATAAATACATCCCTTAGTGCACCGATTCGGGGTCGTCCTCCATTGTCTGGGGCGACCCTGGCCGGTCAGTTACCTGATTTCCTATGCACATTTAATAAACATTTACGTTGCTAGCAACTCCGACTCGTCTCTTAGGATCCTGAACCCTTGCATTTGGGGGCTCATCCAGGATGCTAACAGCGAGACAAGAATCCTGATTCCAGATTCTGAAAGGCAAGCTTCCTCGAGGAAGGTGAGTAAGTCTGTTTCTGATTTTGTGGAGCTCCAATTTGTAGGCTCACTAGGGAAGAAACTGGACGCAGTATTGCTTCCCCGAGCCGGAGCTGGTGTGGGGACGCCCCACCGCTCTCTGAGAAGGTTGGTAGGGGCTAGTCCCCAACCTCCCCTCGCTCTGAGTCCGTCCTGGTTTTTATGGGTATCGAATTTAGACGCTTGTTTTTGTTATTCGCATTGGGCACGCCGGATTTGTGGTATTATAATAGTAATTGTGTTTATTGTTGTGTTTTGTGTTTTCTTGAAATACGAAATGGGACAAGGCAAAAGTAAAAAGGACGTCAGTCCACTTGAATTGGTAATTCAGCATTTCAAAGATTATCAAAATAGAGCTGCCTCCTCAGGAGATACAGTTCACGTGGGGAAATTAAAAATGTTTTGCCAACTTGAATGGCCAACGTTCCAAGTGGGCTGGCCACCCGAAGGAACGTTTGCCCTTCAGGCAATTTATTCAGTTCAAGCAATTGTAATGGACAACCACCCAGATCAGATTCCGTATATTGTGGCATGGCGTTATTTAGTAGAGGAGCCACCTTCTTGGCTCAAACCACGAGTGCCACCTGAAAATAAGACTGTAACTTTGCCATTACGGCAAGCTCCAAAAACTTCAGATAGGGACCGGAGGGACCTGAAGCCGGTCTTGCCTCCTCCAGAGGAGGAGAACGACTCTCCTCCCCCTCCCCCTTATCCGAACCGGAGAGATCACCCAGAGCCTGAAAATATAAATGAGGGACTTTTAAGTCCACCAAAACCGCAATCTGGGTCAGTATATAATGCGGGGGAGGAGAAAAAGGAGATGCCCAGACTGCCTACCCCCCAAAAATTGTATCCAAATCTGTCTGAGTGTGTGTCATGTAAATCTACCGGGCATGGTATAGGATTGGAAGCCACCCCCGAGCCATCGGCTCCGGTTTTGCCCCTGAAAGAAGTGCTTCCATCTGACGGGAGAGGGCCACCTGTAGTAGTATATTCCCCCTTCTCGTCGTCCGATATTTATAATTGGAAGCAGCAACATAAACCATTTTCTGAAAATCCCCAGGATTTGATCCGGCTCTTAGAAACTGTATTTTTAACACACCAGCCAACCTGGGTAGACATTCAACAATTATTAATGGCTCTCTTTACTGCTGAGGAAAGGGATCAGATCCTCAGAGAAACACATAAAGAGGCGACTGAAAGAACGGGCCAGCAGTTGGACACCCACCAGTTGGAAGAAGTTTGCCCTAAGGAACCCCCGAACTGGAACCCCAATACGGATGAAGGTAGGGAGAGTCTACGTTTCTACCGCCAGATTTTATTGGGGGGTCTGAGGGCAGCGGCACGGAAACCTATTAACTTGTCCAAAATAAGTGCCGTGATCCAAGGAAAAACTGAATCCCCGGGTGCATTTTTAGAAAGATTAATGCAAGCATATAAGATGTATAGTCCAATTGACCCTGAGGCCCCAGAAAACCAGAGAGCAATTAACATGGCATTTGTGAGTCAGGCAGCACCAGATATTAGGCGGAAAATACAGAAAATAGAGGGTTTTGAAGGAAAGAACTTAACAGAGCTGGTGGGCATAGCAGAGAAAGTTTTTAACAATAGGGATTTACAAGAAGAGGATAGACAGACTAAGAGAATTGCAAAAATACTGGCTGTGCATGATGCAGGGAGACAAGGGAACCCACGAGGCAGTTGGAATAACCGACCAAACAACCGCCCAAGAAAACCTGAACACTCAGGAGCCCATCTGGGGGAACCACCGATAAGGGCTGTCCCTGTGGACACTGACCAATGTGCATATTGCAAAGAAAAAGGACACTGGATAAAAGACTGTCCCAATAAGAGGACCCGATTCGCCGTCACTAGAAACTGATGGGGCCGGGGCTCCAGCCCCATCCCGGAGCCCAGGGTCACGATTACAGTGGAGGGGAAGCCGATAGAGTTTATTGCTGATACTGGGGCTCAATTTTCATCCCTGAAAGAGCCCATGGGAAAACTTTCCACAGAAACAATATGGGTCCAGGGAGCCAATGGAACCGAGGAACATCCTTGGACTACAGAAAGGACTTTAAACTTGGCAACAGGAATAGTAAAACATCGGTTTTTACTATTACCCAATGCTCCCTATAACCTATTGGGGAGAGACCTGCTCCATAAACTTAAAGCAGGAATTCAATTTTCGGAGAATGAATTGGCTGTCACTTTGGGGTCGCCGACAATAAATATGTTGGTTGCCGCTGTAGACGAACACATGATTTACGAACAGCCACAAGAGAATGGTGCATCCGCAGATTTGATAGAGACCTTACTGGCTGACTTTCCCAAAGTGTGGGCCGAGGGGAAGCCCCCAGGATTGGCAAAGGATCAGGCCCCCATAGTAATCGCTTTAAAAAGTGAAGCAACTCCAATAAGAGTCCGTCAGTACCCGATCCCCTGGGATGCCAAGGAAGGGATCCGAAAACACATAGACTACCTTCAGCAGCATGGGATCTTAGTGGCTTGTCGATCTCCATGGAATACCCCACTGCTACCCGTGAAGAAAGCAGAAACCGGGGAATATCGGCCGGTACAGGACCTGAGGGAGGTGAACAGATGGGTGGAAGACATCCACCCTACCGTCCCGAATCCGTACACCTTGCTCACCCTCCTGGGACCCAAAAGGACTGTTTATACTGTTCTTGACTTGAAAGATGCTTTCTTTTGTATTCCACTGGCAAAGCAGTCCCAGCTATACTTTGCCTTTGAGTGGACTGACCCACAGAACGGATTCCAAGGACAGCTGACATGGACCAGGCTTCCCCAAGGATTTAAAAATTCACCCACCATATTTGATGAAGTGCTCCATGAAGACCTGAAAGACTACCGAGCTCAAAACCGAGACATCACTCTACTGCAGTACGTGGACGACTTGCTTATAGCAGCTGAGACTCATGAAGCCTGCCTGCAAGGTACCAGAAATCTGTTACAGGTACTACAAGAAAAAGGCTACAGAGTCTCTGCGAAAAAGGCTACAGAGTCTCTGCGAAAAAGGCGCAGCTCTGCCAGAGACATGCCACATACCTGGGATTTGACCTGCATGAAGGAGTCCGCTCCTTGTCGGAATCAAGAAAGGAGGTGATCTCACGATATCCACAGCCGAGAACATCTAAACAAGTAAGAGAATTCCTTGGGACAGTGGGATATTGTAGGCTATGGATACCTCGGTACGCAAAGATAGCTCAACCATTATATGAGCTCACCAGGGGCAATTCAACTACAATAGACTGGTCCCCAGAAGCTGAAAAATCCTTCAGAGAATTACAAAGTGCATTGCTGAGTGCCCCGGCATTAGCTATCACCGACATAACCAAATCCTTTCACCTTTATGTAGACGAACGTGCTGGGATAGCTGAGGGGGTTCTCACTCAGAAATTAGGGCCTTGGCAAAGGCCCATAGCATATTTGAGCAAGAAGCTGAATGCTGTAGCATCAGGATTTCCCCCTTGTCTCCGGATCATAGCAGCTACCGCCCAACTGGTAAAAGATGCAGGAAAACTAACCCTGGGCCAGAACCTAGAAATAACAACATCACATGCTATAGAGGGATTACTCCGTACCCCACCTGATAAGTGGATATCAAATGCCTGACTCACTGGGTACCAAGCACTCCTTTTAAATGAACCCAGCCAGTTCATTAAACCCAGTATTTAAACCACCAGCCGTGCTGAATCCAGCTACACTCCTACCAGAAGAATTGGATGACCAGCCACATGACTGTGGGGAAGTATTAGCCCAAATCACTGGGATACGGCCAGATCTTAAAGATAGCCCAATTCCAGATGCAGATTTAACGATATTTACAGATGGTAGTAGCTACATAAAAGATGGGAAAAGATATGCAGGGGCAGCAGTGGTAACTACTGAACAAGTAATATGGAAAGAAGCTCTACCACAGGGTACCTCTGCTCAGAAAGCAGAACTCATTGCTCTAACTAAAGCCTTACAGATAGCTGAAGGGAAACGAGTTAACATTTATACTGACAGTCGGTATGCATTTGCAACGGTCCATGTGCACGGTGCCATCTACAAAGAACGAGGACTGTTGACAGCAGAAGGGAAAGGAATTAAAAACAAAGACGAAATTTTATCCCTGCTCCGAGCTATCTGGAAGCCAAAACAGGTAGCAGTGCTGCATTGCCCAGGGCACCAAAAAGAGACAGATGAAGTAACCAGGGGAAACAGCCTCGATGACAAGACTGCAAAACAGGCGGCACAAGAGATAAGCAGAACACAGATGCTAACCCTGATACCTGAACCTACACTGCCTGAACACCCGCAGTACTCAGAAGAGGACCTGAGATACGTAAGCAAATGCGAAAATAAGAAGTATGAAGGGACTTGGGCTAAGACGGAAACACGAAAAATCATTCTCCCACATAGATTAGGGAAAAAGCTAGTAAGTCAGATACATCAAAGCATGCATTTAGGAGCACGAAAATTAAGGGAATTAATAGGAAGTAGGTTTCAGGTACACAAGCTTAAACGAATAGTAACAGATGTGATAAGTAGATGCCTACAATGTCAGTTGGTCAATTCCAAAACCAGACCTAGAAGAGAAAGACATAGGAAAAGGGGAACAGAACCAGGAGTGTATTGGGAGGTAGACTTTACCGAAATGAAACCAGGAAAATTTGGCTACAAATATTTGCTGGTTTTTGTAGACACCTTTTCAGGATGGGTGGAAGCGTTCCCCAGCCGGCATGAAACGGCTAACACGGTGGCAAAAAAAAAATTATTAGAGGAAATCATACCACGATTTGGGCTACCCAAAGCAATTGGTTCTGATAATGGGCCCGCCTTCGTGAGCACCGTATCTCAAGCAATAGCAAAGGCTGTTGGCACGGATTGGCACCTGCACTGCGCATACAGACCACAGAGCTCAGGGCGGGTGGAAAGAATGAATCGGACCTTAAAAGAGACCCTAACTAAATTAATTCTGAAAACTGGCGGTGGATGGGTAGACCTCCTGCCCTTCGCCTTGTTGCGCGTGCGTTGTACTCCGTATGTTAAGCATGTAACCCCCTTTGAAATACTGTTTGGACGCCCACCTCCTGCGTGCCCCCGGCTACAGGAAGCTGCAATAGCTGAATTGTCTGACCAACACGTACTCCAGTCTTTACAGGTTTTACAAGGAACTCTAAAAGCAAAACACGAAAAGGTGCGAGCTGCCTCCGCCCCAGGAGCGACAGGTCCACAGCCACATCCTTACCAGCCCGGGGATCTGGTGTGGGTACGGCGCCACCAAGTGGGGAATCTAGAACCTCGCTGGAAGGGACCGTACACCGTCATCTTGGCAGCACCTACAGCAGTGAAGGTGGAAGGACTGAAACCCTGGATCCACGAGACTCACGTCAAGAAAGCAACTGAAGAAAAGGCGCAAACACCTCCCTTGTGGGAACCAGTTGGGCCTCCCTCTACAAATCATGGACTGAAATTGAAACTACGAAGGGTAAACAATTGAAAATGCTTTTTGTAATTATCATAATTTGTACTGTGATCTCTAGCATAAGCAGGAGCGTATACCAGCCAGCAGAGGTAAAATGGACAATCATAGATACTCAAACTGGTTTAGTGACAGCAGAAAATAGCACAAGTGAACAGCCGATTTTTAGAATCGATTTGTGCACCTTGTTGCAGGGGGGTGGCAGGAAATGGATTCATGGGTTCACCCGCAGCTCTATTGGCTGTGGGGACCTAATGTCAGAACGTTTGCTCCGACAAACTCAGTTCTATCTTTGCCCGGCCAATGGGGGGCCAAGTTGTCAGGGAGGAGGACATTACCATTGTGCAAGTTGGGGTTGTGAGACTCTTGCGCCATGGACAGATCATGACCCACATATCTCTTTTAAGCGAGTTGGAAGTCCCAAACAGTGCACAAAAGATAATTTAGGAACCTGTAACCCTGTAGAAATTAAGATAAAACTTTGGCAACCAGCCCTTGAAACTGGATGGGATTTAGGACAGACCTGGGGAATCAGAGCATATATTTATTACTGGGAAGGATCCGGGAACAGAATTCACTCTACAGAGAAAACCACTACCATACAACCAACCAGGAATAGGGCCAAGTGTCGAGCATAATGTTCACATCCCACCTCCACTTGAAACAGGATCAACCAATATCCCCAGCACAACTAAAAGTCCACCAAATCCTGTAGAGGACGACCTGGCCAGTAAACCACATGATCTTATAAAAGTAGTAGAGGCCACCTTTAATTATCTGAACATAACCCAGCCAAATATGACTGAAAAATGTTGGCTATGTCTGGATGCCAGGCCTCCTTACTATTTTGGAATCGGCATCACGACCAAACACCTAGCTAACGTCACAAGTGAAGAATGCCCATGGATAGAAGGAAAGATTACCCTCCAAAAAATATATGGGAAAGGAACTTGCCTAGCTTCTGATAAATATCCCCTACAAAAATCACCATATAGAGAATACTGTAACCAGACCATCATTATACCTACAAGCAACCTTAGTGATGTATCAAATCTCTTACATAAAGGTCCCAACAGCACCTGGTTAGCATGCACAAAAGGCCTAACTCCCTGCATCCACAGAGCACATTTCCAACTCAATTCTGAATTCTGTTTAGTAATCCAGCTATTGCCACAAGTGTACTATTTTAGTGAACAGGCTGGATGGGAACATTGGGAACATATGTCGTGATCCAGGCGAGCGGTACCCATCCTGATACCAGCCCTTGTTTCTGCAGGAATAGCTGGGTCAGCAGGGCTGGGAATAGCATCACAAGTAAATAGTGATGTCCAACTTAGGAGACTCTCCGAACAAATAGACCTAGACATCCAACGGCTCCATTTTTCAATTGGAAAGCTCCAAGAGCAAGTGGGGTCTTTAGCAGAAGTAGCTTTACAGAATCGGAGAGGATTAGACCTGCTTTTCTTAAAAGAAGGAGGGTTGTGCGCAGCCCTAGGAGAACAGTGCTGGTTTTATGTAAATCACTCAGGAGTCATCAAAGAGACTCTATCTAAAGTTAAAGAGAGCCTCTTGAGACAGGAAAAAGAAAGACAGGAATCAAGTTCATGGTATGGGAGGATGTACAACTGGTCCTTGGCTGACCTCGTTAATAACTGCCCTTGCTGGACTGCTGATCCTATTACTGCTTGCTTTGACTGTAGGCCCCTGTGTTATAAATGCAATCCTGAAATTTGTACAGGACCGAATCACAGCAGTAAAAATGCTTGTCCTGAATAGATATGAACCCCTAGACACACAAGAAATAGAATCAAGGATTTGATTCATGACCAAAAGAAAGGGGGGAATGTTAGGATCACAAATCGCCTTGGGCCCCAGCAGAAGTTAATTAGCCAGGTCAAAGAATGCGGCATTGTGCAAGTAAGGAACAAGTTGCCCAGAGATAAGGAGGAAGGGAGGAAAAGGGGGAATTTAGAAACTGTTTGGCAAAGAACAGGACTGCAACCTTGAAGATTGCTGAACTAAGACAACTCTGTAAACTTAGCTGATTTATTATCTGGCTTGCAAAAGCCTGTATGGAAACTGCATGTGTCTGTGTGAGTATAAATACATCCCTTAGTGCACCGATTCGGGGTCGTCCTCCATTGTCTGGGGCGACCCTGGCCGGTCAGTTACCTGATTTCCTATGCACATTTAATAAACATTTACGTTGCTAGCAACTCCGACTCGTCTCTTAGCATCCTGAACCCTTGCAAACAGTGTCTGGGAAAACAGTCTGAAAGAAAACCTGCTCTAAGAGGGACATTCTGTCTAACTTTCAAAACCCACAATTACTTAGATGAAACTGAACGCTACTTTACCTTAAACCAAAACTATTCCACTTTTTTAATAGTAACTACTTGCTGTATCGACCCGCTCCCGAACCGCAAAGCCCATCAGGAAGAAAACACAAGTGAAACAACCCGGTGAAAGAAAGGGGAACCAGCACGTTCCTGAACAGCGCCTCAGGTGCCGCAGTTTCAGTATGCAAAGTCAACGCAGCTACATTACCTTGCAATGTTTCCTCCTCTTCCCTCCGGCACGGCTGCTTGCAGGGCGGCTCTAAATGAGATCGAGGAACCGCTGCAGCGTGCAAAAGAAAACAACGGTTTACAGATTTCTTTTTTTTAAGGGTTTCCTTTAGGTATTAAGGGCTCTCCCCTCAGCCTCCTCTCACAGCCCTGCGTCGGAGGGCAGGCAGCTGAAGGCCCGTTCTCAGCGGTGCAGTGGGCCCGGCCCCAGGCCGAGCTGCACAGACGGGCAAGGCCCTGCCGTCAGCCCCACAGGCCTCCCTGGGTTGACATGAAGCAGCAGATGCGGAAACTAGCCCCTAGGGAGATGATTTTTTTTTTTTTTTTGCTGCTGTCACAACCGGGGCTGGAGGGGTGGAAACAACTAACAAAGGGACGCGTCCCCTTTAAACACCTCCCCCCGCTCCTCCCACAGGGTGCGTTGCGAGGGTGGGGATTGTGTGGTGTGTCACTTCTGTTTGTCTCGTGGTTTAGAGGACCCGCGCGTGGAGTAGGATGTGAGTGTTGGGGTTCTCCCTCATGTCCAGGTGGGGCTGCCGCCGTTTTCTCCATACTCCGCCCCCGGCTGTCGGGGGCTCGGCTCCTCTGGGTCGGTGCAGGAGAGGCGCTGGGCAACTGTGTAGCGAGGCTTCACCTATTCTTCTAGCGTCTGCTATGCCCTGCAGGAGGAATGCCCGGCGTAAAGTAGGCCTGGGGCGGGAGAAGGAGCCGCTGCCATGTTGGGGGGACAAAGAGGATTTTAATGAGGGAGAAAATGGCGATGGGGAACCTCTCCGTTCCCCTCACGCCGGGATCTGAACCTGCTCGCTGACAACTCCCGACCCCCCCCCCCCTTTTTTTGTGTTGCCTTTTTTCTCCTTTGTTGCCAGTAACCTGCATCCCTCTTGATGCTACCTTGCCCCGGGAGGACTTGGGCGTCCTTGCCCATGTCTCCCTGTCGGGCCCTCGCTCCTGGGGGGAAGAGTGGGTGTGGCAACACGAGTTGTAGAACAGAGGAAGAGGGGAGGAAAATGGCGGCTGGGATCCGCCTACCTTGTGTTCCTAGTTCGTCCTTTCTTGCCTTTCTCATTTTCCTTTTTCTCGTCTTATTCCGCCCTTGCTCTCTCCGGTACTTCGGTGTCTTCACGTGCTTCACCTGTCGACTTCTTCCGAGGGGCACCAACCACCCTCTATTTCTTTTTTCCTCCAGTTTCTGCCCCCACCTTCCTCCATTTTGTTATTCCATCCTGATGCGGTCTCTGGGGTTACCTCTCTTGCTCTGCTGGTGTTCCCTGCCCCCCCATATCAGACATTTCTTGTTCGGCCTCCCAGTTACGTGTCATTGCTGTGCTTATTTTTTGCATTGTCCCATTCCAGCTCTCTTGTCTCCATCCTACAGCGTGGCTATGTGTCCTTCCCATATTCTATTTCATTTTCAGTGCTACAGGTTCTATCGTTGTGCTCCATACTATTAAAACAGAATTTGCCCTAATTTAGAACCACATTGATCCTATAGCGTTATTCTGGCTCTGTTTTTTTCCTTTGCACGTGGTTTATTTCATTACCAATTTAAAAATGCTGTTATTCCTTTTTCTTTCCTGAGATAAGTTGCTTTAATCTTTTATTAGCCTGTCCTACCTGTAGTTTATTTTATACTATTTCTACCCGTGATGTTTATTTTTATTCTGAAAGAACAAATAAGCAATTTATTTGTTACAATGAATTTCTAGTAGCAGGCAAAACTTTAAACTGCTGTATCTAACTACATATTTGCATACACCTGGCAGCATGCATTCAAGGAAAGTTGAATGTCTGCTTGTCTGGCAGATGAATAGACTCTAGTGACTGATGCAGTAAAGCTACAGTGAAAATATTAATTGTGATACTGTAGCTTACTGTAACTAAGATTTTTTTCAGACTTTTGTATTATTGATGGGAAATTTAGCTTCATGTATGACAATTATGCAGCTGTTGCTTGCAAATTCAACTAGGCGAAATTCCTGTGTAAGAATATAGATAATGCTGGGGCCTTAATAATTTATGTTTATGAATGTAATATTGAGAATTTGACTGGAAGACGGTATTGTAATTTTTACATTAGGGTTTCTACTGTACCTGAGAGGATATGAAACTAGAGAAAAATTGTCCCATTGTAAACAGTTCAGAATCTGAAACACTGCATTTATGGTAGTTACAGCAAGAAGGGGAATAGATATAAGAGGGGAGGGTGTTTGAGATCACATCTACAATGTGTATTAAAGCTTATATGAAAAGCCAGGAAAGCCTTTGGGACGGTTTTCAATACGATGAGCCTTTGCAGACTAGTTTGAAGATGGCTTTCTAGCCAGGGTGAGGGGGGGAACTGGTTAGATGGCTGGGCCCAAAGAGTGGTGGTAAATTAAGCTAACTCCAGCTGGAGGCTTGTCACAAGTGGTGTCCCCCAGGGCTCAGTGCTGGGTCCAGCCCTGTTCAATATCTTTATCAATGAATTGGATGAAGGCATTGAGTGCACCCTTAGCAAGTTTGCGGACGACACTAAGCTGAGTGGAAGAGTCGATCTGCTGGAGGGTAGGGAGACTCCAAAGGCATCTGAACAGACTGGACCACTGGGCAGAGTCCAATGGCATGAGGTTTAACAAGGCCAAATGCCGGGTCCTGCACTTGGGGCACAACAACCCTATGCAGTGCTACAGACTAGGAGAAGTCTGTCTAGAAAGCTGCCTGGAGGAGAGGGACCTGGGGATGTTGGTTGACAGTGACTGAACATGAGGCAGCAGTGTGCCCAGGTGGCCAAGAAGGCCAATGGCATCTTAGCTTCTATCAGAAAAGGCGTGACCAGCAGGTCCAGGGAGGTTATTCTCCCTCTGTACTCGGCACTGGTGAGACCGCTCCTTGAATCCTGTGTTCACTTCTGGGCCCCTCACCACAAGAAGGATGTTGAGGCTCTGAAGCGAGTCCAGAGAAGAGCAATGAAGCTGGTGAGGGGCCTGGAGAGCAGGTCTTATGAGGAATGGCTGAGAGAGCTGGGGTTGTTTAGCCTGGAGAAGAGGAGGCTGAGGGGAGACCTCATTGCTCTCTACAACTACCTGAGAGGAGGTTGTGGAGAGGAGGGAGCTGGCCTCTTCTCCCAAGTGACAGGGGACAGGTTGAGAGGAAATTGCCTCAAGCTCCGCCAGGGGAGGTTCAGGCTGGATATCAAAAAAAAATTTTTCACAGAAAGGGTCATTGGTCACTAGAACAGGCTGCCCAGGGAGGTGTTTAAAAGACGGGTGGATGAGGTGCTCAGGGACATGGTTTATTGTTTGATAGGAATGGTTTGACTTGATTATCCAAGAGGTCTTTTCCAACCTAGTGATTCTATGAGTCTATAATGGGACACATATTCATTGTACAGTGTTTTCATGTTGTCTTTCTCTTCTAGAATGCCTAAGTCAAAGGAACTTGTGTCTTCAAGCTCATCTGCCAGTGATTCAGATAGTGAAGTTGACAAAAAGGTGAACATTATATGCAGTTTGAATACTGTATTAACTCTTGTATTTCAGGCTGGAGTTAAGGAATTAGGTGAGCATTACATCACAAAATGCATGTTATTCCATATGATTTATCAGAAACTTGAGAAAAAAACAAACCCAAACACCTCTCCCAACCCCAAAACAACAAAAGCCAACAAAATAAAACCCCCAAACCCCTCAAGGTTAGGGTTTGGGTGGATGCTTTTTGCTTTGCAGTAAACGTTTTTGCATTTTTCTTTATTCAGGATTTTCCATATGGTATATCTAGCCACAAGCTTCCTGGAATTCTTCACTGCTTTGTGGCAAGTGATAGAAGGCTTCTGTGTAAGCTGGCCCTGATGGCAAGAATTTGGACTAATTTTGAGGACACCCCCGTCACCCTTCTTTTTGGTATCTGGATTACTTGCAAGTCCAAAACAAAAACCTCCACTTGCCTTGTCATCCATGTGCCACTTGCTTATATTGTTTGCATGTTCTCTTTCTCTGTTTCAGATTCTTAGATTTACTGTAATACCATCTGCTAGTTTCTCACTTAAGCTGAGCCAACCTGAATGCTTTGAGTTGATAATTTTAACATGAACTGTTTTAAATGTATAAATTTAGTGTTCTCACTTATTTTTAACAGTTATTTAATTTACAAGTTTGTATAGATGTGCCAGTCATTGCAAACAAAAACTGAACACAATGGTAAATTTATCTTTGTAAGAAATGCTAGATGGTAATGCAGACATGAGATCTTTTAGTGCAGCATGTGAAGACACTTGGTCTGCTTTACTGAATTGGTTCGATGTGACTTGGTTGCACTTAACTTTTTTTGTTTTTTTTTTTTTTAATTCTTGCTCCAAGGCAAAGCGGAAAAAGCAGGCGGCTCCAGAAAAGCCTGTAAAGAAACAAAAGACTGGTGAAAGTTCAAAAGGTGCAGCTTCTTCTAAGCAAAGCAGTAACAGAGATGAGAATATGTTTCAGGTAAAATTGATGACTCTTTTAGAGCCTGGTTAAGGTAACCATTTATGTCATATTCAGTATAAATTTTATGAGGTGATCTGAATATCTTGGTAGTGTAGTGTTTGGTTTCCTGAAGCCTTGGCCAAAGGGGATTACGATGCTAGCATGCAAATGAGATGCTCAGAAAAAGCATTGTTGGGGTTCATCAGGGTAAAAGAATCTTATTTGTGGCAATTGATTCTAACCCTCAGGTCTTTGTCCATGGTAACTCTCTGGCTAGTAATTTTGTCTGTAAATATAGCACTTACCATGAGCATACTATAAATATTAGATCAAGACAGTCTCTATGTGGAAATGTTTTGTTTTTTTTAATCAGGGCTCTTGAAAGAAATGTTCTTGGAAACCAAAGTATGGGCTCTAAATTCTGATTTAACTAGGTCAAGGGCAACTTGGCTTCTGTCTTATAAGACAGCGTCTTGGAATGAGTTTTGCTTGTTCCTTTATGGTGCAGGTTTTTCTCACTTAACATCCAAAAAGGTTTTAATTTTTTATGTTGTCCTTATGTTTAAGATGGGATGAATGTACATTTTTCAGTAGCAAAAAACATTTGTGAATCCGGGATACTGCAGTTCTTGGGGTTAGCTGAGGCTGTAGCACCGTATGCTGGAAGCTGTGCAAGAATATACATAGCTCAAAATTGCCTGGTTTAGGGGTGTGGTTCAAGACTTATTAAATGTCTGTGACTAACTGGCTTGAAAGGGTCAGGGAATAGAAAAGGGACTTAGAGACACTGATTCTTAAGTTTATGAGATTGTATGGGAGAGGTTCCTAATAAGATGGCCACGATACCGTGTAAGGCAAATGCTTTTGGGCTGTAGCTGTGCAAAGTAATATGGGGGGAAAAAAAAAAAATCTTTTCTAGAGAGAAGACCTACTTAACTGATACTGTAATATAGGGCAGTTATTTTTAAGGTATCAGTTCTCATGTTCCTCTCCATGTATAATTGGAGGGAGAGCTTCAGTTTAAGACAGTGAGCGTCAGTGCCTGGACTTCCATATCGAAGGAAGAATGTAATATGTTTAGTTCTCTTGAGGCATGATTTGATCCATGTGGGAAAAATGAGATAGTATCTTCTACAGCTAATAACACCTCAAATGCAGTTAGAACTCAAAAAAACCCCTACATATAGGTTTAAGCTATGTTTGTAATAGGTTCAGAAATTCCAGCCTTAGGGAAAGCCGTTAAAATTCTTAAAGCTCTCCTGATCAAAAAAAAAAAAGACAAGCCCCCAAAACCCCCCACCAAACCAAACCCTTTCAAATATAAGCAAAAGCATTTGTGTGCTCTGATTTCTTTCAACCTTTTTGACTAAGATAAGTTACTAAAAACAATCAGTAGAGGACTGTATTAGTATAAGAACAGGATTTTTCTGGTGTTGAGTAAAATATAGAAAAAATATTTCAATTTGAAATTTGACCTAAACCATCAGCCTTCCTTGGTCTCTGCCTGCCTTTAATTACTCAACAACAAAAGGTTTTTAGATTGTTTGTGTTACGTGAAGCATTGTGGATTTTCTCATGCTGCATCAGTTTGTGTGTTAATGTAGATGCAACTGTTTCAGTGCAGAAATAGTACTGGAGGTCTGAGGATACTTCCAGTACTACCCAAGCGAGCATGCTAGAAGATCTAGTTGTGTGTTAACTTTTAGGTATAGTTTTGTTAGTTCTAGGACTATTAGTAATACTAGAAACTCTCCTCTCTGCTTCCCCATGGTAGTAAAATGACCTCTGAGCAAGCAACTTTGCAGTATAACTTGGAAGTGTGGCCTCAATTGATGGAAATTGCACTGTAAGGTATAGGAGAGTCAGAAGTTCTATGGCGTTCATATTGTGTGTGGAAGTGGCATCATGTGAAATTACATGAAACTCCATGGTTTGATGTTCTACACCTTTGGGCTGTGTTCTTAAAGTAAACAACTTCTTTTAATATCAGGCTCATTGTGACTGCTGTATTCAAAAGAATCAGCATTTTCATAAAGATCTACGCTTTATTATTTTTATTTGAAACTAATGTTGATGTAATGGTATCCTTGAAACTAATTACAAAGAATAGAATAATTGTAGGAAGAAGGGAATTAATTCTGTATAAGAGACCAAGTATATTTTATTTACACGTCTTGGCCTTTTTAGGCTTCATACGTAGCCTGGCATGCTTTGCAATGTGTTAAAGAATTTGGGTGTGGTTGGAGTGTGGAAATTTCTTACTTCAATTTGTGATGTATTGCTAGAGGCCCTAAAGACAAGCATTATTCATGTTAATGTGGAAGGGTTTAGTGTGGGTACTGGAGGCAAGTGACAAGTGGGGTTCCCCAGGGCTCAGTGCTGGGTCCAGCCCTGTTCAATGTCTTTATCAATGACCTGGATGAAGGCATTGAGTGCACCCTTAGCAAGTTTGCGGACGACACTAAGCTGGGTGGAAGTGTGGATCTGCTGGAGGGTAGGGAGGCTCTGCAAAGGGATCTGAACAGGCTGGGCCGCTGGGCTGAGACCAATGGCAGGAGGTTTAACAAGGCCAAATGCCAGGTCCTGCACTTGGGGCACAACAACCCTATGCAGTGCTACAGACTAGGGGAAGTCTGTCTAGAAAGCTGCCTGGAGGAGAGGGACCTGGGGGTGTTGGTTGACAGCCGACTGAACATGAGCCAGCAGTGTGCCCAGGTGGCCAAGAAGGCCAATGGCATCTTGGCTTGTATCAGAAACTGTGTGGCCAGCAGGTCCAGGGAGGTTATTCTCCCTCTGTACTCGGCACTGGTGAGACCGCTCCTCGAATCTTGTGTTCATTTCTGGGCCCCTCACCACAAGAAGGATGTTGAGGCTCTGGAACGAGTCCAGAGAAGAGCAACGAAGCTGGTGAAGGGGCTGGAGAGCAGGTCTTATGAGGAATGGCTGAGAGAGCTGGGGTTGTTTAGCCTGGAGAAGAGGAGGCTGAGGGGAGACCTCATTGCTCTCTACAACTACCTGAGAGGAGGTTGTGGAGAGGAGGGAGCTGGCCTCTTCTCCCAAGTGACAGGGGACAGGTTGAGAGGGAATGGCCTCAAGCTCCGCCAGGGGAGATTTAGGCTGAATATTAGGAAAAAATTCTTCACAGAAAGGGTCATTGGGCACTGGAACAGGCTGCCCAGGGAGGTGGTTGAGTCACTGCCATGATTAAGAGACGGGACATAGCTTGATACAAGCAAGGTGTCAGATTTATTGCGTTTAAAGCACATTCTTATACTAGTTATAAGAAGCGTGTTTCAAACTGATTGGTTCTTACACTAAACTAGGCAATCACAGATTGGTTAATAAAAATGAGCCTTTTTTAAGCATCTACTTGCTTTTAGCAACAGCAGTTTCTCTTATCTACTTGCTTTCAGCAACAGCAGCAGTTCCTCTCATCAAGGCCACTGTTTTGCAACCACAGACACCCGTGCTCATCCGCATGGAGCCAGTACTCTCTATTTCTTTCTAAACAAAAGCCTTATCTCACTCCTCCCAGGGTCTCCGACTGACAAGTTCCAGCACGTCCTGTTTTATCAACTGGTCTGTACTGGGGGCTTTCTTGAAGCCAGCCAAATCCTGTCCTACATCTCCCCCTTCCTGTTGCACAACAAGAATCTTCTTCATAGAACGCGCCATTAGTCCTTGCAGGCATTGTAATAAGCATGGCAAAAAGAGTAGTAAAAGAACAAAGACCACCAAAACATACACAGTCATTTTTCCAAGACTCCTTAACCACCCATAAGATTAAGAGCATCCATAATGTTAACGTCCTCCTCATTCCTGTTGACTGTTTTCGTGGTTGGGGCCCAACAGTTGTTACTCAGCAATGTGGGCTTGATCCACCTCGCAGGTGCCCAAAGTGGTCCTGTATCTGTTAAAACACAAGCCTAACCTCGTCTCCATGTTAGTAGCAGACCTATCCATTGCCCATAATAACTGTTTTTCAGTAGCACTTTCACATTGTCTTATATTTGCTCTAATTTTGATGACATGGTTTGTATATGCTTCAACTTCGGCACAATTTGATCATCTCCTGCTAATCGCAAAAAATTCATTACATACTGCTCCTTGGTGTCTCTCCTGATTCCCCCCTTTTTCTGTTTTGCTAACAATGTTTTTACTACTTGATGGGTACGTTCAGTAATGCCATGACTTGGTAAATGGATATCAATACTTTCTGGATAATCTATTAGATCTACTTGTAAATTCAAAAATATTTGCCATGCACCACTTAGCATATTCTTTTGTCATTGGGATATAAATGATTGTCGAGTCTTGGCCTAATAACTGAACACTTCTTTTTCTTCTCTCGGTGATTATCTTGTAATCATTTCAAATTTAGTGACTATGGTTTTTGGGGTTAGTGTGGTAAAATATCCACTCAATAATTTGTAATGAAGCTTTTGATTTTTCCTCTATTATTGCCTCAATTATCCCTAAAGGTTGTCTGCACTAGGACCCAGCAGTTGTTGACGAGCAACATTGGAATGCAGAGTGTTCTCACAACATTCCCCTAGAGAGATAACACCATTAACTCCTCTAAACTTCTTCAAGGCTGAAAGAAAAAAAAAACTTAGAAAGGAAGGAGAAGGGGGGGCACTCACACACGTACAGCTGCATGCTTTGCTAGGTATTTTAAAACTTTTTCTTCTGAAGTCTTTCATTCCAAAGATCCCCAGGTAAATCTACCTGTTTGCTGGCTTAGTGGACATTTGAGATTGAAAGGTCCCAGAGATGTATTTTCAAGATTAATCAAAACCAATTTTTAAGTCTTACAAACATTTGAAGCACTTCAAACACACACACACACGACCACTTATTTCTCAGCTAGCTGAATACATTCATACAATGTTGGTTATCACTATTGGATCCACAATTTTCCCATGCTACGGATATTTAAACTGCACATGGTACTGGGAACATACAACACTTAAAATATGTACATGCATTATCTAATAAGGATTATATCGATTGTCTAACAAATATTTCACTTATGGTAGACTTTTGTAGTTTCTGCATTGATAGAATCACGGACTGGTCAGTTGAACCACAGCCTCTGTCTCTTCATGGGGTACAATTGCTGAAAAACAAATCAGATGAGTGATTCTATTGCCCTGGTTCATGCAGTTTTTTCGCGTTCAGTTCCTGTTATCCCGATCTTCCTCAGGAAATTCATCAAATTGTTGTCCGGGAGACTGGTCCTGAGGGTGATTGAGGTTTTCACCAGATGATTGTTGTAAGGATTCACGGAAGGGCTGCACATTCTTTGCTGGGATCCATCGGGGACCTTTCTCTGTGGAGACACAAGCATAACCTCTGCCCCATGTAACAAGAGGATATGGTCCCATGACCTTACCTGTTTCTGGGTCGCGAACCAATACCGGGGCTTTGACTTGCACCTCGAGTGACACAGCTGTATTAAAATGTCGAACAATTGGAGGGTTGTTATCTATCAAAGAAAAATTTAAAAAATTAAAAACATACAAGGCTTTCTGCAAACACTCCTCCGGAGTGACAGTTCCTATTCCCCCTTTTTGTTGTTGCATCAGGCGTTTTAGTGATTGGTGAGAACGCTCAATCAAAGATTGACCTGTGGGGGAATGAGGGATACCAGTAATATGGGTTATGCCCCAAGAGTCAAAGAACGCTTTCGTCGCGGTTGAGATATATGCAGGGCCATTATCCGTTTTTATTTGAGAGGGTATACCCAAAGTGGCAAAGGCACGCATCAAATGTTTACGGATGTCACGTGCTTTTTCTCCTGTGTGACAAGAAGCAAACAAGGCGCCGGAAAAGGTGTCTATAGAAGAGTGAATGTATTTCAATTTGCCAAACTCTGGAAAGTGAGTTACATCTGTTTGCCATAGCTGTAAACTTTGTAGTCCTCTGGGATTAACTCCTCCTGCTATCGATGGAAAAGAATGTCTTTGGCAGTCAGGGCATACAGCAACGATATTAGATGCTTGCTGAGAGGTGAGGCCAAACTGTCGTTTGAGACCTCCAGCATTCTGGTGAAAAAAGGAATGGCTAAGTCTAGCCTGTGCTATGCGATCGGGCAATACCTGTACTGGTAATGTCAATAAATCGGCCCGTCGATTCCCTTCTGCAATAAAGCCAGGTAGAGAAGTGTGTGACCTAACATGCATAACAAAATAGGGGTGAGGGCGAGAGTCCAAAAGAAAAATAAGCTCCTGTAACAAGGCAAATAAGTTAGGATGTGAAAGGTCACACAATAAAGATGCTTCGGCTCTCTCTACAATCCCTGCAACATAAGCAGAATCAGTAACAAGATTAAGTGGTGTGGTCCACCTCCGGAAAACTCGAACTACTGCAGTCAGTTCCACTATTTGGGGGGATCCAAGAACGGTGTCTATGTCTGAGTTCCATCGTTCATGTTGGTCATCCCACCATAGAATAACTGACTTATGCGTTTTTCCAGACCCATCTGTAAATACGGTAAGGGCCTGCAATGGCTGATCACTCCTTTTTGGCTTAGGCATTAAACGAAAATCTGCATTAAGTAACTTATGTGAAGGTGGATGGGATGTAAGTTGACCCGCATAGTCAGTTAGTGCCATAACAAAGGCATCTGATTGTTGATAGAGCCATTGTAAATACATATTTGTTACAGGTAAGCAAATACAAGTAAAATCTACTCCTGATAATGCTAACAAACGTTGCCTGGCCTTAATTATCAAACAGGCAAACATTTCATGCTGAGTCAAAATAGTTTTTGACGATTGATTCGGCAAAAAAATCCATTCAATAATTAACAGTGGGTCTGATTTTTCAAAATCCCATTGAAATATCAGGGCATGAGGCTGTCGAGCAGGATTTAAAATGATCAGGTTTACCACAACCATAACAATTCCCCGGTCCGGTTTGACTCGTCGGGGCACGCATGGCTGCGAAAGCCGCAGCCATAGTTTCAAATTTATGATCCATAGTGCCAATTCTATTACAAGCCTCTACCATTTCAATCAATGTAGGATTCGGGTTCGGGAGAGATTTTAACAGTTTCTTACAATCCGCATTAGCATTTTCGATGGCTAATTTCAACAATAAAATTTCCCGGGCCTGTACATTGTCTACTTGTCGTTCCAAAGCCTGTTTTAATCTGTCTATAAATTGCATATAAGGCTCTCAGGGTTCCTGGGTAATAGTAGTAAATGCTTTTTGCGGTTTTTGAGAATCGGGGACTTTCAAAGTCTCAAAAATACTTCTCCACCACAGGAGCATGCGCTGCGCTTCGGCATTCCCTGTAGTTGCTGCATCCCACAGTTTCATCCCCACTTCATCCCAGAGTTCCCGCGTAAAGATAGTGGACGCAGTTATGGTGGGTATTTTTGCCTGTATCCATTTAAGTATTACTTTAAGATCATGCCCAGAGATATTTTTCCCATGCTTTTGAAGAAGGGCTTTCATAAGTTCGTATACGTCTCTTTCAGGGGAAGAAACCTGATTCCCCATTTTTCCCACAGCTCACCTCTATGCTCCAGAGGGATTTTTGACCGGTCGGTTCCTGCTTCGTTTCAGCAACTTATTCAACATTCCGTGGGACTCGTAACATGCCACTCAGATAGGTGGTTCTCCGACCCTTTAGTAATCTCGTCTGTATCACGTCGGGGTCGCCAATTTGCCACGATTAAGAGACGGGACATAGCTTGATACAAGCAAGGTGTCAGATTTATTGCGTTTAAAGCACATTCTTATACTAGTTACAAGAAGCGTGTTTCAGACTGATTGGTTCTTACACTAAACTAGGCAATCACAGATTGGTTAATAAAAATGAGCCTTTTTTAAGCATCTACTTGCTTTTAGCAACAGCAGTTTCTCTTATCTACTTGCTTTCAGCAACAGCAGCAGTTCCTCTCATCAAGGCCACTGTTTCGCAACCACAGACACCCGTGCTCATCCGCATGGAGCCAGTACTCTCTATTTCTTTCTAAACAAAAGCCTTATCTCACTCCTCCCAGGGTCTCCGACCGACAAGTTCCAGCACGTCCTGTTTTATCAACTGGTCTGTACTGGGGGCTTTCTTGAAGCCAGCCAAATCCTGTCCTACAATTCACCTTCCCTGGAGGTGTTTAAGGCACGGGTGGATGAGGTGCTAAGGGGCATGGTTTAGTGTTTGATAGGAATGGTTGGACTTGATGATCTGGTGGGTCTCTTCCAACCTGGTTATTCTATGATTCTATAATTAGATTCCCATCTGGCTTCAAATCAATGTGAGTTCTGCATCATGTGCTTTGGTTAGTTTGACAAATCCTGTCATCTACGTATGCCCGATTTGGATAAGGTTTGTCAATGCCACAGTGGAAGGACAGGATGTCATCCAGAGGGACCTGGACAGGCTGGAGAAGTGGGCCTCTGAGAACCTCATGAGGTTCAACAGGGCTAAGTGCAAGGTCCTGCACTTGGGTCAGGGCAATCCCCGTTTTCAGTACAGGATGGGGGACGATGTGATTGACTGGAGCCCTTCATAGAAGGACTTGGGGGTGCTGATTGGTGAGGAACTCAACAAGATCTGGCAGTGTGCGCTTGCAGCCCAGGCAGCCAACCATATCCTGGGCAGCATCCAAAGAAGCATGGCCAGCAGGTTGAGGGAGGTGATTCTGCCCCTCTATTCCTCTCTTGGACTCGATGATCCGGTGGGTCTTTTCCAACCTGGTGATTCTATGATTCTCTTGTGAGACCTCACCTGGAGTATTGTGTCCAGTTCTGGAATCCTCAACATAAGGAGGAGATGGAACTGTTGGAATGGGTCCAGAGGAGGGCTACAAAGACGATCGGAGGACTGGAGCACCTCCCATACAAGGACAGGCTGAGAGAGTTGGGCTTGCTCAGCCTGGAGAAGAGAAGGCTCCGAGGAGATCTTATAGCGACCTTCCAGTACCTGAAAGGGGCCTACAAGAAAGCTGGGGAGGGACTGTTCACAAAGGCTTGTGATGATAGGACGGGTATAAACTGGAGAGGGGTAGATTTAGGCTCGACATAAGGAGGAATTTCTTCACCATGAGAGTGGTGAGGTACTGGAACAGGTTGCTCAGGGAAGTTGTGGCTGCCCCATCCCTGGAGGTGTTGAAGGCCAGGTTGGATGGGGCCTCGGGCAGCCTGATCCAGTGGGAAGTGTCCTTGCCCATGGCAGGGGTTTGGAACTAGATGGTCCCTTCCAACCCCAACTATTCTATGATTCTATGATCTGGAATTATTTGTCAATGCACTAATATTCTTTGATAGACCTGGAAAAAAAAGATGTTATGGAGCGCTACTTAAAGCGGTTTTTAGAGGTGAACTTGAAAATCACTGAAGCTTTGTAGGGTAAATCTAAGATGTCTTCATGTAGACTATTTAGGATATCCTTTGCCAGCCGTGTTTGGGCATGGTACCAAGTTCGTTCTGAAAGAACTCTGCTACCATAACATTGTACTTTTTTTTTTTAATGTAAAATGTATAGTAATGTGAAAGTATTTAATAAATCAATCACAAAATACTGTTCAGTTAAGCCTCTGTGGTTTGAAATTATGAAATTCCAAAGTCACTTCATACTGTGCTACATAATGATAAACTTAAAGGATTTTGATGGTTTTTTGGAACATCTGATATGGTGCAATAGTCTCTTAAACGCTGTTCCATCTGTATGTATTCTGTTTAAAAAAAAAAAAAGAAAGAAAAAAGAGGCGAAGGAAAAATACCCTATGGAAACTGAATATCTCATGTGAACACCTAATTTGATTTCTGTACATATGTAATAGACTAAAATTTAGATTTCCGAGTAGAGCTTCCTCTTCCCTGTTTGTTTACAACTATTACTAATATGACTATAGTAGAGTCAAAATTTTATTTAGAAAACAGTAAATTAGTGGGTTTTGTAAGAGGTAAGCTTGTTAAGAATATAGGTATTTTTATTCTAGGAGAGCAACTTTTGCATCAAGCATCGAATTCTCTACTGATTTTAAGTTTTTCATCCATTTATATTGTCATTACTTATTTGCCTACAGACTACTCTGTGTTAAGATCTTGATCTAATTGTTTCTTTGGTGCCCAGAATAAGCTGCAGTGTGCAGTCATGTGTTAAAGTTCAATACTGCTGGGAAAAGTGAATGCTGTAATATGTAAAATATCTAAAATATCTGTGTGTTTTGACAGATTGGCAAAATGAGATATGTCAGTGTTCGTGACTTTAAAGGGAAAATCTTAATTGATATTAGAGAATATTGGATGGATCAAGAAGGTGAAATGAAGCCTGGCAGAAAAGGTATTGTTCTGCTTCATGGTAGTTTGTATTAAAACATTGTCTGCAATTTCCTGGAGAACTTTGGATCAGATTTTTATACTTTGTTATTACATTGTATTTTTAGAGTAATATTTTTACTTTTTTAATAATTAATATTTCAACAAATGATTAATTTTATCTGTAGATTATAAACAAAAGCAAAGTGGTTTTGTTGGCCTGAATCTGTTTTCCTAAATGGATCCCCCATGATTTATGGAAAACAAGGCATCAAATACAAGCAAACTTGATATGGGAGTTATATACATAGGCATACAATTTCCCACTGGTTAGCTTAATCAACTCAGTTTATTTTTATTACAATTGGATTTCTTATTTCAGAAGTCACTGAAAAGTTTTAAGCTATTAATTTTTAATAATATGTTAATTTCTTTAAAGCAATTATTGCCTTCAATTTTAATCAAATTTTATATTAAATTTAATTAAACTATTTAATGTGACTAATTTTGTAAATAATATTTAAATATTTTTAGTTCAGGTGAAAATACCTCAATTGTTCAAGTTTTGATACTGTGCTTCTAATCTGCAACACAGCATAAGCCATTGTACCTTAAATTGTTACTACCATACCTACTTTTTATGGCATGCCTTCACTCAACCATTTCCAAACTATGCCACCTGTAAGATGGGGATGTGAGAATAGTTGCAGTAGTAGTACTTTCCTTAATGTCACACTGCTTCTGTTAGAAAAGCCTACTTTTAATCAGTTTTCATACTGTGCCAAGGAAAGAGGTAAGCATGAAACATACTGCCCTGGAGACTTTTGGAAGGCTTGAGAAACATTTTCGACAGCTCTTAAAGAACCACGGAGTATAGTTTTGTATGAAAGGGACTTTAAACTGCTGTGTTTTGATGTGGAAATCAAAAGTATGTGCAGTTTGAGTGGTAACCTACAATAAAAATTGATGGGTATGCCAAGTGACAAAAATTACATGATGTAGATAGAAATTTTTATCAATGTGTCAAAAAGATCTGAATTTTATTACAATTATTTTATTAGAATAAAATTAATAATCTGATACAGTATGAGAGTTCTAATGTTCCATTGATGCACTTACGAGCCCCTTATCTAGCTATTCTAAAAACAGTATGAACAGTTCAAATTGTGTAATAAAATATATATTAAAAAAAAAAATCCAACAGCTTAGAATTGTTTCCAAAAGCAGGTCTGAACTGCATGCAGTTTATCTGGTATGTTGTTCAGGGACATCTTGATTATGTTTGGTCCCCTAATAATGGTCAGCACACTTGATCTGACTGTTTTCAAAAGAAACCTGCCCTCTAAAGACTGGTGGAAAACTGCTTAGAATAGTTCCATGTAGACTGCTTGCTGCTCTGATAAGTGGTGCTCTGATAAGACAGTGATGGTAGAAGAAAACCAAAAAAGACAATGAGCCCCAAAAATGGAATTCAGAATTTCACCTGTTTTCAGGTCCTGCTCCACCTACAGGGAGAAAGCAATGAAGGAAGCCTGATCACTGAGGGGGGAGAGTGGGGGTAAATAGTACAAGAGCCTTGGTGGAAAGTATGAGAGGTAGGCCTGTGAGTCTGTACTTGCATAGTTGGCATAGAGATTTTGGGGGAAGAATGAGAAGACTACACAAAAGAAATACGCCTGGACTTGAACTTGAGGAAGTACAAATTTAGAACTGAGGAGATGTGTTGTGGGGCACTGAATAATTAATGATTGAATGTCACTAGAAGTGGTAGTGACCTTGAAGTGGAAAAATAAATTCCATGTTGTGAGTGCTAGGGAGTGGAATAGTGTCTCTCCAAAATATTACTTATACTACGTGTTATTCACAGTGCTAAAGCAGGAGGAAAACCACCCCAGAGTTATGGTACTTTAAAAGTGAATAGAAATTTAGTCCACAGAAGTATGGCTCTTGGGAGCCAACAGGAATATGACTGATTCCCTATATTTCTTTTGTGTTGCCTTCTGTCAAGGCCAGAGCTGTGTTTAACTTCCTGTGTTTAGCCCCAACACTTGTGAATGAATTTTTTTTTTATACTGCACTTGTTTTCTACAGAAGTTAAACTCATCCCGAAATAAGCTAAGGTTTAAACTAAAATGTTCTAAATAAGTAATTTAACTTTGTAACAGAGATGGTTGTTACACTTGAGGTAGCTTAAGCATTAATAGTTATGACATAGACTGTGTACGAAACCAGCCTCTACGGTAATTATGCAAGATCCTGTGCTACAAGATTCTTTTTTTCTCCTAAGTATTTATTTTTAATGTATTTCAGGTATTTCTTTAAATCCAGAACAGTGGAACCAGCTGAAGGAACAGATTTCTGATATTGATGATGCAGTAAGAAAACTGTAAATACAGAGCCATACAGAAACCTTTATCATTTTAGTTAAGTGGTCTTTTTACATTGGCTTTTGTTTTCTAAAATATTGTTTTCCAAGTTATTGTGTATTTGAATTCCAAAATTATTTGTAAAATCAATACTTTTAAAATGTGCATTGGAAATGTATTCTAAGTGAGGCAATTTGTATATACTTTACTAAAAGGAAATGTGTTATTTTCATCTCATGGTATAAAATAAATCAAATAATATGTAAAGCATAGTTGTTGATGGCCTTTTGATTGAAAGTGTTTGCTGATAAGGCCACCTAATAGCTTTAGTCTTTGTTTTAGTTTCAGTTTAGTTAACCATTAATATGAATTTGCTTTCTGAGGCGATTTTTTAAAATGTTTCTTTTTTTTTTTTTTTCTTCTTCTTGCTCTTTGGTATTGCCCTGACAGCTTTCTGCTTTAAGACTTGATACAAACAGTGAATACCTGGTAAAACACATTTTTGTAGATAATTTTAAATACTGTATTTGCTAATTTACTGTATTTATTCAGATGTAAACAGTCCTAAGTATATAGACTTTTTGTGTTAGTTGCATGAAGTGTTATGCTAAACAATAACACTTAAACACAAACCACACACACTTTCTTCCTGTTTTTCGATAGCTTGCTTGACTTGGAAAATATAATTAGCCTTTATTCTTGGACCCTAGATTTTAGAATGTAGTGCATAAACTTTTGCAGTAACAGACCTTAGAGTAAGCTAGTATTTAAAAGCTCCAAATGTGATTATTAGATACCCTTTTCAAGCTTTGCATTAAATTAATTATTAAACACATACTGACTAGTTATTCTGTAGAAAAGAACAGTTAACCTGTCTTGGTGTAGGGCTTTTGTTTGTTTGAGAGTATTGTGTAAACAACAGTGCTTAAACTAGGCTGTAACACAGGTTAAACAGTCAGACAGGGTTAAAAACGCGTCAGCCAAAACATCTGGCTATTGTGCTTTTGCCCTGTCCACACTGCCTGCCCAAACCAGTTAACTTTGCTTGCCTTGTGTGGCTTACGTGCACAACTGTTATCTTTTGTAGACAAGATACTTAGTGCTTACAGTGGAGCACTGGTACCTAGTGGATCATGACTCTAGCAAACTTCACTTGTCTACCAGTGTATTGTTCTGATAAGAGAAGCTTCAGTCCAGTGGAAGCTATTAGACTAGATGCTGCCCCAGTTGAAGGGCTTCTTGGTAGGTGTCACAAACTATGGAATGAAGAAGGGAGAATATGATGTTTGAGTAGAACTTAAAAAGATAAGGGGCATGCTGGTTACAGAAGTTAATGGTGAAGGATCAGAGTTAGCTGACACACAGGGAAGGAATGTACGTTAGTGGAATTGGAAAAGAGTTTTTCTGACTTCATTCAGTTAATTGAAGGAAGATGATGAAACAACTTTGTGAAAATTGTCATTTCAAGGCTATGTAGTGAATGTACAACTTAGTGGTTTGGCTGTAATTTTCCCATTTCACATTAAATATAATGTATTTTTTATATATAAACAGGATTTACTATTTGTTTAATTTTGGAATATCTTAATACAATTGTTTATATTGCAGACATACATCGAAGTCCTGTTCTGCTAAGTGCTGTATGCAGACTGTTCTTGTGCTGCAGAGTTTCTAATTCAATACAAATGGGGTTTGAAGGATGAGGAAGGGTGACTTAATCAAATTAAATGTATATTAATTAATTTAAATATTATGTCGGATACCTCCACCTGCTTTTTAACTTGTCATTGTTGACATATTTTAAATAAAGTTAAGATCTCTTTGTATAGCTCAGGAAATCTGAGTTTTAAGAACTGCTTGAAACTGAATAAAAGGGTGAAGAGATGTTTTGTGACAGCAGATGCATTTTTGGGCACAACATTCTTTGAGTGACTCTTAATGGCATGTAAGGGTGTTTGGACCAAATAAAATAAATCTGAATTATCTACTAAAATTTCACAGATGGGTGAGTTTAATTACTTCAGATGACTCTCAACAGATTCTAGATTTTTTTTTTTTTTAATTTGCGGTATGTGTATATATATATTTTTCCTTTAAATCTGAAATTTTGAACCAGATTTCACCTGTTTTACCTCAAAACTTTTATGTGACTGCTTTAAAGTGCATGATTATAATAATTGAGGGAACACTGTTCTCCCTTAGACTACTGTGGTAGTAGGTCATTGAATGGCAATTGTGTACCACAGTACAGTATAATTGTGTTCAAGAAGGTGAAGAATTTAATTCATTTGGGGGGAGTAAGTGAAAATGTTTTAATGTAGCGATTAGTTCTCTTGTGGAAACTGATGGTAGAGATGTTCAAAGAAATTAGTATTTGTTAACCAAGAACTATTAGTTTCTCTTATAGGTAACACCCTTGCTGAATTTGTGGTGATTTACTGGACACATTTATTCCATTTTGCGTGAAAAAAAAAACCAAACTTGGAGCAGTTTGATTTTGCATAGTTTGTGTGTTTAAAAATAGTTTTCCATCTGCCAGTTATCATTGTTACTGGCAGAAATATAAAATATGAGGTCTGAGACAGCACCTGTAACTCTTTATTTAACAAATTAAGCCAATCAACTACACTCACCTTCACAACAGTTCCCTTCTGAGCTGACACACGGCTGCATCTGATGCAATTCCACAGATCACTCTCTGAAAGGCTGTTGAGGATCTCCATCGGTTTGGCTTTCATGTCTTCTGCCGACAAAAAAACTGGGTTCCTTTGAGCACCGACTTGATCTTTGGGCTCTTCACCGCACGCCTCAGTCGATAGTTGAAAAGTTTCTGTTGCGGATTTCTTCAGTTTCACAAGAAACTTGATATTCACTCGCTGTTCACTATTGCACCTGACATTTTCTGACCGAGGGTAAGGCAACGTCTGTATTTCAACGTGTGTCCATTCGCACTGAGTGAAGGGGTCGAGCTGAGCCCTGTCTCACTGTGACAGGTTAGAGCATGTTCTAGAACCATCTCTCTACCTCTCCCCTCCCACTCTTGATTCCCCAGCTATAGGATTTGTCTCAGGTTTCTCATGTCAGACCTTGTATATTTTACCTCAGCCAGTCTTAGGGACTGGATGTGACCGTCTTACAAAAAAGTAACTAATAAACTAGTCAGTTTCACAAATGGGCTCAAAATAGGACATGTTTAATTGTGAGGGAATTTATTGCACCTCAGATGACTTATGGTGCTGATTGCTTGATAAAAATTTGGCAAATTCAATGTTATTTTGAAATAAATAGTTGGTTCTGATTTGTCATTTAATTGTCTGGCTTTCTAATTTGAGAAGAAAATTCAGATTTTTTTTTTTTATAAAGATTATTTTCTTGCAGACAAAAGGATACACATAGAAGTGTCCATGGAAGAAAATTGTGCATGTATAAAAAGACTGTGTAATAAGAGATAAAAACACTACTCCCTTTCTCATTGAAATTTCAAAAGAAAGATGCATTTGATTCTTGATACTTATGCTGGGCATATTACTAATATGTTTTATAAATTAAACCTACTATGGAGCTTAGGAGGAAACATGCATTGCCTTAAGAGCTACCAAAAAAGTACCATGTGTGCTAAATCAAACTGTCATACACAATGTGGCTCTTATGTAGAGATGTTCATACTGAAGTTAAACAAATGCAGTACTAAGCTAGATATTTCTGTTAACTAGTACATAACTTGGGGATTTACTTTATGTGATGTGTTAGCAAAAAATTGATTACTGTATTTCTGGTAACTCAGAAGTCATGCTGTCAATTTGCTCTAGTTGTATCTACTGCAGAGAGAGCACTGAAAGTATGTGCCCTCCAACTGTTGTTATCTTAATGTTCAAATAAAAAGTAGTTAAATGGCATATGTGTAGCATGAACATTTGGAAATAAATGAAGACTTGACAGTGTTATTTTTAATAGAAATTTAGCTGCAGTAAAACTTTTTTACTTAAACAGCCATTTTCATAACAGTTTTTCTTGCAACTATTGTAATTTGGAAATTTGAAAACTTAATAATCTTGGTCCATGTTTGTGGGGTGGGTGATTGCTTGCATGAGCCCAGAGGGATAGATAGAAGTTTTTCAGTATGATAGAAGAACAAGTGTTGATGATATGGAAGGAGATATAAACAGGCTTTCAAATGCTAAACAGAAGTACTTGATAAGTTGCTACTATTAGGAAAAGGGCTGATTATCTTTTGAGCGGAGTTTCTTTTTGATCTGACAATAAATGTAACCATAGATTAGATAGAAAAAAGCTTCTCACCCATTTGTTTATCGTTGGTCAAAGATTAGTGTAGGCTCCTTTAGGAAGGATACTTTTTTTTTACATGTTTGCTATGACTTAAACCAAACAGATTTTTCTCCAAGTAATTTTGATTAGTTTGGCAATTTATAGCCACAGGATCAGAACTGACCTTGGCTCAAAGGGAAGAAATGCAGTTTGGGGTTGATAGAGGATCATCGTGTCTTATCTACATCTATTTTCCATGTACTGCCATCCACTTATTGGTAGTATTCATCTTTGACTGTAATTCTGGTGACTACATGTGGAAAACCAATCTAATAGGTAATGTTTTTCTTGTTGTGAATCAAACTTATTGTCCCCTGCTCTCAACATATTGTTACATATTGTTATGTAAAAATGTGAATTTTTACATGAAAAAAGGGGGCTGGAGAACAAGTCTTAAGAGGAGCTGCTGAGAGAGCTGGGGTTGTTTAGCCTGGAGAAGAGGAGGCTGAGGGGAGACCTCATTGCTCTCTACAACTACCTGAAAGGAGGTTGTGGAGATGAGGGAGCTGGGCTCTTCTCCCAAGTGACAGGGGACAGGAGAAGGGGGAATGGCATCAAGCTCTGCCCGGGAAGGTTTGGGCTTGACATCAGAAAAAAATTTTTCACAGAAAGGGTCATTGGGCACTGGAACAGGCTGCCCAGGGAGGTGGTTGAGTCACCTTCCCTGGAGGTGTTTAAAAGACCGTTGGGTGAGTTGCTGAGGGGCATGGTTTAGTGTTTGATAGGAAGGGTTGGACTTGATGATCCTGTGGGTCTTTTCCAACCTAGTGATTCTGTGTGATTCTGTGAATGACACCTACTGAAGTTAAGAAATAAATATTCCTTGGCTCAATGGTGGTTTACTAGTGAAGGTTTAATCGTGTTTTCTTGTGAGTAGGTAGAGAAAAGCAGGAGTGAAGTTGAGCCTGGGAAGAAGGGAGGAGTGAGGGGAAGGCATTTTAAGATGTAGTCTTATTTCTCATTAGTCTAATTTATTAACAATCAAAATCAGTAAGTTGAGTCTGTTTTGCCCATGGTTTGTCAGTGATCTTCCTGTCCTTATCTTGACCCACAAGCCTTTTGATATATTTTCTCTGCCCTGTCCAGTTGAGGAAGGGAGTGACAGAGCAGCTTTGGTGGGCACTTGGTGGCCAGCCAGGGTCAACCCACCACATATACTTCTCTAAAAACAAGTGTTTCACACTAAGAATTTAAATGTTTTCTATGTTTTGGGGTTTTTTTCTACTGCTCCCCCGAATATTAATTTTGTCAGTGTAGTATTAGAAAAACAAAACAAAAAACTACAAAAACTTACTTATTCCATTAGCATAAATAAGTAGAGTGGATTTTGCACTTTAAGATGTTGTACTGCATGGATACTGTTCAATAAAGGTTTAACCCAACATGAGCATCACAGTTTACAATGCCAAAAACTGATTATTTTTGCAGTGACCTAATTTTCTTCATGCTAGCTTGGATTATTGTCTGCAGTGAAAGTACTGGACAAATGCTTTTTCTCCTGAAGTGATTATTAACATCTCAGAAAATGGTACAATGAGGCAGTTCCTGGGGTAAAAATGGATAGAGTTATCACATGGACATCTGCTTGTCATAAGCAAGGGTATTTGTAACTGCAATTGTTTGGTTAATGGAAAGAAGTGCCATGTAGAACATGAGTAGCATTTATGATGTAAAGACTGCCCCCCTGTCTGTTCAAAGAAACCTTTGATCAATGCTAATTTGTTGCATGCTTGCCTCTATGTATATCCTACTTTTTTAATCCATGATTTTTATTTTTAGAGATTTGTCAGCATATGTTGTGTAGTCCTGTTTCAGTAGTAGGAGAACTAGTCTTCCCGATGCGCTCAGAGATTGCTATAAGGAAAGTTCATATAATTTTCTTGTTTTCACACAGCACCTGTTATGTTACTCTTTCACAGTAGTGTGCCTTTTATCTATCGAAACAATTTGTAGTAACCTGTGGAAAATGTTTGGAGTGTTTGGGGACAGATGTTTTGGAGGTAATATTTTGTAAATAAGTTATCTAGCTCTTCCCCCACTCCTCCTATAAATTTGTTCATGCCTTGATATTTTAATTTTGTGGTACTGTTTTGCAGGAAACTGAAATGTTGTGTTTTTTCTGTGATCACCAAGGAGTTTTGCAACATGTTCCAGTTTCAGCTTTTGAAAATGGAATTGCAAAGGTCATGTTTGGATGCATTTCTTGCTAGATTTTGTTACATTACTAGATTATCTGGCTGAGACTATTTGTTCTGTTGTATGAGCACCTGTTGAAAAGAGATAAAGTGTGTGTCAGGACTATAAAATTGCAAGCTTGTGATATGCCTTGCAAAAAGGTGAGAAGAGGAAAATGTCAAGCTAAATAAATTAGTTATTTTCTAAACATTTTCTGGACATATTCCAGAAATAATATTTTCTTCTCATTGTGAAGACAAAAGCTAAACCCAGAACTGTTAAAAAAATGCTACGCTTAAATTTGTAACTACTTCTACTCAAACATGAGTTTATCAAATGTGCCCTTTTTTTAACACAATATTTTTGAGAAAGTTACAGCAATGATTTTTTTTTAAAAAAAAATCTCTAGATGACACTGTTTAGCACCACATTTTTAAAGCTAATTGAATCTATAACAATATATAGTTTTAAAGTGTTTTTGTTGTTTTGATACTTGGAAGCATTAATCTTGACTGAGTAAGTAAATGTCCGTGAACCTTTGTGAGGACTTTGGAGCCTTCCACAGGTGAAGGCTGCATCCCTGGCTGAAGGAAGAGACCTATTAACTTCTTGTATGGAAGCTCTTGGACAAAGAGGCTGCTACGTGCTTTGGGCAATGAGTTTAATTTGCTTTAGGTCAGTATTACCTCAAAGCCTTGGTATTAGCAGTCTGCTATATTAATGAAGGACTGAAGCGACAGGGCCTGATGGACAGACCCAGAGCAATGTGTGTAACCCATGGATGCTTCGTATTGCATTGCTCTGTGTACTGTTCAGTCTGTAACTTCTCACATTTCTGAGATCAGTGGAATTGTGCTGTGCTACTCTTGATGCAGAGAGCATGAGAAAGAAAGGCAGTAAGCAGCTGGGGCCAGAGACTCCATGTTTTTGGGGTGATGTAATTTGTTTATTCAATGATATAACAGCTGGACCCCTTGCAGCGATGGCTGGAGACCCTACCTATGAGTGGACGCACTATGTAGGACCCTCCCAGTTGCCAGGACAGGCTCTCCAAATCCTTGCTACAGTAGAGGCTCCCCAGCAACTCCAGTGCTGGATGATGATAATGGGACAATTGGTGATGTATTTTTCTTAATTACTATACTTATTCTCTTGTAGCAATGATTAGACGCCTTGCCTTGAAAGCTGTTACTGTTAACTCATTGTTGATTCCTACTAATCATTTGTTACCTTTCTTGCTGTAATAAGTTGAGTAAAACTTAATTTCACAGAGTATTTGAGAGTTTGGGCTTATATGCTGATGGCATTTTGTGCTAAAAGCCTTGTGGTAAAAGAAGGGCACAACCGTGACAGTCTTTGGTGTATGCATTCTATTGAATTTAACTTTGGATGGATATTTAGCTTTCTGAATTAAACATACTATTCTGTGTGGGTTTTTTCTTCAAGAGGAGTGAGATTAGCACATACTCAAATTTATATTTCTGCTAATTCATACATAGGTAATTTTCCAGTTCTATTTTGCATCTGGTTATGTTTCTGCTTGAGGCATTGCTGATGTACTTCTAACACATCTTATAGAGGTGAGCTGGGGTCCCTGAGGTAGTAGGTGCCAGCAAGGAAACTTCTGCAGAACAACTTAAGGGGAATAAGGGATGTTCTGCTAAGAAGGCGATGAAGCCAACAGCCCAGCTGAAGGGCCTCTATACAAACACATGAAGCTTGGGCAACAAACAGGAGGGGTTGGAAGCTACCGTGCTGCTTGAAAGCTATGATCTGGTTGCCACCACTGAAACTTGGTGGGACAAATCCCATGACTGGATTGTGGAGCAGACATGGCAGATCTTTAAGGATGCTTTCCATAAAGTGCAAGAGCACTCAGTCCCCAGATGCAGGAAATCAGGCAGGGAAGGGAAGAGACCAGTGTGGCTGAGTGGAGACCTGCTGGTCAAACTGAAGAGCAAGAGGGAACTGCACAGGCAGTGCAAGCAGGGACAGGAAACCTGAGAAGAGGATAGGGATGCTGCCCAGTTGTGTAGGGGTGGGGTCAGGAAAGCCAAGATGCAGCTGAAGCTGAACTTGGCAAGGGAAGTGAAGACTAACAAGCAGGGCTTCTACAGGTACATCAACCAGAAAAGGAAGGTTAAAAAGAACATACCCCAACTGATGGATGAAACTGGGGACCTCTTACCAGCAGATGAGAAGAAGGCTGACTGCTCTTCCCACACCTCTTGAGTGGATGGACCACGAGGCAGGGAATGGGGGAGCAAAGCCCCTCCCACTGTAGAGGAGGATCAGGTTTGTGACTGTGGGCATAAAAGATTCCACTGCCACGCGTATGCCAAGACAAGCAGCCAAAGCTTTGGCATGCCCGTGGTATCAGCAGCAAGCACAGAGCAAACAGTTGATGCTCTCATGCTCGCTAGTTTGAGACCTTGGAATCATTAGTGCAAGACCTGTGGGATAGTAAGAAAAGAATGCATAAGATTGTAGCGATTAAGGCACAGACCTTGTCGATGGGGATGACAATCGAGATCAACTTTATTGAGAGGGTGCAAACTTTATATAGTGCCTCTGTATCCAGTAACAGCTATCCCAGTGAATTTCCACCCGTGAGAATCCTGCAGTACAGCAACAGAGTGCAACCCCCATTTCCCGCAGATGTGCCCCTTCATGTTTTCTGCCTAGTGCATTCCTTTCCTATTAACCCTCGGGTCTTAATAAAGACTTCAAGGTCTCAACAAGCTAGCAAGCATGAGAACATCGGCCGTTTGTTCTGTGCTTGCTGCTAATACTGCAGGTACACCAAGGCATTGGCCATTTGCCCCAGCACAAACACAATGCTGGAATCTTTATGCCCACATAAGATGAACAATCAAAGAAGGAAAACATGAAGATAAGGGGCACGTCTGTAGCAAATAGTCGTTGCACTTTATCACTGTAGTCATGGGATCTTTAGAAGTGGAAATTCACTTGGGTAGCTGCTAGCTAGGCAGAGAAACACTATATAAGGCTTCGCCACTACACAAAATGATTCTGTATTGACCTCAACGGGGTCCAGGACTTAATCACTACACATGACCACAGGAGAAACCTGGACATTTATAAGTCTATGGGATGTGATGGAGATGCATCTCAGAGTCCTGAGGGAATTTGCTGATGTGGTGGCCAAGCCACTCTCCATGATATTTGAAAAGTCATGGCAATCAGGAGAAGTCCCTGGTGACTGGAAGAAGGATGATGTTGTCCCCATTTCTAAAAAGGGTGGAAAAGGTGACCCTGGGAACTGCCGACCTGTTGGCCTCACCTGTGTGTCTGGGAAAATCATGGAACAGAACCTCCCAGAAGCTCTGCTAAACCACATGGAGGAAATGGAGGTGATTAGAGACAGACAGGGGCAAGTCCTATCTGACCAACCTAGTGGCTTTTTATGATGGGGGGACCACAGCAGTGGGCATGGGAAAAACAATGGGTGTGATCTAACTCATTTATCCGAATTGACGCGTTTTGGCATCAGACACAGTAAGTGCTGCAGCCGGGCCCTAGATCAAGGCAGAGGGGCACTTGACAGAGCGTGGGAAGCCCAGGAACCCCGGAGGGAGCCCAACAGGCAGGTCTGGACTGCTGGAAGCCCAGGCTCATATGTGGTTGCTGACGTGGGGGGGCAGTCCTGGAAGCTGCCACGGGAGATTTAAATGGTTTTCTGAGAGTGCTACAAACAGGGGTGCGCTCGTCAGAGAGGCACGCTCGAACAGTTTGCGAGATCAGTTTGCGAGATCAGGGCACGGTTCCTGTGCTCAAAAGGTAAGCTAGGTCAGTGTGAGGGAGCCCAGCCACAGTGTCCACCCAGCGAAAGGCTGCATCCTCTGCACCTGCCAGAAGGCGCGATTCAGTTCAGACTGAGCTCCTGGGCAAGCACGCAGCTGTCTAGGTCTCGGGCTGCACGGAGTGCCACCAGGAGCCCAGGTAAGGGAACTTCCCAACCTGGTGAGATCTACGGACTATTACCCATTATTGCTGCTCCATGTGGGAGGGGATGAAGCTGCAGTACAAAGCCCAAGGGGGATTGAAAGAGATTTTAGGGCCTTGGGACAGATACTGGGGCCCAGGTGATTTTTTTCTTCCCTCCTTCCAGTTACAGGTGGTGACATAGCACAGCTCAGATGGATCCAGTCAATTAATACATGTCTCCATGGCTGGTGTCACCGCAATAACTTTGGTGGTTTTGATAACGGCATGGCCTACACAGCAGTGGGATTACAGGTATCGGATGGGAGCCACCTTTCTTGGAAGGGGAGGAGGGTCTTTGCCCAGGAGCTTGCAGGACTTGCAGATAGGGCTTTAAACTAGATGTGAAGGGGGAGGGGGACAACATCAAGCTACCCTGTAACAAGCAGTGGGAGGACAGGTGGCAGGGGTCAGGTGTTAGAGAGGCCATTTCTCTAAAACACCTTGTAGGTAATAAAGGGTCCCACTGGGAAGGTGATGCAACTGGCAGCCCAGCTGAAGTGCCTTTACACTAATACACGCAGCTTGGGTAACAAGCAGGAGGAGCTGGAAGCTACCTTGCTACTAAAAAGCTATGATCTAGTTGCCATCAAGGAAACATGGTGGGACGAATCCCATGATTGGAGTGTGGCTATCGACAGCTACAGGCTGCTCAGAAGGGACAGACTGGGAAGGAGGGGTGGAGGAGTTGCCCTCTATCTCAGGAAAGGGATAGAATGTGAAGAGCTGTCGTTGAATAGTAGCTACAAACGGGTTGAGAGCTTGTGGATCAGAAATAGAGAGGAACCAATGGGAACCTTGTGGTTGGTGTATACTACAGGCCACCTGATCAAGAACCAACCGTTGAAGCCTTCTTCCTCCAGCTACAGGAGGCTTCACGCCCACAAGCTCTCATCCTGCATGGGGACTTCAACCACCCCGCATCTGCTGGAAAAGTAGCACGGCAAGCTGTAGGCAATCCAGGAGACTCCTGGACCTTATGGTCGCCAATATTGGCGAACTCATCAGTGATATTGGGATCGGAGGCAGCCTGGGCTGCAGTGATCATGCAGTGGTGGAGCTCAAGGTCCAGAGGGTTATGGGACAGGTGAGCAGTATAGTCGGGACACTAAATTTCAGGAAAGCAGACTTAAAATCATAGAATCATAGAATCACTAGGTTGGAAAGGACCCAAGGGTTCATGAAAGACGGGTCTTGCCAAACTAACCTGATTGCCTTCTATGACAAAGTGACTCACCTACTGGATGAGAGAAAGGCTGTGGATGTAGTCTTCTTGGACTTGAGTAAAGACTTTGACACAGTTTCAGGCTCATGTTCAGTCTCTGTCAACCAACACCCCCAGGTTGTTCTCCTCCAGGCAGCTTTCCGGCCAGACTTCTCCTAGTCTGTAGCACTGCATAGGGTTGTTGTGCCCCAAGTGCAGGACCCGGCACTTGGCCTTGTTAAACCTCATGCCATTGGTCTCAGCCCAGTGGTCCAGTCTGTTCAGAGGCATTTGCAGCCTCCCTACCCTCCAGCAGATTGACACTTCCTCACAGTTTAGTGTCATCCGCAAACTTGCTAAGGGTGCACTCAATGCCTTCATCCAGGTCACTGATAAAGACATTGAACAGGGCTGGACCCAGCACTGAGCCCTGGGGAACCCCACTTGTAACTGGCCTCCAGCTGGATTTAACTCCATTTCCCACCACTCTCTGGGCCCGGCCATCCAACCAGTTTTCCACCCAGAAGAGTGTGAGCCTGTCCAGGCCAGAGGCTGACAGTTTCCTAAGCAGAATGCTGTGAGAAACTGTGTCAAAGGCTTTACTGAAGTCCAGGAAGATACATCCACGGCCTTTCCCTCATCCAGTAGTCGAGTCACTTTGACATAGAAGGCGATCAGGTTAGTTTGGCAAGACCTGCCTTTTGTGAACCCATGTTGACTGGGCCTGATCACCTGGTTCTCTTGCATGTGCTTCATGATAGCACTCAAGATCACCTGTTCCATGACTTTCCCTGGCACTGAGGTCAGACTGACAGGCCTGTAGTTTCCTGGATCCTCCCTGTGACCCTTCTTGTAGATGGGCACAACATCAGCCTCCAGTCCAGTGGAACTGCCCCAGTCTTCCAGGACTGGTGGAAAGGGGTTTGGCCAGCACATCCGCCAGCTCCTTCATTACCCTTGGGTGGATCCCATCCAGCCCCATAGACTTGTGGGTGTCAAATGCGTCAGACTTCCAGCGCTTCAAGCAATTATTCGGCAGGATCCCCTGGGAGAAGGTCCTCTGAGACAAGGGAGCGGAATTGAGCTTGGAAATATTCAAGGATGCTTTCCATGAAGCGCAAGAACGCTCAGTCCCTGTATGTAAAAAATCAGGCAGGGAAGGGAAGAGACCGGAGTTTAGAACTGCTAGTTAAACTGAAGAAGAAGAGGGAACTACAGAGGCAGTGCAAGCAAGGATGGGGAACCTGGTATGTGTATAGAGACATTGCCCGGTTGTGTAGGGAGGAAATTGTGAAGGCCAAGGGACAGCTGGAGCTGAACTTGACAAGGGAAGTAAAGACCAACAAGAAGAGCTTCTACAGGTACATCAATCAAAAGAGGAAGGTCAATGAGAACGTACTGCCACTGATGGTTGGGAATGGTGACCTCGTATCAACAGACGAGGAGAAGGCTGAGGGACTCAACAACTTTTTTGTCTCGGTCTTAACCGATAACTGCTCTCCTCACCCCTCCTGGGTCATGCGACAGCAAGATGGTGACCAGGGGGATAATACCATCCCACAGTAGAGGAGGATCAGGTTCGTGACCACCTGAGGAACCTGAACATACATAACTCTATGGGACCTGATGCATCCCAGAGTCCTGAGGGAATTGGCAGATGTGGTTGCCAAGCCACTCTCCATGATATTTGAAAAGTCATGGCAGTCAGGAGAAGTCCCTGGTGACTGGAAGAAGGGTAACATTGTACTAATTTCTAAAAAGGGTAGAAAAGACGACCCTGGGAACCGCTGACCTGTCAGCCTCACCTCTGTGCCTGGGAAGGTCATGGAACAGAACCTCCTAGAAATTCTACTAAACCACATGGAGGAAATGGAGGTGATTAGAGACAGGCAGGGGCAAATCCTGTATGACCAACCTAGTGGCTTTCTATGATGGGGTGACCACAGCAGTTGACACGGGTAAACCGACGGATGTGATCTATCTAGACTTCTGTAAAGCCTTTGACATGGTCCCCCACAACATCCTCCTCTCTAAATTGGAGAGATATGGATTTGATGGGTGGATGGTACGGTGGATAAGGAACTTGTTGGAGGCTCGTATCCAGAGAATAGTGGTTAGTGGCTGAACATCCAGATGGACATACGTGACTAGTAGTGTCCCTCGGGGGTCCGTACTGGGACCAGTGCTGCTTAGTATCTTTATCAATGATCTTGACAGCGAGATTGAGTGCACCCTCAGCAAGTTTGCAGATGACACCAAGCTGAGTGGTGAAGTTGCCATAGTGGAAGGACGGGATGTCATCCAGAGGGACCTGGATAGGCTGGAGAAGTGGGCCTGCGAGAACCTCATGAGGTCCAACCAGGCCAAGTGCAAGGTCCTGCACCTGGGTTGGGGCAATCCCCATTTGCAGTACAGGATGGGGAATGACGTGACTGAGAGGTGCCCTGCAGAGAAGGACTTGGGGGTGCTGGTCAATGAGAAGCTCAACATGAGCCGGCAGTGTGCACTCGCAGCCCAGAAGGCCAATTGTATCCTGGGCTGCATCAAAAGAAGCGTGGACAGCAGGTTGAGGGAGGTGATTCTGCCCCTCTATTCCTCTCTTGTGAGACCTCATCTGGAGCAGTGTCCTGTTCTGGAATCCTCAACAAAATAAGGAGGTGGAGTTGTTGGAACGGGTCCAGAGGAGGGCTACAAAGATGATCTGAGGGCTGGAGCACCTTCCCTATGAGGACAGGCTGAGAGAGTTGGGCTTGTTCAGCCTGGAGAAGAGAAGGCTCCGAGGAGATCTTATAGCAACCTTCCAGTACCTGAAAGGGACCTACAGGAAAGCTGGAGAGGGACTATTCATAAAGGCTTGTGGTGATAAGATGAGAGGGAGAGGATATAAACTGGAGAGGGGCAGATTTAGACTAGACATAAGGAAGAATTTCTTCACTGTGAGAGTGGTGAGACATTGGATTGGGTTGCCAAGGGAAGTTGTGGCTGCCCCATCCCTGGAGGTGTTCAAGGCAATTTGGATGGAGCCTTGGGTAACCTGATCTAGTGGGAGGTGTCCCTGCCCATGGCAGGGGGGTTGGAACTAGATGTTCTTTAAGGTCCCTTCCAACCCTAACTATTCTATGGTTCTGTTATTTATATTTTCTGTGTAGGTCTTATGCTTTAATCTCATTAACATTTGGTTTCTTGAGTAGGGGAATCCCTGCTCCACCGTCATCACCTGCTCTACTGCTTTTGTCTTGGAACCAGCTGGTGTGGGCTTTATTGGACATAGGGGAAGGTTTTGGCAGCTTCTCACAGAAGCCACCTCTGTAGCCCCTTGGCTAAGAAAACCTTCCTGTGCAAACCCAGTACACCGTATAAATTAATTGTTAAATGTTTTTTAAGATTATATTTTATTTTAATTAAATTCATATTCTTTATTTAAACTTTAGTGCCGGGCTTTTATTTCAAATTGAAAAGAAATCATGTGCAAATACTTTTTTTTTCTTTATGTGGAAGAAGACTTTTTCTTGTTCGTGTTTCATTCCACAAGGGACTGGTTGAACCTAGTCACATAGATCTTTCTGTCCTAAGTCTTGCTGATGTCCATTTATATTGTGAGTGGATAGTTGGATGTTGATGTCATAATTCTGTGTTATACAAGTAAATGAAAATAAATCATGTTGAGTAACTAATAAATGGAAAGGATTGATTGTTTTTGTTTGTTTATTTGCATTTGAACCAACAGCTTTGATTTTTGTTTCTGATAGAAAACCAATGCTTCTTAACCTGCTTCAAGCAGATTATGGGTAATGTGGTTGGCATATTAATCCAGAGCTCTTGGTGGATGTTGATGACAATTTCTAGACCACTTTCCCGTGGTTTCCTTAAGAACTTTCTATTTGGGATTTTATAGGGTATGAGTAGATGTTATTTGGGGGCTTATATTCCTATTTAAACCCCCCCCAAAAAAACGCTTTTTCCTTTTAGGAAATAACAAAACCCTAAACCAGAAAGAATTTATCTGAGCTGACAAGAACTTGTATTTAAGATTTATGCGTCTATAGTGTCTAAAAATGTGAACAAAAAGCCACACTGCAGGAAATAGGGTTTATATATCTTAATGGTAGGTTGCAGATAATGGTTTGAAGCCTACTTAGTTATATATAAACCCAAGCTTTTTAAATTAAACTCCAAGAAAATCTACCCTTAAATATGCAGTTATTTGACAGGGGAGGGCTTGAGTTGTCTTTTGAATGTGGAAGGTCAAATACTGTATTATTGTTGCTTCTGCGAGCCTGTATGTTTTTAAACAAATGTTAGTACATACTCTATTTTTAAAAAATAACTTCCCTTTTCTAAAATGTCTTTCTCTTCTCTCAGTCTACATACACTGCAATACAAATTAAAATAGTTTTGAAAAAGAGGAGGGGGATATTTATAAAACATAAAATATTTTTTTTTACAATAGTAATTTAAATTGTTAATTATGGGACAGGTTTTCTCTATGAATTTTTAAACTACAAGACTCATAATAAACCAGCTGAGTACTCTATAAATAATAGTTAAACTTACGCTAAGGCAATTAAACATTTAAAATTTACTTATTTTTATATTAGAAAAAGATAAACAACTTTTTAACCAATTTGCTTCATCCTGTTTATGGATAGAAACAAGAAAAAAGTTCAATTATGTAAACATCTGAAAACACTCCACCCCACCCTCCCATTTGAAGTATTTGATGTTGAATAAAGAAGAAAGAAAAGCCACGAAAATCTTGTGTATGATAAGTGGTAGTCTAAGCAAAGAAACATTTATGTAAATTAGCTGTTAACAGAATTAGTGTTAGAACTTCACAATTTTAGAAGTGGCAGATGTCATTTTGAAGCTTAGTTGAGGCTAGAAAGCTAAAAATACTATTTTTAAAAAAAAAAATATTTTTCTTCCAACTTTTATGTGGTTTCACAGCTTTCAACAAACCAGCAATTGGATGTTGCAAGGTGGGAAACTGACAGAGCAAAACAGAAATGATGTTACTGCTGCTCTGATCAAGTAGATGATTGCTGATTTGGTTATGGTCAGATCTGTTTCTGGAGCATAGCTTGATAGCTTGGGACTTCTATAGTCCTGTGGCTTGGTTTCCTCCATAACATCAGCAGCTAGGACATGTATGGAAATATATACTTAGTTTGTAATTTAAGTCTCTTCTTACAATACTACCCTACGTGTAGGTAGTCTGGGAGACCATGGTAGAATTGTAATTTTAAGAGAACTTGGTTCAAGGTGCATGATGATTTAGAAGAAATACATGGCAGTCCTTGGAGTTCTGTGATCCGTTCTTTCAGCACTTGTTTAGATAGATTAAACCTTAGGTCAGGCACTATGGTTTACTTTTTGTCAGAGTGAAAGAAGAAATCATTTATTATAAGTTACGAACCTATTATAAGTTTGAATATTATGTATAGTTTCTGTGATTTTAGAATTAAAATATGCTTACACTTACATATTTTTGGAAACCTCCAGGGATCAGGACTCCACCACTGCCCTGGGCAGCCTCTGCCAGTGCTCCACCAGTCCTTTGGTAAAAAATGTTTCCTGATATCTAATCTGAACCTGCCCTGGCACAACTTGAGGCCATTCCCTCTCATCCTATTGCTTGTTACTTGGGAGAAGAGATGAAGGAGCTGCAGAGAGTGATGAGGTCTCCCCTCAGCCTCCTTTTCTCCAGACTAAACAATCCCAGCTCCCTCAGCCACTCTTCATAACACTTCTCCAGCCCCATCCCCAGCTTCATTGCCCTTCTCTGGACACACTCCAGCCTCTCAATGTTCTTGTAGTGAGGGGCTGAAAACTGAACACAGGATTCCAAGTATGGCCTCACCAGTGCTGAGTCCAGGGGCGCAATCACTTCCCTGCTCCTGGTGGCCACGCCATTTTTGATCCAAGCCAGGATACTGTTGGCCTGCTTGGCCAGCTGAGCCACTGCTGGCTCACGTTCACCAACACCCCTAAGTCCTTTTCCACCAGGCAGCTTTCCAGCCACCCTTCCCCAAGCCTGGTGAGCTGCACGGGGTTGTTGTGACCCAAATGGAGGACTCGGCACTTGGCCTTTTTAAACCTCATCCCGTTGGTCTCAGTCCATGGATCCATCCTGTCCAGGTCCCTCTGCAGAGTCTTCCTGCCCTCAAGCAGATCAACGCTCCTGCCCCACTTGTTGTCATCTGCAAACTCACTGAGGGCCCACTTTATCCCCTCATCCAGATCACTGATGAAGATATTGAACAGAACTGGCCCCAGCACTGAGCCCTGGGGACACTGCTCGTGACCGGCTCCAACTAGATCCCACTCCGTTCACCACAATGCTCTGGGCTCAGCCATCCAGCCAGTTCTTTACCCAGTGAAGAGCACGCCCGTCCGAGCCATGAGCCGCCAGCTACTCCAGCAGAATGCTGTGGGAAGCGGTGTCAAAGGCTTTATTGAAGTCCAGGTCCACTACATCCATAGCCTTTCCCTCGTCTGCTAGGTGGGTCACCTTGTTGTAGAAGGAGATCAGGTTGGTCAAGCAGGACCTTCCCTTCATGAACCCATGCTGGATGGGCCTGATCCCCTGGTTGTCCTGTGTGTGCTGTGTGATGGCACTCAAGATGAACCACTCCATAATCTTCCCTGGCACTGAGGTCAGGCTGACAGGCCCGGAGTTTCCTGGCTCCTCCTTCTGGCCCTTCTTGTAGAGAGTGTCACATTGGCAAGTCTCTAGTCATCTGGGACCTCCCCTGTTGACCAGGACTGCTGATAAATGATGGAGAGTGGCTTGGCAAGCTCCTTCACCAGCTCCCTCAGTGCCATCTGGCCCCATAGACTTGTGGTTGTCCAGGTGGCACAGCAGGTCATTGACTGCTTCCTCCTGGATTATGGGGGGTTTATTCTGCTCTCCGTCTCTGTCTTCCAGCTTAGGGGGCTGAAGACCCTGGGGATAACTGATCTGACTCTTAAAGACTGAGGCGAAGAAGGCATTAAGTACCTTAGCCTTTTTCTCATCCTTGGCAGCAATGTTCCCCTCTGTATCCAGTAAAGGATGGAGATTCTACTTGGGTCCCTTGTTGTTGTTGATGTATTGGTAAAAACATTTTTTTGTTGTCTCTTACAACAGTGTCCAGATTGAGTTTGAGCTGGGCTTTGCCTTTCGATTTGTCTCCCTGCATTACCTAACAAGATCCCTGTACTGCTCTTGAGTTGCCTGCCCCTTCTTCCCAAAGTGGTGAACTCTCCTTTCTTTCCCGACTCCCAGCCAAAGCTCCCTGTTCAGCCAGGCCTGTCATCTTCCCTGCTGATTCGTCCTGTGGTGCATGGGGACAGCCTGCTCCTGCACCTTTGAGACTTCCTCCTTGCAGAATGTCCAGCCTTTGTGAGCCCCTTTGCCCTTCAGGACTGCTTCCCAAGGGACTCTCTCAACCAGTGATCTGAAGAGGCCAAAGTCTGCCCTCCAGGAGTCCATGGGAGTGGGTTTGCTGGCCCCCTCCTTACTTCACCAAGAATCGAAAAATCTATAATTTCATGGTCACTAAGGCCAAGACAGCCTCCAGCCATCACATCTCCCACCAGTCCTTCTCTGTTTGTAAGCAGCAGGTCAAGCGGGGCACCTCCCCTGTTAGGCTCCCTTACCAGCTGTGTCAGGAAGTTGTCTTCCACACACTAGACTGTTTCCTCTCTGCTGTGTTGGATTTCCAGCAGGCATCTGGTAACTTGCAGTTCCTCACAAGAACAAGGGGGAGTGATTGTGAGACTTCTGTAACAGACCTCCAGTAGGATATCAGCCTTGTTGGCCTTCCCCCTCATCCTTACCCACAAGCACCCAACCTTATCATCACAATTGTTGAGCTCTGTACAATCAAACCCCTCCCTAACATACAAAGCCACCTCACCGACTCTCCTTCTCTGCCTGAAGAGCTTACCATCATCCATTGCAGCACTCCAGTCATGTGAGTCGGTAGTCAATCAGGTGAAAAATGGTAATTTCCTGGTAGCTACTACAGAATAATGTCAAAACATTCCATTCTGGTTGGGTCTTGCAATTGGCATAGACAGTGACCAGTGAAGTTGTAAAATTCCATAGTGGGTGCTTAAAGAAGAAGGAAAAAAAATCCTGTCTATCTTTATTTGCAGTTTAAGATAATAATGGGAACTACTTAAACCTGAAGAAAGGATTTTTTGAGAAGGGTGACTTGGTAGGGTAAAGCAATATTATGTTTATTTCAGTCAGGACTGTTTTGTTGAACAGTTCTTTCTTTGGTGGTTTATATGTATGGAAGATTGCAAAAGAAATTTATTTCAGATAAACTTCAAAAACTGAGGTATAGATGAATATATAGTATATATAGGATTGTGTTTTTTCTTATGTTTGTTCAGCTTGTAAGCACTATTTTGAGAAGTACCCTGAGGATCATGACTTTTTGTGGGAAATGGAGGGAGCAGGGCATTGGTTCCAGAGAACACCACTGTATTGCAAAGGGAAAAGCTCAAAATTGCAGGTACGGACACTTTGGTTTGTTTTCCTGACACTTTGTAAAAATTGTACTGTAGAGTGTTTGTTGAACAGTTACTTCTGTGAACATTGCCCATGAAAACTAGCAGAAAGATTTTTATTTGTCCTAATATCAGTGAGATCATATTTGGAATGGTTAATTGTTATATAAAGGTACTATAATTTTCCTTTTCCCTGTTTCCTCTTTTAAATGTTAACAGCAGATGTTAACATTGCAGAAAATGCAAGTTAACTTGCAGAAAATGTTAACTTGCAGAAAATGCAAGTTTCCAATCAGAGGATTATTTTCAACTGTCTGCAGCAGAATCTGAAGCAAGTGGACAAAAGACTGAGCTAGAAACACAGCCAGGTGTAGGTACACAGACTGTTTTTCATATATTAAAAAGGCTTGAGAGCTTTTAAGAGGTTTCTATAATCATATAATGTATCTTGTCCTATTCTTCTGACTTTAATTACTTGTTCTTTATACTTAGTAAATATTTTTAATTTCTACAAAAGAATACATTTCTGAAATTACAAAATGTACATTTTCAGCAGATTAGTATGTTTTGATCAACTGTATATTATGTTTGCTTGATATTTGATATTGATATTCATGGTTGTAGTAAAGATGGTAAAAAATATTTAATCTGTTGAGACAGAAGACACATACATATAAGTATCTTAGATTAAGAATGGTTACAGCTGCTCTTCCATAGGATCATTACTATGAAATAGCACTTTAGAAATATGCAACCACAGGTAGGGAGATGAAGGTATTTCAATCAATTCAGAAGTTTTGGAAATAACGTTAGCCTTGCTTTTGCTTCATAGGCTGACTCTCAAAAAGGTAAAGAATCAATGGATGTCCACGCAAGCACATCTGAAGGTAAAAATAACCTAGATTATCAGTATTGTGATTACTGTGGATTAGTAGACTAGGAGGCGCTTTTACTGCTTTCAAGCTTAGTGTATTCATTTGCAAAGTGTATAAAAAACATGCCTTCATCTAAGGTGCTGAGGCTCAACTCATAAATGTTTTGAGGTCTTCAGATAAAAGTGTTATGAGTGTTGGTAAAGAGGTTATGTATGTATATTCAGAAAATAAGTACCACAGTGAAATGTTTTTACTTGCACTCAGTTGCTTTAATGAAATTTGGTGGGGGAAAATATGTGCAGATCTTACAGACTGCATTTGTCCACTTGCATTTATTTTGATTTTTTCCTAAGACCCTGACATAAGTCCCATTTACATTTGGACAGGAAGCAGTCATTTAAGATGTCCCAGGATAGGAAAAAATACCCAGGAAACTGAACTGAAACTTCTCAAGGAAGTATGGAAAATGTTCTTCACGTGTCAGAAAGTAGGTAAAGGAGCCCATTTTTCATTGATTATTTCTCATTTTGTTGCTTGGGCAGTCACAAACTGCAGCAGTGTGTCTCAGTGTGCTAACTGGTATTTATTCTCCTTTTTTCCTACTCTGTTTGAGTGCTTGATTTTAAAAATACTGAAAATAAAGCCTGATATGAGAAAGGAAATTGAGACATCACCTGAAGAGTGATTTCACCAAAATGTCCGGTGTCTCTGAAAGCTCAGTAGATACCAGAAATGACTATAAGAAAATGGTGAGGACTGAGGGCGTAGTTCCCTTCCCTTGGCAACCTGTTCCAGTGTCTCACCACTCTCATGGTGAAGAAATTCTTCCTAATGTCTAGCCTAAATCTGCCCTTCTCAAGTTTATACCCATTCCCCCTTGTCCTATCACCACTAGCCTTTATGAATAGTCCCTCCCCAGCTTTCTTGTAGGTCCCTTTCAGGTACTGGAAGGTCGTGCTAATCTCACGAAGTTCAACAAGGCCAAGTGCAAGGTCCTGCACCTGGGTTGGGCCAATCCGAAGTGCAATTACAGGCTGGATGGAGAATGGATTGAGAGCAGTCCTGAAGAGAAGGACTTGGGGTGCTGGGGGAGGAGAAGCTCAACGTGAGCCAGTGATGCATGCTCACAGCCCAGAAAGCCAACCATGTTCTGGGCTGCATCAGAAGTGGTGTGACCAGCAAGACGAGGGAGGGGATTCTGCTCTTCTGCTCTGCTCTCATGAGACCTCACCTGGAGCCCTGTGTTCAGTTCTGGAATCCTCAGCACAGGAAGGACATGGTCCTGTTAGAGCGAGTCCAGAGGAGGCCACAGAGATGATCAGAGGGCTGGAGCACCTCTCCTATGAGGCCAGGTTGAGAGAGCTGGGGTTATTCAGCCTGGAGAAGAGAAGGCTCCAGAGAGACCTTGGAGCAGCTTCCAGGACTGAAAAGGGCTGCAGGGAAGCTGGGGAGAGGCTCTTGATCAGGGAGTGCAGGGAACAGTTTGAAGCAGAAAGAGGGGAGATTGAGATGAGATCTTAGGAAGAAATGTTTTGCTGAGAGGGTGGGGAGGCCCTGGCGCAGATTGCCGAGGGCAGTGGTGGCTGCCTCATCCCTGGAGGTGTTCAAGGCCAGGTTGGATGGGGCTTTGAGTAACCTGATCCAGTGGGAGGTGTCCCTGCCCATGGCAAGGGGTAGAACTGGATAGGCTTTGAGGGCCCTTCCGACTCAAACTGTTCTGTGATTCTATGATATTAAAATACAACCACTGACTACTCAATGATTAGCCTGTCATAAGCAGCAATTTTGGTGAGTTCAGCAATAGCGAGTGCAGCAATATCAGCAACCATGGAACAGCAAACACGCAACTCAGATCGCCTACCCTCCCCCAGCCAAATTCCCATTTTTATACTAAGCATGATGTTATGGTATGGAATATTCTGTTGGCTCGTTTAAGTTAGCTCTCCTGGCTCTGCACTTGTATAATAGGAAAACATGAGAAACTGAAATCCTTTATTTCTTAGCAACAGATAAAAAACCGAAAACAAACCAAAAAAAAATCAGTCTATTTTCCACATTATTCTCATACTAAATCTAAAAAACAGCATCTGCTGGGAAGAGAATTAACTCTATCCCAGCAAACAAACAACTGGCAACAACTAAAACAGTGTTATCAACATTATTCTCATACTAGCTCCAGAACACAGCAGCTACTGGGAAGAACATTAACTCTATCCCAGCTGAAACCAGGACAGACAATTATAGAATGATGACATCTATCCTACTTCCATCTGATGTGAATAAGACTCAGAAATGTGTTTGTTATTTTAAATTTAGAAAGCAGTAATCAATTAAATATTTGGAAGCCACAAAGGGGTGATAGAGGAAGCAAATTCTCCCAGATTCACTGAAGAAACAGTTTAAAATTATGGAGCTATATAAGCAAATATGCTTGTATAATCATTGAATGTACATATGTTACAAAGACCATGAATGGAAAAGAATTCAAGGTGGTAAAGACCAATGCTGAAGAATCAGTTATCAGATTAAATTAGCAAAAAGCTAAAGATGAAGCTCTGATGCACCTGATAGGTAGTAACACCATCTCTAACATTCACTTCTCTTTCCTGAGTTGATAAAATTTAGATGTACTGGAAATATTATATACAAGCAAAGAAAAAGTATGCACAATAGATTTGCAGGAGGCTGTTTTGCAATCTCATGCATAATAAAGGCAGTATTGGGGGTTTTATCCCAGGTGCCACTCTTGAGATGAAGGCACTCCAGAGGGTAAAGTCCCTAACAGAAGACCCTGCTGCGTTTTCTAATGTACATGGAAGGGAAGAACCAAGCTGATGTCCTGCCCTGTTGCCATCAGGATTCATTGTAGCACTGCTCACGAACACCATGTTATACATCTTGTTCAGAGGAGTAGCGGCACCTTGTTGACTCCACCTTGCAAGGCCCAAAATACTGACGTTCAAGAACAGGCTAGTCCTCTCACATAACAACTAGCCAATTAGTAGTAACAGCAAAGAATTTCTCAACCTGTGGCAGAGTCAAACCATGCCATTTGACCTGTTCTGAACCAGCTTAGGGCAGCACGCTGACAATGCAGGACATCTGCAGTTCCACAGAATGATTTAAAGGCAAAAATTAGGCTGTACGTAGCTAAAAAAATACCCCAGACTCACAGGAAAAACAAACAAACACAACAAAATCCAAATAAACCCACTAATTTTATCTGTTCAAAGAAAGGTAATGGAACAAGTTTGAGGGATTTCCTAGAAAATAATCAAGCCATCCTCAGTTCGCAAAAAGAGGGTTTGTGGGTGTTTTTTATTCATTTGTTTGTTGGGGTGAGGATTATTTAGGGCTTGTTTGTTAAAGAGAATGAGACACAAGGAGAGAGAAGCAGTGTGTCTAAGTGCACATGTACCCCCACATAGGAAAGAGTTATTTATTTATTTGTTTGTTTGTTTATAATAGGCACAGCTCTGCTTTCTGGATGGAAGCCAGTGCAAATTAGTACTTCAGGCCCTGTCTTGTATGAACTGTTACAGAACGCAAGTGGTACAATTCCTCACATCCTCACCTGACAGTTACTACACAGGATAAAATTCTTTAAACTGGAGATGACATTTCTTAAGGATGTAAGTTTGGATATGATGGTTTTAAATTAGAATTTGTCTAAACAAAGGGGGTTTGACCAACTTAGTGGCATTCTATGATGGGGTGACTGCAGCAGTGGACATGGGTAAACTGACAGATGTGATCTATCTAGACTTCTGTAAAGCCTTTGACACAATCCCCCACAACATCCTTCTCTCTAAATTGGAGAGATATGGATTTGATGGGTGGACTATTCGATGGAGAAGAGAAGACTCCGAGGAGATCTTATAGCGACCTTCCAGTACTTGAAAGGGGCCTACAAGCAATCTGGAGAGGGACTATTCATAAAGGCTTGTGGTGATAGGACAAGGGGGAGTGGCTATAAACTGGAGAGGGGCAGATTTAGACTAGATATAAGGAAGGATTTCTTCATCATGAGAGTGGTGAGGCACTCGAACAGGTTGCCCAGGGAAGTTATGGCTGCCACATCCCTGGAGGTGTTCAAGGCCAGGTTGGATGGGATCTTGGGCAGCCTGGTCTAGCAGGACATGTCCCTGCCCATGGCAGGGGGGTTGGAACTAGATCTTTAAGGTCCCTTCCAACCCCAACTATTCTATGATTCTATGAACTGGGTTTAGGAATACACGCATCCGGGATCAGTGGCAAACAGACAGATGAGGTCCTCACTGGATGTCATCCGTTACAGAAGAGGGAAAGACCCTTGTGGCCTCTCATTTTATACAGTGTGACGTGTATGGAATGGAGTCCTCTGTTGGTCAGTTTAGGGTCACCTGCCCTGTTTGTCCCTCCTCGCAGGTATGGCCCCTTCCACCAGCTTGAGGATGGCCTTGGTTAAGTATAAGCTTTGGCCTTTTTGCATACCAGTGCTGTGTGTTATCACTTTAGAGAAGAACACTGTCTCAGGAACATGCAGTTAGCTTTCAGTGAATGAATTTACTTACAGAAACTGAGTTAGTCACAAAGCTGACTCTACTTTATCTCAAACCACAACACAAAGACAGGCACAGAGAAAGCATCCAAGTAGCCAGGGACCAGGTCAGGGAAGTCAAAGCCCAGATAGAATGAAATCTGGCCAGGGACATCAAGGACAACAAGAAAAGCTTCTATAGGTACGGCAGTGACAAAAGGAAGACTAGGGAGAAAGTGGGCCCTCTCTGGAAGGACATGGGAGACCTGATTGCCCAGGATATGGAGACGTGCGAGGTACTCCATGACTTTTGTGCCTCAGTCTTCACTGCCAGGGGCTCAAACCCCACCACCCAAGATGCAGAAGGCAAAGGCAGGGACTGGGAGATGGAAGAACTGCTCACTGTAGGAGAGGATCAGGTACGAGACCATCTAAGGAACCTGAAGGAGTACAAGTCCATGGGACCTGATGAGATGAATCTGTGGGTCCTGAGGGAACTGGCAGATGAAGTTGCTAAGCCCCTATCCAGCGTATCTGAGAAGTCATGACAGTCCAGTGAAGTCCCTTCTGATTAGAAAAGTGGAAACATAACCCCCATTTTTGAAAAAGGGAAAAAAGGAAAACCCAGAGAACTCCAGGCCAGCCAGTCTCACCACTGTGCTGGCAAGATCATGGAGCACATCCCCTGGGAAACTCTGCTGAGGCACATGGAAAATAAGGTGATTGGTGACAGCCAACATGGCTTCACATCTACATAAGTGGTTTAGACTATGAGTTTTTTTGTGATGGAAACATCCTGATCTACGACCCTGGAGTTCTCTGGATTCCTAAACATTGGTGGGGATTGCACCGTAATCCACCATCCCCTACCATCGGCACCACCAACAAAAGGTAAAGGAGATGGGCTGACTGGTACCCCAGATGTTATCACTCCAGAATGGACTATAAGAGAATGAGAGGAGCAAGCACTAATCTCAGCTGGTCTGAGATCCCCCACCGATGTCAACAATCCGCAAGCATTGGAGCATTTGCAGAAATTTCACTCACAGCAGCTTTGAGGAAACACCTAAAGACTCTACCACTGAACTCCATACAGGTTGTATAGTCCTTTTCAAACCCTTATAGGATGCTAATATTGCTCTAGACTTAAGCTTACATTCTTGACTTAGAATTGTAACATTATAGGTAATAAACTAAATGTTTAAATACAGTTCTGGGTCCTACTCTGTCTATCTCGGTGTGTGACACATTCCACTGCGGCAACTACACCACTCAGCTTGGTGTCATCTGCAAACGTGCTGAGGTTGCACTCAACCTCGCTGTCAAGATCATTGATAAAGATACTAAGCAGCACCAGTCCCAGTACAGACCCCTGAGGGACACCACTAGTCACAGATCTCCATCTGGACTTTCAGACACTAACCACTATTCTCTGGATATGAGCCTCCAACAAGTTCCTTATCCAGCACCGAAATGGTGATTTGTAAATGGTGGGATGGAACATCAACTGTAATGTGTTAGAAACAAGATTAACAACTAAGATAACTACAACGACCCTTATCTTCTTGTCCCCAGAGTCGTTGAGATTGACCACACCTTAACGACTCTGAGCTGATCTGATTTCATTCCCCCTGGATATGCAATGAGGTTCCGGGAACAAGTATAATTGTCATTTCGGGGAAATATATGAATTTGAAAACAATTCTGAGTATAAATTTTCTGTGAAGTCACTGCTCGGCAGAAGCACTCTGAGGACAAATCCCGAGTCTTCTCCAGCGCTGAATAAAGTGTACCTGCCTTAATGGTTAAATTAAACTGTTAAGCGTAAGTTTCTTTGTTTCACCACCTTAAAGCTTTAGTGCAAGAACAATTACAAGCTGGACACATCCTACCAACTACCAGCCCGTGGAACACACCAGTGTTTGTAACACGGAAGAAAAGCAGAAAATGGTGTTTATTACAGGACTTGCAAAAAATAAATGCAATTATTGGGCCTATGGGAGCATAGCAGCCAGAAATGCCCTCACCGACAATGTTACCACAAAACTGGGACTTAACCGTTATAGATTTGAAAGACTGTTCTTTTACCATTCCATTACATCCAAAGGATGCAATCCGTTTTGTTTTTTCTATTCCTTCTATTAATAGGGCAGAACCGAGCCAGCGGTATCACTGGACTGTATTGCCGCAAGGCATGTGTAACAGTCCAACAATTTGTCAGTGGTTTGTAGCAAAAGCTTTATCACCAGTTCGTGAATTATATCCTCAAGCCCTGATTTATCATTACATGGATGATACTTTAGTTGCAGCCTTGACACCAGAACAGGCGGCTAAGGCTGTAGCAGCTGTAACAGCAGCAGTCACTCAAGTAGGTCTTTGTGTCACACCAGAAGAAAAAAAAAAAAACAAACAACAACTTCTCCATGGAAATGTTTGGGGTGGAAAATCCAAGAACAAACTGTTCAACCACAGCAAGTTAAACTTTTACATTCTGTAAAGACATTGAACAATATGCAAAAATTGTTAGGAGCCATAAATTGGGTACAACCCTTGATAGGCATCACTACAGAAGAATTACATCCTTTGTTTATGTTGTTAAAAGGGGATTCAGATTTAACCTCTCCCAGGCAATTAGACAAAGATTCATTGGTTGCATTAGACAAAGTTGCTAAAAAGCTTAGTCAGAAACAAATATTTCACAAATGTTTAAATACTCCAATTGAATTATATATTATTTCAGCCAAATTCCAACTGTTTGGAGTTTTAGCCCAATGGGTAGAAGGTGTGTCTGCCAAATTTAGACCAAATTTAGACCTTTAGAATGGATATTTTTACCACATCAGTTTACTAAAACAATAACAACTCAGCATGAAATGTTAGGTATGTTAATTCAAAAGGGTCGCAATTGTTTATTGGAACTGGATGGGATAGATCCCTCAACCATCTATGTTCCCATGCCTCAACAGTAAGTAGACTGGCTTTTGCAACATTCCTTATTTAACAGAAGAAATGCAAATATAGAATGAGTGGAATACACGTGCAGGATTTTTTGATGGAATTGGACCTTGGATTATAAAAATGGCCATGATAGGTTTTAAGATTTTACTTGATTTTTTTCTAGCATATTGATTTGTGTGCCTTGCTTAATTAATTTAGTGTAGAGCTTGATTCATAGTGTTAAGACAAATATTAGTAGTTCATGAAAACAAAAAAAGGAGAGATGTCAGAAGAGATGCTGAGCAAGAATGACCATGAATGCTGCAGAGCCTCTGGAGATAAAACTGCAGGGAGCTTTGATAACCAGCTAGCCTCCAGCCTGAGAAAATACAACATCAGTGGCAAAAACAAGAAGGCATAGAAACAATAACAGTGGTCACAAGGAGCTGGGAAGGAGAAGAACAGCTGTGGAAATTTTTATGAAGGACTTGCAGGACTGTTGTTGACATTTTCACTAAGGTATAAAGATGAGGTTGTAACAATAAACTTGGTCTCAGCTTGAAATGAAAGCAGAGTCCGTGTCTGTTTAATACGCCACAGTTTCTGAAGCAGAATGCTGTGAGAAACTGTGTTAAAGGCTTTACTGAAGTCCAGGAAGATACATCCACAGCCTTACCCTCATCCAGCAGCCGAGTCACTTTGTCATAGAAGGTGATCAGGTTAGTTTGGCAAGACCTGCCAAGACTCTCAACCACCTCCCTGGGCAGCCTGCTACAGTGCCCAGTGATGTTTTCCATGAAAATTTTTTTTTTGATGTAAAGCCTGAACCTCCTCTGTTGGAGCTTGAGGCCATTCCCTCTTGTCCTGTCCCCTGTCACTTGGGAGAAGAGGCCAGCTCCCTCCTCTCTACAACATCCTTTCAGGTAGTTGTAAAGAGCAATAAGGTCTCCTCTCAGCCTCCTCTGCAGAGCCTCACTACCCTCCAGCAGATTGACAGTTCCACCCAGCTTAGTGTCATCCATAAACTTGCTAAGGGTGCACTCAATGCCTTCATCCAGGGCATTGATAAAGACATTGAACAGGGCTGGACCCAGCACTGAGCCCTGGGGAACCCCACTTGTCACTGGCCTCCAGCTGGATATAACACCATTTACAACCACTCTCTGGGCCTGGCCATCCAACCAGTTTTCCACCCAGGAGAGTGTGAGCCTGTCCACGCCAGATGCTGACAGTTTCTCAAGCAGAATGCTGTGAGAAACTGTGTCAAAGGCTTTACTGAAGTCCAGGAAGACCACATCCACAGCCTTTCCCTTGTCCAGTAGGCACGTCACCTTGTCATAGAAGGCGATCAGGTTAGTTTGGCAAAACCTGCCTTTTGTAAACCCATGCTGACTGGGCCTGATCACCTGGTTCTCTTGCATGTGCTTCATGATAGCACTCAAGATCACCTGTTCCATGACTTTCCCTGGCACTGAGGTCAGACTTACAGGCTGGGAGGTGACCCTGCCCATGGCAAAGGTTTGTAACTGGATGATCTTTAAATTCCCTTCTGACCCAAACCATCCCATGATTCTGTGTTCCTATGATTATTTTGAACTGTTGTTTTGAACAGTATTTTAAGTAGTGAAGACATTAAACTATTTCAGAAAAGATTAGAACACACATCATGCCCCGACTGTCTCACTAAGGTGTGTATACAGGTGAAGTGTTATTACCTTATGCATCTGGTAAATGATGATTGCATTATCAGCTAAATTTTCCACAACATGGAAATTTTCAATTGCTGCTAAAAGAGGAGGGTGGGGAAAAAGTCCATCAATATACAATCATGGATATTAGATCAATATTATCAACAATATGCTTGTTGATAAACATGCAAAACTTAAGAACTAATTCCTTACTTTCCCAGTCATTACGAACATCCACATTCCAGAAGTAGTGGCAAACTTTGTGCCCTGTTACCCCTTTAACGGCATGCGTTGCTTTCAAAGGATCTAAAACTATTCCATTCTCTTCCACCTCTCTTCTGTACACCTATGGCCAAATACAAAGAAAGAAACGCAGAACAGGAATTGTCAAAACTGTTCATGTTTCAATTGTTTAAACTTTCATCAGCTTTGATAAAAGCTTACCTAGAAGACTCATGAATTAATAATTTTCCACGTCAGTGTACTCTGGTAACTAACAATGCAGATGTTCTTACATGGCACTTTGCATTAAAATACCAGTATTTTCAGAATCTGTACTCCAAAAATGATTAAACTACCTTATTTATTACCATGCACAAGAATGCATACAAGCACAGTGGAGTAGCCAACAGTAACTTGCTACCATATAACACTGAATTTACATACCATTTTGATATCAAGTTTTAAGTAGGAGAAATGAGAAAGGGATCTACAAAGACAAAGCTATCACAAGAGATGCATAAGATTTTGCATGAATAAATATATTAGAAGCTGCAGCTCTTGCTGACTCCCATCCTAACTAAAATAATACTATTCTCAGAGAGAAGTTTTAACAGCATAACTTCCTAAGAGGTAGTATTAAAAAAGAACAAAAATGTATGTCTTCACAGCATATCATTGTATATCAATTAAGCAAAAAAACCAAATACTTACTTTCATTTCTTCTTCTTCTACAACTAGCTGCCAATTGGCATCTCCTCCTACATCTTGCAAGGAATATGTCATATCGTTTTGTACCATCTCTTCCACCTTTAAAGAAAAAAATATGCATTTTTAAATCATTCCTTCCATCTTCTTGGGCAGGGGACTGTACAGTACTGGAAGTTACAAGTCAGTACTTCAAATCCTGTTCAGGAGCTGAACACGGACAACAGATCCTTCTGTCACAGGTTAGAATAAGCAGATACTACTGGCCTTCAGAAACAAAAGCCAAAATCTAGATTAAACTTCCAACTTCATTCTTTATGGACACTTCCCTATCCTTCCCTTGCACCTCTAAACTGTCAAAACTCACTATTACTAGCTAAGACAGTGAAGGAAGGAATAAATCATCATGTTAAGGGAATGAATTAGCTTAAGCAATAATAAGAATAATAAGAATCAAATCTTGGTCAGCTTGCAGTAAGAAAGAATGTGATTGTAACAGGAGTTTAGCTTGTTTACTAGTTGAAACAAGCAACAAATCAAGTATTGTGTATCTTAAAGAAACTTGTCTCTGACTGATGGTCCAGGCCGGGAAAACGTCTAAACAAAGAACAAACCTGAGCTCACCAAGAGAACACAATGAGGAAGGAGATAAGATAAAGAGCATAAGAGGATTCTGAAAAAACAAATGAATTGTGATGCACATACAGAGGGGGCGATAAGATGGGATAATGAGTTTCATGTATGTTTAACCAATGTGATAATGAGTTTTATGTATGTTTTAACCAATGTAATAGTAAGTTCTATGTATGTTTAACCAATGTTTCCCGCAATCTATATGAATATGTATGTTTAATCAGTATAAAAGTCCTGTAACCAGCCTCAATGGACACAAACGTAAGGTGAAGGAACTCCCTGTGTGTCCAGCACTGTTATTTATTTATTAAAGCAATACCTGCTTAATAATCAAATCGGCATTGATTACTGAGTTTGGCCTTTTCACAGCATCAACAGTTTTATTTCAGCACATAGGAAATTACTTCTGCAATGCACTGTAAGACTTAAAAGCCAATATTCACTGAAGAGCTTTTTAAAAGCTGTGGGAATATAAGGGAAGACGGGCAAGAAGGAATTGTAAAACGTGCTTGAGTGACCTTGCAGCTGGGATGTAGAAAAGCACATAAGCCATGCTAATCATTGCCTAGTCTTGGGTGCTTGACAAGCCGAACCCTTTGTCTTTAGCTAACATAGGCCTGTGAAATTCAGGGCCATACAATGTGCTTGAGATTCCAGCCCTGCTGTGAGAAACGTCAAAGACTCTGCTCTCCTCTGATAAATACAGAAAAAGCAGCAGTTCGCTCTCACTCTTTCTAGCAAGGTCTGAGCTCCTCAGTGCCTGCGTTCCTAGTTGTGTTTCTTGTGCTGAGTGCTGTTTTGTAGTTGCCCCAGATCATGAGGTAATGGGAATAAATTTACTCTTTTCATTTTATCTGTGGCTTTGTGGTTGCTCCTGCGCTCTGCCTGCATTCAGTGAGGATGTGCTCAGTTGCAACATATTACAGGTCCTGATGGGCAAGACATTACTGCACCTATGCTGTATCAGTGGTCGCATGCAGCACTTTGAACAGCATACATAGAACCAGCCAAATTACTATCATCCCTCAGAGACTGGTGTACAGTGCGAGAAGTTATTAATGTGGTGCGGCAGATGAGGATGGCTCAGGTGTTGGATATGGCATCTAATCTGGACAGCGCAGCAGTAATGAAAGACATCAGAAAGTAGTTTTTGAGAGAAGGCCTGCCTCACTAAAACCTTTTAATACCAGCAGTGACAAATGATACTGTAATCTAAGCGCCTTAACAAATACTTTTAGGGTAATTGGGGCTATAACTGCAGGACCATCTGTGTCCGTGGTACAGATAAGCAGGAAAAAAATGGGGAATGATTTGTACAAGCTGGAATCTCACGATCTTAAATGTCACGCTGACGGGAAAAGTCAGCAAATATATGCAAAATCACACCCAGCCGGACCATCAAATTTGTGCCCATCCTCAACCTCGTTAACCACTTCACAGAATCACCAGGTTGGAAAAGACCCACAGGATCATCCAGTCCAACCATTCCTATCAAACACTAAACCATGTTCCTCAGCACCTCATCCACCCGTGCCTTAAACACCTCCAGGGAGGGTGACTCAACCACCTCTCTGGGCATCCTGCTACAGTGCCCAGTGACGCTTTCCATGAAAATTTTTTTTTTGATTTAAAGCCTGAACCTCCCCTGTTGGAGCTTGAGGCCATTCCCTCTTGTCCTGTCCCCTGCCACTTGGGAGAAGAGGCCAGCTCCCTCCTCTCTACAACATCCTTTCAGGTAGTTGTAAAGAGCAATAAGGTCTCCTCTCAGCCTCCTCTGCAGAGCCTCACTACCCTCCAGCAGATTGACAGTTCCACCCAGCTTAGTGTCATCCATAAACTTGCTAAGGGTGCACTCAATGCCTTCATCCAGGGCATTGATAAAGACATTGAACAGGGCTGGACCCAGCACTGAGCCCTGGGGAACCCCACTTGTCACTGGCCTCCAGCCGGATATAACACCATTTCCCACCACTCTCTGGGCCTGGCCATCCAACCAGTTTTCCACCCAGGAGAGTGTGAGCCTGTCCAGGCCAGAGCCTGACAGTTTCTCAAGCAGAATGCTGTGAGAAACTGTGTCAAAGGCTTTACTGAAGTCCAGGAAGACCACATCCACAGCCTTTCCCTTGTCCAGTAGGCACGTCACCTTGTCATAGAAGGCGATCAGGTTAGTTTGGCAAAACCTGCCTTTTGTGAACCCATGTTGACTGGGCCTGATCACCTGGTTCTCTTGCATGTGCTTCATGATAGCACTCAAGATCACCTGTTCCATGACTTTCCCTGGCACTGAGGTCAGACTGACAGGCCTGGAGTTCCCTGGATCCTCCCTGCGATCCTTCTTGTAGGTGGGCACAACATCAGCCTCCAGTCCAGTGGAACTTCCCCAGCCAGCCAGGGCTGTTGGAAGATGATGGAAAGGGGTTCGGCAAGCATATCTGCCAGCTCCCTCAATACCTTTGGGTGGATCCCATCCGGCCCCATAGACTTGTGGGTGTCTAGCTGGGCAAACAAGTCTCTAACCACCTCCTCTTGGATCATGGGACCTTTCCCCTGCTCCTCCAACTCCTGGGTTTGTACACAGAGGGAACAACTTTCCTTACTATTGAAGACTGAGGCAAAGAAGGAATTAAGTACCTCAGCCTTATCATTATCCTTTTTTACAGTTGTTCCCTTTGCATCCAATAGGGACTAAATATTCTCCCTGGTCCTCCTTTTACTGTTAATGTATTTATAGTTGGGCTTTAGTCCTCCTTATTTTTTCTCTGCACAATCTCACTTCCTCCCTGTAGTCCACCCAAGAGATCTGTCCCTTCTTCCAAAGCTCATAGACATTCCTCTTCTTTTTGATGTCTCTCAAGATCTCCCTGCTCAACCCAGCTGTTTTTTTTTCCCCCACAGAATCACAGAATCACAGAATAACCAGGTTGGAAGAGACCCACCGGATCATCGAGTCCAACCGTTCCTATCAAACACTAAACCATATCCCTCAGCACCTCATCCACCCGTGCCTTAAACACCTCCAGGGAAGGTGAATCAACCACCTCCCTGGGCAGCCTGTTCCACTGCCCAATGACCCTTTCTGTAAATAATTTTTTCCTAACGTCTAGTCTAAACCTCCCCTGGCGGAGCTTGAGGCCATTCCCTCTTGTCCTGTCCCCTGTCACTTGGAAGAAGAGGCCAGCACCCTCCTCTCTACAACCTCCTTTCAGGTAGTTGTAGAGAGCAATGAGGTCACCCCTCAGCCTCCTCTTCTCCAGGCTAAACAATCCCAGCTCTCTTAGCCGCTCCTCATAAGGCCTGTTCTCCAGCCCCTTCACCAGCTTGGTTGCTCTTCTCTGGGCTCGCTCCAGAGCCTCAACAACCTTCTTGTGGTGAGGGGCCCAGAAATGAACACAGGATTCGAGGAGCGGTCTCACCAGTGCTGAGTACAGAGGGAGGATAACCTCCCTGGACCTGCTGGTCACGCCGTTTCTGATACACGCCAAGATGCCATTGGCCTTCTTGGCCACCTGGGCACACTGCTGGCTCATATTCAGTTGGTTGTCAACCAACACCCCCGACTGAATAGGAGCCCCCAATGGCTCCTTCTCCAGCACATGCGTACGTCTTGATCCTGAGCTGCCAGGATTTCCTTTTTGAAGAGCTCCCAGCCCTCGTGGGCTCCCTTGCCCTTAAGGACTGTCTCCCATGGGACTTTGCCAAACAGCCTTCTGAACAGTCCTAAGTCTGCCCTCTGGAAGTTTAATGTGAATGTCCTGCTAACCACCCTCTTCACCTCACCTAGAACTGAAAACCCTATCATCTCGTGATCACTTTGTCCCAGGCATCCTCCAACTGTCACATCCCCCACAAGGCCTTCTCTGTTCACAAACAGTAGGTCATCATCCCTTGTCAGCTCACTCACCAGTTCTGTGAGTAGGTTGTCTTCCACACACTCCAGGAACCTCCTGGACTGCTTCCTTTCTGTTGTATTGTATTTCCAGCAGACATCCGGAAGATTGAAGTCTCCCACAAGGACAAGAGCTAGCCATCCTGAGACTACTCCTATTTCTTTATAGAAGAGCTCATCAGCTGCTGCTTCTTGGCTGGGTGGCCTATAACAGACTCCCATCACAAAATCTACCTGCTTGTGGGCTCCTCTGATTTTAATCCACAGGCACTGAATCTCGTCATCACCATAATCGAGCTCAAAGAATCTCACTCTGTGGTGACATACTGGCAGTCCTTGCCAGCACACCATCTCTCAGGCACTGGAGTTCCACTTCCAGGCTCTCTCCTGACTAGCCTGGCTTTGTCCCCCTCCCCCTTCACATCTAGTTTAAAGCTCTGTTTATGAGCCCTGCTACATTTTTAGTGAGGACTTTAGTCCCCCTAGGAGGCAAGCGCGCCCCGTCCCTAGTAAGGAGGCCTGGGGATGTGAGGGCCAGTCCACGATCAAAGAACCCAAAGTTTCTCTCCTCACACCAGGTTCAGAGCCAGGTATTAATCAAGTGATTCTTTTTGATCTCTTGCTTTTCATTCCTTAGTGTTGTAATGGAGCTAAACACTACTTGCGCCCCAGAGCCCTAAAGTCTCTCTTAATGGCTTTCAGCTTCCTGCGCTGTGCGTCATCGCTGCCAATTTGAAATACTACCAGAGGGTAATAATCTGTGGCTTCCACCAAGGAAGGAAGTTTTCTAGTGATGTCCTTCACTGATGCCCCAGGGTAGGCAGCAGACCTCCCTGTGGAGTAGGTCTGGTCTGCAGATAGGTCCCTCTGTTCCCTTTAGAAGGGAAACCCCCAAGATAATCACTCTCCTCTTCTTCTCAGAGGATGTTTTGATGGTCATTTGAGGATGGTGCAGCCTAGGGAACGTTCCTAGGCTGTGGGAGGCATCCTCTTCGTCTGTGGGGATGGATTCCACCTGCAGCACTTCATATTTGTTCTTCAGGGGAATCTGGGGGTTTGTTGTCTGAGCGGGGGCAGTGGGTTTGCTCTGCCAGGCAGGAACTTGCTGCTATTCCCCGTCTCTTATTCCCTCAATCTTGCAATTGGCAGATGGGTGGTGCTCAGCCGCACTAGCTCCAGCAGCCTACTGAGTTTGTGAGAGGGCGCTGCTCCACTGATCTATCTCCCTCTCACACTCCCTGATAGTCCTTAGGCTAGTTACTTCCTCCCTCAGCTCTGCCACCAAGCAGAGGAGTTCCCCCACGTGAGCGCAGCTGCCACAAGTGAAGCCAGTGCCAGAGGCGTGAGTCGGTGTGGGAGGGGGGCACTGCCTGCAGCCCAGGCTCTGGGTAGCTGCATGCACCCACTGAGGCTCTGTCTGGGTGGCTACATCCATCCTGGCTGCTGCAGCACCCGGAGCAGCTTTAATTTTATGCCGGGTGGCCACCATGGTCCTCGGTCCCTTCTGGCCGGCCTCCAGTCCCTCTCTTCACCCTCCCTGCTCGCCCAAACTGCCCTGTTACACTACCGCATCCCGCACCTGTTTGCCACGCCCCTGTTCACCATGCCCCGGGTCAGGGTGCTCCCTAGGGAGTGTTTAAATCTCCCGCGGTAGCCGCCGGGACCGCCCCCTCCCGTCAGGCACCGCGCGGGACCGGCCGCTTCCGGGTGTCAGGAGCCCAGCGCCGCCCGCCCCGCTCCCGCCTGGGTTTTCCTGGGCTTTTCCCGGCTCAGGGAAGTGCCCCACCGCAATACTCACCGTCCTGCTGCTGGATGATGCCGAAAAAGTGGTGTTGTTGGCTTAGTTGCATTTAAATCTTCAATGCAAACCATTATCTTAACAATAAACAATGCCACACTGTTGCGACGAGAGCAGCCGTAGTCAAGACCACACCCAATGTGAGTTTAGATCTTGCTCAGTTTATTATGAACCCGCCACCGACTTTTATACACCGCGTTACAGTCTACGCGTAAAGTGCTTATTGGTCTGTGTCCACTACTCACACACTGATTGGTCAGCAGTTACTACGCGCTACGTGCCTATTGGTAGTGAGTGCCAAGCATGGTCTGTTCTTGTTCCGCCTTGCGTTCAGCTGTACTACTTACTACATTACCCACCTTGCCTTGCTACAAGCCAACTTCCTCTAGGTGTCAAAGTTGTTCCGGGGTTGAGGTGCTGCCAAAATATCAAACCTTAAAGAGCCAGTGTCCTGATGCCCTTTCCTTCTTAACCAATCCTCTACAATTCCCCCTTTTTGTTTTTTGCACTATCAACACTTGATGTAACCACTTTCCTGCTGCTCCTTATCAACTATGTAACAAGCAAGGTACAATTAACAATTATTACAACCAATATCATTCCTTTAACCGTCTCCGAGGGCCATTCAAAGAGTTCCAGGTTTCTAAGTCATTTATCCAGTCCCAGGTTATTACTAATTCGAAATTTTTTTTCAAATAGCTTCTCATCTGGTCAGATATCACCCAGACGTTAGTCTTGATTGCGATGGAATCTATGCGGCAATACCATAGATTACTGTTAGCATCTAAACTCCTCTAATCATGCTCATTGTTCTCATTCTCTTCCTGATTCATAACAGAGTTAGTCCTTTCCACTGTACTAACGCGGGTCCATTTACTGGGCACCCACAAGGGTCCTGCCAGAGTAAGAACACACATATATATCCTCGTCCGTTAAATAATACATCACTTGGTCCCTCCCAAATTCCTGACTTGGGATTTCTGTAATGGACTGACATAGTTGACGAAGTTTGTCCTGCTTGTGCCTGAGTATAATGTATAATTACTGGTGGCTCCTTACTCTCCCCAAACAAGCATAAATGATTTAAAACAAACAAGGTTTTGTTTAAACGCTCCTTGGGGTCTAGAATGTCTTTAAATTTATTCAGATAATCTTTCAGGGTACGATGTGCCCGTTCAATAATACCTTGCCCTGTGGGATTATTTGGGATCCCTGTCTTGTGCTGAACTCCCCACGTGTTCAAAAACTGCTCTACTACTTTGCTGACATACGCTGGTCCATTATCTGTTTTAATAGTTTCAGGGACACCCATTATAGCAAAACAAGATGTCAAATGTCGGCAAACATGAAGAGCCTTTTCGCCAGGCTGAGCGGTTGCCCATACCATTCTAGAATAAGTATCTATAGACACATGCACATATTTTAACCTTCCAAACTCCGGTACATGAGTAACATCCATCTGCCATAATCCTAATGCTTTTAACCCACGGGGGTTGACCCCAATCCCTAATCCCGGACCATGATGACTGCATTGCGGACAGCTTCTAACTATTCCCTGAGCATCAGTGATTGAAAGTTTAAACTGTTGTTGCAAGCCTCGTGCATTTTGATGAAACTGTTCATGTGCCATTCTAGCTAACTCAAACTGATTAAGAGGAGCCCTTGGCTGACCAATCGTTACCAACTGATCTGCCCGATCATTCCCCAGGCCCAAACCATGTTGCCACTTATGGCTTCTTATATGAATGACACAATATGGAGCAGTTCGTAATATCAGTGCTTGTCGTAACTGCTGAAACAGATCAAACAATCGTCTATTAGAAATATCTCGTAAGAAAGCGTCCTCTATTCGTTGGACAACTCCAGCCACATACAATGAGTCCGTGACCACGTTTACTGGATGATGTAACCACCGTTTCATAGCCCAACAAACAGCAGTTAGTTCTAATGTCTGCAAGGTGTCACCCGATTCCGCATTGAGTATCTGGTGAGACCAATGTCCATTATGTTCCCAAGTAACTGCTGCTCGGCGAGATCATTTACCGGCATCAGTAAAGACCGTCAAGGCCCCTTGTATGGGTTTTTCCTTAGAGCGAGGAATAGAGATCCATTGATAATTCCTTAGAAGGTGTCCAATCTTTTCCACTGGCATTTCTGTAGATACATGTCCACTATACCCCAGCAATGCAAGTTGTAAAGGTATAGAATGTCGCATGCACCATTCCCAGTCGGCCACTGTCATTGGAATGTGGATGCTGTCGGGCTCATTTCCACTTAATGCCAATGCTCGTGATCGTCCCTTTCTGATTACTTCTCCGACAGCCACAAGTCGCGGTTGAATATTTGTCCTTGGTTGACTGGACAGAAATACCCACTCCAATATCTGGAGGGAATTTCCCCCTTTTTGTTTTTGCCAATGTGCAATGATAGCACATACAGACAAGCGTAAAGACACAATGATCAGTCGCAATGGCTCATCTAAAAGACGTCGAGAAGCCCAACGTGAGCTAATCAATTGTCCCAAGTGGGTGATGCATTGTTTCTGGTTTTCTGTAAGTCGTAAGCGCTTGGATGCATCAGTCCCACGCAGCAGTGGCAAAAGTGGTGCAATGTCGTCGTTAGTGTGGCAAAATATCCACTCAATAATTCGTAATGAATCTTTTGAATTTTCCTCTATAATTACCTCAATTGTCCCTAAAGGTTGTCTGCACTAGGACCCAGCAGCCGCTGACTAGTTCCAGTGAGACTGGAATGCACAGTGTTCTCACAACATTCCCCTAGAGAGATAACACCGTTAACTCCTCTGGACTTCTTAAAGGCTGAAAGAAAAAAAAACTTAGAAAGTAAGGAGGAGGGCGGGGGGGGGCACTCACACACTTACAGCTGCATGTTTTGCTAGGTATTTTAAAACTTTTTCTTCTGTAGCCTTTCATTCCAAATATCCCCAGGTAAATCTACCTGTTTGCCGGCTTAGTGGACATTTGAGATTGAAAGGTCCCAGAGTTATATTTTCAAGATTAATCAAAACCAATTTCTAAGTCTTACAAACGTTTGAAGCGCTTCAAACACACACACACATACACACGACCACTCATTTCTCAGCTAACCGAATACATTCATACAAAGTTGGTTATCACTATTGGATCCACAATTTTTCCATGCTACGAATATTTAAACTACACATGGTACTGGGAACATACAACACTTAAAATACGTAGATGCATTATCTAATAAGGCTTATATCGATTGTCTAACAAATATTTCACTTATGGTAATCTTTTGTAGTTTCTGTATTGATAGAATCACGGACTGGTCAGTTGAACCACAGCCTCTGTCTCTTCATGGGGTGCAATTGCTGAAAAACAAATCAGATGAGTGATTCTAGTGCCCTTTGATTAAAGTCAGAAGGCATAGGCATCCAAACTATTACTTGCATCGCTCTCGTAAAGTCAGCATCAGTCAATTCTGGTAAAATAAACAATCTTTGTAACAGGTGATCATGCAATTAACAGTGCAGTAAGTCCATCTTTGCATTCTTTAAGGCTAATTGTTTAAGCAACACTTATCTAGCGGCGATATTGTCTGCCTGCTTATTTAAGGCCTCTTGTAGTTTGTCTAGAAAAGTCATGTGAATAACGCCATTTTCCAGATTTCTTTTTTATCACAAACACAGGTGCGTTCCAAGGACTATTAAATGGGACTGTATGCCCATGATCTATTTGCTCTTCCACTAAATTTTGCAATGTACCCAATTTTTTCAGTCATTCTGGCTTTCCTTTTTTTTTTTTTTTTTTTTTTGAGTTTTTAAGAGGTTGAGTTTGTAGGGACTAAGCCAAATGTATTTCAGGGATTCTTATAGACTCAAATCCTTGTGAGCCATGCTCTACAGAGTCAACTTGGAACACAGCTGCTTTGAACAAAATTAAATACACTATCCAGCTATCTGTTGGTATTAATACTAGTGGAAATGGTGTTCGTAACACTAGTGGAGACAGCATCCATACCCTTGCTTGAATTATTCCAGTACAGCCTGCATCAATGACCCCAGGTAAAACAAAGATTCCCAATCGAGTTATTGACAATCATTCTAATTACAAGTTAGTAAAGCCACCCTGCAATGGTCCTTTTACGTTCCATGGTATTGTGTGAAGTGCAGACGATTGCAGCACTACTGCGATGGTGGTGATCACGTCTATCTCTGTGCTGCATCTGGTTCTTGCTCTGAAGTGAGAGCTGCTGCTTGCTGCAGAGGCGTCTGTGTTGGTACGTGCCTCTGAACCATGCTTTGCTCCTGGTTTTCTGACAATACTGTCCCATTCTTATCCCATTTTGATTTACACCAACTGGTAAAATGTTTGTCCTTTCCACACCAAGGGCAGATTTTAGGCCCTCTCTCCTGGCGTTGCGTGTGGCAGTCTCTTTTAAAATGTCTCTCTTTGCCGCGTCTCTGACAGAACGTATTTCTGTCCCAGATTACAGTCAGGGCAGCTATGAGCTATGCTTAATAGGTAAATGATCCCAGCTGTTATTGTAGGAGTTTTCAGACCACACCATATCTTTCCATATTCGTCATTAGGATTTTTTGTCAGTGATTACAAAATTAAGGCTTCTGTAACTGCTCGGTTGTCTTACTTGCTTGTCAAGCACATCCTTCAATCTATCTATAAACACCATATACGGGTCATGCCTGTTTCAACTTTCTAACATCCGGTATCTTTGTAAGTATTTGATAAACCAAAAAGCCGCATCTGTTGTAAAATTGCATTATTTAAGCTGTCTTGACTCTTGAACTGCTACCAACGTTGTTTAATGGAGCCATTTCTTATCGTATCTGTTAACAGTCCCTTCTGCAATGCTGAAAACTGTTTGAGTTCTGCAGCAGCAGGCGGCCCCCCCTCAGCCCAGGGCAGAGGCCCCCCTACGGCGAACCGTTCCGCGGGAGCTGGAGGGGTGGGGGAGCGGCCCTCGGCCAGGTGGCTTGGTTCTCTTCTTACAGTTTTTGGCATCTCCTTTATCGCTTCGTCACTAATTGGCTCCCAGCGCAGACTGCCATGCCGCAAACAGATCAAAGCTTGCAATATTTCACCCGTCTGGCCCCATAGACTTGTGAGTGTCCAGTCGGGCTAGCAAGGCTCTGACCACCTCCTCTTGGATCACGGGAGCCTCATTATGCTCCTCTAGCTCCTGGGTTAGTACACAGACGGAACGACCCTCCTTACAACTAAAGACTGAGGCAAAGAAGGCATTAAGTACCTCAGCCTTTTCCTCATCCCCTGTTACTGTTGTTCCTTCTGCGTCCAATAGGGACTGTATGGTCTCCCTAGTCCTCCTTTTATTATTTATATATTTGTAGAAAGATTTTTTGTTATCTTTCACAGACTTGGCCAATCCAATTTCTAGCTGAGCCTTAGCCCTCCTGATTTTTTCCCTACACAATCTCACTTCCCTCCTGTAGTCCACCCAAGAGGCCTGACCCTTCTTCCAGAGCCCATAAACATTTCTCTTCTTCTTGATATCCCTCAAGATCTCTCTATTCAACCAAGCTGGCTTTCTCCCCTGACGGCTTTTTTTCTGGACCACGGGGATGGCTTTCTCCTGAGCTGCTAGGACCACCCTTTTGAAGAGCTCCCAGCCCTCCTGGGCTCCCTTGCCCTTGAGTACTGTCTCCCATGAGACTTCGCCAACCAGCCTTCTGAAGAGATCAAAGTCTGCCCTCTGGAAATTTAATGTTACCGTCTTGCTAAACACCCTCTTCACTTCACCTAGAACAGAAAACCCTATCATCTCATGGTCACTTAGTCCTAGGCGTCCACCTACTGCCACATCCCCCACAAGGCCTTCTCTGTTCACCAACAGCAGGTCCAGGAGGGCACCCTCCCTTGTTGGTTCATTCACCAACTGTGCGAGGAAGTTGTCTCCCACGCACTCCAGGAACCTCCTAGACTGCTTCTTTTCTGCTGTATTGTACACCCAGCAGATATCAGGCAGATTGAAGTCTCCCACAAGAATGAGAGGCATGGATCTAGAGATTGACCGCAGCTGTTTATAGAAGAGCTCATCAGCTGCTTCTCCTTGGCTGGGTGGTCTGTAACAGACTCCCATCACAAAATCTACCTTCTGGTGGGCTCCTCTGATTTTGACCCACAGGCACTCAACCTCCTGATGGCCACAATCCATCTCAATGGAGTCCAAGTCCTCCCTTACAAAGAGGGCTACCCCGCCTCCTCTCCTACCCTTCCTGTCCCGCCTGAAAAGCTTATACCCCACCATAAGCCGTACTCCAGTTATATGAGTCGTCCCACCACGTTTCCGTGATGGCAACGACATCATAGGCCCCTTGCCCTACGACAGCTTCCAGCTCTTCCTTCTTATTCCCCATGCTGCGTGCATTGGTGTAAATGCACTTCAGCTGAGCTGCCGAGCCTTCAGCCCTCCTAGAGGGAACAGGGTTCGTTCCCAACTGCCTGGTAACTGGAGTAGTTAACACCAGAGTGCCTGCATCTCCCTTAGCACCCCGAGGTGTGTTCTCCCCAACTTTTTGTGTGGTGAGGTACTGGTGGTCCTCACCCGCGCACCCTCTCCCAATCACCAGTGCCCCATGTCCAGGCTCGTTCATGTCTAGCCTGGGCTCAACCCCCTCCCCCTTCACATCTAGTTTAAAGCTCGATTTATGAGCTTGGCTAGGTTTCTAGCAAGGGCTTTAGCCCCCCTAGGAGACCCATGTGTCCCGCCCTTAGCAACAAAGCCTGGGGGTGCGTGAGCCACCCCATGATCAAAAAAGCCAAAGCCCCTCTCCTCGCACCAGGCTCGGAGCCAGGTATTAATCGAATTCATCATCCTGGCTTCCCGCTCCTCTCTATTTAGCATTGGGATGGAGCAGAATACTACTTGTGCCCCAGAGCCCTCCATCACTTTCCCAATGGCCCTGAAGCCATTCTTGATGGTTTTGGCCTTTTTGTTTGCTAGGCCGTCGTTACCAGTTTGGACTACTATCAGAGGATAGTAGTCCGTCTCGTGGACCAGGGAAGGAAGTCTTCTAGCTACCTCCTTCACTGATGCCCCCGGTAAGCAGCAGACCTCTCTGTGGAGCGGGTCCGGTCTGCAAATGGGTCCCTCTGTTCCTTTTAGGAGGGAGTCCCCTACAACAATCACCCTCCTCTTCTTCTTGGTGGAGGATGTTTTTATCTTTTTCTGAGAATGGTGCAGCCTAGGGAAGGATTCTAGGCTGTGGGAGCCATCATCCTCATCCTCAGGGCTGGATTCCACCTGCAGCACCTGGTACTTGTTCGCCAGGGGGACCTGGGGCTTTGCTGTCTGGGTGAGGGGAGCAGGTTTCCTTCCTCTGGCAGGAACTTCCTGCCATTCCCCATCTCTTGTTCCCCCAACCATGCAGTTTGCAGGTGGATGATGTTCGGACACACCAGCCCCAGCTGGCTGCTGAGTTAGTGAGAGGGCCCTGCTCCACTAGGGTACTGAAGGAGCTGGCGGATGTGCTGGCCAAACCCCTTTCCATCATCTTCCAACAGTCCTGGAAGACTGGGGAAGTCCCACTGGACTGGAGGCTGGCTGATGTCGTGCCCATCTACAAGAAGGGTCGAAGGGAGGACCCAGGGAACTACAGGCCTGTCAGTCTGACCTCAGTGCCAGGGAAAGTCATGGAGCAGGTGATCTTGAGTGCTATCATGAAGCACATGCAAGAGAACCAGGTGATCAGGCCCAGTCAACATGGGTTCACAAAAGGCAGGTCTTGCCAGACTAACCTGATCGCCTTCTATGACAAAGTGACTCGGCTGCTGGATGAGGGAAAGGCTGTGGATGTGGTCTTCCTGGACTTCAGCAAAGCCTTTGACACAGTTTCTCACAGCGTTCTGCTTGAGAAACTGTCAGGCTCTGGCCTGGACAGGCGCACACTCTCCTGGGTGGAAAACTGGTTGGATGGCCGGGCCCAGAGAGTAGTGGTAAATGGTGTGAAATCCAGCTGGAGGCCAGTGACAAGTGGGGTTCCCCAAGGCTCAGTGCTGGGTCCAGCCCTGTTCAATGTCTTCATCAATGACCTGGATGAAGGCATCGAGTGCACCCTTAGCAAGTTTGCGGACGACACTAAGCTGGGTGGAAGTGTGGATCTGCTGGAGGGTAGGGAGGCTCTGCAAAGGGATCTGAACAGGCTGGACCGCTGGGCTGAGTCCAATGGCATGAGGTTTAACAAGGCCAAATGCCGGGTCCTGCACTTGGGGCACAACAACCCTGTGCAGTGCTACAGACTAGGAGAAGTCTGGCTAGAAAGCTGCCTGGAGGAGAGGGACCTGGGTGTGTTGGTTGACAACCGACTGAATATGAGCCAGCAGTGTGCCCAGGTGGCCAAGAAGGCCAATGGCATCTTGGCTTTTATCAGAAACGGCGTGACCAGCAGGTCCAGGGAGGTTATCCTCCCTCTGTACTCGGCACTGGTGAGACCGCTCCTCGAATACTGTGTTCATTTCTGGGCCCCTCACCACAAGAAGGATGTTGAGGCTCTGGAGTTGCCTATTGTTTTGCATCTTCCTACTACAGACTGCTGTGAAGAGCCTGGTTCAGTTTCTTGATGATCTGCTTGGATGTATTGGAAGGCTATTATTAAGTCCCGCCCCCAAAAGCCTTCTCTTCTCCAGGCTGAGTAAACACAGTCCACTTGCTGATCAGACTTTGCTTAGTGCATGGATGAAGTGAATTTGTTCTTGTCAGTAGGTTAGTACATGTTAATATAGAATAATATGTTAACACAGAATTTTAATTGGTTTAGATTAGTTATTTATCACATTTTTCTTCTTCTGTGGAATAACTTTAAAGCGCTTGCTTTTAGCTGCAAGCGGTTAACAAACTGAACGCTAAATTTCACTTTGAGTCTCATGTGACTGATACCTCATACAGCATGAGGAAATACATTTTAAAGAGGGTCACAAGCTTATTTGGACTTGGTTTCCCAGAAATTAAAATAGCAAAAGCTTCTATAAACTTGGAGATTTTAAGTTGCTCTGCTTTGGTAGACCTGCAACTTTGTCACACTTGTCAGTGAAATTTTCTGGGGTTTATAGCACACTCATGGTGAAGTACTGTAATTCTAATATAACATAATCTCTTTTTTATTTGGATTCCTCTTATTGCTAGCCTTTTAGAAGAGGAGATTTTGATTGAATTAAATAATATAGAATTGTGGTGGGTTACCTTTGGCTAACAGCCAAATGCCCACCCAGCTGCTTACCAGCCCATCCAGCAGGACTGGGGGAAAAATACGATTAGAAAGCTCATGGGTCAAAAAAAAAGACAGGGAGATTCCTTAGCAGTTCTTGTCATGGCAGAACAGTCTCAACTTGGAGAAAAATCAATTTGTTGCTGATTGAAATAGGTACAGTTAGTGGGAAGCAAAAAACCAAACTCTAAAACAGCTTGTTTCTCCCATTTCTCCCCCCATGCAGGAAATCAGGCAGGGAAGGGAAGAGACCAGTGTGGCTGAGTGGAGACCTGCTGGTCAAACTGAAGAGCAAGAGGGAACAGCACAGGCAGTGCAAGCAGAGACAGGGAACCTGGGAAGACTACAAAGAAGCTGCCCATTTGGGAAGGGGTGGAGTCAGGAAGGCCAAGGCACAGCTGGAGCTGAACTTAGCAAGGAAAGTGAAGGCTAACAAGCAGGGCTTCTACAGGTACATCACCCAAAAAAGGAAGGTTAAAGAGAATGTACCCCAACTGATGGATGAAACTGGGGACCTTGTATCAACAGACGAGGAGAAGGCTGAGGGAGGGACTGAAGAACATTTTGTCTCAGTCTTCTCTGGCAACCACTCTTCCCATATCTCTCGAGTGGATGGACCACAAGGCAGGGACTGGGATCAGGTTTGTGACCACCTGAGGAACCTGAACATACATAAGTCTATGGGACCTGGCGAGATGCATCCCAGAGTCCTGAGGGAATTGGCCGATGTGGTGGCCAAGCCACTCTCCATAATATTTGAAAAGTCACAGCAGTCATGAGAAGTCCCTGGAGACTGGAAGGATGACATTGTCCCCATTTTTAGAAAGGGTAGAAAAGATGACCCTGGGAACTACTGACCTGATTCTATAATTTCCCAGTCTAAACTTCATTCTTTCACTGAAGCCCCCTCTATCCCCTGCTTGCTAGCCCCAAGCATCGTGGGGGGGGCGCGGGAAATGGAGAGTTGGAGGTAGTCTCTGCCACTCTTTCCCTTTCATACTTTTCCCCTGCTCCAGCACAGGTTTTTTCTAGGGATGTGTTCTGGTTTGAGCAGTGGATGGACACCAGCGATCATGAACTTAACGAACTCTTGTGTGGATAAATCACGAATTAGCAATCTATATTTATGCTTGCATATTTGAAGATATAACTAGTTCTGACCTGAGCATGATGTAAATGGTACAGAATAAGGGGTGGAATGTTGTGGTTTGAGCTGAAGCAGAATCAGTTTCTAAATTTTCAGCTAAGCCTTGTCTGAGTAACTTCAATTTGTGAGAGTGAACTGCATGTTTTCAGACAGCGTTTCTCTCTCAAACTGATAACACGGGGCACTGGTGTGCAGAAAGGCCACCGCTTACACTTATCCCTATGGAAACCAAGGCCGTCCTCGAGCTGGGGGAGCCGTAAGGGAAAGGGGCGGAAAAGGGTGGCACCTGCAGGGAGGGGCAGACAGGAGAGGTGACCCCAACCCAACCAACAGAGGATTCCATCCCATAAATGTCACACTCTGTTCCTCTCTTGTGAGACATCGTCTGGAGTACTCTGTCTAGTTCCGGAATCCTTAACGTAGGAAGGATATGGAACTGTTAGAACGGGTCCAGAGGAGGGCTGCAAAGATGATCTGAGGGCTGGAACACCTTCCATACGAGGACAGGCTGAAAGCGTTGGGCTTGTTCAGCCTGGAGAAGAGAAGGCTCCGAGGAGATCTTATAGCGACCTTCCAATACCTGAAAGGGACCTACAAGAAAGCTGGAGAGGGACTATTCATAAAGGCTTGTGGTGATAGGACAAGGAGGAATGGGTATAAACTGGAGAAGGGCAGATTTAGACTAGACATAAGGAAGAATTTCTTCTCCATGAGAGTGGTGAGACACTGGAACAGGTTGCCCAGGGAAGTTGTGGCTGCCCCATCCCTGGAGGTGTTCAAGGCCAGGTTGGATGGGGCCTCAGGCAGCCTGATCCAGTGGTATGTCCCTGCCCATGGCAGGGGGGTTGGAAACAGATGATCTTTAAGGTCCCTTCCAACCCTAACTATTCTATGATTTTATGATTCGATGTTGCTTTTCTTGTCTGCAGCAACATTTTTCTGTTCTTGTTTTCTTTGGTCTTAATTGATATTAAGATGCAAACTTATCTTCTGAATGTTGCTTTAAGATTAACATATTTGAGTAGTTTATTTTGTTTACCTTTTACAATTGTAACTTAAATGTCTCATTACATTTTTCAGAATTTTAATTCACCAGTAATTTTTCTGCTGTGCAATCAAACAATTTCCCAATTTCTGCCTTATATGTTGTTGTTGCCAAGAGAAGCTAGCAGATTTGGAGAGTTGTTTATTGGCACGTGAATTATCACTAATTTGCAGATTGAAGTACAGAAAGTGTGGGCATTTGGAGCGGAACTCTGTTTTGGGGGACGGGGTTGTTTTTCATTTCAAGTTTTCTGGTAAAACTTCTGTATTCTTAATGACTTACAGTCATTCTTTATGCATCTTCGGGACTCTTCAGTTACTTTCAAAATAGGTAAACTTGCAACATTTTGTGAAACGTAAGTATTAGCAGTTATCGCCTGTGATTGATAGTTCCAGGAAGGGAGAAGCCTACATTCACAGATAAAGGCAATACTGTCTTCATCTAAGTGCTACTTTTTTCCTAAGAATTTTCCTGTAGAAAAATATGCTACTACTTTGTTTTGCACCAAAACTGTTGCTTTATTTTTCAAATTTTTCTTTAGAACCTGGGAAGTATGTGTTCCAGAGTATGCCTTATCACCAAATTCCCAGTTGGTAAACTCAGTCTTTCAGTGTTGTTAAGGGTTTTCCACTGAATCATTAAAGTTCAAATTAGGTTGCTGAATAATTATATCTGCAAGAAGTAGTGTGTGGTGTCCAGTTGCCAAAAGAGAACGATGTTGAGTTATTAGTCTCTGCGTGGAGTTCAGAAAATCATTCATGTGGATCCTATGCCAGCTAATTATAGATACAAGCTTACATACCATGATTCACCAGTACCTCATTCCATTCAATGAGTTAGCTTTCTACCAGTCTTACTTTTCACCCTTTGTTAACACTGCCCAAGCATCTGTATCAAAGCATTTATATGACCTGTCAGATACCAAGTCTGACCCTCAACAAACTATGAATAGCTATGCTTAAACTAGATACCATATTTTGCTTGCTGATCTAGTTTCTTCCACATGACTTAAGGTATGCTCAAGGTAGCTAGGTCCCCAAGCTTTGTATTATATATGCATGTATATGGGCACATTTATAATGCATGTATGCGAATAAAATCAGAAAATCAGCAACTTTGTGATTGTTACTTGGGGAAGAGCACTATACTGGTCATTCCATTTATTGGCATGCTGATTATTATCAGCCAATTCATTCTTGCTGCATCAAATGATCATGTAATTTTACAGGAGACAGAGAAAAGTAGAAGAATTGAAGAAGCATATGAAAATGCTGTGACAGAAGTGAAGAAAAAGTCCCACTTTGGAGGGCCAGACTACGAGGTACAAATTGATGTTGAGGCTCTGGAATGAGTCCAGAGAAGAGCAACGAAGCTGGTGAAGGGGCTGGAGAACAGGTCTTATGAGGAATGGCTGAGAGAGCTGGGGTTGTTTAGCCTGGAGAAGAGGAGGCTGAGGGGAGACCTCAATGCTCTCTACAACTACCTGAAAGGAGGTTGTAGAGAGGAGGGTGATGGCCTCTTCTTCCAAGTGACAGGGGACAGGACAAGAGGGAATGGCCTCAAGCTCCGCCAGGGGAGGTTTAGGCTGGACATTAGGAAACAATTCTTTACAAAAAGGGTCATTGGGCAGTGGAACAGGCTGCCCAGGGAGGTGGTTGATTCACCTTCCCTGGAGGTGTTTAAGGTACGGGTGGACGAGGTGCTGAGGGATATGGTTTAGTGTTTGATAGGAACGGTTGGACTCGATGATCCGGTGGGTCTCTTCCAACCTGGTTATTCTGTGATTCTGTGATTCTGTGAATTAGCCCTACTTCAAGCTGTCAAACTGCTATTGTTACAAAGTATTCCTGTTCCCTCCACCCACATGATTTGCAGAGTGCAGCAGAATACAGCATTACATGCAGACTTGAAATACGATATAGCAAGATGAAGCTGAAGGGATGCATTCCTCCTTTTGAACCTCTTTCCTTATCCTATGGATAGCTGAAAATTATTAGTGCTTTTAATTTTTATTTTTAAATTAACTTTCTAGCCAGTCTATTTTCTTCAATCAATTGTAATACAAAGCATACATGTAAAATGCTTGTTTGAGTTAGAGGCAACTATAACTGAATGATTCATGTTTGGTTTTAGCATTCTACGTGTGGCACCCAAAGGAATTAATGGCATAGACTTTAAAGGAGAAGCTACAACTTTTAAGGCAACTACTGCTGGAATCCTTGCTACACTCTCTCATTGTGTTGAGCTTATGGTAAAACGAGAAGAAAGCTGGCAAAAAAGACTAGATAAGGTAAGATCATTTTCATTTTACTTCTGTTGAAAAAAAAGTTTTCTTTAGCTTGAAATTGAAATTTCCAGTTAGCTGGTTTTAACTTTTTTATTCCAGATATTGCTTTTGTTTTTATGTGCAGCATTTATTAATTTTAGGTGCTTTCATTATTTATTTCTCTTATAAAATGTTAAAACCTCATCCTCACTGTTGGTGATACAGTAGCATTCATCATATTCTTTCTTTTCCCAGCCCTTGTTCAGATAGTATTCCTGTAATTTTTATATCTATAAAGAACCTGATAGTATTCTACAGTAAGTGTATTGCTTGCAGCCTTCAAAAAAGACCTAATTATCTATGTTTGCAAGATGATATGCAAAACTCTGAAATGTTTTAATTGTGATGAGATGGTGACAGTACTGGGGAGAACAACCAGTTCTGACTTTAAAGGTCTAGGATACAATTATTTCATTTGCCTTTAGGAGACTGATAAGATTAATTTATGTCATGTTTTATACCAATTGGTTAATTTTTTAGGGGAGTACATGGTATTATAGTATCTGTTATTCTAATGGCAGTGACAATTCATGGTAAGCCCACTCCACTACTATAGCAACACATAAGGAGCAGTGTCTTCTCTTGAGAAGAGACTTGCTTGCCCAATTAGACACTCACAAGTCTGTGGGGCCAGATGGGATCCACCCAAGAGTGTTGAGGGAGCTGGCGGACCTGCTTTCCAAACCCATTTCCATCATCTTCCAGCAGTCCTGGCTGACTGGGAAGGTCCTGCCAAACTAACCTGATCGCTGCCTATGACAAGGTGACCGGCCTACTGGATGAGGGAAAGGCTGTGGATGTATCTTCTTGGACGTCAGTGAAGCCTTTGACACAGTTTCTCACAGCATTCTGCTTGAGAAACTGTCAGGCTCTGGCCTGGACAGGCTCACACTCTCCTGGGTGGAAAACTGGTTGGATGGCCGGGCCCAGAGAGTGGTTGTAAATGGAGTTAACTCCAGCTGGAGGCCAGTGACAAGTGGGGTTCCCCAGGGCTCAGTGCTGGGTCCAGCCCTGTTCAGTGTCTTTATCAATGACCGGGATGAAGGCATTGAGTGCACCCTTAGCAAGTTTGCGGATGACACTAAGCTGGGTGGAACTGTCCATCTGCTGGAGAGTAGGGAGGCTCTGCAAAGGGATCTGGACAGGCTGGACCGCTGGGCTGAGTCCAATGGCATGAGGTTTAACAAGGCCAAATGCCGGGTCCTGCACTTGGGGCACAACAACCCTATGCAGTGCTACAGACTAGGAGAAGTCTGTCTAGAAAGCTGCCTGGAGGAGAAGGACCTGGGGGTGTTGGTTGACAGCCGACTGAACATGAGCCAGCAGTGTGCCCAGGTGGCCAAGAAGGCCAATGGCATCTTGGCTTTTATCAGAAACTGCATGGCCAGCAGGTCAAGGGAGGTTATTCTCCCTCTGTACTCGGCACTGGTGAGACTGCACCTCGAATACTGTGTTCACTTCTGGGCCCCTCACCACAAGAAGGATGTTGAGGCTCTGGAGTTGCCTATTGTTTTGCATCTTCCTACTACAGACTGCTGTGAAGAGCCTGGTTCAGTTTCTTGATGATCTGCTTGGATGTATTGGAAAGCTATTATTAAGTCCCGCCCCCAAAAGCCTTCTCTTCTCCAGGCTGAGTAAACACAGTCCACTTGCTGATCAGACTTTGCTTAGTGCATGGATGAAGTGAATTTGTTCTTGTCAGTAGGTTAGTACATGTTAATATAGAATAATATGTTAACACAGAATTTTAATTGGTTTAGATTAGTTATTTATCACATTTTTCTTCTTCTGTGGAATAACTTTAAAGCGCTTGCTTTTAGCTGCAAGCGGTTAACAAACTGAACGCTAAATTTCACTTTGAGTCTCATGTGACTGATACCTCATACAGCATGAGGAAATACATTTTAAAGAGGGTCACAAGCTTATTTGGACTTGGTTTCCCAGAAATTAAAATAGCAAAAGCTTCTATAAACTTGGAGATTTTAAGTTGCTCTGCTTTGGTAGACCTGCAACTTTGTCACACTTGTCAGTGAAATTTTCTGGGGTTTATAGCACACTCATGGTGAAGTACTGTAATTCTAATATAACATAATCTCTTTTTTATTTGGATTCCTCTTATTGCTAGCCTTTTAGAAGAGGAGATTTTGATTGAATTAAATAATATAGAATTGTGGTGGGTTACCTTTGGCTAACAGCCAAATGCCCACCCAGCTGCTTACCAGCCCATCCAGCAGGACTGGGGGAAAAATACGATTAGAAAGCTCATGGGTCAAAAAAAAAGACAGGGAGATTCCTTAGCAGTTCTTGTCATGGCAGAACAGTCTCAACTTGGAGAAAAATCAATTTGTTGCTGATTGAAATAGGTACAGTTAGTGGGAAGCAAAAAACCAAACTCTAAAACAGCTTGTTTCTCCCATTTCTCCCCCCATGCAGGAAATCAGGCAGGGAAGGGAAGAGACCAGTGTGGCTGAGTGGAGACCTGCTGGTCAAACTGAAGAGCAAGAGGGAACAGCACAGGCAGTGCAAGCAGAGACAGGGAACCTGGGAAGACTACAAAGAAGCTGCCCATTTGGGAAGGGGTGGAGTCAGGAAGGCCAAGGCACAGCTGGAGCTGAACTTAGCAAGGAAAGTGAAGGCTAACAAGCAGGGCTTCTACAGGTACATCACCCAAAAAAGGAAGGTTAAAGAGAATGTACCCCAACTGATGGATGAAACTGGGGACCTTGTATCAACAGACGAGGAGAAGGCTGAGGGAGGGACTGAAGAACATTTTGTCTCAGTCTTCTCTGGCAACCACTCTTCCCATATCTCTCGAGTGGATGGACCACAAGGCAGGGACTGGGATCAGGTTTGTGACCACCTGAGGAACCTGAACATACATAAGTCTATGGGACCTGGCGAGATGCATCCCAGAGTCCTGAGGGAATTGGCCGATGTGGTGGCCAAGCCACTCTCCATAATATTTGAAAAGTCACAGCAGTCATGAGAAGTCCCTGGAGACTGGAAGGATGACATTGTCCCCATTTTTAGAAAGGGTAGAAAAGATGACCCTGGGAACTACTGACCTGATTCTATAATTTCCCAGTCTAAACTTCATTCTTTCACTGAAGCCCCCTCTATCCCCTGCTTGCTAGCCCCAAGCATCGTGGGGGGGGGCGCGGGAAATGGAGAGTTGGAGGTAGTCTCTGCCACTCTTTCCCTTTCATACTTTTCCCCTGCTCCAGCACAGGTTTTTTCTAGGGATGTGTTCTGGTTTGAGCAGTGGATGGACACCAGCGATCATGAACTTAACGAACTCTTGTGTGGATAAATCACGAATTAGCAATCTATATTTATGCTTGCATATTTGAAGATATAACTAGTTCTGACCTGAGCATGATGTAAATGGTACAGAATAAGGGGTGGAATGTTGTGGTTTGAGCTGAAGCAGAATCAGTTTCTAAATTTTCAGCTAAGCCTTGTCTGAGTAACTTCAATTTGTGAGAGTGAACTGCATGTTTTCAGACAGCGTTTCTCTCTCAAACTGATAACACGGGGCACTGGTGTGCAGAAAGGCCACCGCTTACACTTATCCCTATGGAAACCAAGGCCGTCCTCGAGCTGGGGGAGCCGTAAGGGAAAGGGGCGGAAAAGGGTGGCACCTGCAGGGAGGGGCAGACAGGAGAGGTGACCCCAACCCAACCAACAGAGGATTCCATCCCATAAATGTCACACTCTGTTCCTCTCTTGTGAGACATCGTCTGGAGTACTCTGTCTAGTTCCGGAATCCTTAACGTAGGAAGGATATGGAACTGTTAGAACGGGTCCAGAGGAGGGCTGCAAAGATGATCTGAGGGCTGGAACACCTTCCATACGAGGACAGGCTGAAAGCGTTGGGCTTGTTCAGCCTGGAGAAGAGAAGGCTCCGAGGAGATCTTATAGCGACCTTCCAATACCTGAAAGGGACCTACAAGAAAGCTGGAGAGGGACTATTCATAAAGGCTTGTGGTGATAGGACAAGGAGGAATGGGTATAAACTGGAGAAGGGCAGATTTAGACTAGACATAAGGAAGAATTTCTTCTCCATGAGAGTGGTGAGACACTGGAACAGGTTGCCCAGGGAAGTTGTGGCTGCCCCATCCCTGGAGGTGTTCAAGGCCAGGTTGGATGGGGCCTCAGGCAGCCTGATCCAGTGGTATGTCCCTGCCCATGGCAGGGGGGTTGGAAACAGATGATCTTTAAGGTCCCTTCCAACCCTAACTATTCTATGATTTTATGATTCGATGTTGCTTTTCTTGTCTGCAGCAACATTTTTCTGTTCTTGTTTTCTTTGGTCTTAATTGATATTAAGATGCAAACTTATCTTCTGAATGTTGCTTTAAGATTAACATATTTGAGTAGTTTATTTTGTTTACCTTTTACAATTGTAACTTAAATGTCTCATTACATTTTTCAGAATTTTAATTCACCAGTAATTTTTCTGCTGTGCAATCAAACAATTTCCCAATTTCTGCCTTATATGTTGTTGTTGCCAAGAGAAGCTAGCAGATTTGGAGAGTTGTTTATTGGCACGTGAATTATCACTAATTTGCAGATTGAAGTACAGAAAGTGTGGGCATTTGGAGCGGAACTCTGTTTTGGGGGACGGGGTTGTTTTTCATTTCAAGTTTTCTGGTAAAACTTCTGTATTCTTAATGACTTACAGTCATTCTTTATGCATCTTCGGGACTCTTCAGTTACTTTCAAAATAGGTAAACTTGCAACATTTTGTGAAACGTAAGTATTAGCAGTTATCGCCTGTGATTGATAGTTCCAGGAAGGGAGAAGCCTACATTCACAGATAAAGGCAATACTGTCTTCATCTAAGTGCTACTTTTTTCCTAAGAATTTTCCTGTAGAAAAATATGCTACTACTTTGTTTTGCACCAAAACTGTTGCTTTATTTTTCAAATTTTTCTTTAGAACCTGGGAAGTATGTGTTCCAGAGTATGCCTTATCACCAAATTCCCAGTTGGTAAACTCAGTCTTTCAGTGTTGTTAAGGGTTTTCCACTGAATCATTAAAGTTCAAATTAGGTTGCTGAATAATTATATCTGCAAGAAGTAGTGTGTGGTGTCCAGTTGCCAAAAGAGAACGATGTTGAGTTATTAGTCTCTGCGTGGAGTTCAGAAAATCATTCATGTGGATCCTATGCCAGCTAATTATAGATACAAGCTTACATACCATGATTCACCAGTACCTCATTCCATTCAATGAGTTAGCTTTCTACCAGTCTTACTTTTCACCCTTTGTTAACACTGCCCAAGCATCTGTATCAAAGCATTTATATGACCTGTCAGATACCAAGTCTGACCCTCAACAAACTATGAATAGCTATGCTTAAACTAGATACCATATTTTGCTTGCTGATCTAGTTTCTTCCACATGACTTAAGGTATGCTCAAGGTAGCTAGGTCCCCAAGCTTTGTATTATATATGCATGTATATGGGCACATTTATAATGCATGTATGCGAATAAAATCAGAAAATCAGCAACTTTGTGATTGTTACTTGGGGAAGAGCACTATACTGGTCATTCCATTTATTGGCATGCTGATTATTATCAGCCAATTCATTCTTGCTGCATCAAATGATCATGTAATTTTACAGGAGACAGAGAAAAGTAGAAGAATTGAAGAAGCATATGAAAATGCTGTGACAGAAGTGAAGAAAAAGTCCCACTTTGGAGGGCCAGACTACGAGGTACAAATTGATGTTGAGGCTCTGGAATGAGTCCAGAGAAGAGCAACGAAGCTGGTGAAGGGGCTGGAGAACAGGTCTTATGAGGAATGGCTGAGAGAGCTGGGGTTGTTTAGCCTGGAGAAGAGGAGGCTGAGGGGAGACCTCAATGCTCTCTACAACTACCTGAAAGGAGGTTGTAGAGAGGAGGGTGATGGCCTCTTCTTCCAAGTGACAGGGGACAGGACAAGAGGGAATGGCCTCAAGCTCCGCCAGGGGAGGTTTAGGCTGGACATTAGGAAACAATTCTTTACAAAAAGGGTCATTGGGCAGTGGAACAGGCTGCCCAGGGAGGTGGTTGATTCACCTTCCCTGGAGGTGTTTAAGGCACGGGTGGATGAGGTGCTGAGGGATGTGTTTTAGTGTTTGATAGGAACGGTTGGACTCGATGATCCGGTGGGTCTCTTCCAACCTGGTTATTCTGTGATTCTGTGATTCTGTGAACTTCTCCCTGCTGCTGTGCCTCTCTCCTGACTTGCATCTGTAGGTCTGAGAGACAGTGAGGGGGTGAATTAGGCTTCTTGTTGGTGTCTATCGGACCCGGATCAAAGGGATTGTCAGCCCTCCCATCGGGGGGTGCAGAGGCAAGCGCAGCCAGTTTAGGGAGGTGGGAGGTTAGTACAGTTGTTGACGATCCTGCACTCAGCTTGAAATTATCGCTCTGCTTTTTAGAGCCGACATGCGCCTTTAACACTTCAAAAACTTTCTGCCATTCCACGTCAAAATAAATCTTTGGGTCTTTAAAACAACCCCGTTTAAGTCCCCAGTCAGAAAGCTCAAAAGGCTTTTTCTTGCTCACTCCTGCCTCTCTCTTAGAGAGAATATCATTCAAAAGCGTGAGTGCCACGTCTCGACCCATCTGCGCGGTCTTACCGGTGCGAGGCTCCTCCCCGGTGCACTCGGTCCCAGAGCTCCAGCTGTCTGCTACCCAGCAGCAGATGCCTACTCACTCTGCTCTCCCCTTCTCCATCTGCTCCCCGTTTTTAGCAGATTTGAGAAGTTCTACGCGATCCTTCTTCCCCTGGATCCTGCCACGTCCCTGTTCATGGGCGCCAATATGTTGCGAGGAGAGCAGCCGTAGTCAAGACCACACCCAATGTGAGTTTAGATCTTGCTCAGTTTATTATGAACCCGCCACCAACTTTTATACACCACGTTACAGTCTACGCGTAAAGTGCTTATTGGTCTGTGTCCACTACTCACACACTGATTGGTCAGCAGTTACTACGCGCTACGTGCCTATTGGTAGTGATTGCCAAGCATGCTCTGTTCTTGTTCCGCCTTGCGTTCAGCTGTACTACTTACTACATTACCCACCTTGCCTTGCTACAAGCCAACTTCCTCTAGGTGTCAAAGTTGTTCCGGGGTTGAGGTGCTGCCAAAATATCAAACCTTAAAGAGCCAGTGTCCTGATGCCCTTTCCTTCTTAACCAATCCTCTACACCACACCATTTACCGAAATGATGTTAATTGGTCTGTTTTAAGAATATATCTTGGGTATTGATGTGTTAGCAGGACAAACAGTTGAAACCTTAAATGGTGTCTCCTGCTTCAGAGCTTTGCAAGCAGAACTTGCTATTTGCTCTACAACCATCCTGCATAGATTCCTAAACTGGGATCCTATTGTGCTGCCTGTGCCAGCTAAAGTGGTAACTGTTAAACGATATCATGTTCGGGGAGGGGGGTGGGGAGGAAATTATTTCTACTCAGGCATGTCAAAAAAGTGGGAATTGTTAGGGAAAATATGAGTGTTTTTAATAAACCTATTAAATATTATAATAATACAAGTCAGGTAAGAATGTGGGCAATTTAAATATTTGGTTTACTACCTCTAGGTCATACTTCTTTCAGAATGGAGTCCATGTCATGCTCCATGCTCCCAACCTTTACCTGCAACACCTCGAGGTACCTATCTCTCTTCTCCCCTAGCTTCCAATCTATTAAGGACGAAGCTGGCTTTTATATGTTTGTTTTGTTTTTTCCTGCTTTTTTGCTTTATGCTAAATGCAGAGGGAGGAGGGGAATAGCAAAGAAAGAAGAGAATGAGGCATCCGCCAGGAGTGCAATCTAAACAGTTTAAGGCCTTTGGAATTGTTCACATTTAGCCCCCTGATTTCCCCTGAAAACTTGAAAGGCATTTTTAGTTTGGTTCTCTCCCTCTCTCTCCTGATAATGTTTCATTCCTCCTAATACAACATCTTTGAGACAACTTCCCCTTAGTTTTAGGGAAGGAGAGGTATTATCATTGCAGGTTTCAGAAGAGAGCAAATGCTGGTTTTCACTAACAAGCAATTATTTCTACTTAATCAAGTAATTGCAGTGTCTAAAACTGCCTTGTGCATACTACCTGTCCAAATCACGATCTACCTGCTGGTCAGTGTCTGTCAGCCTGCGCCTATTTTGGATACCACATTAGGCACAGAGTCAAGATTCACAGCTTCTTTCCTATTGAGGAGGCCACGCTATCACCTCTGGGTTCCTGGCAGACTACGGGAATGGTCTTGCAAAAATATTTGTAACCTCTACTCCATGCAGCCTTGGCCTGAACATAGAGTAGACAGTTCACTTTCAAACTATTTTAAAATCTGTTAGTTCTTCTTTAAAAGAGGAGAAAGTGATCTGCAAAACATCTGCAGCTTTTTAAGCCCATAACCTCCCACTCAACTGGCAGAGGCAAATCAATGCTTTTCTGAAGGCACACTGAAGAACCAGAATCCATCAGAATACATTTGTTTACACTTCTTAATCTTAAAAACAAAGCTTCAAGATTCTACTTGACCTTTTACAAGTACCAAAATTCCTTTGGTATGAATGAAGTCTAGAAATAAGTCCCATTTATTCAAAATGAAGATATTAGCTTGCCTTTCCAAAAGCCAAATCCTCAGCCACGGGACAGAGGCCAATTTCCTATTAATAAGGTCCACAGCAGATTGTCAACAAAAGGTGTGCTGCTTTTTTCTTCATGATCTCAGTTGTTTTTCACCTGCTTGTTCACTAGCAATGAAGCTCTAGAGCAGGTGGACCAATTTACTGATCTGGCAAATGTTTGTTCTAGGAAAATATGGGGGAAGGAGGGGGCAGAAGGCAGTAGGTTTCTTTTAAATTAGCAAGATCATCCTTTCTGCAGTGAGTCAGTTAACTTGAAACCACATCCTAAGGCAGTAGGTAGTAGCTTCTCTGTAGTATAATCCCTGCAGCTGCTGACAGCACCTTGACTCCATTTGACTTTGATCTTTAATGGCAATTTGCATTATTGTGATAAGGATCTGGTCAACCTCAGATTTGTTTTTAAACAGTTATGTTTTTTCAGCCACAATAGTGCTCTGATACTCAGATCCATATGGATCCACCAATGTTAACACATGCATTAGAGATGAAAATGAGAAGGTTCACATATTTTAATGACTCTGTTTCCCTTACATTGAACTGGCCATGTACCCATAGCCTGATAGACAACCAATTCTATCTTTAGAATCAAACTTGCTTTCTATTACTTAATTTCCCCCCTTCTCCCAAACAAAACCAAACTTGAATTACTGACGTGACTACTTGAGTACCAATAGATGAGCCTATTGGTGTTGTACAATATGATCTGCATATTTTTTCCCCTTGCAATAAGTTCAAATTCCAGAAATTAACTGACTGTGTTAGGTCAAGGAAAGTGTTGGGATTTCAGTCCAATAAGCAAGTCCATTAATGTTAGGGTTCTGCTCACAAAGCTGGTGGCAAGATCTGCAGGTAGTATGATTCCCGGTTCTGTTAATCAAAAGAAAATCCATTCCTTCTGTTTGAAAAAGCAGGTTGTTTGCAGTGTTAGACAATAATTATAAAAAAAAACCCAAAACAACAAACAAAACCTCAAAAACAGATCCTAGAAGGAAGACCCATATTCACAATCATATATGAACCACAGTAGAAGGAAACTAATGGCATGAATGCTATGTCTGAACAAATTTTTTTTGAAAATAAAGACCAAACATATGAATTCATTTATCTAATTCAACTCTAAACTATGAACTTCAGTGCAAGCATCTAGAGTAATTTTGTACATTATTGGAATATGTCACTATGGCTACATTCACATATTCAGGATGTCAGGCATTTTCTAAAGGATAATTTAATATATTTTGGAACTCTTCAGTAAAAATTCTCATGCTCACAATCACATTTGTTAAAAACATACTAAAAAACCCATATAAAACTAGTTGTAGAGGCAAAAAATGCTAATAGAGCACCTTAATATTTAGTATCTTAATGTCATTAGAAGTGACAAATTGTAAAGACACAACTAAACCTTTGATTTAAAAGCAAGAAAAACTATTCAATTTGAAGCAAAGACAATCTCCAGTCCACACAAAACAGGTGTTATTTTATTACTTCTATCATAATCAGAAATGCAAAATTTTCAAGTTGTAGGCATTTTTATTAAAGCTACTGAAATCAATCCAACAGTTTCACAATATTTAGTTCTCAGCAAAAGTGATATGCATGCAAGCAGAATGTAAAAAGACAACCATTTAGTATAGGCATAGAGAACTTTTTTTTTTTTGTCTCAACATCATAGCTTAAAGGAAGCAGTGAATTATGTAACAAAACCCCCCATGTTCTAGAGAAGAGGATGAAGTATAGCAAAGATCTGCAACCCCCACTCTACACATTAATACAGGCACTGACTAGATCAATGGAAGACATGGAGGAAGAGTGACTATAGGGATACTGGAGACAGACAAAGAAAAAACCAAGTAATCAGAACAATGGCACAAGAGATCATTCAGTACCAACTTGCAAGCACAAGATAATGAAGAAAAGGAAAATAGAAGCACGATGAGCAGGAAGCACAGCAGCGAATGTTGATTTCATGTACTTATTATGTATTATGCTTCCAGTGTAGCCCTAAGAGCATAGCGTAACACTAAAATAAGTCAACTGATTCTAATGCAAGAGACTGGATTTTTTTTTAATAAATTAAATGAATTTTGGTGAATGTATCTTAAAAACACTGAGGTGAGCAAGTTGAAATTCTTTTTCTTTTAATATCATCTCTAACTGACAGGCTTGATAAAAGTCAACTTTTTGAGCCAAGACAGAAAACAGCTCTTTTCCAATTCTAGCTACTTAACTTGAAAATGAATAAACCATTGAAAGTTATACTAGAAACACCTAAAAACATTAATACAATTTTCTAAAAAACTCCTATCTTACCTATCCACATAAAATATTATCTAGAAATATAAGTCAGTCCATTATTCAGAGGATCATGATAATGAGAAATACCTTACATTTTGGACAAATCTATGAGTCCCCACAGCAGAATATGCATCTCCAGAAGGTAGGGATGCTGGCCAGTGTAATCTGACCTTTTCACTTTGAGACTGCAACAAAATAGGTTTAATAGAGAGCTGGGGTTGTTTAGCCTGGAGAAGAGGAGGCTGAGGGGAGACGTCATTGCTCTCTATAACTACCTGAAAGGAGGTTGTAGAGAGGAGGGTGCTGGCCTCTTCTCCCAAGTGATGGGGGACAGGACAAGAGGGAATGGCCTCAAGCTCCGCCAAGGGAGATTTAGGCTGGACATTAGGAAAAAATTTTTCACAGAAAGGGTCATTGGGCACTGGAACAGGCTGCCCAGGGAGGTGGTTGAGTCACCTTCCCTGGAGGTGTTTAAGGGACGGGTGGACAAGGTGCTAAGGGGCATGGTTTAGTGGTTGATAGCAATGGTTGGACTTGATGATCCGGTGGGTCTCTTCCAACCTGGTTATTCTATGATTCTATGATTCTAATTATTGGTAGTCAGCTGCTACTTGAGTGGACTATGAAATGGAGAAGGCATCCTCAATCTATATAGTGACTCCAACAACTAATGCTGTCCATGGCAGACATGAAGTTGTCATCCTTCTCACAAAGTGAATGGGCCAGGAGACTGAATTACTGATTCATCTGTACTTCAAGGCGTATTTCCAGGTTAAGTAAAATAAATTGGCAGCATTAAGGATGTTGCATTCATGTAGTAGTACAACAGTCACTCAAAACTTTTACTCTCTGCTAAGAGACCCCAACACAAATAAACTCTGTTGGGTATTATATGTCCACTAGAAAGTCTTATACTTCTTAATCAAGTCATTATATTCACTGTGTTCATAAGCCTAAACTCTTTTAAAACAAAGGAGGTGCCACTTTGTTATTACCTCTCATTTTACACACTATTATATGTTCTCATGTTCTATATATTTCATCACATGCATATTATCCCTTTTTGATCCTTGTCACTGAAATGTGACCCTTGGTGACATCCAGCAGCAGGACGGTGAGTACTGCAGCAGGGTGACAACTTGTGGCAGTGGGGCGCTTGCCAGAGCTGGGGAAAGCCCAGAAAAAATCATGTGGGAGCGGGGCGAGTGGCTCTGGGCTTCTGACAACCAGAAGCAGCCGTTCCCGTGGTGCCTGACTTTCAGCAAACTGCTATGAGGTCTCCCCTCAGTCTCCTCTTCTCCAGGCTGAACAGACTAAGTGATTTCAGCCGCTCCTCATACAGCTTCCCCTTTACCAATTCCATACCCTCCTCTGGACACTCTCCGGTAGCTTTAGATCCTTTTTGTACTGCAGTGCCCCAAATTGTGCCCAGCACTCATGGTGGGCCCTCACCAGTGCAGAGCAGAGCAGGACAATCCCCTCCCTCACCTGGCTGGCGATGCCATGCTGGATGCACCCCAGGACACGGTTGCCCTCTTGGCTGCCAGGGCACTGCTGGCTCGTGTTCAACTTGCTGTCGATCAGCATCCCCAGATCCCTTTCCACAGGGCTGCTCTCCAGCCTCTCGCTCCCCAGTCTGTATGGACATCCAGGGTTGCTGTGTCCCAGAGGCAAAACCTGACACTTGCCCTTGTTAAACTCCATGTGGTTGGCGATTGCCCAGCTCTTCAGTTTGTTCAGATCCCTCAGCAGGGCCTCTCTGCCCTCAAGAGTGTCAAGAGCTCCCCCCAGTCTTCCATGAAGTGCCCATCATTAACACATTTTTCAAGTAGCAATACCTGTTCTTCCATTTTATCCTGTCTATCGAGAGCAGCTTCAACAGCATCAAAGAATTCTTCTTCGTTAATCAGACTATTAGGACCCTCCTAGAGCATAGGAAACAAAACTAGTTTAAAATTTTGGAGACATGAGAGTTCCACTTAAGTTTAATATTGGGTATTTATATATTATGCATATAACTGACAGAGTGACATTTCTTCCATAGATCTCAAATATTTTCACCAATATTGTTTGTTTACAATTAATCTGAAAATGCTACTTGTTAAAGGAAGTTATTTCCTTTAACTACAGTTTAGAGGTAGTTCTATAAATAAGCAAAAAAACCAACTGATTAACATTGTCAATATGCATTAGCTATGTTATTCTTTAGAAGGTAGTTTAAGAGCCTTAGAATTTTGTTGAGGAGTTTTTAGATCAAAATGGGCACGGATATTTAGACGTGCACAACCCAGCTTCTGCACCTGAATAAAGTTAGCCTAGTAAAAGAATTAGTCACTGTAGAGGACACGTTGCCTTTAAGGTTTTTCTCTGTATTATTAGAAAGTTGCTCTGCCTTGTACTCCTCTCACTTCTCACGGGAAGTTTTCCTCAGTAGTCCTTGACTTCTTATTTTTCACGGGAAGTTTTCCTCAGTAATCCTTGACTTGTTATTTTGTAGACCAGAGTGCTCACATAGCCGTTTATCATGGGAAAGCATAATACTGTAGGTAAACAATGATTGTTTATGGCTAAAGGAGAACTGACAAATCAGCTTGTAACACCACGGCTCGCCCCTGCTGAAGAGGGGTATAAATGTAATGTAAAATCTCAATAAAACGGATTCACTTGATCATATTGGTCGTGTGATGTCCCTATCCTCTGCAGAATTTGACTAAATAACCAGAGGAGGAAGCTACTAAAACATGCAATTTAACAGATGAAACAGAACCTAAAATCATTGAATTTATCAACACATTTCAAGTGGCAGTGACAAGTTAAAAATCAATTCAAGTTAAACTGCAGAGTCTAGGACTGTCTCTGCAGTCATGGTTTTCCTATGTGCATTACGTAAGAGTACAAAACTTGCATATGAGCAGCAGTATCAAATGTAAAAGGAAAATAATTAAAAAGTCAGTAGAAATATCTGTAAGCAAAATGCTTTAGACAAAAACAGAATAAGGAAGCCTGAGGTGAAGACAGACTTCTATTCTCAAAACCCGAAAGATTTAGTCTTCATTCCGTTTTAGTTTCCAAGAAAAAGAAGTGGCACGAACACACTTGCACAGCCAAAGACCTTGATTTACATGTGCATGCACGCACACGCACTCTCCTTCTCTCCTTTGGGAAACAAACCAATCTTTAAAAGTCCCAGAATTTTTAAAAATTTCAAAAGCACAATTTGTACCTCGTAGTCTGGCCCTCCAAAGTGGGACTTTTTCTTCACTTCTGTCACAGCATTTTCATATGCTTCTTCAATTCTTCTACTTTTCTCTGTCTCCTGTAAAATTACATGATCATTTGATGCAGCAAGAATGAATTGGCTGATAATAATCAGCATGCCAATAAATGGAATGACCAGTATAGTGCTCTTCCCCAAGTAACAATCACAAAGTTGCTGATTTTCTGATTTTATTCGCATACATGCATTATAAATGTGCCCATATACATGCATATATAATACAAAGCTTGGGGACCTAGCTACCTTGAGCATACCTTAAGTCATGTGGAAGAAACTAGATCAGCAAGCAAAATATGGTATCTAGTTTAAGCATAGCTATTCATAGTTTGTTGAGGGTCAGACTTGGTATCTGACAGGTCATATAAATGCTTTGATACAGATGCTTGGGCAGTGTTAACAAAGGGTGAAAAGTAAGACTGGTAGAAAGCTAACTCATTGAATGGAATGAGGTACTGGTGAATCATGGTATGTAAGCTTGTATCTATAATTAGCTGGCATAGGATCCACATGAATGATTTTCTGAACTCCACGCAGAGACTAATAACTCAACATCGTTCTCTTTTGGCAACTGGACACCACACACTACTTCTTGCAGATATAATTATTCAGCAACCTAATTTGAACTTTAATGATTCAGTGGAAAACCCTTAACAACACTGAAAGACTGAGTTTACCAACTGGGAATTTGGTGATAAGGCATACTCTGGAACACATACTTCCCAGGTTCTAAAGAAAAATTTGAAAAATAAAGCAACAGTTTTGGTGCAAAACAAAGTAGTAGCATATTTTTCTACAGGAAAATTCTTAGGAAAAAAGTAGCACTTAGATGAAGACAGTATTGCCTTTATCTGTGAATGTAGGCTTCTCCCTTCCTGGAACTATCAATCACAGGCGATAACTGCTAATACTTACGTTTCACAAAATGTTGCAAGTTTACCTATTTTGAAAGTAACTGAAGAGTCCCGAAGATGCATAAAGAATGACTGTAAGTCATTAAGAATACAGAAGTTTTACCAGAAAACTTGAAATGAAAAACAACCCCGTCCCCCAAAACAGAGTTCCGCTCCAAATGCCCACACTTTCTGTACTTCAATCTGCAAATTAGTGATAATTCACGTGCCAATAAACAACTCTCCAAATCTGCTAGCTTCTCTTGGCAACAACAACATATAAGGCAGAAATTGGGAAATTGTTTGATTGCACAGCAGAAAAATTACTGGTGAATTAAAATTCTGAAAAATGTAATGAGACATTTAAGTTACAATTGTAAAAGGTAAACAAAATAAACTACTCAAATATGTTAATCTTAAAGCAACATTCAGAAGATAAGTTTGCATCTTAATATCAATTAAGACCAAAGAAAACAAGAACAGAAAAATGTTGCTGCAGACAAGAAAAGCAACATCGAATCATAAAATCATAGAATAGTTAGGGTTGGAAGGGACCTTAAAGATCATCTGTTTCCAACCCCCCTGCCATGGGCAGGGACATACCACTGGATCAGGCTGCCTGAGGCCCCATCCAACCTGGCCTTGAACACCTCCAGGGATGGGGCAGCCACAACTTCCCTGGGCAACCTGTTCCAGTGTCTCACCACTCTCATGGAGAAGAAATTCTTCCTTATGTCTAGTCTAAATCTGCCCTTCTCCAGTTTATACCCATTCCTCCTTGTCCTATCACCACAAGCCTTTATGAATAGTCCCTCTCCAGCTTTCTTGTAGGTCCCTTTCAGGTATTGGAAGGTCGCTATAAGATCTCCTCGGAGCCTTCTCTTCTCCAGGCTGAACAAGCCCAACGCTTTCAGCCTGTCCTCGTATGGAAGGTGTTCCAGCCCTCAGATCATCTTTGCAGCCCTCCTCTGGACCCGTTCTAACAGTTCCATATCCTTCCTACGTTAAGGATTCCGGAACTAGACAGAGTACTCCAGACGATGTCTCACAAGAGAGGAACAGAGTGTGACATTTATGGGATGGAATCCTCTGTTGGTTGGGTTGGGGTCACCTCTCCTGTCTGCCCCTCCCTGCAGGTGCCACCCTTTTCCGCCCCTTTCCCTTACGGCTCCCCCAGCTCGAGGACGGCCTTGGTTTCCATAGGGATAAGTGTAAGCGGTGGCCTTTCTGCACACCAGTGCCCCGTGTTATCAGTTTGAGAGAGAAACGCTGTCTGAAAACATGCAGTTCACTCTCACAAATTGAAGTTACTCAGACAAGGCTTAGCTGAAAATTTAGAAACTGATTCTGCTTCAGCTCAAACCACAACATTCCACCCCTTATTCTGTACCATTTACATCATGCTCAGGTCAGAACTAGTTATATCTTCAAATATGCAAGCATAAATATAGATTGCTAATTCGTGATTTATCCACACAAGAGTTCGTTAAGTTCATGATCGCTGGTGTCCATCCACTGCTCAAACCAGAACACATCCCTAGAAAAAACCTGTGCTGGAGCAGGGGAAAAGTATGAAAGGGAAAGAGTGGCAGAGACTACCTCCAACTCTCCATTTCCCGCGCCCCCCCCCACGATGCTTGGGGCTAGCAAGCAGGGGATAGAGGGGGCTTCAGTGAAAGAATGAAGTTTAGACTGGGAAATTATAGAATCAGGTCAGTAGTTCCCAGGGTCATCTTTTCTACCCTTTCTAAAAATGGGGACAATGTCATCCTTCCAGTCTCCAGGGACTTCTCATGACTGCTGTGACTTTTCAAATATTATGGAGAGTGGCTTGGCCACCACATCGGCCAATTCCCTCAGGACTCTGGGATGCATCTCGCCAGGTCCCATAGACTTATGTATGTTCAGGTTCCTCAGGTGGTCACAAACCTGATCCCAGTCCCTGCCTTGTGGTCCATCCACTCGAGAGATATGGGAAGAGTGGTTGCCAGAGAAGACTGAGACAAAATGTTCTTCAGTCCCTCCCTCAGCCTTCTCCTCGTCTGTTGATACAAGGTCCCCAGTTTCATCCATCAGTTGGGGTACATTCTCTTTAACCTTCCTTTTTTGGGTGATGTACCTGTAGAAGCCCTGCTTGTTAGCCTTCACTTTCCTTGCTAAGTTCAGCTCCAGCTGTGCCTTGGCCTTCCTGACTCCACCCCTTCCCAAATGGGCAGCTTCTTTGTAGTCTTCCCAGGTTCCCTGTCTCTGCTTGCACTGCCTGTGCTGTTCCCTCTTGCTCTTCAGTTTGACCAGCAGGTCTCCACTCAGCCACACTGGTCTCTTCCCTTCCCTGCCTGATTTCCTGCATGGGGGGAGAAATGGGAGAAACAAGCTGTTTTAGAGTTTGGTTTTTTGCTTCCCACTAACTGTACCTATTTCAATCAGCAACAAATTGATTTTTCTCCAAGTTGAGACTGTTCTGCCATGACAAGAACTGCTAAGGAATCTCCCTGTCTTTTTTTTTGACCCATGAGCTTTCTAATCGTATTTTTCCCCCAGTCCTGCTGGATGGGCTGGTAAGCAGCTGGGTGGGCATTTGGCTGTTAGCCAAAGGTAACCCACCACAATTCTATATTATTTAATTCAATCAAAATCTCCTCTTCTAAAAGGCTAGCAATAAGAGGAATCCAAATAAAAAAGAGATTATGTTATATTAGAATTACAGTACTTCACCATGAGTGTGCTATAAACCCCAGAAAATTTCACTGACAAGTGTGACAAAGTTGCAGGTCTACCAAAGCAGAGCAACTTAAAATCTCCAAGTTTATAGAAGCTTTTGCTATTTTAATTTCTGGGAAACCAAGTCCAAATAAGCTTGTGACCCTCTTTAAAATGTATTTCCTCATGCTGTATGAGGTATCAGTCACATGAGACTCAAAGTGAAATTTAGCGTTCAGTTTGTTAACCGCTTGCAGCTAAAAGCAAGCGCTTTAAAGTTATTCCACAGAAGAAGAAAAATGTGATAAATAACTAATCTAAACCAATTAAAATTCTGTGTTAACATATTATTCTATATTAACATGTACTAACCTACTGACAAGAACAAATTCACTTCATCCATGCACTAAGCAAAGTCTGATCAGCAAGTGGACTGTGTTTACTCAGCCTGGAGAAGAGAAGGCTTTTGGGGGCGGGACTTAATAATAGCTTTCCAATACATCCAAGCAGATCATCAAGAAACTGAACCAGGCTCTTCACAGCAGTCTGTAGTAGGAAGATGCAAAACAATAGGCAACTCCAGAGCCTCAACATCCTTCTTGTGGTGAGGGGCCCAGAAGTGAACACAGTATTCGAGGTGCAGTCTCACCAGTGCCGAGTACAGAGGGAGAATAACCTCCCTTGACCTGCTGGCCATGCAGTTTCTGATAAAAGCCAAGATGCCATTGGCCTTCTTGGCCACCTGGGCACACTGCTGGCTCATGTTCAGTCGGCTGTCAACCAACACCCCCAGGTCCTTCTCCTCCAGGCAGCTTTCTAGACAGACTTCTCCTAGTCTGTAGCACTGCATAGGGTTGTTGTGCCCCAAGTGCAGGACCCGGCATTTGGCCTTGTTAAACCTCATGCCATTGGACTCAGCCCAGCGGTCCAGCCTGTCCAGATCCCTTTGCAGAGCCTCCCTACTCTCCAGCAGATGGACAGTTCCACCCAGCTTAGTGTCATCCGCAAACTTGCTAAGGGTGCACTCAATGCCTTCATCCCGGTCATTGATAAAGACACTGAACAGGGCTGGACCCAGCACTGAGCCCTGGGGAACCCCACTTGTCACTGGCCTCCAGCTGGAGTTAACTCCATTTACAACCACTCTCTGGGCCCGGCCATCCAACCAGTTTTCCACCCAGGAGAGTGTGAGCCTGTCCAGGCCAGAGCCTGACAGTTTCTCAAGCAGAATGCTGTGAGAAACTGTGTCAAAGGCTTCACTGACGTCCAAGAAGATACATCCACAGCCTTTCCCTCATCCAGTAGGCCGGTCACCTTGTCATAGGCAGCGATCAGGTTAGTTTGGCAGGACCTTCCCAGTCAGCCAGGACTGCTGGAAGATGATGGAAATGGGTTTGGAAAGCAGGTCCGCCAGCTCCCTCAACACTCTTGGGTGGATCCCATCTGGCCCCACAGACTTGTGAGTGTCTAATTGGGCAAGCAAGTCTCTTCTCAAGAGAAGACACTGCTCCTTATGTGTTGCTATAGTAGTGGAGTGGGCTTACCATGAATTGTCACTGCCATTAGAATAACAGATACTATAATACCATGTACTCCCCTAAAAAATTAACCAATTGGTATAAAACATGACATAAATTAATCTTATCAGTCTCCTAAAGGCAAATGAAATAATTGTATCCTAGACCTTTAAAGTCAGAACTGGTTGTTCTCCCCAGTACTGTCACCATCTCATCACAATTAAAACATTTCAGAGTTTTGCATATCATCTTGCAAACATAGATAATTAGGTCTTTTTTGAAGGCTGCAAGCAATACACTTACTGTAGAATACTATCAGGTTCTTTATAGATATAAAAATTACAGGAATACTATCTGAACAAGGGCTGGGAAAAGAAAGAATATGATGAATGCTACTGTATCACCAACAGTGAGGATGAGGTTTTAACATTTTATAAGAGAAATAAATAATGAAAGCACCTAAAATTAATAAATGCTGCACATAAAAACAAAAGCAATATCTGGAATAAAAAAGTTAAAACCAGCTAACTGGAAATTTCAATTTCAAGCTAAAGAAAACTTTTTTTTCAACAGAAGTAAAATGAAAATGATCTTACCTTATCTAGTCTTTTTTGCCAGCTTTCTTCTCGTTTTACCATAAGCTCAACACAATGAGAGAGTGTAGCAAGGATTCCAGCAGTAGTTGCCTTAAAAGTTGTAGCTTCTCCTTTAAAGTCTATGCCATTAATTCCTTTGGGTGCCACACGTAGAATGCTAAAACCAAACATGAATCATTCAGTTATAGTTGCCTCTAACTCAAACAAGCATTTTACATGTATGCTTTGTATTACAATTGATTGAAGAAAATAGACTGGCTAGAAAGTTAATTTAAAAATAAAAATTAAAAGCACTAATAATTTTCAGCTATCCATAGGATAAGGAAAGAGGTTCAAAAGGAGGAATGCATCCCTTCAGCTTCATCTTGCTATATCGTATTTCAAGTCTGCATGTAATGCTGTATTCTGCTGCACTCTGCAAATCATGTGGGTGGAGGGAACAGGAATACTTTGTAACAATAGCAGTTTGACAGCTTGAAGTAGGGCTAATTCACAGAATCACAGAATCACAGAATAACCAGGTTGGAAGAGACCCACCGGATCATCGAGTCCAACCGTTCCTATCAAACACTAAACCATATCCCTCAGCACCTCGTCCACCCGTACCTTAAACACCTCCAGGGAAGGTGAATCAACCACCTCCCTGGGCAGCCTGTTCCACTGCCCAATGACCCTTTTTGTAAAGAATTGTTTCCTAATGTCCAGCCTAAACCTCCCCTGGCGGAGCTTGAGGCCATTCCCTCTTGTCCTGTCCCCTGTCACTTGGAAGAAGAGGCCATCACCCTCCTCTCTACAACCTCCTTTCAGGTAGTTGTAGAGAGCAATGAGGTCTCCCCTCAGCCTCCTCTTCTCCAGGCTAAACAATCCCAGCTCTCTTAGCCGCTCCTCATAAGGCCTGTTCTCCAGCCCCTTCACCAGCTTGGTTGCTCTTCTCTGGACTCGCTCCAGAGCCTCAACATCCTTCTTGTGGTGAGGGGCCCAGAAATGAACACAGTATTCGAGGAGCGGTCTCACCAGTGCCGAGTACAGAGGGAGGATAACCTCCCTGGACCTGCTGGTCACGCCGTTTCTGATACAAGCCAAGATGCCATTGGCCTTCTTGGCCACCTGGGCCACTGCTGGCTCATGTTCAGTCGGCTGTCAACCAACACCCCCAGGTCCCTCTCCTCCAGGCAGCTTTCTAGACAGACTTCTCCTAGTCTGTAGCACTGCATAGGGTTGTTGTGCCCCAAGTGCAGGACCTGGCATTTGGCCTTGTTAAACCTCATGCCATTGGACTCAGCCCAGCGGTCCAGCCTGTCCAGATCCCTTTGCAGAGTTTCCCTACCCTCCAGCAGATCAACACTTCCACCCAGCTTAGTGTTGCCTGCAAACTTGCTAAGGGTGCACTCGATGCCTTCATCCAGGTCATTGATGAAGACATTGAACAGGGCTGGACCCAGCACTGAGCCCTGGGGAACCCCACTTGTCACTGGCCTCCAGCTGGATTTCACACCATTTCCCACCACTCTCTGGGCCCGGCCATCCAACCAGTTTTCCACCCAGGAGAGTGTGCGCCTGTCCAGGCCAGAGCCTGACAGTTTCTCAAGCAGAACGCTGTGAGAAACTGTGTCAAAGGCTTTACTGAAGTCCAGGAAGATACATCCACAGCCTTTCCCTCATCCAGCAGCCGAGTCACTTTGTCATAGAAGGCGATCAGGTTAGTTTGGCAGGACCTGCCATTTGTGAACCCATGCTGACTGGGCCTGATCACCCGGTTCTCTTGCATGTGCTTCATGATAGCACTCAAGATCACCTGCTCCATGACTTTCCCTGGCACTGAGGTCAGACTGACAGGCCTGTAGTTCCCTGGATCCTCCCTGCGACCCTTCTTGTAGATGGGCACAACATCAGCCAGCCTCCAGTCCAGTGGGACTTCCCCAGTCTTCCAGGACTGTTGGAAGATGATGGAAAGGGGTTTGGCCAGCACATCCGCCAGCTCCTTCAGTACCCTTGGGTGAATCCCGTCTGGCCCCATAGACTTGTGGGTGTCTAGTTGGGCTAACAAGGCTCTGACCACCTCCTCTTGGATCACGGGAGCCTCATTATGCTCCTCTAGCTCCTGGGTTTGTACACAGACGGAACGACCCTCCTTACAACTAAAGACTGAGGCAAAGAAGGCATTAAGTACCTCAGCCTTTTCCTCATCCCCTGTCACTGTTGCTCCTTCTGTGTCCAATAGGGACTGTATGGTCTCCCTAGTCCTCCTTTTATTATTTATATATTTGTAGAAAGATTTTTTGTTATCTTTCACAGACTTGGCCAATCCAATTTCTAGCTGAGCCTTAGCCCTCCTGATTTTTTCCCTACACAATCTCACTTCCCTCCTGTAGTCCACCCAAGAGGCCTGTCCCTTCTTCCAGAGCCCATAAACATTTCTCTTCTTCTTGATATCCCTCAAGATCTCTCTATTCAACCAAGCTGGCTTTCTCCCCTGACGGCTTTTTTTAAGGAACACGGGGATGGCTTTCTCCTGAGCTGCTAGGACCACCCTTTTGAAGATCTCCCAGCCCTCCTGGGCTCCCTTGCCCTTGAGTACTGTCTCCCATGAGACTTTGCCAACCAGCCTTCCGAAGAGATCAAAGTCTGCCCTCTGGAAATTTAATGTTACCGTCTTGCTAAACACCCTCTTCACTTCACCTAGAACAGAAAACCCTATCATCTCATGGTCGCTTAGTCCTAGGCATCTACCTACTGCCACATCCCCCACAAGGCCTTCTCTGTTCACAAACAGCAGGTCCAGGAGGGCACCCTCCCTTGTTGGTTCATTCACCAACTGTGCGAGGAAGTTGTCTCCCACGCACTCCAGGAACCTCCTAGACTGCTTCTTTTCTGCTGTATTGTACACCCAGCAGATATCAGGCAGATTGAAGTCTCCCACAAGAATGAGAGGCATGGATCTAGAGATTGACCGCAGCTGTTTATAGAAGAGCTCATCAGCTGCTTCTCCTTGGCTGGGTGGTCTGTAACAGACTCCCATCACAAAATCTGCCTTCTGGTGGGCTCCTCTGATTTTGACCCACAGGCACTCAACCTCCTGATGGCCACAATCCATCTCAATGGAGTCCAAGTCCTCCCTTACAAAGAGGGCTACCCCGCCTCCTCTCCTACCCTTCCTGTCCCGCCTGAAAAGCTTATACCCCACCATAAGCCGTACTCCAGTTATATGAGTCGTCCCACCACGTTTCCGTGATGGCAACGACATCATAGGCCCCTTGCCCTACGACAGCTTCCAGCTCTTCCTTCTTATTCCCCATGCTGCGTGCATTGGTGTAAATGCACTTCAGCTGAGCTGCCGAGCCTTCAGCCCTCCTAGAGGGAACAGGGTTCGTTCCCAACTGCCTGGTAACTGGAGTAGCTAGCTAGTAGATGCAGAGTGCCTGCATCTCCCTTAGCACCCCGAGGTGTGTTCTCCCCAACTTTTTGTGTGGTGAGGTACTGGTGGTCCTCACCCGCACACCCTCTCCCAGTCGCCAATTCCCCATGTCCAGGCTCGTTCATGTCTAGCCTGGGCTCAACCCCCTCCCCCTTCACATCTAGTTTAAAGCTCGATTTATGAGCTTGGCTAGGTTTCTCGAAAGGTCTTTAGTTACCCTAGGAGACCCACGTGTCCCGTCCTTAGCGAGAAAGCCTGGGGGTGCGTGAGCCATCCCACGATCAAAGAAGCCAAAGCCCCTCTCCTCACACCAGGCTCAGAGCCAGGTATTAATCGAATTCTTCTTCCTGGCTTCCCACTCCTCTCTATTTAGTCATGGGATGGAGCAGAATACTACTTGTGCCCCAGAGCCCTCCATCACTTTCCCAATGGCCCTGAAGTCATTCTTGATGGTTTTGGCCTTTTTGTTTGCTAAAGCATCGTTACCAGTTTGGACTACTATCAGAGGATAGTAGTCTGTCTCGTGGACCAGGGAAGGAAGTCTTCTAGCTACCTCCTTCCCTGATGCCCCCGGTAAGCAGCAGGCCTCTCTGTGGAGTGGGTCCGGTCTGCAGATGGGTCCCTATGTTCCTTTTAGGAGGGAACCCCCTTTGACAATCACCCTCCTCTTCTTGTTAATGGAGGATGTTTTTATCTTTTTCTGAGAATGGTGCAGCCTAGGGAAGGATTCTAGGCTGTGGGAACCATCATCCTCATCCTCAGGGTTAGATTCCACCTGCAGAACCTGATACTTGTTCGCCAGGGGGATCTGGGGCTTTGCTGTCTGGGTGAGGGGAGCAGGTTTCCTTCCTCTGGCAGGAACTTCCTGCCACTCCCCATCTCTTGTTCCCCCAACCATGCAGTTTGCAGGTGGATGATGTTCGGACACACCAGCCCCAGCAGGCTGCTGAGTTAGTGAGAGGGCCCTGCTCCACTGGTCAATCTCCCTCTCACACTCCCTGATGGTCCTCAGCCTCTTCACCTCCTCTCTTAGCTCCTTCACCATGTGAAGGAGTTCCCCTACTCGAGCGCAGCTTTCACAAGTGGGGCCAGGACCAGAGGCACGAGCTGGTGTGGGAGGGGGGCACTGCCTGCAGCCCAGGGTCTGGGTAGCTGCATGCGCCCACTGTGGCTCTGTCTGGGTGGCAGCATCCATCCTGCCTGCTGCAGCACGGGAGGCAGCTTTAACCTTGGAGTGCAAGTCTTATGCGGAGCAACAAAGGGAACTGGAGTTCTTTAGCCTGGAGAAGAGGAGGCTGAGTGGGGACTTCATCACTGTTTACAACTGCATGAAAGGAATTTGTAGAGAGGTGGATGTTGGTCTCTTCTCCCAAGTGACAGGCGATAGGACAAGAGGGAATGGCATCAAACTGCGCCAGGAGAGGTTTAGACTGGACAACAGGACCTATTTCTTCACCAAGAGTGTTCTCAGGCTGTCCTGGGAGGTGGTTGAGTCCCCATCCCTGGAGGTGTTTAGATGTGGTGCTTGGGGATATGGTTTAGTAGTGGACAGGGACGGCTGGCCTTGATGATCTCAAAGGTCTTTTCCAACCAAATGATTCGTTGATTCTATGATGGTAAGAACCTTATCTCAGTGTTACAACTGGATAAGCAGGGAGCCACAATTGAGCAACTACCTGGTCTTTTATACTAGGAAGTTCTCAAAGAAGTGGAATAGTACTTATCTACTATTTTCTCACTAGCAAAAGTTTCAGGCTGCCAGAAAAAATGTGGGGATCAATATAAGTGCCTCAGGATAGTGCAAGAATACAAGAAGCCGTTCTCTTGGATGAGCAATTCAGACATTTGTAGATATGCAGACATACACACCTGAGTGTGCACTTAGTGCTCTAGCTGCAGCCAATACATCTCAGAAGCATTCATTATGGCAGAACCTTTGCCTCTTTAAAATAATGTATTATTCTTATCAAAACTAATATCCTATTGTTTTTCGAAATAAAGATAAGAGATACAGCGGTAAACTAACTTGCATTCGTTGTATGGGGTAAATAGAATCATAGAATCATAGAATAGTTAGGGTTGGAAGGGACCTTAAAGATCATCTAGTTCCAACCCCCCTGCCATGGGCAGGGACATCCCACTAGATCAGGTTACCCAAGGCCCCATCCAACCTGGCCTTAAATACCTCCAGGGATGGGGCAGCCACAGCTTCCCTGGGCAACCTGTTCGAGTGCCTCACTGTTGCGAGAGAGACGGCCAGAGTCAAGACCACACCCAATATGAGTTTAGAATCTTGCTCCGTTTATTACGTGTCTTCCACCAATTTTTATACACTGTGTTACAGTCTACGCGTAAGGTGCCTATTGGTCTGTGTCCACTATTCACGCACTAATTGGTTAGCAGTTACTACGTGCTAGGTGCCCATTGGTAGCAGTTGCCAAGCATGCTCTGTTCTTGTTCCTGCCTTGCGGTTAGCTGTACTACTTACTACATTACCCACTTCGCCTTGCTACAAGCCAACTTCCTCTAAATGTCAATGTTATTCTAAGATTGAGGCACTGCCACAATATCAAGCCTTAAAGAGCCAGCGTCCTGATGCCCTTTCCTTCTTAACCAATCCTCTACACTTCACCACTCTCACAGTGAAGAAATTCTTCCTTATGTCTAGTCTAAATCTGCCCTTTTCCAGTTTATACCCATTCCCCCTTGTCCTATCACCACAAGCCTTTATGAATAGGTCCTCTCCAGCTTTCATTGTAGGTCCCTTTCAGGTATTGGAAGGTCGCTATAAGATCTCCTCAGAGCCTTCTCTTCTCCAGGCTGAACAAGCCCAACTCTTTCAGCCTGTCCTCGTATGGAAGGTGCTCCGGCTCTCTGTTCATCTTAGTAGCCCTCCTCTGGACCCATTCCAAATATTGTTCCATAAAATCAAATGCTTAAAAGAACATTTCTTTAATAGAGTTGACAACTGCAGGTTAAGCAGATTTTTATGGGAATCCAACTTCTGGAGTGAAAATAGCTAACACTGTTTATACAGAAATACCTATGATTGATCCCATTACTAAAGGAGTAAGTTTAAAATACTTATTGATATGGTATCAAATGCTATAGTAACTATTACTTCAACAGCTATTACTGTGTAAAAAGTAAAAATCTATGGAAATAAGAGTTTTTAAGAGTTTACCTTTATCCCTCTGGAGTTCATCTTTGGAAATTGCATCTGCACAAGCATCAAAGTATTTCTGTAAAGTATCAACTTGTCTACACAAGATGTCTCTGAAGGTTTCCATTTCTGCAAGTTTCTCGCATAAGCTATGGCCCTTCTGAAAATACAAGAGAAAAAAGCCTACTCAGGAATTGTTAATCACAATAAATAAATAAATAAAAAAGATTCCTGCAAATATGAAGAACAAATCCCAGAATCCCAGCATGGTGGGGGGGCACTGGCTAGGCCCTCTGGAGCTCTTCCAGTCCAACCTCCCTGCTAAAGCAGGGGCGCCTACAGCAGGTTGCACAGGAGCATGTCCAGGCGGGTTTGAATATCTCCAGAGAAGGAGACTCCACACCCTCTCTGGGCAGCCTGGTCCAGTGCTCTGTCACCTTCGCAGTGAAGTGGAACTTCCCTCGCGGTCAGGTGGAACTTCCCATGCTCCAGTTTGTGCCCAGTGCCCCTTGTCCTGTTGCTGGGCACTATTGAGAAGAGTCTGGCCCCATTCTCTTGATGCCCACCCTTTAGATATTTATAAGCACTGATAAAGTCCCCTCTCAGTCTTCTCTTCTCCAGGCTAGACAGTCCCAGGTCTCTCAGCCTCACCTCATAAGAGACATGCTCCAGTCCCCTCATCATCTCTGTGGCCTCCGCTGGACTCTCCAGTAGCTCCTTGTCTGTTTTGAACTGGGAAGCCCAGAACTGGACACAGGACTCCAAATGGGGTCCTCACTAGGGCAGAGTAGAGGGGGAGGAGAACCTCCCTCTCCCTGATGGCCATGCTCTTCTTAATGCACCCCAGGATTCCATTGGCCTTGAGGACACACTGCTGGCTCATGGTTAGCTGCTTGTCCACCTGGGCTCCCAGGTCCTTCTCCACAGAGCTGCTTTCCAGATGGTCAACCCATGACCTGTATTGGTGCATGGGGTTGTTCCTCCCAAGGTGCAGGACCCTGCACTTGCCTTTGTTGACCTTCATTAGGTTCCTCTCTGCCCAACACTCCAGCCTGTCCAGGTATCACTGAATGGCAGCACAGCCTTCTGGTGGATCAGCTGCTTCTCCCAGTTTTGTGTCATCAGCAAATTTGCTGATGGTGCGCTCTGTGCCCTCATGCAGGTCACTGATGAATATGTTGACCAAGACTGGGCCCGGTATCGACTCCTGGGGAACACCACTGGCCACAGGCTTCCAACTAGGCTCTGCACTGCTGATGACAACCCTTTGAGCTCTGCCATCTAGACATTTCTCAATCCACCTCACTGTCCACTCATCTAACCCACACTTCCTAAGCTTACCTATGAGGATGTTGTGGGAGACAGTGTCAAAAGCCTTGTTGAAGTCGAGGTAGACACCATCCACTGCTCTCCCCTCATCTACCCAGCCAGTCATGACACCATAGAAGGCCGGCAGATTGGTCAAGCATGATTTCCCCTTGGTGAACCCATGTTGACCACTCCCAATAACCTTCTTTTTCTCCATATGCTTAGAGATGACATCCAGGATGAGCTGTTCCATCACCTTTCCGGGGATGGAGGTGAGGCTGAATGGCCTGTAGTTTCCCGGGTCCTCCTCCTTACCCTGTTTGAAGCCTGGAGTGACATTGGCTTTTCTCCAGTCCTCAGGCACTTCTGCTGTACTCCATGACAGAATCATAGAATCATAGAATCACTAGGTTGGAAAGGACCCACTGGATCATTGAGTCCAACCATTCCTATCAATCACTAAACCATGCCCCTCAAAGGTGATCTTTCAAAGGTGATGGATAATGGCTTAGCAATAACATCTGCCAGCTCCCTTGGCACTCGTGGGTGCATCCCATCCAGGGCCCATGGATTTGCGGGTGTCCAGTTTGCCTAAATGATCTCTAGTCTGATCCTCCGTCACCAGGGCAGCCACCTCATTCAGCAGCAGGCTCACATTTTCCCTAATCTTCCTTTTGCTACTGATGTACTTAAAGAAGCCCTTCTTGTTGTCCCTTGTCAGGTTTAATTCCAAATGGATCTCAGCCTTCCTCATTGCATCCCTGCACACTCTGACAGCGTTCATATATTCCTCCCAAGTGGCCAGTCCCTTTTTCCACATTCGGCAAAATTCCTTCTTCCAGTTGAGTTTTTCCAGGAACTCCTTGCTCATCTATGCTGGTGTCCTGCCTCCTTTGCTTGATTTCATACTCCTATGGATGCATCGACCTTGAGCCTGGAGGAAGAAGTGCTTGAATATTGCCCAGCTCTCTTGGACCCCCTACCTTATGGAGCCCTATCCCATGGGGATTCCTTCAAGTAAGACTCTGAAGAGGCTAAACTTAGCTCTCCTGAAGTCCAGTTTTGTAATCCTGCTTATTGCCATGCTTCTTCCATGCAGGATCCTGAATTCCACCATCTTGTGGTCACTGCAGCCAAGGCTGCCCCAAACTTTCACATCCCCAATCAGATCTTCTTTGTTTGTTACTACAAGGTCCAGCAGCACACCCCTTCTCTTCAGCTCCTTCACCACCTGTGTCAAGAAGTTTTCATGCATGCTCTGCAGGAATCTCTTGGACTGTGCGTGCCTGGCTGTATTATCTTTCCAGCAAATATCCGGGTGATTGAAGTCCCCCATGAGAACCAGGGCCTTATGATCAAGAGGCTACTTCCAGTTGTCTGTAGAAGGCCTCGTCGACCTCCTCTTCCTGGTCATGTGGCCTGTAGTAAACACCCACAACGAATTCTTCAAGTACACTAATGACATTTCAGATATCAGCAACTGTGAAATACTGTTAATGTTAGAACAACATAAGAAACTGTATAAAAGTGTTTCTTACTCATTTTGTCCACTGGTCTGAAATTTTCCTCTTCACTGCATCTGCTACTATAGAACATTCAGTAAAAGCTTATTAAAAACACAGTCTTGCATGCTACCAGGTTTACAACTATTTGTCTGAAAACAATCAGTTCTAGTTTAAGATCTTAGTTCTAATCTTTACTCCCTCCTTTCTTGTACTGCTCCTCTTCTGCTCTCCCAGAAGTACAGCCCACCAAAGTGAAATATTTATACACATGAAACAAGGAAATCCATCATTTGTCAGTCAATATTAATCAAATTTGTTAAGTCAAACAATCAGCATTTCCTTTTATTTAGAAGTCCTGATATTCTCAGAAGTATGCTAGGAAAGGTTAATAAATCCTCTCACAGTTTTGATTTTCTTGCCATTCAAAAATGACACCATGGTTTAAGAGGGACAACTGCACAGATGCATGAAGAAGCTTCCTGTACAATCTGTTCATCATCACATGCTGAATTACTAACACTTATAATAAAACAAAGATTTGGGTTTATTTTTCCTGTAATTGTATGAATAAGTCTTTACATAGCTTATTTCCTTTCCAGCTGTGTGCCGGAGTTAAGATGCTGGAGTGGGAGGCAGACCCCGAGTAAGGGGGCACGCGAAGGGGGTTGATACAATGGTCTTGATGTCTTAGGGACTTTCCAGCGCTGAGTTCCGTGTTTTTGTTTTGTACCTCCTTCTTTCAACATACCAAGGTCAGTTTAAGGAGGAACGCCAGGCCTAGTCACAAGTGTTGAACCCTGGATTGTTCATTGCTATTAAATCATGTCCTCGGTCGTCGAGCCATTCTTCCACAGCTGTGTGTGTTATTGTTCTGGTTTGAGCTAGCTCTAAGCTAAGCCTCATCTACCTAACTTAATTTTCTGAAAGTCAACTGCATGTTTTCAGATAGTGTCTGTCTCTAGAAGTAATAATGCTTAAAATGATGATTATCACCAAAGCAACAGGCCACTGGTGTGCAGAAAGGCCACCGCTTACCCTTATCCCTATGGAAACCAAGGCCGTCCTCGAGCTGGTGGAGCCGTAAGGGAAAGGGGCAGAAAAGGGTGACACCTGCAGGGAGGAGCAGACAGGAGAGGTGACCCCAACCCAACCAACAGAGGATTCCATCCCATAGACGTCATACTCGGGATAAAACTGAAGGATCAGGAGAGTGTCACTCTCTTCTGTGATGGCCATTGTCCAGAGAGGACCTCAGCTGTCTGTTTACCCCTGTTCTCAGATCTGGGCATTGCTGAATCCAGTTCCTGAGCCCAGCTCCCACCTGCCACTGAGTCCAGCCCGGGAACTTTCCCTGTGCCTGCTTTGCAGTGTCTGTGGTGACAAGTCATTAGACGGTTCGATTTTGTATATTTTATTATTTTCCTTACAATTAGTATTTTGTTTATTATTATCATTGTTTCATTAACGCTGTTTTAGTTTCCAACCTACAAGTCTCTCTCTCATTTCCCTTTGCCCTTTCTCGGGCAAAAATCAAACCACATACAAAACTAGAGTGCTGAGGCTTTTAATAAAAAAACCAACCAAACAAACAAGAAACATGAAAGTAACAGGAAATTTAATGTCATCTTCTCTAAAATCAGCCCATTTGTTTCTTGTCTTGTACTTTTGTGGAAAAATTGAAAATGGCATAGGCTTTGGGAAGGCAGGAAAGTGCTGATAAATTAAGATGCAAATGAACTTAAAGAATATTAAAATCAAGGAGAAAGGACAAATAAATTGAAGCTAGTTGAAAAAGGAGAATTTGGACAACTCTGCAAGTGTGCAGGACAAAGTATGTATGTTTGGGTTACAAAGGAGCAGCGGCAGAGGAACACAGTTTTGGATAAATGAAGGTATGACTGAAAAGAAAAATGTGAGTTCCAGAGTTATTAAAATAATTCCTGAATGAACATGACTGAATGAGATTACCCAGCAAAAATGAGTAAGAAGGAGCCAAGAATCAGTTTCTATCTGGCCCATTTAAAGAATGAGGTAGAAGACAAAAAAAAGCATTGAGGAAACAGAAGAAAGAGAAACAGGATGAGTATGAAAAGTAGAAGCAAAGTAGAAAAATGAATATGACCAAGAAATGTAAGTGCAGTTAGAAAAAGATACTTCATGTCTTGGTGGAAGATGGCTAAGTGATCATCAACTTAAATGTTAAGAAAAGCTATGGGCACTCTTAAGTTCAAAATATTTAATAAGGCACATCCTAAGTACATTGCTTAAATTAGCAAAAAAGCCAGAAATATTGTAACTTATCTGCAATAGCAGAAATAGAAGTTTTTAAATGACAGCTTAGAGTGAAATGATAGAAGGCTAAGAGATTTTTAGAAATTTCTGCTACAAATCATGCTTTATACATGTTTTATACAGAACAAGAGTTCTAGAAAAATAGGTACATAAGCATAGCAACAGAAGTGTTAAAAGCTCAGTTTTTAAGAATTAATCCTACTATATGTTTTAAAGCATGGTTATAAAATATCTATTGGAATAGACCTTTTATTAACAACATTCACATTGGATACACAGGGTTCTTCTAGAATATCAGCTAAAGTGTTAAGCAGTATACCTGGCTTTGGTAACATATTTGGTATACTGGACCATGTTTTGAACTGCAATGCACTTGTGTTACAGTGCAAAGACTATATCTTAATTCACTGGATTTGAATTTTAAGCATAAGAAATCAAATAATGAAGTTTTGATTAGTTTTTTTTGCAAATACTCAAGGGCTTTTAGCTCTTTATGTGGACTTTAAGTCCTCCAAAGGCTTGACAAGTGAAAACAAAGCAAGTAAGGGAATAAAGGGATTTATAAAAGAACAATTATGAGTTTTAGGCATACAATACTATAATTTAATTTCAGAAGTGTTTAATAAGTGTAAACCTTAAGAGAGCATTTTAGAAGAGTCATGCAATACTTTGCAGCATCATAAAACATTTCTGTCTAGATTTCCTCTAAATGCAAATCTAACCAAACTTCACTGTTTTCCTGGTAGCTTCAATGTTTACTTAATCACACGCTGCAAATATTAAGAAGAAGCAGCCGAGGGGAAGGGCTCCAGAGTGGAGGATCGTGCCAGGGGACTCCCCTTAAAACAGCAAAACCACGGCAGCAATAAGTGCGGGCAGAGAGAGCGTCCCCCTCGAGCAGGAAAGGGTGGGCTTGTGACAAGTGAGTGGCAGCTCTGACTCAGCGTGGGCAGGGACAGGAGCGATGGCGGCCACTCCCCCTCACATACAAAAGTAGCCCCCTGCCCCCCCCGCCCCCCACCCCCCACCCCGCACAGTTAACAGAACGGGCAAACAGGGCGTGGCACAGCAGAAGAGTGTGGCAGTTCACACAGGCAGGGTGTTCAGGGAGGGTGCAGTCCCTCCTGGCTCTAGGGAGTAACTTAACTCATGGTCACTGCACTCCTAGAAGAGGACCTAGCTATGGTTTCCACTCGCCTGAACACCATGGCCAGAAAGAATGTGGTGACCCAGACAGAGCTCCCACACAAATATGCAGCTGTCCAGGTCCCCGGCTGCAGGGAGTGCCTGAGCCTGTCATTAGTTCTGGAGGGCAGTGGAGACAACAGCTGTTTTCAGTGCGATGAAACAAAGAAATTTATGCTTAACAGTTTAATTTAACCATTAAAGCAGGTACACTTTATTCAGCGCTGGAGAAGACTCGGGATTTGTCCTCAGAGTGCTTCTGCCGAGCAGTGACTTCACAGAAAATTTATACACAGAATTGTTTTCAAATTCATATCTTTCCCCAAAATGACAAGTATACCTTATTTCCAGAACCTCATTGCATATCCAGGGGGAATGAAATCAGATCAGCTCAGAGTCGTTAAGGTGTGGCCATATCTGAGTGGTCAATCTCCATGACTCTGGGCAACAAGAAGATAAGGGTCGTTATCATTATCTTAGTTGTTAATCTTGTTTCTAAGACATTATAGTTGATGTTCCATCCCACCACTTACAAATCACCATTTCAGCCACTGGGTGAATGATCTGACCAGTCTAGTGGGCAGAGCTGAAGGAGGAAGTGGAAAGGTTAAGGAGTATCAGGGAGTTTGAGAGGGAGATAGATTGGTGGAGATACACACTACCATCGCTGAGGCCAAGACAGGTGGAGGCTCCACAAGAAGCTGAGGATCCCCTACCCTCTTGCCACCGAGCAGAAAGAGGGGACCTAGGAGATGGGGATTTGTTTTTACAAATACATTAACAACAAAAAGAGGATCTCCATCCTTTATTGGATGCAGAGGGAACATTGCACCAAGGCTGAGGAGAAGGCTGAGGTGCTTAATGCCTTCTTTGCCTCAGTCTTTAAGAGTTAGACCAGTTATCCTCAGGGTCTTCAGCCCCCTGAGCTGGAAGACAGGGATGGGGAGCAGAATAAACCCCCCGTAATCCAGGAGGAAGCAGTCAATGACCTGCTGTGCCACCTGGACACTCACAAGTCTATGGGGCCAGATGGGATCCACCCAGCTGGGTGGGAGCTGGCGCAGGAGCTTGCCAAGCCACTCTCCATCATTTATCAGCAGTCCTGGTCAACAAGGGAGGTCCCAGATGACTAGAGACTTGCCAATGTGACGCCCATCTACAAGAAGGGCCAGAAGGAGGAGCCAGGAAACTCCAGGCCTGTCAGCCTGACCTCAGTGCCAGGGAAGATTATGGAGTGGTTCATCTTGAGTGCCATCACACAGCACACACAGGACAACCAGGGGATCAGGCCCATCCAGCATGGGTTCATGAAGAGAAGGTCCTACTTGACCAACCTGATCTCCTTCTACAACAAGGTGATCTGCCTATCAGACATAGGAAAGGCTGTGGATGTAGTGGACCTGGACTTCAATAAAGCCTTTGACACCGCTTCCCACAGCATTCTGCTGGAGTAGCTGGCGGCTCATGGCTCGGACGGGCATGCTCTCCGCTGGGTAAAGAACTGGCTGGATGGCTGAGCCCAGAGCATTGTGGTGAACGGAGTGGGATCCAGTTGGAGCCGGTCACGAGCAGTGTCCCCAGGGCTCAGTGCTGGGGCCAGTTCTGTTCATTATCTTCATCAGTGATCTGGATGAGGGGATAAAGTGGGCCCTCAGTGAGTTTGCAGATGACAACAAGTGGGGCAGGAACGTTGATCTGCTTGAGGGAAGGAAGGCTCTGCAGAGGGACAATGAAATCCTGGAAGCAGCTTCTCATTAACAGCTAGAACACATACAACACCCTTTAACTAAAGCTAGCACATCAGAACAGAAAACCCTTTATCATCAAACTGTGTCTCAAATGAAATATTGTAAGTTTTATTTGGTCTGGCGTGACACTAGGAGTCAAATTCATCAGATACTATCCTGACAACTGTTTGTCTCAAAAGACTCCAAGCCAAATACAAGCCAAATCTAACTGGGCAACTACAATTGCATCCCTCAATATATTAAATTCATTTTATGCCAGAAGTCATATGGTGTTAATCAGGCAAAGTACCCTAGTGATTACCATGATTGCCATGGAATAAATCACTAGACAACAGCTGAAACAATCCCCATTCCTGGAGGGGTACAAAGAGCGTGTAGCTATGGCACTTCAGGACATGGTTTAGTAGGCATGGTGGTGTTGGGCTGACAGTTGGACTGGATGAGCTTAGAGGTCTTTTCTAACCTTGATGATCCTATAACTTTGAACGAGCTTTTACTACAGTCTGTTTGACAGTGGGGATTCATGCCATTTTCTCTTGAAGTTGTACACACTAGAAAGAAGGTAAGATTTCATTTCAATGGTATATGACTTAATGAACAGGGAGCAAAATTTCTGAATGTCTCCATTTGCAGGTTTAATCAAAGTCACATCTTAATTGTACTACTCTAGTACTTACAAGAATAGATGTAATCTTAGAAATAGAAAATCTCATTACTTCTGCACTTGAATTAAATCCTTTTTTTCCAATGTTACCCTTATAGTCAATGCTCAGTTAATTTAGTTAAAATAATAAAAAATAAAAAATAACAAAATAAAAGCTGAAGGGTGAAATAAAATAGCCTTTTTTTCCATATCAATATGTAAGCTTGATTTTTTTTAAAAGGTACCTTTTCAGCAGTATGTTTATTTGACTGTTATTTATGCTTGTGATTAATAGTTTCACTAAATAGGTTTTCCATGCTTCTGAATTGTACACAAGACAGCTGTATACAGTCATCAACCTGCAAACCCTACCAATAAAAAGGTGCTAGATAAAAAAAGCATTTAGGCAGCTTTAACTATTTGCAACCAAGGATCAAATACAGTAGATTAAACAGTAGACCAAACAGCACACAACGCAAATCTGAAGCATGTGCGTTTACAGATCATGTTCGCAAAACTCTCTCAGACAATTATGGTTTAGTAGCCAAAGGAAAATAATGAAAATTATATCAAGAATACTCATTTGTCAGATGATTGAGAAAAAGTATTGCTTTATAAGTGATGCAGAGACAACTCATCCATCTCACAGCAGGCACATGCAAGCAGCTTAACACAAACAATGAAAGCATGCATCATGCAAATCCCCACCATTCTACCATTACAGAGAGCAGATCACTGTCACATTTGTCTTACAAAGCAGATTATCATTACTTATTCACTGCAGAAATACTCAATTACATTTGAGAAGAGGAATGTTGACACAAGCTGCTTCTGTTCACATAATTTTTCTTTTCCCAAGATAAAAATTGGAAAATCAGGTTGAGTCTACATTATAGAAGCCAACAGTCTCTGCTTGAAAACAAAATGACTTACAGAGGTTGTATCAATTCATAGCATCAAACACTAATGCTAAATGACTGATACTGAAAATGTCAGCAAATAAAACTCTCTAAGACTCCTTTTGGAGTTTTAGAAAGCGAGCATCCTTTATCAGGCCTGGGCAACATGCGGGAATAATCTCCATCAATCACATGCAACGAGACAAAGGCTGGTTACAGAATATATCTCCCACTTAGATGCATGTGTATAAATTTTCCCAAAAATCTTATGCATATTCTACTACTTTCCAAGGTCTAATTTTAATGTTATGAAATTTTGCAACAGTCAAAACTCTTGCTAATTTGGAGCTGGCTCCAGCTTTCTGCTTGACCTTGGCTTTCAGATTAGTAAGGATTCCAAACAGAGGTGATTACAGAAGAAGACATGTCTGTTGAGCACAAATCGTTCCTCACACAAGACGTTATCATTTTCAAAGAAAGGACAGTGTCTGAAAAGCACCGTTTTAAGGAAAACATGCTCTCAGAGGGACATTCTGTCTAACTTTCAAACCACAACTGCTTAGACAAAACTTAACTGTACTTTAGCTTAAATCAAAATATTCCACTTTGAAATATTCCATATCATTACCACACTCATTATATAGATGCAAATCTTTGAAATTTCATGCACACATCATAGCTTCACAGCTATACTCAAAAATGGCATTTGTTAGTACATTGCAACATCTTCAGCTTTCTAAAATGGTGCATGAAATCCATTAATGATTTCAAAATGCTTTTTCATTATGGTAGAGAAGAGGAAAGAATCATCGAATCATAGAATCACTAGGTAGGAAAAGACCTCTTAGATCATTGAGTCCAACCATTCCCATCTGCCACTAAACCATGTCCCTGAGCACCTCATCTACCAGTCTTTTAAATACCTCCAGGGATGGTGACTCAACCACCTCCCTGGGCAGCTTGTTCCAGTGCCTGATGATCCTTTCTGTGAAAAACTTTTTCTTGATGTCCAGTCTGAACCTCCCCTGGCACAGCTTGAGGCCATTCCCTCTTGTCCTCATCCTATGTCACAGTTGTTTGCATCCAATAAACATGTTCTCCCTGGTCCTCCTTTTAACTGTTGATTTATTTGTACAAAGATTTTAATTATCTTTCACAGAATTGGCTAGTCTAAGTTCTAGTTGGGCTTTAGCCCGCCTGATTTTTCCTCAGCATGATCTCACTTCCCCTTGTAGTCCTCCCAAGATGCCAAAGCTCATAGACATTCCTCTTTTTTTTTTTTTTATGATATCCACCCAGATCTCTCTGCTCAACCAAGCTGGTTATTTTCCCTGCTGGCTCATTTTCCGGAACATGGTGGCAGCTTGCTCTTGTGCTGCCAGGATTTCCTTCTTGAAGACCATCCAGCCCTCTTGGGCTCCCTTGCCCTTAAGGACTGTCTCCCATGTGACTTTAGCAACCAACCTTCTGAACAGTCCAAAGTCTGCCCTCTGGAAGTCTAAGTAGATCATTCTACTACCCCCCCTGCTCACGTCACCTAGAACTGAAAATTCTACCATCTCATGGTCACTTTGCCCCAGGCTTCCTCACACCGTCACATCCCCCACAAAGCCTTCTCTGTTCACAAACAGCAGGTCCAGGATGGCACCCTCCCTTGTTGGCTCTTTCACCAACTGTGTGAGGAAGTTGTCTACCACACACTCTAGGAACCTCCTAGACTGCTTCCTTTCTGCTGTATTGTACTTCCAGCAGACACCTCATAGGTTAAAGTCTCCCACAAGGAAAAGAGCTAGCGATCTTGAGACTTCTCCCAGTTGTTTGTAAAAAAGCTCATCAGCCTCTTCTTCTTGGCTAGGTGGTCTATAACAGACTCCCATCATAATATCTGCCTTCTTGTGGGCTCCTCTGAATTTTACCCACACTCAATCCTACCATCACCATCACTGAGCTCCAGGGTGTCAAAATACTCTCCAACATAGAGGGCTGCCCCATCAGCTCTCCTACCTTTCCTATCCCGCCTGAAGTGTTTATATCCCACCATAGCAGCACTCCAGTTATATGAGTCATCCCACTGTTAGAAAAGTTACATTTAAAGTATGATAAACACTGATCATCGATTAATCAAGAACTAGGACTGAATGTAGAAACTGCATGATTCTGTTGATTCTTAATGTATCCTAGCAACAGACCCCAAGGTACTTGCTCAAAGGACCTTATGTGATAAATAGGATCCAGGTGTGCTTAGGAAAAGCATGTACTAGCTACCCTACCCAAGTAGAACATACACCTGCAATAGCCAAAAGACCATCATAAATTTTGTAAAAGACAGAAGAATAAGTTTCGTGGGGCAAGAAAGATATACCTGAGCGGTCAAGTGGAGATAAGAGCAGATCCAGCCAAGAAAAATCGATGAGTTCGCCAAAAGAACAAAAAGTGAAAAGGACAACGCGAGGAAGACTACTTACTTCATCTGAGGAAGACTACTTACTTCATCAGGATGACCACCAGAGGGGGCTACGCAGGCGCAGTAGAGACTGATGTCGCAATAAGGTGATGAAGCAACCTACCTATGCATATGTATTAGAGAATGTCGTAACCTGTTGAATATACATTAGATTGCGAAACTTTTAAAGAATAAAAAGTGGACGCGATGTGATGGTCTTTGGAACCAGACCTGGGTGCATACCCCTGGTTCCCGGGGCCTCGAAATAAAGCACCACATATAACCTCCTAGCGTGGTTATGTGTTTGTCACTCTGCTAACACCACCAGGTTTATGTAATGGCAACTATGTCATAGCCTCCTTGCCCTACAATAGCTTCCAATTCCTCCTGTTTCTTGCCCATGCTGCGTGCATTGGTGTTGATGTGTCAGAAGAGATGGTGAGCAAAAAATGATCACGAGTGCTGCTGGGACTCTGGAGCAAGAGTGCAGAGAGCTTTGATAACCAGCGAGCCTCCGGCCTGAGAAGAATCAACATCTTAGGCAAAAACAAGAAGGTGTGAAAACAATAACAGAGGTCACAAGGAGCTTGGAAGCAGAAGAACATGCTGTGGAAATTTTGATGAAGGACTTGCAGGACTGTTGTTGACATTTTCACTAAGGTATAAATATGAGCTTGTAACAATAAACTTGGTCTTAGCTTGAAATGAAAGCTGAGTCCGTGCCTGTTAATATGCCACACTTCAGTTGGGCTGTTAATCCTGCAGCACTCATAAGGGGAATAGTCTTCATTCCCAAATGACTGGTCCTTAAATTATCTAACCCATCAGTGCCGTTTACATCTAGTTTAAAGCTCTATTAATGAGCCCTGCTAGATTTTTGGACAGAATTCTTATACCCCTAGGGGACAAGTGTGCCCCATCCCTGGAAAGGAAGCCTGAAGGTGTGTAGGTCAGTCTATGGTCAAAGAACCCAAAGTGTTGCTCCTCATACCAGATTTGGAGCCAGGTATTAATTCTCTGATTTTTCTTGTTCTCTCCCTCTTCATTGCTTGTAATTGGAATGGTAAAGGTAAACACCACTTGTGCCCTGGAGCCCTTCACCATTCTTCCAAGGGCTCTGAAGTCCCTCTTAATTGCCCTCAGTTTCTTCCTCTGGATATCATTATTTGACGGAGACCAGCTCACAGGGACGTCTTAGAGAGACTAGACAGGGACTGTATAAGACTTAAATGCTGTTGAATGAAAGTTACCTTAGAATGTATCATTGGTACTGTTTCAAGCATACACAGAGCCTGTACAATATACAAACTATCAGTAATAATGTTCAAAGGTTGCGCATATTTCAGTAATGCCTGGTAAACAGCATATAGTTCAGCCATTTGTGCAGAAACATCCTGTAAAATCCAAACAAAATGATCAGGTGGTGATAATAGTACAGCACGACCATTTGAAGATCCGTCAGTATATACAGTCAAAGCATCCTGTAAAGGTGCTTGTTTTACAATTTTGGGAAAAACAATAGAGTGATATGTTGCAAAACTGAGTAATTTGTTTAATGGGTACTTGTTAGATATTTCTCCTGGAAAATTTGCAAGGGATAAGGCAAAGTCATCCATCATATTGAGCAACCATGTAATTTGATCAGGTTTATAAGGCAAGATTATTTTTACTGGCTCTTTTCCAAGATAAGTTATACTTAATTTTCGACCTTGTTGCACACACTCTGCAACTTTATGGGGGTACGATTTTAAGACAACATTCTGACCATGACGGCCATGAATCCAACAGAGGATTCCATCCTGATACAATACTCCTGTAGGGGATAATTTAGTGGGAAGAATAATTAATTCCCAAGGCTTATTTATGTCAGCGTAATTTAATCTCGCATCTGTCATGGCCTTTTCTACTTTTGTCAAGGCTTGAGAGGCTTCCTCAGTCAGGCCACGAGGGGAATTAGGGTCAGGGTTTCCTTCCAATATCTTAAATAAAGGGCTGAGGTCAGAAGTGGTGAGTTTCAGAAACGGCCGTATCCAATTAATGTCACCTAAAAGTTTTTGGAAATCATTCAAGGTTGTTAATTGTCGTACTGAAAGAGCAATTTTCTGTGGTGCAAAATACTTAGGATACAATTGAAATCCTAGGTATTTGAAGGGAAAGGTTCGCTGTATTTTATCTTGGGCTATCTTCAGCCCATTTCGCTCTAATTGTTGTTCCATATGAGAATAGGCTGCTGTCAGTAATTCCACAGATTCAGCAGCCAACAAAATATCATCCATATAGTGAATGCAAATTAATGTTGGAAAACACAATCTAGTTTGTTCAAGACTTTTGTTTACAAATTTCTGACATAAAGTGGGACTATTAGCCATACCTTGAGGTAAAACTTTCCATTGATATCGGTCCATAGGTTCACTGTAATTGACAGAAGGAACAGTAAAAGCAAATCTCTGGCAATCATCGGGATCTAACAATATTGTATAAAAACAGTCCTTTAAATCAATTATTATTTTCTGATAATTTGGTGGTATTGCCATAGGGCTAGGTAGCCCAGGTTGCAGAGCACCCATAGGATGCATGGCCTTATTTACTGCCCGAAGATCTTGCAATAATCTCCATTTACCTGTTTTCTTTTTCACTACAAATATAGGAGAATTCCATGGAGAAGTAGATGGTTCAATAATGCCATGACTGGGTAAATGGATGTCAATACTTTCTGGATAATCTATTAGATCTACTTATAAATTCAAAATATTTGCTATGCAGCACTTAGCATATTCATTTATCATTGTGATATAAATGATTGTTGAGCCTTGGCCTAATAACTGAACACTTCTTTTTCTTCCTTTAGTGATTATCATTATAATCATTTCAATTTTAGTGAATATAGTTTTTGGGGTTAATGTGGCAAAATATCCACTCAATAATTTGTAATGAAGCTTTTGAATTTTCGTCTATTATTGCCTCAATTATCTCTAAAGGTTGTCTGCACTAGGACCCAGCAATTGCTGACGAGCAACAGTGGAATGCAGAGCGTTCTCACAACATTTTCCTAGAAAGATAACACCCTTAACTCCTTTAGACTGCTGCAAAGCTGAAAGAAAAAAAAACTTAGAAAGGAAAGAGAAGGGTGGGGGGGGGTGGGGGTGGGGGGCACTCACACACATACAGCTGCATGTTTTGCTAGGCATTTTAAAACTTTTTTCTTTTACTAGGTATTTTAAAACTTTTCCTTCTGAAGCCTTTCATTCCAAAGATCTCCAGGTAAATCCACCTGTTTGCAGGCTTAGTGGACATTTGAGATTGAAAGGTCCCAGAGATATATTTTCAAGGTTAATCAAAAACAATTTTTAAGTCTTACAAACGTTTGAAGCGCTTCAAAAACACACACTCACACAACCACTCATTTCTCAGCTAGCCGAATACAGTCATACAATGTTGGTTATTACTATTGGATCCACAATTTTTCCATGTTACGGATGTTTAAATTACACACGGTACCGGGAACATACAACACTTAAATTACGTAGATGCATTATCTAATAAGGCTTATATCGATTGTCTAACAAATATTTCACTTATGGTAATCTTTTGTAGTTTCTGTATTGATAGAATCACGGACTGGTCAGTTGAACCACAGCCTCTGTCTCTTCATGGGGTACAACTGCTGAAAAACAAATCAGTTGAATGATTCTCGTGCCCTTTGATATAAAGTCAGGAGGCATAGGCATTCAAGCTATTACTTGCATCGCTCTCATAAAGTCGGCATCAGTCAATTCTGGTAAAACAAGCAATCTTTGTAACAGGTGATCATGCAATTAACAATGCACTAAGTCCATCTTTGCATTCTTTTAGGCTGATCGTTTAAGCAACACTTATCTAGCGGTGATATTGTCTGCTTGCTTATCTAGGGTCTCTTGTAGTTTGTCTAGAAAAGTCATGTAATAAATGCCATTTTCTAGATTTCTTTTTTATTACAAATACGGGTATGTTCCAAGGACTATTAAATGGGACTGTATGCCCGTGATCTATTTGCTCTTCCACTAAATTTTGAAATGTACCCAATTTTTCACTCGTTCATGATTCCAATGTCTATTCCCATTGTATTTAACACATCTCTCCCCCACAAGATTAGTGGAACGTGCACAACTAAGGGTTACACTACATTTCAACATAAGAGGCTGAGTTTATAGGGACTAAGCCAAATGTATTTCAGGGATTCTAATGGGCTCAAATCTTTGTGAGTCATGCTCTACAGAGTCAGCTTGGAACACAATTGCTTTGAATAAAATTAAATACACTATTCGGCTATCTGTTGGTATTAATACTAGTGGAAATGGTGTTCATAACACTAGTGGAGACAGCATCCATACTCTTGCTTAAATCGTTCCAGTACAGCCTGCATTAATGACCCCAGGTAAAACAAAGATTCCCAATCAAATTATTGACAATCATTCTAATTACAAGTTAGTAAAGCCACCCCCCAATGGTCCGTTTACGTTCCGTGGTATTGTGTGAAGTGCAGACGATTGCAGCACCACTTGGTTTCGTGGCGGCAGTGGTGGTGGTGAGCGGCCGGAGCGGAGCTCCGGGACCCCGGGGGGGGTGGGGGGGTGGAAAAGCATCCAGAGACTTAGAACGGGGAAGCGAAGGATACAGTCGTTTAATGGAGGAGCGCGTTTCTCTTACCCACTTTTCATCACCTGTGTCTCCTCTTAAACATTCTTTAACCAGAGACCACAAGGTGAAGGCATCAATAGGGACCTTTTCAGGCCCATGAATAGTATAATAGCTTTGAATCTTATCTCCTACCTTATTCCAAGTTTCAATATTAATTGTACCGTCTTTAGGAAACCATGGACAAACTTCTTGTACGAAATCTAAAAAATGATCAACTTGTTTTCTTGTAACTTTTACCCCCCTAGCACAAAGCAGGGACTTTAACATACTTGCAAAAATGTTACGTTCATTACTCAAAGCAATGCCCATTTTTTTTTTTCTTTTTTCTTTCTTTCTATTCTTCTCTCTCTTTCTCTTTTCCTTTTTTTTTTCTTTCGTCTGCCTCAAAATCCCTTGTCCTCGCCCTCGATTCCAACTTACCAACCGCGGCTCGTGAAGGCGAGCGACGTCCTGTCCTTTAGCAACCGAGTATCCCGGGTTTCGGCACCAAATGACGGAGACCAGCTCACAGGGACGTCTTAGAGAGACTAGACGGACTACTGCTCTGGTGGCAAGTAGCAATTCTTTATTCCTCAACCAGAGTTTTTATACTCTCCTGGGAGAGCTTGTCAGTTTCTACCAAGCTTGAGTGCACTGTTTACATTACTGCTATTCTTACCGTGAGAATACAAGTTCTGCAAGTTCTACAAGTGAGGGACTACGTGTCTGTTCAAGGATTCACACATTATTCTGTTTGTGCTGGTCTTATCTCAGACCTGCAGGTGTTCTTGAAATATATTTAACTCGGGCCCTGGAATGATGAGAAACTAAGCATGTTGCCAAGAGCCCTGATAGTCCACATCCTCCCTTTCAGGAGGAGCAGCTTTGTTGTTGGCATGATATTCTGTTCCTGACCCTTTCAGGCCAGACAGAATATTGCTCTCCAGGCTCTTGGCTTTCATTATTCTGTCTTTGACTCTTTCAGGCCCCTAGAATGTCTAATAGTTCTCCTCAATTATTGCCTACTTGGAATATTAAGAGGGGGTAATAATCCGTAGATCAACACAGAATCATAGAATAGTTTGGGTTGGAAGGGACCTCAAAGATCGTCTAGTTCCACCCCCCCTGCAATGGGCAGGGATATCCCACTAGACCAGGCCACATGATACGAAGCTTTGTGTGATTCTTTACTGGAGCAGGTGCTGGTATCAGCAACAATGTAATGCATCAGTAAAACAGCTAAGTATTTACAGAATCATATTGCAGATCTCCATTATGGCTCACATTGATCTGCCAGTTAAGGTTTTTTTAAAGTGGGTAAATAACACTCTGGAGTAAAGCAATGACTCACTGAAAGGCTCCCCCACTTAAAAAAAAAATCAAATAAAGCAAATTATTCTTCCACATCTTAAAGGAATGATTTTAACTATGGCTCATTTTGGTGCCTGTCAAGCGCTTCCATGTATGTTTCTCCACCAAAGCAGATATTTTCAGTTAGCATTATAAATTATTTATTATTTTACATAATGCAAGCAGCAGGCAGCTCCTCCAAGACATACAGATCACCCTAGGAGGTGAAAGAACAGACATTAGGATACAGTGACTTTAATAATGTTCTCTGCTGTATTTGTGAAAAATCCTACTAAAACATCGATGAGATCAAACTGCAATATCTTATAAAAAGCAATAATGTAGAAAAAAGAAGCACAAAATGAAAGAGCCGGAAGGTACTATGATAGTCTTGATGGACACTAAGCAGAAAAGACTTGCTGCAAAGGTTTCAACATATTCCTGAAGAAAGAAGGGGTACTGCTAGGATGAGCCAAGGAAGGGATATCTAGGGATTGCTGCAGACAGAAGAACACAGACACAGCAGTCTGGGATGTATTTCTGTGGATTGAAGTTAAAGATACAATTTATATTTGTCTGTAGGTTTGATTTATCAAAGCAGTTGTCAGGAAGGCAAAGAGAAATTTCACAGTCCAGGTCACAGCAGCTGGATGATGATTCCCCTGCCTACAGCCCTCCCCAGCACAGAGCAGGAGACTACATAAAAAGCAAAAAAGCTTCTAATGTGATGCTTCTTTGCAGCTGCAAGAACAGGTAAAGAAATGTAGACATTTTTTTTCTCCAACAGTGATAAATGTTGCAACTCCACAGTAAATAAGCATGTTACATGCACAGAAGGGAAAAAAAAGGAATTCTGAGATCAAAAATAAGCATAATAAGACAACTGAATAAACAAAGACTATAGCAATAGAGCACTAAGATTATCATAGCTGCTATACACACCCATCTAGTCTAAGTAACATCATCTTTTGGGTCTTTACTTCTCAAACACCATACACCTTTCATAAGTCACCATGTGTTGCCTGCAGACAATAAGCGTCTTTAATAGCTGTATGACCTAGAGGGGTGCACAGGTTGATAAGCCCTGGAACCACATACTACTTTTTAAAGAAAAGGGAAAGGGTCAAGAAGTAGTACCAAAAAGACAAAATACTACAGAGAGAAGAGAATGCAGGTTGACAAAGAGGCATACAAAAGGTAAATGACTGGCCTTTGATAATCTTTATCCACATTTAAACTGCAATTTCACGACAATAATTTTGTGGGGAAAAGGGGGGAGGAGAGAGAGAGAAAGGAGTTTTGCTTTCAACAGCGCTTGTTTTACATCTTGTATCTTATATAATCTAACAAAATTTTGGAGGGCTTTCAAAACCTGTTCCCTATTCTTCCTATTTCCTTCGTGCTGTAGCCCTTGTTTTTATCAGGTCTCAACATTCACTTCCCTCAAAACTCCCCAAATATCAAGGAAGGCTCACTGCACCAATTGCAGAGTTCATAGAAGCACAGAATGACAGAATCACGGAATGGTTTGAGTTGGGAGGGACCTTAAAGCCCATCCAGTTCCACCCCCCTGCCACGGGCAGGGACACCTCCCACTGGATCAGGGGCTCCAAGCCCCATCCAACTTGGCCTTGAACACCTCCAGGGATGGGGCAGCCACCACTGCTCTGGGCAACCTGGGCCAGGGCCTCCCCACCCTCACAGGAAAACATTTCTCCCTAAGATCTCATCTCAGTCTCCCTTCTTCTTCTGATCAAGAGCCTGAAGTAGTGATTTGTAAATGGTAAACTGTAATGTGTTAGAAACAAGACTAAGAACTAAGATAATGATAACTATCTTCTTGTCACCCAGTCGTTGAGATTGACCACTCAGATATGGTCACACCTTAACGACTCTGAGCTGATCTGATTTCATTCCCCCAGATATGCAATGAGGTTCCGGGAACAAGGTATACTTGTCATTTCAGGGAAAGATATGAATTTGAAAACAATTCTGTGTATAAATTTTCTGTGAAATCATTGCTTGGCAGAAGCACTCTGAGGACAAATCCTGAGTCTTCTCCAGCACTGAACAAAGTGTACCTGCCTTAACGGTTAAATTAAACTGTTAAGAGCAAGTTTCTTTGTTTCAAGCCCCTCCCCAGCTTTCCTGCAGCCCCTTTCGTTACTGGAAGGCTGCTATAAGGTCTCCTTGGAGCCTTCTCTTCTCCAGGCTGAAATACCCCAACTCTCCTGTTAGGGTCCAGAATCTAAGAACGAGACGGCACGGCAAGCTGGTACAAAAATAAAGTACAAAATTTATTCTCTTGCGCAAGAGGTTAAAAAACAGACTGGCCGCCAGGGACGCTCTTCAAGGGGAGCGACCCCGGCTGTACCTGTGGAGTTACATTTATAGTAAAAGCAGGCACATACAAAATTGTTAGTTGCAATCTTATTGGCTGGTCTAGGGGTACATTCGGTGTATTCGTGTTACATTCTGATAGATTCCAGCAATCTCTTATTGTCTGTGTATTCTTATCCCAGGGGCGTGTATGCAGTACCAGTAACCTCCCATTGTGCTCGTGTATTCTTATCCCAGGGGCGGGTATGCAGTACCCTCCCATCTGTGCGTTATCTCAGGGGGCGTATATGTGTGAACAGCTTCTAGCCCGGCCCCCACCCTGCCATAATGGCTTTTACAGTCCTTCCTTTTCTTTGCTTAATGACCCTCACATTCCCCCCTGTTCTTTGAGACTGAGTCAATTCTTTGTATTCGGTATAGAGGGGGCTGTCTCCGATTCGATCCTGCACGAACCTCAAGAGGGCGTTTATCGGGCATGGTCCTATTAGCAATAATAATAGAAGCAATATGGGGGGTCTTGCTAGCGCTGTTATGAGTGACGTTAGCCAGGGAGACCAATCAAACATACGCTCGTACCAAGTTCCGGATCCTTGTCTTTCTTTTTCTCTACGTAAGAGGCTCTCTTAAATTATTTTTTTTTACTCTACTGCGTGTCTGATCTGATTTCTTTTCCATGTCTAATAACCTTCTACTGTTCACTGACAACACCAAAATGCACATTGGAACACTATACGGGTTAACAAAACTGATAGTCCCAATGCTACAACACTGAGAAAAGATTGTTTCAACCAGGGCAAGTTTAGGAGCTAGACTGATTAGTCAAATTGGAACAACTCATGCCTTCAAAGTCAGAAAATTACTTATGGTATCTTAATAACAGATAATCAATTTCAGTTTTATTTTCTAAAACTGATGCTAGTTTCAAGATTTGAGGCCTCCAATGCTTGGGGTATAATTGAGGCTCCTCGCATACTTACAAATACATCTCTTTAAATTATTATAATTCATGGGCACGGCTACTCCTGGTGTTAAAAGGAAGCCAGCATAGTTCCAGATTTCTATGACAGTTTTGACAATCACGTATAGTTTCCAAAGGTTTGAATGCTTGCGGGGATTCCCAAAATACATGGAACACTGGAAAAATGGCGTTTAAACAAAAGGCCACGCTACTGTATGTTATACAAGCAAGTTTCCCCAGAAAAAGAGGCATCCAACCTATGGGAATAATAAGGCTTTTCTTAATGGACACATTAACAATAATATTAACAATTTTTTTATCTTTACAGTTAATTTTTAAAGGTGTTAAGCATTCTGTTGTCCACTGACTGGTAGGTGATTTTCTTCACTCGATCCAAGTTCTTCCACCCCGATTGCTGCGAAGGCTGTTAGCAATACTTCATATACTGTTCTCCTAGTGGTTTTCCTGTAGAATCTTTAACAGAAAACTCATCCCCGGGGTGTAAAGGGATGTACACATTGATCTTAAGCCTCTAGGCCATGCAGCTTGTTTTCTTTTTTTCTCAAACAAGTTCAGCTAGTTTTGTTAGCTGATTAGACAAATTCTCACCTAATTCTGTGAGATCTTCTCCCATATACTGCAATTGGTATACAGGGCTAATACTTTACTTCCATTATTGCAGAACCCAAGCAAGGCCAAAGGAAGTGCTTGATGCCAACATAGATTGGCTTCTTGTCAAATTTTTTAGCTGAGCTGATTGCTGTTTTATCAGCAACAATCTGATGATTCACTTTCTCCACCTGGCCTCTGGCCTGTGGTCAGTATGGAGAATGTAACTGCCAATCAGTTCTTAAAATTTCACTAATCTTTTTACCATTTTGGCACAAATGTGTACCTCTACCTGGCAATATTGCTGCAGGCACTCCAAACGAGGTATAATCTCAACCAACAATACTCTTGTGACTTCTGCCTTACTTGTCCTGCAAGGAAAAGCTTCTGGCCAACCTGAGAAACTATCTGTTAATGCTAATGAATACCAGTGCGCACCCCCCCGCTTTATTGGAAGTTCAGAGATCTATTTGCATTCCTATTATTCACACCCCAAAGGGTTTGTTTTGTTTTCCTGCCATATTGATAATCAATTTTCTATCTTCCCTTGAATATTTATCCAATTTTAAATCAGAATCAGGGATTTGAAGTTTACCGTCTGGAATCAAAGCAGATATTACTTCTGCCTTTTTCTGCGGCCATCCTGGCCTCAAAATCTCCTGCCAATTTGTTACCAATTTTCCGGCCAGTATTACCTCTCTGGTGACCTTTGTAGTGTGTGATAGCCACTTCTCCTGGAAGATATACAGCTTCTAGCAGCTTTAGGATTTCTGCTGCATGTTTAACGTGTTTTCCTTGGGCAGTAAATGAGGAGAACTATTAGACATTCTAGGGGCCTGAAAGGGTCAAAGACAGAATAATGAAAGCCAAGAGCCTGGAGAGCAATATTCTGTCTGGCCTGAAAGGGTCAGGAACAGAATATCATGCCAACAACAAAGCTGCTCCTCCTGAAAGGGAGGTTGTGGACTATCAGGGCTCTTGGCAACATGCTTAGTTTCTCATCATTCCAGGGCCCGAGTTAAATATATTTCAAGAACACCTGCAGGTCTGAGATAAGACCAGCACAAACAGAATAATGTGTGAATCCTTGAACAGACACGTAGTCCCTCACTTGTAGAACTTGCAGAACTTGTATTCTCACGGTAAGAATAGCAGTAATGTAAACAGTGCACTCAAGCTTGGTAGAAACTGACAAGCTCTCCCAGGAGAGTATAAAAACTCTGGTTGAGGAATAAAGAATTGCTACTTGCCACCAGAGCAGTAGTCCGTCTAGTCTCTCTAAGACGTCCCTGTGAGCTGGTCTCCGTCATTTGGTGCCGAAACCTGGGATACTCGGTTGCTAAAGGACAGGACGTCGCTCGCCTTCACGAGCCGCGGTTGGTAAGTTGGAATCGAGGGCGAGGACAAGGGATTTTGAGGCAGACGAAAGAAAAAAAAAAGGAAAAGAGAAAGAGAGAGAAGAATAGAAAGAAAGAGAAAAGAAAAAAAAAAAGAGAAGAATAATAGAAAGAAAGAAAAAAGAAAAAAAAAAAATGGGCATTGCTTTGAGTAATGAACGTAACATTTTTGCAAGTATGTTAAAGTCCCTGCTTTGTGCTAGGGGGGTAAAAGTTACAAGAAAACAAGTTGATCATTTTTTAGATTTCGTACAAGAAGTTTGTCCATGGTTTCCTAAAGACGGTACAATTAATATTGAAACTTGGAATAAGGTAGGAGATAAGATTCAAAGCTATTATACTATTCATGGGCCTGAAAAGGTCCCTATTGATGCCTTCACCTTGTGGTCTCTGGTTAAAGAATGTTTAAGAGGAGGCACAGGTGATGAAAAGTGGGTAAGAGAAACGCGCTCCTCCATTAAACGACTGTATCCTTCGCTTCCCTGTTCTAAGTCTCTGGATGCTTTTCCACCCCCCCACACCCCCCCACCCCCCCCAGGGTCCCGGAGCTCCGCTCCAGCCACTCACCACCACCACTGCCGCCACGAAACCAAGTGGTGCTGCAATCGTCTGCACTTCACACAATACCACGGAACGTAAACGTGCTAGGAAAGTTACACTTAAAGTAGGATAAAACACTGATCATCGACTAATCAAGAACTAAGACTGAGTGTAAAATTTCATGATTCTGTTGATTCTTAATGTATCCTAGCAACAGACCCGAGGTACTTGCTCAAAGGACCTCATGTAACAAATAGGATCCAGGTGTACTTAGGAAAAGTACATACTAGCTACCCTACCCAAGTAGAACATACACCTGCAACAGCCAAAAGACCATCATAAATCTTGTGAAGGACAGAAGAATAGGTTTCAGGAGGCAAGAAAGATATACCTGAGCGGTCAAGTGGAGATAAGTGCGGGTCCAGCCAAGAAAAACCGACGAGTTTGCCAAAAGAACAAGAAGTAATAAAGACAATGCGAGGAAGACTACTTACTTCATCTGAGGAAGACTACTTACTTCATCAGGACGACCACCAGAGGGGGGCTACGCAGGCGCAATAGAGACTGATGTCGCAATAAGGCGATGAAGTAACCTACCTATGCATATGTATTAGAGAATGTCGTAACCTGTTAAATATACAATAGATTGCGAAACTTTTAGAGAATAAAAAGCGGACGCGATGTGACGGTCTTTGGAACCAGATCTGGGTGCGTACCCCTGGTTCCCGGGGCCTCGAAATAAAGCACCACACATAACCTCCTAGTGTGGTTATGTGTTTGTCATTCTGCTAACAAACGGACCATTGGGGGGTGGCTTTACTAACTTGTAATTAAAATGATTGTCAATAATTCGATTGGGAATCTTTGTTTTACCTGGGGTCATTAATGCAGGCTGTACTGGAACGATTTAAGCAAGAGTATGGATGCTGTCTCCACTAGTGTTATGAACACCATTTCCACTAGTATTAATACCAACAGATAGCCGAATAGTGTATTTAAAAATTGTACTTAAAAATTGTTTTTGATTAACTTTGAAAATATATCTCTGGGACCTTTCAATCTCAAATGTCCACTAAGCCGGCAAACAGGTAGATTTACCTGGGGATATTTGGAATGAAAGGCTTCAGAAGGAAAAGTTTTAAAATACCTAGTAAAAGAAAAAAGTTTTAAAATGCCTAGCAAAACATGCAGCTGTATGTGTGTGAGTGCCCCCCCCACCCCCCGCCCTCCCACCCTTCCCTTTCCTTTCTAAGTTTTTTTTTCTTTCAGCTTTGCAGCAGTCTAAAGGAGTTAAGGGTGTTATCTTTCTAGGAAAATGTTGTGAGAACGCTCTGCATTCCACTGTTGCTCGTCAGCAATTGCTGGGTCCTAGTGCAGACAACCTTTAGGGATAATTGAGGCAATAATAGACGAAAATTCAAAAGCTTCATTACAAATTATTGAGTGGATATTTTGCCACATTAACCCCAAAAACTATATTCACTAAAATTGAAATGATTATAATGATAATCACTAAAGGAAGAAAAAGAAGTGTTCAGTTATTAGGCCAAGGCTCAACAATCATTTATATCACAATGATAAATGAATATGCTAAGTGCTGCATAGCAAATATTTTGAATTTATAAGTAGATCTAATAGATTATCCAGAAAGTATTGACATCCATTTACCCAGTCATGGCATTATTGAACCATCTACTTCTCCATGGAATTCTCCTATATTTGTAGTGAAAAAGAAAACAGGTAAATGGAGATTATTGCAAGATCTTCGGGCAGTAAATAAGGCCATGCATCCTATGGGTGCTCTGCAACCTGGGCTACCTAGCCCTATGGCAATACCACCAAATTATCAGAAAATAATAATTGATTTAAAGGACTGTTTTTATACAATATTGTTAGATCCCGATGATTGCCAGAGATTTGCTTTTACTGTTCCTTCTGTCAATTACAGTGAACCTATGGACCGATATCAATGGAAAGTTTTACCTCAAGGTATGGCTAATAGTCCCACTTTATGTCAGAAATTTGTAAACAAAAGTCTTGAACAAACTAGATTGTGTTTTCCAACATTAGTTTGCATTCACTATATGGATGATATTTTGTTGGCTGCTGAATCTGTGGAATTACTGACAGCAGCCTATTCTCATATGGAACAACAATTAGAGCGAAATGGGCTGAAGATAGCCCAAGATAAAATACAGCGAACCTTTCCCTTCAAATACCTAGGATTTCAATTGTATCCTAAGTATTTTGCACCACAGAAAATTGCTCTTTCAGTACGACAATTAACAACCTTGAATGATTTCCAAAAACTTTTAGGTGACATTAATTGGATACGGCCGTTTCTGAAACTCACCACTTCTGACCTCAGCCCTTTATTTAAGATATTGGAAGGAAACCCTGACCCTAATTCCCCTCGTGGCCTGACTGAGGAAGCCTCTCAAGCCTTGACAAAAGTAGAAAAGGCCATGACAGATGCGAGATTAAATTACGCTGACATAAATAAGCCTTGGGAATTAATTATTCTTCCCACTAAATTATCCCCTACAGGAGTATTGTATCAGGATGGAATCCTCTGTTGGATTCATGGCCGTCATGGTCAGAATGTTGTCTTAAAATCGTACCCCCATAAAGTTGCAGAGTGTGTGCAACAAGGTCGAAAATTAAGTATAACTTATCTTGGAAAAGAGCCAGTAAAAATAATCTTGCCTTATAAACCTGATCAAATTACATGGTTGCTCAATATGATGGATGACTTTGCCTTATCCCTTGCAAATTTTCCAGGAGAAATATCTAACAAGTACCCATTAAACAAATTACTCAGTTTTGCAACATATCACTCTATTGTTTTTCCCAAAATTGTAAAACAAGCACCTTTACAGGATGCTTTGACTGTATATACCGACGGATCTTCAAATGGTCGTGCTGTACTATTATCACCGCCTGATCATTTTGTTTGGATTTTACAGGATGTTTCTGCACAAATGGCTGAACTATATGCTGTTTACCAGGCATTATTAAAATATGCGCAACCTTTGAACATTATTACTGATAGTTTGTATATTGTACAGGCTCTGTGTATGCTTGAAACAGTACCAATGATACATTCTAAGGTAACTTTCATTCAACAGCACTTAAGTCTTAGACAGTCCCTGTTGCTGCAAAGGGACTGCCCGGTTTTTGTGGGGCACATTCGTAGTCATTCTAATCTGCCTGGTCCTATGGCACAAGGCAATCAATTAGCTGATGATCTGACAAAACCGCAAATATACAATATATGTAAGGCTAAACAACTCCACGAATTACATCACTTATCCGCCCGTACCTTAAGAAAAATGTGTAATATTACACGAGAACAAGCACGATTGATCGTTAAAGATTGCTCCTCTTGTGCTCCATTACTGCCTGCCCCTCACTACGGCGTTAACCCTAGAGGCTTGTTGCCTAATGATTTATGGCAAATGGACGTTACTCATATTCCAGCTTTTGGGAAACTTTCGTATGTTCATGTCACCATAGACACTTTTTCACATTTTTCCGTTGCATCTGCTCTGTCAGGGGAGAAATTATCGCACGTATGTACACATTTACTTCATTGCTTTAGTGTTATGGGGATTCCGAAAACGATAAAAACTGACAACGGCCCTGCCTACATTAGTCAAGGATTCAAAACCTTTTGTCAACAATTTTCTATTCAACACAAGACAGGCATTCCGTATAACCCGCAAGGACAAGGTATAGTTGAGAAATACAATCACCTTCTAAAAACTCAAATTAATAAACTAAAAAGGGGGACATGGGGAATAAAGGATACCCCATTTTCCTTATTATCACATGCCTTATTTGTTCTAAATTTTTTAACATTGGATGAAGATGGTCAGTCTGCTGCTGACAGACATTGGGATTATAAAAATAACAATAAGCCTGAGATATATTGGAAAGATCCAATGGATGGAAAAATACGTGGTCCTGATCCGGTACTAATCTGGGGCAGAGGGTGTGTTTGTGTTTTTCCAACAGATGAAACCTCACCCCGGTGGATTCCAGAACGGTGCGTCCGACATGCCAAAAACAAAAATGGGAAAGCTGCGGAGACGAATGCAAAGACTGTCGTTGAGCAGAGACTGGGAGACGAGGATCCGGTTGGTAGCAATGCTGCTGAGCACCCTATGGCTGATACAACACAGATGTAAGGCAGAAACCTATTGGGCTTTTGTCCCCAATCCTCCTGTTATCCATCCAGACACATGGGAAGAACCAGTGGACATACCTGTATACAATAATCAGACTATATTTATGGGACAATATTCTGATAAACATATTATGGCTTTTTCAGCAAACTTTAACTTTTCTGGAAAAATAGATGGAAATCCAATGTGTTTTCAGACTAATCGTACTGAATTATTGTGTGAAGAAGTGATTGTTCAGCATGATTGGGATACTGATGTGTCAGCAGGGATTCATTGGGCTTTAGATTTTTATTATCCAAATCTTACGAATGGAAGTAAAGGTTCTGGAGTACCCCCGCCGCATATTCCCCCATGTCGAAATTTATCTCCTCCACAGATGGATTTTGCACCATCTTAGAGAGTGTGTCACGCTAATGAAACAACGTGTTCAAATACATCTCTATGTGACTGGAATATAATTAATAAACAATTGCGGCCAATAAATTTAGTTTCTGGAATATGGACAAAAAATAATCGTACATTCTATTCTAATTTATGGAAGGCTGTTGCCGCCATGCCATTCCTAAGTGGAATGTTGACCATTATTAATAATACAATTAATTGTACCAATTGTCAAATTTCCAATTGCATAAACAGCACTAGTGATTCTTTCTTATTGGTAAAACAGCCTGATTATGTATATTTACCTGTCAATCTATCGCAAAACTGGTATGCGGATAGAGGATCAGAAATATTGGAAAAGGCAACGCAGCAACTCATGCACCGGCATAAGAGAATGATTGGACTAATAATAGCAGGAATTGCAGCCTTAATTACTGCTATTACTGTAACAACAGTAGCCTCCATTTCTTTGACCACAAGTATTCAAACAGCCACGTATGTCAATGAGCTATCAATAAACATATCAAAGGCATTCCAAAAGCAAATCAATTGGGATGAGAAAATTGAACTACGTTTGAATTCGCTTAAAGACACTGTTGATATTATGGGGAGACAATTGCAGATCTTAGCAACTCGAGAATCCCTTTTGTGCCATGCAAAATATCGTACTATTTGTGTAACTCCAGTGAAATATAATTGCACTGTATTCTCATGGCAGAAAATCCAAAGTCACTTACAAGGCATTTGGGATAATGCCAACACTTCCTTGGACCTGGGTGAATTGAGGCAACATATTCAAGATATGTTAAATTCTCATAAGATAGATCTATCTGTAGCTGAACAGACAGAAACTTTTGTCAATGCTTTAAAATCTGCTTTTCCGTCTTTTGAATCTTTCAAACAAGGGATTTATGGCCTGATAATAATTGCTGTTGTAATCTTGTTGGGACTACTTGTCTGTCCATATGTACTAAGACTTATCATAAAACAATTCCGACAAGTAATAGTAGATTTGAGAAAAATTAAATTGGAACATATTAGGGACAAGCCAATACCACTTTCAATTTAACAAATAAGAAAGGGTGGAATGAGGAGAACTATTAGACATTCTGGGGGCCTGAAAGGGTCAAAGACAGAATAATGAAAGCCAAGAGCCTGGAGAGCAATATTCTGTCTGGCCTGAAAGGGTCAGGAACAGAATATCATGCCAACAACAAAGCTGCTCCTTCTGAAAGGGAGGTTGTGGACTATCAGGGCTCTTGGCAACATGCTTAGTTTCTCATCATTCCAGGGCCCGAGTTAAATATATTTCAAGAACACCTGCAGGTCTAAGATAAGACCAGCACAAACAGAAGAATGTGTGAATCCTTGAACAGACACGTAGTCCCTCACTTGTAGAACTTGCAGAACTTGTATTCTCACGGTAAGAATAGCAGTAATGTAAACAGTGCACTCAAGCTTGGTAGAAACTGACAAGCTTTCCCAGGAGAGTATAAAAACTCTGGTTGAGGAATAAAGATTTGCTACTTGCCACCAGAGCAGTAGTCCGTCTAGTCTCTCTAAGACGTCCCTGTGAGCTGGTCTCCGTCAAGTAAAGAGTCCTTGCTCTTTCCATATAAGCACCATATAGCATCGTGAGCATGCACCACTCCAAAGATGTCCTTTTGCTAATTCCAGTGCTTGAGTTAAGGCATTATTATGGCTTTCTGGGCTGATGTTCCTGAGGTAATGGTCTGGCTTCGATCACTTCTCTGGTGGTAGCCACTGCATATCCAGCCTTGCAATGTCCTTGCTTCACGAAGCTGCTTCTGTCAGTGTACCAGGAATCTTCCGCATATCACTGGTTCTGAAGCAGCTCCCCTAAGGAAAGATGCTGGATTCACAGTGTTAGTGGTGATTATATCCACATCTTGATCTAGAGGGGGAAAGCCAGTGACCTTTCTGCCCCAACACCGCTGAGACTGTGTGTGACACCATGGCAGTGGTTTTTGGCCCATAGTGAATTCTCGGGCTTCTTGTGTATTCAGAACTACAGCTGCATCTGCCCGTAGGCATCCAGGCCATCCAATTGTCTGGAGAAGTAGGCTGCAGCCCTTTTTGCAGGGGCCTGGCTGCTGTGTCAGCACCTCTAGGGCCATCCCCTGTCTTTCGTGAGCTTGAATTGTTCAAATGCCCTTTTTGCCTCCCAGTCCAACCAATTTCGATGTTCCCATTGGATATTCTTTCAGTGGTTCATACAATGGTTTCACTAAGAGTCCATCCATAAACAACACCAACCTGTCATTCCCAGAAAGGTTCTGAGTTCCTTTACCATTCCTGGCATGAGTGTACAGCAAATAGCTTCCTTTTGGGCTGCCTGTGTCCTCTGGAGATCTCGAATCCAAGGTAAGTAAGTTGTCACTGCATAGGCTGGGCCTTCTGCTGAAAGACCTGATACCCGCTCAGTCCAAAAGTTCAATAGACTTATGGTCTGTTGCTCGCAGTCTTTTTCTGTTTGTGTAACTCTCAGGAGGTCACATACTGCAGCAGGGTGCCAGTCCCATGTTTCCAGGTCTCGTGCCAGCTGGTTCTCAAAAATAGTTCAGCTGTTCTCAATACCTTGAGGCAATACTGTTCAGGTTACTTGTGTTTTACTACCAGTTTCAGGGTTTTCCTATTCAAAGGCAAGTCACCTTTTTGCTTTCTTCAGCCAATATCAAGCAGAAGAAGGCATCCTTCAAATCCAGTACGGTAAACCACAATTGATCTTTTAATTGGTCGGCAAGGTACAGGGATTTGCTACCACTAGATGTAGCTTTTATCTAGTTTCCTTACAGGATATATTGGAGCATTATATTCTGTTTTTCTTTCTTTTAATAACCCATATTGTCAATAATCATTTTTATCCCCTTGCAATCTTCTAATCGCAGAGGGTGTTACCTGACATGGGCCAAATTTACCTCCGCATGCTCCACATTTCTGGCCTTCCAGATATCTCAGAAGCCAACATGCCTGGATAAACCTGTTCCAAAATCTCTGCTGTTACTGGTGTTTTTTCCACCTGTTTTAAAGACAAACTCAATACTTTGATTAGTTGATGATCTCTCACTTTAAATTTTGTACCTCCTGCCCCAAGTCTCTAACTGCTTTAGTAAATCTCCTCTCATTAAGGTCTAGGGGATCCTAGCAAACAAATTCATGTGTGCCCACTTGTTTTCCAATTCATATTTAGCAGACTGCACAAAGAATGCTTTTTCGGTTTGGCCAGTAGCTCTTATTACAATCACAATATTTCATTTTCATCTACAGGAATCAGTTGCTGGTTTACACAGAGGCTCCCGTATCTATCAAGAACATAACCCTTTCATTCATATTCCCCAGTCATTCAAGCTCAGCTACAGCACCCGATTCTGATTCCTCTACAGTATGCACATCGATTATTTCTTAATTCCAGACCCCATTCTCATGCCACGTTCTCTTGCCACTCCAGGTGATTTTGCAAACTGGAAAACATATCTGCACACATTACTTCTCCCAGTTCTCCTCACACTTCAAGAACAACATTAATTACAACAAGGTGTTATGGCCACTCTTCCCATAATTGAGCTCATACACCAGCCACCACTGATTATTAAAAAGCTTTTATCAGGGTTTACCTGTTTGTCCACCACTCGGTGGACCACTGATCCCCTTATGATTTAAGATCTTAATGATCTAAAATATATCCCAGCTGGCTCTTCTTTAAAGCACAGCCACTCTGCCAGCCTCCCATCTTATGGGTTCTGTGTTCTGGCTCCCCAACCACAAATCACTTGCACTGCATAGGTGGATCTTTCCTTGTTGTCCTGGATCTTACATTCAGGACAACTCAGATCCCAACCATTTGTTACCCACAGTAATCCATGTACAATCTGGACAGGATTCATCATTATTTTACAACAAAACAAATACAATTCTGCACAAATATCTCATTTCACTGAAAGAAGGAACAAATCATGTGAACGAAAGGAATTAGATAGTTTAGCTTGTTCACCAATTGAAAACAAGGACAGTTCCACAGCAGAGACAGAAGACAGGCCTGAAGACCCAAGAAGCGGGGGAGATAAGATAAATGCCATCAGAGGCAAACAGGAGACACAAAGAAACCGTGATGTGGGTATACTAATAAGTTCCGGAAAACGAAAGGACATTTACCTGTTTACCCAGTATTTCCTGGAACCCACACAAACAAGCCTGCTCAACCTGCATAGAAGCCAATGAGCCAGTGCGGGCCTATCAGTGGGACACATTAGGTGGACTTAACCCATGTGTGCCCCAGCATTGTTTATTAAAACCATTCCTGCTTAATAATCGAGTTGGTATTGACAATTGGGGTTGGCTTTTCACACTATTACCACAAAAATAACACACACACACACAACATCATTAACTTATTCACTTCAAAACATACAGAGACCACACATTCACTTCAAAGCGACATATAGTGCCATAGTTCCAATTTCTGTGATTAATGTCACTCCACAAGGGGAAGAAATTTAAAATGTACCTTTTTATCTGAGGGTTCCCGTCTGTCCCCGCAGAGATCCAGTTGAGGAAGGGAGTGTCTCCGGAGAAATCCCCTGGGGTACCCAAGAGAGTCCCGCCCCCAATGGGTCCCGCAGACGGGCAGAGAGGGTCCCACCTGGGTCACCAGATCTGAAACAAAGAAATTAAACTGTTAAGTGTAATTTAACCATTAAGGCAGGTACATTCTATTCAGAGCTGGAGAAGACTCGGGATTTGTCCTCAGAGTGCCTCTGTCAATCAGTGATTTCAGAACTTTATATACACAAAATTATTTCCATATCCATATTTTCCCTGAAGTAACAAGCAGACTCTCCGCAGATAAACTTTACTATTTCACGTTTTCAAATTGTCCTTTTTACTGCGCCAATGCCAATACTGTCTCTTTAACTCTTTTTTTCCTCCACACATCAACTACAAGACTGTAAACCCCCCCCTTCTCTCTATCCCAGTCCCCGATCCTTATCTCAGGCAAACACTTGCTGAAAGCTTTTTAACTCTTGACTCCTGCAGACCGAAAAGGGGAAAATTTCGCAGTCAAGGAGGAAAAGCAGGCTTGGGCTTTTTCCCGGTTTTGGTTTTTTTTTTGGGGGGGGGGGGCGGGGGGGCAGAACGGACTTTGATTCTGCATCAAATACTCTCTAGGGTCAGATAAATTTGGGCGAGGGCGAACGTTCCTTCAGGTGGCCAGCCTGTCTGGAACGTCGGCCACTCGAGTTGGCAAAATATTTTCAATTTTCCTACATAAACCGTATCCCCTGATGACGCAGCTCGTGCCTGATAATCTTTGAAATGCTGCGCGGCCAATTCTAATGGCGTTGCCGCCTTTTTGCTTTTACTTTGACCCATTTAAAAAAAACCCCAAAACTATGAGGCAGCACAGGGAAAAATCAAGCAACCGATAAGCAAACTATATCCGATAATCCGACGATCCTGACGCGTTAACGACTGAAGACAGAAATATAAATCCAAAACCGACAAAGACCTCAGAACGGGAGGGGACCGGGGGTAACCCGGCAAAATCCCGAACAGAGCCGAACAGACCCGGCGAGGACCCGAACAGACCCGAACAGAGCCGGCGAGGACCCGAACAGAGCCGGCGAGGACCCGAACAGAGCCGGCGAGGACCCGAACAGAGCCGGCGAGGACCCGAACAGAGCCGAACAGAGCCGGCAAAATCCCAAACAGAGCCAGCAAAAACAGACTCAGAACGTGAGGGGGCCGGATGGGGGGGGATGTAAACCCCCTGTCTTCCCCCTCCAGGAGTGGTGGGGCGTCCCCTCACCAACTCTGGCTCTGGGAAGCAGTACTGCGTCCAGTTTCTTCCCTTTGAGCCTACAGACGGAGCTCCGACAGACAACAGATAACAGAACTTACCACCTCCGGAGGTTTATTCACAGAGTGCCGTTTTCGCCGTTAGATCCCGGACGAGCCCCCAAAATGTTAGGGTCCAAAATCTAAGAACGAGACGGCACGGCAAGCTGGTACAAAAATAAAGTACAAAATTTATTCTCTTGCGCAAGAGGTTAAAAACCAGACTGGCCGCCAGGGACGCTCTTCAAGGGGAGCGACCCCGGCTGTACCTGTGGAGTTACATTTATAGTAAAAGCAGGCACATACAAAATTGTTAGTTGCAATCTTATTGGCTGGTCTAGGGGTACATTCGGTGTATTCGTGTTACATTCTGATAGATTCCAGCAATCTCTTATTGTCTGTGTATTCTTATCCCAGGGGTGTGTATGCAGTACCCTCCCATCTGTGCGTTATCTCAGGGGGCGTATATGTGCGAACAGCTTCCAGCCCGGCCCCCACCCTGCCATAATGGCTTTTACATTCCTTCCTTTCCTTAATGACCCTCACATCTCCCAGCCTGGCCTCAGATGGGAGGTGCTCCAGCCCTCTGATCATCTCTGTGGCCTCCTCTGGACTCGCTCTAACAGCTCCACGTCCTTCCTGCACTGAGGACTCCAGAACTGAACACAGGGCTCCAGGTGAAGTCTCAGGAGAGCGGAGCAGAGGGGCAGAATCGCCTCCCTTGCCCTGCTGGTCACACTACTTCTGATGTAGCCCAGTACTTGGTTGGCTTTCTGGGCTGCGAGTGCACATTGCTGGCTTATGTTGAGCTTCTCATCCACCAGCACCCCAAGTCCTTCTCTTCACGGCTGCTCTCAATCCACCGAAGAATGAAAAAAATTACATGAAATAAGGGACTCCCCAGGACATGCATCATTTTGTCATTCAGATTCCTGAAGTTGGCCAGGGTTGAAGTTTCATAAAAACAGTACTTCTATTTGTGCCAAAATTGTTTGTTTAGAAATGAAACCTAGACTGGTGAAGCATGTGATACACAGTGGGTGTACCAACATTTTTAAAAAGTTAAATGAAAACATGAATTGGTTCACAAAGTCTAGCCCTACTTGATTCTTTAATTCTCATATTAGTCTGTGGGTCAAGAACAAGTCTAACATGATAAAACCAAAATGCTAAAATGTTAAAATATTTTAACACTTAAGTATTTAGTCATAACACCTAGTCTCAAATACAGAAAGGAAAAAGATATGTTTATAGTGCAGTGCTCGCTTCAAAAGGCTCAAAGCACTTTAGAAGCTATTTTAGATTATGCTAAGAGCTCTGTGCAATTGATTATCAAGGAAAGGGCAGATCATTTCTGAAAACTTGTTGAATCACCAACCTGAAACAGGAGTATGCCTTCCCATCACAAGATATCACGACACTGCATTCTAACAGGTCAGGACTGGACAAATTAAGTTTCCATACAATCCATATTACGTCTGTGTTAGTTTATTTATGTATGAGTATTTGAAAAGATACCAGTTCATGTATTTCAACTCCCCAAGTCAATATCCTGTGTGACCACTAGAGGGAAATAGCAAAAAGTAGGTTCTCGCCAAACTAGTTTTCCTTGTATGCATACGCACTTTGAGAAGAATCAGAAGAAACCAAGTTCTGGTTAAACCCTTCCAAACTTCTAAGTAGTCTTGCAGTAGTGATACAGAGACACTTCATTTGAAACAAGGTATTTACTCCATAACACTTAAGTTTAAACAGGCTTACTTAAGTGCTTGTAGGACTGTTTTATGCAATGCAACTTTCAGAAATCTAATCTTTGATAATTAAAAATATTGTCTGACGTTACACACACAGTCAGTAAGCTTATCAGTAAAACTATTAAATTCAACTTAATCTGCTAATACAAAAATACCCCCCCCACACTATCATTACTCATTAATGCAAAAAGAAACAGACTGTCTCTACAGTAAGCTGACCTATCCTGCCCTTAAAGGAAAATCTCAGAACTGGTAGAAAAAAGAAATACTGTAAATACTGTTGGCCATTGTTAGGTTGTGCATTAAACTTCCAGAGAGGTAAAAAGTTTAAAGACAACAAGGATGCCAGTGCAGTGCTAGGTACCAATACAAAAACCTTCCCACAATAAGTATGAGCTAGAGAATAGTGTACTATTGATAAAAACAGTTTAGTAGCCTATTCTAACTCAGTCATCTAGTAACTAAACTGTCTTGTTTAATTACAGCACCACTGTATTGTGTATAAACCATAGGAACACTTTCTGCAAGAACTTGCACCTTAACTTCACACTGTACTATTAAAAGTCCAGACAACTGCAGAAACATACTATATGTATGTTCTTACAATAAATTATTTTGTAGACCCATATATGAGGTTCAACACGAGAAACCCAAGACTAACACTATAGCTGGGGAACGAAGAGTGTGAGGGGAGAGACAGAGAGATGGTTATAGAACATGTTCTAACCTGTCACACTGAGAAAGGGCTCAGCTTAACCCCTTCACAGTGCAAGTGGACACGGGTTCAAATACGGATGTTGTCTTACCCTCGGTCGGAAAATGTCAGTGTGCAAGAGTGAACAGCAAGTGAACATCAAGTTTCTTGTGAAACTGAACAAATCTGCAACAGAAACTTTTCAACTATTGACTGAAGCGTGCAGTGAATCATAGGATCATAGAACAGTTAGGGTTGGAAGGGTCCTGAAAGATCATCTAGTTCCAACCGCTCTGCCATGGGCAGGGACATTCCACTGGATCAGGTTACCCAAGGGCCCATCCAACCTGGCCTTAAACACCTCCAAGGATGGGGCAGCCACAACTTCCTTTGGCAACCTGTTCTCTCATGGAGAAGAAATTCTTCCTTATGTCTAGTCTAAATCTGCCCTTGTCCAGTTTATATCCATTCCCCCTTGTCCTATCACCACAAGCCTTTATGAATAGGTCCTCTCCAGCTTTCTTGTAGGCCCCTTTCAGGTACTGGAAGGTCGCTATAAGATCTCCTTGGAGCCTTCTCTTCTCCAGGCTGAACAAGTCCACTCTCTCAGCCTGTCCTCGTATGAGAGGTGCTCCAGCCCTCTGATCATGTTTGTAGCCCTCCTATAGACCCATTTCAACTGCTCCATATCCTTCCTACGTTGAGGATTCCAGAAGTAGACAGAGTACGCCAGATGAGGTCTCACAAGAGAGGAATAGAGGGGCAGAATCACTTCCCTCGACCTGCTGGCCATGCCTCTTTTGATGCAGCCCAGGATACAATTGGCCTTCTGGGCTGCGAGCTCACACTGCTGGCTCATGTTGAGCTTCTCATCGACCAGCACCCCCAAGTCCTTCTCTGCGGGGCAACTCTCAATCACTTCATCACCCATCGTGTACCTCATGAGGTTCTTACAGGCCCACTTCTCCAGCCTGTCCAGGTCCTTCTGGATGACATCCCGTCCTTCCGATGTGGCAACTACACCACTCAGCTTGGTGTCATCTGCAAACTGGCTGAGGATGCACTCGATCTTGCTGTCAATATCATTGATGAAGATATCACACAGCATTGGTCCCAGTACAGACCCCTGAGGGACACCACTAGTCACGGATCTCCATTTGGACTTCAAGCCGTTGACCACTACTCTCTGAATATGAGCCTCCAACCAGTTCCTTATCCACCGTACCGTCCACCCATCAAATCCATATCTCTCCAATTTAGAGAGGAAGATGTTGTGGGGGACCGTGTCAAAGGCTTTACAGAAGTCTAGATTGATCACATCCGTCGGTTTACCCATGTCCACTGCTGCGGTCACCCCATCGTAGAAAGCCACTAAGTTGGTCATACAGGATTTGCTTCTGGGGAAGCCATGCTGGCTGCCGTTAATCACCTCCATGCCCTCCATGTGCTTTAGCAGAGCTTCTAGGAGGTTCTGTTCCATGATCTTCCCAGGCACAGAGGTGAGGCTGACAGATCAGTAGTTCTCAGGGCCGTCGTTTCTGCCCTTTCTAAAAATGGGCACAATGTTACCCTACTTCCAGTCACCAGGAACTTCTCCTGACTGCTATGACTTCTCGAATATCATGGAGAGTGGCTTGGCAACCACATCTGTCAGTTCCCTCAGGACTCTGGGATGCATCTCATCAGGTCCCATAGACTTATATATGTTCCAGTTCCTCAGGTGTTCACGAACCTGATCCTCCTCTACTGTGGGAGGGGGTTTACCCCCAGGTCACCATCTTGCTGTCGCATGACCCAGGAGGGGTGAGGAGAGCAGTTATTGGTGAAGTCTGAGGCAAAAAGTTGTTGAGTCCCTTAGCCTTCTCCTTGTCTGTTGATACGAGGTCACCATTCCCAACCATCAGTGGCGGTACGTTCTCATTGACCTTCCTCTTTTGATTGACATACCTGTAGAAGCCTTTCTTGTTGGTCTTCACTTCCCTTGCCAAGTTCAGCTCCAGCTGTGCCTTGGACTTCCTGACTTCCTCCCTATACATCCGGGCAGCGTCTCTATTCACACCCCAGGTTACCTGTCCCTGCTTGCACTGCCTGTGTAGTTCTCTCTTTTTCTTCAGTTTAACCAGTAGGTCTCGACTCAGCCATGCTAGTCTCTTCCCTTCCCTGCCTGAATTTTTACATACAGGGACTGAGCGCTCTTGCACTTTATGGAAAGCATCCTTGAATATTTTCCAGCTCTATTCCACTCCCTTGTCTCCGAGGATCACGTCCCAGGGGATCCTACCGAGTAATTGCTTGAAGAGCTGGAAGTCTGCTTCCTGAAATTTAGGGTCCTGATTATACTTCTCACCTGTCCCATATCTCTCTGGACCTTGAACTCCACCAGTGCATGATCACTGCAGCCCAGGCTGCCTCCAATCCTAATATCACTGATGAGTTTGCTTGTATTGGTGACCATAATGTCCAGTATTGCATCCCCTTGGGTGGGGGTCTCTATCAGCTGGACTAAGAAGCCATTCTCAATGCACTCCAGGAGTCTCCTGGATTGCCTACAGCTTGCCGTTCTACTTTTCCAGCAGATGCGGGGTGGTTGAAGTCCCCATGCAGGATGAGAGCTTGCGAGCATGAAGCCTCCTGTAGCTGGAGGAAGAAGGCTTCATCAGTTGGTTCTCCTTGATCGGATGGTCTGTAGTATACACCAACCACAAGGTTCCTGTTGGTTCCTCTGTCTTTAATTTTGACTCACAAGCTCTCAACCTGTTCCTGGCTATTCTTCAACGACAGCTCTTCACATTCTATACCTTTCCTGAGACAGAGGGCAACATCTCCACCCCTCCTTCCCAGTCTGTCCTTTCTGAACAGCCTGTAGCCGTTGATAGCCACACTCCAGTCATGGGATTCGTCCCACCACATTTCTGTGATGGCAACTAGTGATGGCTTTCTAGTAGCACGGTAGCTTCCAGCTCCTCCTGCTTGTTACCCAAGCTTCATGTGTTAGTGTAAAGGCACTTCAGCTGGGCTGCTGGTCGCTTCTCCTTCCCTGTGGACCCTTTATTACCTACAAGGTGTTTTAGAGAAGTGTCCTCCCTGATACCTGACCCCTGCCACCTGTCCTCCCACTGCTTGTTACAGGGTAGCTTGGTGCTGTCCCCCTCCCCCTTCACATCTAGTTTAAAGCCCTATCTACAAGCGCTGCAAGCTCCTGGGCAAAGACCCTCCTCCCCCTCTGAGAAAGGTGGCTCCCATCTGAAGCCTGTCATCCCAGTGCCGTGTAGGCCATACCTTTATCAAAAAACCCAATGTTATTCTGGTGACACCAGCCATGGACCCATGTATTAATTGACTGGATCATATTCTCTATATACTGTTAAAATCCAGTCCCAGTGCTGGTTCCCTTACAGTGGCATATCCCTGAAGAATTCCTCATGAAAAAACTGCCTGTTGTGTTAAGAGCTCAGGAACTGCTTAAAACACTGATGCCATTGCAAGCAGACACTTGGAGTGTGTGTATGGATGTGGTGTAAGACTTAAGGAGAATGGCCATATTCATGCTGTTGCCTGCTTTGAATTGCAGACACAGTCTAGTATAGTAAAGGAAAACTTTACTATAAAGGAAAACTTTGCAGATTGCTTGTGTATCATAGGGGTCTAAAAAGATGAGACCTTTCTTGAAGCATTTCATAGGGGGATGCTATAAACCAATAAGGCAGGCAGAAAACCTTTCTAGCCAGGTGACACACAAGTTTTGCTTCTAATTGCAGCCTCAGGTCACATACTGCAAACTTCCTTTTCATGTGACCAAGCCCAAACACATAATGGAGCCTGGATTTATTCCATGTGCATCAACTGCCTACTCACATGGATATTCCAAAAAGAGGCTATGTATGACTGGTATTGCTGGCTTAATACACTTGATCTATTAAAGAAATTAGTCTAACAGCCATAATGGCCTCTTTTCAAGAATTAAAACACAAGCCAGATGAATAATTCCCTGAAGAACAATTAATCATAGAATCGTTTGGTTGGAAAAGACCTTTGAGATTATCAAGGCCAGCCGTACCTGTCCCTGAGCACCTCATCTGCCTGTCTTTTAAATCAGTCACCAGGGATGGGGACTCCACCACCTCCCTGGGCAGCCTCTGTCAGCGTCTGATAATCCTTTTGGTGAAGAAATTTTTCCTAATATCCAATCTAACCTTCCCCTGGTGCAACTTGTGGCCATTTCCTCTCATCCCATCACCTATCACTTGGGAGAACAGACCAACACCCACCTGGCTACAACCTCCTTTCAGGCAGCTGTAGACAGTGATGAGGTCTCCCCTCAGCCTCCTCTTCTCCAGGCTAAACAACCTCAGCTCCCTCAGCCGCTCCTCCTAAGACTTGTTCCTCAGCCCCTTCACCAGTTTCAATTAGATACACTTGTACAAACCTTAAGTCCTATGTGTTTGAGTAGATTATGGGAAGTGTAATCTAATTAGCTGTTGTCGCTTATCTTCACATTTTCTTTTTACATTTCAAAAAGGTAGGTTTACCTAATAGATTTCCTCAAACCAACTAATGCCACTAAACAACACACAAAACTGATATTTTGTTTCCTGCTTAGCCTCGTTAAACATATTTGGGGGCAGGTATAAACAAGAATGGAAATAAGTAGAAGCTGCACCTTTGAAGAGTGCAATAAAACAAAACTTCAAGAACACAGCTAAACCAGATCTTGTATTTACAAAGTCTGAAAACTAGCAAAGTTGAGGTAATAAAACTTCAGTTTGTTAAACAAAAAGGAACATTTCAAGACAGGAATGAGGAGCCCTTTTGCTATGAGGTAGAAAATATTATGACATACGCAAGGAAGAATTTAACTGCTATAAGCAATGGGGTTTTATCAGAAATAGAATAACTTAGGTTGCAAGGATTCTCTAGTACCACCCTCCTGCTCAAAGCATATCCAATTAGATATCCAGGCCTCCACTCCATAAGGATGTATTCTTCAGAGAATTAGAATATCTACTTTCAAAGCCAAAGTGAAGTGATTGTTATGAAACATAACTGGGACACACATGCAAAGAAAGATTGGATTGGTCAAAGTTCTATTCTATAAAATGAAAGTATGCACTATCAAAATGATCTATCCCAGTTGTTTTCACAAAGTAAATTAATAACACCTTTGAGTTTACAAATAGAATCCCACTTGTATAAAGAAATGGGACTGGCATTAGACATGACACTAAGTTTATTTCAGACATGTGCATTCTTTAGACATTTCAAAACATCCTGGGTCACCAATCTGGCTATATGGTGATGAAAAAGTTACTTTAACCTTTAAATACATTCGAATCTTAAGTCAATTCATATATTTAGCTAATTCACAGGAAAGACAGGAGTAACGTATCTTAAGTTCACTACCATTAAAGGGCAGAGGTTTGAAAGGAGAGTTCAAAGCCTCTACTGAGATTATGAAGACTACCTGTTACTGCTCTGACTAGACAGAGGAGAAAACGTTTTAATTAGGAACATATAGCAGACAGCGATCACAGCTTTCACAGCTACAAAGATTTAAGATTATCTTAAAACCATATTCTCCACCCCTTATTCCATACCATTTACATCATGCTCAGGTCCCACACTATCCAATACATGCTCATTACCCACTGAAACAAGGCATTCTTCAAAACAAGAGTGCATTATCAGGAACACCGGGTGCTCAAGCCAGAGCTGTGCGTCAGTGAGAAAGGACAATGTTACCCCAAGGTTTTAAAAATAGCCTAACAAATCTTGGAAATTGATTAACACAAGAAATTGAAGCATGGGATTCTCCCTCTAGAATTTAATAGCAACTGAAACAAGACTTAAGTGCATTCAGTGGACTGCAAGTTTTGTTGAATTTTCTTGGATTAAATGGCCATCAAATCTCTCAACAGAAAGCCCAAATGATGCAAGGACGAATGACAAATTTGGGATATGGACTATGCAGGGAACAACGAGAACTAGGTACTGCATGGAAAGAAGCTATCTGCCAGACTCCTAGACTTCAAACCGTTAAAGAACTTTGTATGTTTCTGGGTATGACGAGGTGGTGCTGCCTGTAGATCTACAACTATGGACTCATGGTAAGACCACTGAGCTAACCCTAACTTGCATGGAATAGGGACATGGACAAGGCCTTCCACAAACTAAAACAAGAATTAATGAGGACACCTGCTTTGGGTTTGCCATATACTACTAAGCCCTTCTGGCTATTCCCCCACAAGAAACAAGGAATAACCTTGGAAATCCTAGCCCAAACTTTGGGGCCTTATTGGAGGGCACTGGCATACTTCTCAAACCACCTGGATGAGGTCAGTAAAGGATGGCCAAGCTGCCTAAGAGCAGTTGCAGCAGTTGTGATCAATATCCAGGAGGCCCGTAAATTCACTTTGGGACAGAAGATGGCAGTGTTAGTCTCACGTACAGTATCTGTTTTGTTGACATTGTGATCCCAGCTTCTCTTCTCAGTGCATTGACAACCAAACTGTCGATGAAACAATAAAAGCTGTGTATTCCAGCAGACCAGATCTGAAGGAAGAACCTCTGCAGGATGCACAAAATTCCTGGTTTACAGATGGAAATAGCTTTGTCTGACAAGGTACCCAAGTGTGGCAAAGTGTGGGGAACGTTATTGTCATGGTGCAGTTTGAGCAGCAGTTCGAGCAGGCAGAGCAAGCAGGCAGGGCGCAGAGAAGGGCTAGAGACTAGCTAGAAGACACCGAGGACCATGGTGGCCACCAGGCAGAAGTTTAAAGCCACACCGGGTGCTGCAGCAAGCAGGATAGATGCTGGCATCCAGACAGAGCCTCAGTAGGTGCATGCAGCTACCCAGAGCCTGGGCTGCAGGCAGTGCCCCTCTCCCACACCAGTTCCTGCCTCTGGTCCTGGCTCCACTTGTGGAAGCTGTGCTTGTGTGGGGGAACTCCTCTGTATGGTGGAAGACCTAAGGGAAGAGGTAAAGAGGCTGAGGACTACCAGGGAATGTGAGAGGGAGATAGACCAGTGGAGCAGGGCCCTCTCACTAACTCATCAGCCTGCTGGAGCTGGTGTGTCTGAACACCACTCACCTGCAAACTGCAAGGTTGGGGGAACAAGAGATGGGGAATGGCAGCAAGTTCCTGCCAGACGAAGGAAACCTGCTCCCCTCACCCAGACACCAAAACCCCAGATCCCCCTGAAGAAAAAATATGAAGTGCTGCAGGTGGAATCCACCCCCGAGGACGAGGATGATGGCTCCCACAGCCTAGAATCTTTCCCTAGGCTGCACCATCCTCGGAAAAACATAAAAACATGCTCCATTAAGAAGAAGAGGAGAGAGAATGTCAAAAGGGATTCCATTCTAAAAGGAACACAGGGACCCATTTGCAGACTGGACACGCTCCACAGAGAGGTCTGCTGCTTACCGGGGGCATCAGTGAAGGAGGTAGCTAGAAAACTTCCTTCCCTGGTCCATAAGACGGACTACTATCCTCTAATAGTAGTCCAAACTGGTAGCGATGATTTAGAGAATAGAAAGCCCAAAGCCATCAAGAGAGACTTCAGGGCCCTTGGGAAAATGATGGAGGGCTCTGGGGCTCAAATAGTATTCTGCTCCATTCCAAGGCTAAATACAGAGGAGCAGGAAGTCAAGAAGAAGAATTTGATTAATGCCTGGCTCCGAGCCTGGTGTGAGGAGAGGGGCTTCGGTTTCTTTGATCATGGGGTGGCTCACACACCCCCAGGCTTTCTTACTAAGGATGGGACACGTGTGTTTCCTAGGGGGGCTAAAGCCCTTGCTAAAAATCTAGCTAAGCTCATTAACTGAGCTTTAAACTAGATGTGAAGGGGGAGGGGGATGAGACCAGGCTAAACAGGACTGAGCCTGGACGTGGGGCACCGGTGACTCAGAGATGATGTGCTGGAGAGGACCACCAGTACATCACCACACAGCAAGTAGGGGCGATAACACCTGATGACAGTAAGGAAGATATTGGCACTCTGGTGCTAGCTACTCCAGTGACCAGGCAATTGGGAATAAACTCTGTTCCCTCTAAGAGGGCTGAAGGTTCGCCAGCCCGGCTGAAGTGCATTTACACCAATGCATGCAGCATGGGGAATAAGGAGGTGGAGTTGGAAGCTGTCATAGGGCAAGGAGGCTACGATGTCGTTGCCATCACGGAAACGTTCAATGTCTTGCCCTGTTCAATGTCTTCATCAATGACCTGGATGAAGGCATCGAGTGCACCCTTAGGAAGTTTGCGGACGACACTAAGCTGGGTGGAAGTGTCGATCTGCTGGAGGGTAGAGAAGCTCTGCAAAGGGATCTGGACAGGCTGGACCGCTGGGCAGAGTCCAGTGGCATGAGGTTTAACAAGGCCAAGTGCCGGGTCCTGCACTTGGGGCACAACAACCCTATGCAGTGCTACAGACTAGGAGAAGTCTGTCTAGAAAGCTGCCTGGAGGAGAGGGACCTGGGTGTGTTGGTTGACAACCAACTGAATATGAGCCAGCAGTGTGCCCAGGTGGCCAAGAAGGCCAATGGCATCTTGGCTTGTACCAGAAACGGCGTGACCAGCAGGTCCAGGGAGGTTATCCTCCCTCTGTACTCAGCACTGGTGAGACCGCTCCTTGAATCCTGTGTTCATTTCTGGGCCCCTCACCACAAGAAGGATGTTGAGGCTCTGGAGAGAGTCCAGAGAAGAGCAACAAAGCTGGTGAAGGGGCTGGAGAACAGGCCTTATGAGGAGCGGCTGAGAGAGCTGGGGTTGTTTAGCCTGGAGAAGAGGAGGCTGAGGGGTGACCTCATTGCTCTCTACAACTACCTGAAAGGAGGTTGTAGAGAGGAGGGTGCTGGCCTCTTCTCCCAAGTGACGGGGGACAGGATGAGAGGGAATGGCCTCAAGCTCCGCCAGGGGAGGTTTAGGCTGGACGTTAGGAAAAAATTCTTTACAGAAATTGTCATTGGGCACTGGAACAGGCTGCCCAGGGAGGTGATTGATTCACCTTCCCTGGAGGTGTTTAAGGCACGGGTGGACAAGGTGCTGAGGGATATGGTTTAGTGTTTGATAGGAACGGTTGGACTCGATGATCCGGTGGGTCTCTTCCAACCTGGTGATTCTGTGATTCTGTGATTCTATGACTCGTATAACTGGAGTGCAGCTATGTTGGGGTACAAACTCTTCAGTCAGGACAGGAAGGGTAGGAGAGGAGGCGGGGTAGCCCTCTATGTAACAGAGGACTTTGATACCCTCGAGCTCGATTATGGTGATGAGGAGATTGAGTGCCTGTGGGTTAAAATCAGAGGAGCCCAAAAGAAGGCAGATTTTATGATGGGAGTCTGTTACAGACCACCCAGCCAAGAAGAAGCAGCTGATGAGCTCTTCTATAAACAGCTGGGGATAGTCTCTAGATCCATGCCTCTTGTTCTCATGGGAGACTTCAATCTTCCAGATATCTGCTGGAAGTACAATTGAGCAGAAAGGAAGCAGTCTAGGAGGTTCCTGGAGTGTGTGGAAGAAAACTTCGTCGCACAACCTGTGAGCGAACCGACAAGGGAAGGTGTTCTCCTGGACCTACTGTTTGTGAACAGAGAAGACCTTGTGGGGGATGTGGCAGTAGGAGGACGCCTGGGAAAAAGCGATCACGAGATGATAGGGTTTTCAATTCTAGGTGAAATGAAGACGGGGGATTAGCAGGACAGTCACATTAAACTTCGGAGGGGAGACTTTGGACTGTTCAGAAGGCTGATTGGCAAAGTCCCATGGGAGACAGTACTTAAGGGCAAGGGAGCCCACGAGGACTGGGAGCTCTTCAAAAAGGAAATCCTAGCAGCTCAGGAGAAAGCCATCCCCATGTTCCAGAAAAAAAGCCAGCAGGGGAAAAAAACACCTTGGTTGAACAGGGAGATCTTGAGAGATATCAAAAAGAAGAGAAATGTCTATGAGCTTTGGAAGAAGGGACAGGCATCTTGGGAGGACTACAGGAAGGAAGTGAGATCGTGCAGAGAAAAAATCAGGAGGGCTAAGGCCCAACTAGAACTCAGATTGGCAAAGTCTGTTGAAGATAATAAAAAATCTTTCTATAAATATATTAACAATAAAAGGAGGACTAGGGAGACCATACAGTCCCTATTGGACGCAGAAGGAACAACAGTGACAGGGGATGAGGAAAAGGCTGAGGTATTTAATGCCTTCTTTGCCTCAGTCTTTAATTGTAAGGAAGGTTGTTCCCTCTGTGTACAAACCCAGGAGTTAGAGGAGCAGAATGAGGCTCCCATGATCCAAGAGGAGGCGGTTAGAGACTTGCTTGCCCAGCTAGACAGCCACAAGTCTATGGGGCCGGACGGGATCCACCCAAGGGTATTGAAGGAGCTGGTGGATGTGCTGGCCAAACCCATTTCCATCATCTTCCAGCAGTCCTGGCTGACTGGGGAAGTCCCACTGGACTGGAGGCTGGCTGATGTGCCCGTCTACAAGAAGGGTCACAGGGAGGATCCAGGGAACTACAGGCCTGTCAGTCTGACCTCAGTGCCAGGGAAAGTCATGGAACAGGTGATCTTGAGTGCTATCATGAAGCACATGCAAGAGAACCAGGTGATCAGGCCCAGTCAACATGGGTTCATGAAAAGCAGGTCTTCCCAAACTAACCAGATCACCTTCTATGACAAAGTGACTCGACTACTGGATGAGGGAAAGGCTGTGGATGTATCTTCCTGGACTTCAGTAAAGGCTTTGACACAGTTTCTCACAGCATTCTGCTTCAGAAACTGTCAGCCTCTGGCCTGGACAGGCGCACACTCTCCTGGGTGGAAAACTGGTTGGATGGCCGGGCCCAGAGAGTGGTGGTAAATGGTGTGAAATCCAGCTGGAGGCCAGTGACAAGTGGGGTTCCCCAGGGCTCAGTGCTGGGTCCAGCCCTGTTCAATGTCTTGATCAATGACCTGGATGAAGGCATTGAGTGCACCCTTAGCAAGTTTGCAGACGACACTAAGCTGGGTGGAAGCGTGGATCTGCTGGAGGGTAGGGAGGCTCTGCAAAGGGATCTGAACAGGCTGGACTGATGTGCTGAGACCAATGTCATGAGGTTTAACAAGGCCAAGTGCCGGATCCTGCACTTGGGGCACAACAACCCTGTGCAGTGCTACAGACTAGAAATGTGGCTGGAAAGCTGCCTGGAGGAGAGGGACCTGGGGGTGTTGGTTGACAGCCGACTGAACATGAGCCAGCAGTGTGCCCAGGTGGCCAAGAAGGCCAATGGCATCCTGGCTTGTATCAGAAACGGCATGACCAGCATGTCCAGGGAGGTTATTCTCCCTCTGTACTCGGCACTGGTGAGACCCCTCCTTGAATCCTGTGTTCACTTCTCAGCACCTCACCACAAGAAAGATGTTGAGGCTCTGGAGAGAGTCCAGAGAAGAGCAACAAAGCTGGTGAAGGGGCTGGAGAACAGGCCTTATGAGGAGCGGCTGAGAGAGCTGGGGTTGTTTAGCCTGGAGAAGAGGAGGCTGAGGGGAGACCTCATTGCTCTCTACAACTACCTGAAAGGAGGTTGTGGAGAGGAGGGTGCTGGCCTCTTCTCCCAAGTGACAGTTGAGAGGACAAGAGGAAATGGCCTCAAGCTCTGCCAGGGGAGGTTCAGGCTTGACATCACTGGAACAGGCTGCCCAGGGAGGTGGTTGAATCACCTTCCCTGGAGGTGTTTAAGGCACGGGTGGACGAGGTGCTAAGCGACATGGTTTAGTGTTTGTTAGGAATGGTTGGACTCAATGATCCAATGGGTCTTTTCCAACCTGATGATTCTATGATTGTATGAAAACTGGCTATGCAGTAACTACTAGAAAGAAGGTAACTGAATCCCAGCCATTACCTGCAGGGACTTCATCTCAGAAAGCTAAAATCATTGTCCTGAACAGAGCCTTAGAACTGGTAAAAAGGAAAAAGATATTTGGACAGACTCTAAATGTGCCTTTGGAGTTTTTCATACTCACAGAGCGATCTGTAAGGAATGAGGGTTATTGACGGCACAAAGAAAACAGATTGAACATGCTGAAGAAATACTTCGCCTATTAGAAGCAGTACAATTACCAACCAAAGTAGCCATCATGCACTGTCAAGGACACCTGAGAGGTAACACTGACCAGGAAACAGATAACAGATTGGCTTATTATGAGGCTAAACGGCGGCAGAAAGAATGCAAAAAGAGCAAACTTTAGCTCTATTCCTAGATAATAAAGATGAAAAATTAGAAAATCAGAAAGATACTCCAAGTCCAATCTGAAATTAATACAAGAACTTGGAGGACAAATCCTTTCCCAGAAGTGGAGACAATTAAAAGATGGCAAAACTGTTGTACCTGCCAGCTTGGTCTGGGAACTTATGATAAAACCCACTGTGAACCAGACTCTTTATATAAAATCCTAAATCAGAAATGTATAGGGAGGAATTTTATATACTATGGTTCAGACTAAACAGTGTGAAATATGTTAAATCGAATACAATTAGGAATAATTAGGTAAGGAAATGTGCCTAGAAAGTGTTGGCAAATTTATTTTTCTGAACTCCCAAGAAAAGGGGGGTACAGATACTTGTTAGTATTCAGAGATACCTTTTCTGGATGGCCAGAGGCCTTTAGCAAACATAATGGATACACTACACCAGAATTAAAAGGGGCCCTAAGCCATGAAAAAGATGACTATTGATTACAGTTATTAATGTAATGTTATGTACAGGAATAGCAAAGACTTGGGACCAAAATGCATATTTGCAACTGGCAAATTGTTGGTTATGTACAGCTCTTCCCAGAGGTAATATAGAAATGTCCATGTTTGGGGTGCATCTTCAAATTGAACATGGAGACCACAAAACTGGACAAACACTTGTATAGCAGGTTATCTAACTCCACACCTATGTTGGGAGTTAATGAACTTGAAAAGACAATAGTTAATATCTCAGCAGAAATGGAAATCATAACTAATCACACTGCAGATGCCCTCACAGCTATCCAAACTGAAGCATCATTGAGCAAAGTGGTTTTACAAAATCAATGGGTTTAGATAGATCAACGGCGCAGATGGGAGGAGTATGTACCTTAATAAATACAAGTCACTGCACTTACATTGACCAATCGGAAAAGGTGACAAAAGACATAGATGAAATCTGGAAACAAACCAAGGTTTTACAGGAAGCAGCACAAGATAGTACCTCTTTTGGTTTTACTGAACTTTTGGAAAAGCTTACCTTGTGGTTATCTAACTTTGTTTGGCTTAGACAATTGTTTACTTTGATAGTTGCTTTAATGATTTTAGGGCTTTTATTGTATTTTATGTTTAAATGTTTTATATGTTGTACTGGAGGGGCTATTAATGATTATGAACAATGGAAAAAACATCAACTTTGCCAAAGACAGACTCGGGAAAATACTTTAAGAAGAGCCTCAATACAGAAAGCACCTTTTAAATAAGTAAAAGAATTTACTAATAGGCTAGAAAAGGGGGGTATTGAAACAAGGCATTCTTCAAAACAAGAGCGCATTATCAGAAACAGTGGGTGCTCAAGCCAGAGCTGTGCAGCTGTGCTTCAGGGAGAGAGGAGACTGTCCAAGGCTAACTGGTTCTGTGTTTTGAAACACAGCCAACTCAGCTAAGGTGAAGAGTGGACTTATGATAATGGAATAACGGAAATAATTGTAATTGTAGTGCCCTTTTAGCAAACTAATTGTAATAGCCTAGCCCACATTAATGAATATGTATGCCTTTACACTATAAGTAGCTGCTTGTTAGAAAATACGGTGTGCAAGCTAGGAGGAGAAATTACCCCTTGCACCCCAGCGCTGGCAATAAACATACCTGCTTTATAACTCTCCTGAGTTGTGAAGTTTGATTCCGCATGTCACCACCACCCCTCCCCTTCCCATCCTTTGATAATTAGTAGATATCATGCCCTTTATCTGTGGACCACTCCTGTAAAATGTCCACAAATGTCCACTGAGCTCACTTAGTCCATGACTCTGGGCTCCATCTGTTATGGTGCTCGCTCAGGAGTAGTGTGTTTTGTGGAGTTACTGGGCACCAAAGCCAGCTCAGGTCAGGTCACTGCTGCCCTTGCACTGCTGCTTGTGAGGTTCATCCTTCATTGCTTTGGGTGGTTCCTGCTACAGTAATCCCTATAACATGCAACTTGAACCCTGGGTTACAACAATTCAAAGGTATATCCATTACATTCCCCTCCCCTAGACCCTTTGGAACAGACCATAGGGTTTAACATTGCAATGAACTCCTCCTCTTGCCTCTACCTTGGCTGGCAGCAAGAGGTTCCTGCTATAATACCTTTGATGTACGGCAACCACAGCAGTGGTGACATACAACATCATTTAACGCTGCCATCATACATCCCAAATCATGGATTATTTTCACCCCGGATTGCATTCCCTTGACATACACGTTGGACTCCCCCATTCTTCCACATTACCCGCCAAGTGCACATAGGTCCTTGAGTGAAAACAATCCCACAAATATCATAGAATCAATCGCAGAATCACAGTATGTCCTGAGTTGGAAGGGACCCACAAGGACAATTGAGTCCAACTCCTGTCCAAGCACAGGACAACCAAAACAGTCACACCGTGGGGCTGAGGGCATTGGCCAAACACTTCTGCAATATCGTCAGGCTTGGCACTGTGACTGCTTCCCTGGGGAGCTGTTCCGGTGCTCCACCACCCTCTGGCTGAAGAATCTTCTCCTAATGTCCAACCTAACCCTCCTTGGCACATCTTCCTGCCATTCCCTCAGGTCCTGTCATTGGCTGCCAGAAAGAAGAGATCAGCTCCTCCTTCCCTTGTGAGGAAGCAGTAAACTGCTATGAGGTCTCCCCTCAGTCTCCTCTTCTCCAGGCTGAACAGACTAAGTGACTTCAGCCGCTCCCCATACAGCTTCCCCTTCACCAATTCCATACCCTCCTCTGGACACTCTCCGGTAGCTTTAGATCCTTTTTGTACTGCAGTGCCCCAAATTGTGCTCAGCACTCATGGTGGGCCCTCACCAGTGCAGAGCAGAGCAGGACAATCCCCTCCCTCACCTGGCTGGCGATGCCATGCTGGATGCACCCCAGGACACGGTTGCCCTCTTGGCTGCCAGGGCACTGCTGGCTCGTGTTCAACTTGCTGTCGATCAGCATCCCCAGATCCCTTTCCACAGGGCTGCTCTCCAGCCTCTCGCTCCCCAGTCTGTATGGACATCCAGGGTTGCTGTGTCCCAGAGGCAAAACCTGACACTTGCCCTTGTTAAACTCCATGTGGTTGGCGATTGCCCAGCTCTTCAGTTTGTTCAGATCCCTCAGCAGGGCCTCTCTGCCCCCAAGAGTGTCAACAGCTCCTCCCAGTTTCATGTCATCAGTGAACTTTGTCAGTAAAACTTTGAGTCATTTATGAAGACATTAAAGAATACTGGTCCCAAGATGGATCCCTGTGGAACCCCACTAGTGACTGGTCACCAGCCTGATGTCACCCCATTCACTGTGACCCCTTGAGCCCAACCTGTCAGCCAATTGCTTACCCATTGCATTATATGCTTATCCAGCTGGATGCTGGTCACTTTCATAGAATCATAGAATCACCACCGGATCATCAAGTCCAACCATTCCTATCAAACACTAAACCATGTCGCTTAGCACCTCGTCCACCTGTCCCTTAAACACCTCCAGGGAAGGTGACTAAACCACCTCCCTAGGCAGCCTGTTCCAGTGCCCAATGACCCTTTCTGTGAAAAATTTTTTCCTAATGTCCAGCCTAAACCTCCCGTGGCGGAGCTTGAGGCCATTTCCTCTTGTCCTGTCCCCTGTCACTTGGGAGAAGAGGCCAGCTCCCTCCTCTCCACAACCTCCTTTCAGGTAGTTGTAGAGAGCAATGAGGTCTCCCCTCAGCCTCCTCTTCTCCAGGCTAAACAACCCCAGCTCTCTCAGCTGTTCCTCATAAGGCCTGAAAACTTTGTTTAGGAGGAGACTGTGAGAGACGGCATCGAAGGCCTTGCTGAAATCTAGAAATATTACGTCAACTGGCTTCCCTTGGTCAACCAGGTGGGTGACCTTGTCATAGAAAGAGATTAAGTTTGTCCAGCTGGACCTTCCCCTTATGAACCTGTGCTGACTAGGACCAATGACTGCTGTCTTTTAGGTGTTTTTCAATGGCTTCCAGAATAATCTTCTCCATCATCTCACCAGGCACTGAGGTGAGACTGACAGGCCTGGAGTAACTGGGGTCATCCCTGCTGCCCTTCTTGAGGACTAGGACAACATTTGCCACCTTCCAGTCAACTGGTACCTCTCCAGATTCCCAAGAGCATTGGAAAATCGAGAGAGGTCTCGCTATGACCTCAGTCAGCTCTTTAAGTACCCTGGGATGAACCCCATCAGGCCCCATCGACTTATAGGGACCCAGCTGGAGCAGCAAATCCCACACAAGTTCAGGGTTGGTTGGGAGTTTAGCATTTGCACAGTCTTGGTCCTCCAGCCCAGGGCTCTGTGGTTGGGGGCGAGCCCATCATTGGTGTTGGAGATCAAGGTGAAGGAAGCATTAAATGTCTCTGCTTTGTCTAAATCCCTGTTTGTGAGGTGTCCATGCTCATCAAGTAATGGGCCGATGTTACTTCTGTCCTGCCTTTTGCTATGAACATATTTTAAAAGGCCCTTTTTACTGTCCCTCACAGTGCTGGCCAGCTTCAATTATAATGGAACTTTGGCCACATGCATTTCTGCCCTACAGTGGCGAACAGCAGTCCTTCCATGTCACCCGTCCTTGTTTCCACCAGCCATACACCTTCCTTTTATGCCTGAGTTCCAGTAGGAGATCCCTGCTCAGCCGGGCTGGCTTCTGCTTCACCTGTTTGACTTCTGGGATTTCGGGATTGCCTGGTCCTGTGCTTTTAGGAGGTGGTGCTTAAAAAGTGACCAGCACGGATGGACCCCAGCACCTTCAAAAGCTTTTTCCCAGGGGACTCGGAAGCAGCCACGGGATATTTAAATGCGGCAAAGCCAGCAGTGACGGTTGGTTGATGCGGTTCGACGGCAGACACGGTAAGTGCTGCAGCTGGTCACTAGATCAAGGCGAAGGGGCGCTTGCCAGAGGAAGGGAAGCCCAGGAACCCCAGAGGGAGCCCGGCAGGCGGGTCTGGACTGCTGGAAGTGGAGTAGCTTCTGACGCGAGGGAGGCGGTCCCGGAAGCAGCCGCAGGAGATTTAAATGGTCTCCAGGGAGCACCGCAAACAGAGGCAGGCTTGTCAGAGAGGGGCAGGCTCAAGCAGTTCGCGAAGGCAGGGCACGCAGGGAGGGCACAGTCTCCATGCTCAAGGGGTAAGTTTGGTCGGTGAAAGGGAGCCCAGCCATGGTGTCCACCCAGCGAATGGCTGCATCCTCTGCACCTGCCAGAAGGGATGCATCAGTCCAGACTGAGCTCCCAGGAAAGCTGTCCAGGTCTCAGGCTGCATGGAGTGCAGTCAGCTTGCTTTGGAAATGGAGGGCAGCAAGGGCAATGGCTGCATAAGGCGTGAGCAGGTGGACTACCTCCTCTGCCTGGTGGCAGACCTGAAGGAGGAAGTAGAGAGGCTGAGGAGCATCAGGGAGAGTAAGCTAGAGATAGACTGCTGGGATCACACCCTGAGCTCCAGGATACAGAGGCAGAATCAGCCACAGGAAAAAAGCTCAAGATCAAAGGGATCTGGTATATTCTCCCCACCAGGATGTAGGCAGGGGCTCAAAAGGAAGTAGTGAGTCGAAGCAAGTCCACTGACAGGGCAGAAAACTAACCCCCTCCTTGCCCACACCTCCTCAGGTGTCTCTGCACAACAGATTAGAGGTTCTTGATGTGGAGGATGGAATGGAGGAAAATATGAGGGATGACTTGCCTACATCAGAGTAAGGACCAAGACTGCAATGGCACACACCCCATATTACCACAACTGCCACAAGGATGGAAAGGTGAATCATAGTTGTAGGAGACTCTCTGCTGAGGGGGAACAGAGGGTCCAATTTGTCGAGCAGACCCTACTCCCAGGGAAATCTGCTGACTCCCAGGAGCCCAGGTAAGGGATATTGCTAGAAAATTTCCCAGCCTGGTAAGGCCCTTGGGCTACTATCCATTACTGCTGCTCCATGTTGGAGGGGATGAAGATGCAGTACATAGTCCAAAGGGAATTAAAAGAGATTTTAGGGCCTTGGGATGGCTACTGAGGGAATCTGGGGCCCAAGTGATTATTTCCTCCCTCCTTCCAGTTACAGGTAGTGACATTGTAGGGATCAGATGGGCCCAATCTATTAATACATGGCTCCGTAGCTGGTGTCACTGCAACAGCTTTGGGGTTTTTGACAATGGGATGGCCTACAAGGCACCAGGTTTACAAGTATCGGATAGGAGCCACCTTTCTCAGAAGGGGAGGAGGAGGGTCTTTGTCCAGAAGCTTGCAGGGCTCATAGACAGGGCTTTAAACTGGATGTGAAAGGGGAGGGAAATGATATCAGGCTAGCCTATGACAAACGGTGGGAGGACAGATAAGTGGCTGGAGGGATGGGGTGCTGGTATGGGCCCTCCACCTGCTGTCCAGGGGCATGCTGGGGATGCCATGGTGTGGTTCAAGTCTTGTGGAGATGAGTGAGAGGCTCCTGAGGTAGTTGGTGTCAGGGAGGATACTTCTCCAAAACACCTTATAGGAAATAAAAGGGTCCACTAAGAAGGCAATGTGACGGGCAGCCCAGCTGAAGTGCTTCTATGCAAACGTACAAGCTTGGGCAACAAGCAGGAGGAGCTGGAAACTACCATGCTACTAGAAAACTATGATCTAGTTACCATCACAGAAATGTGGTGGGATGAATCCCATGACTGGAGTGTGGCTATCAACGGCTACAGGCTGTTCAGAAAGGACAGACTGGGAAGGAGGGGTGGAGGAGTTGCCCTCTATCTCAGGAAAGGGATAGAATGTGAAGAGCTGTCGTTGAAGAATAGCCATGAACAGGTTGATAGCTTGTGGGTCAGAATTGAAGACAGATGAACCAATGGGAACCTTGTGGTTGGTGTATACTACAGGCCACCCGATCAAGGAGAGCCAACCAATGAAGCTTTCTTCCTCCAGCTACAGGAGGCTTCATGCTCGCAAGCTCTCATCCTGCTCAGGGACTTCAACCACCCTGATATATGCTGAAAAATTAGCACGGCAAGCTGTAGGCAATCCAGGAGACTCCTGGAGTGCATTGAGGATAACTTCTTAGTCCAGCTGATAGAGACTCCCACCTGAGGGGATGCAATACTGGACCCGATGGTCACTAATACAAGTGAGCTCATCAGTGACATAAGGACTGGAGGCAGCCTGGGCTGCAGTGATCATGCACTGGTGGAGTTCAAGGTCCAGAGAGATATAGGACAGGTGAGGAGTATAGTCAGGACACTAAAGCTCAGGAAAATGGACTTCCAGCCCTTTCAGGAGTCAGTCAGTAGGACCCCCTGGGACATGGTCCTCAGGGACAAGGGAGCAGAACAGAGCTGGCAAATATTTCAGAATGCTTTCCATGAGGTCCAAGAGCACTCAGTCCCCAGATGCAGGAAATCGGGTACGGAAGGGGAGAGAGCAGTGTGGCTGAGTGGAGACGTGCTAGTCAAGCTGAAGAGCAAGAGGGAACTGCACAGACAGTGCAAGCAGGGACAGGGAACCTGGGAAGAGGATAGGGAAGCTGCCCGGTTGTGTAGGGGTGGGGTCAGGAAGGCCAAGGTGCAGCTGGAGCTGAAATTGACAAGAGAAGTGAAGACTAACAAGCAGGGCTTCTACAGGTACATCAACCAGAAAAGGAAGGTTAAAGAGAACATACCCCAACTGATGGATGAAACTGGGGACCTCGTATCAGCAGACAAGGAGATGGCTAAGGGACTCAAGAACATTTTCTCTTAGACTTCTCTGGCAACTGCTCTTCCCACATCTCTCAAGAGGATGGACTGCAAGACAGGGAATGGGGGAGCAAAGCCCCTCCCACTGTAGAGGAGGATCAGGTTTGTGACCAGCTAAGGAACCTGAACATACATAAGTCTGCGGGACCTGGCGAGATGCATCCCAGAGTCCTGAGGGAATTGGCTGATGTGGTGGCCAAGCCACTCTCCATAATATTTGAAAAGTCATGGCAGTCAGGAGAAGACCCTGGTGACTGGAAGAAGGGTAACACTGTGCCCATTTTTAGAAAGGGTAGAAAAGATGACCCTGAGAACTACCGACCTGTCAGCCTCACCTCTGTGCCTGGGAAGATCATGGAACAGATCCTCCTAGAAGCTGTGCTGAACCACATGGAGGATGGGGAGGTGATTAGAGACAGCCAGCATGGCTTCACCAGGGTAAGTCCTGCGTGACCAACCTAGTGGCTTTCTATGGTGGGGTAACCACAGCAGTCGGCATGGGTAAACTGACGGATGTGATCCATCTGGATTTCTGTAAAGCCTTTGACACGATCCCCCACAACATCCTTCTCTCTAAATTGGAGAGATATGGATTTGATGGGTGGATGGTTTGATGGATAAGAAACTGGTTGGAGGGTCATATTCAGAGAGTAGTGGTCAACGGCTTGAAGTCCAGATGGAGATCCATGACTAGTGGTGTCCCTCAGGGGTCTGTACTGGTGTAAAGTCAGACTATATTTATCTCTTTGCCTTAAACATTTTGTCTGAGGACTACCCATTTGTGGCACCAGCTTGTCTGTAGTGCTGAGATCTTGACCCAGAGCAGGCTGCGGTGGGGGGAGGGGATGCAGCGGTGGCTGCTGCCCCTGCTCCTGCCCTGCCCCCTTCCTCGACCTGCCAAAAAGACACGTGCAGATGGGGGTCGGAGGGGCCTTATAAAAGGACTCTCAAGGAACCAGGCAGGGTCGGTCTGTTGCGCTCACTCCCACGATGTCACTAGACCAGCCCGGACCACGTGGCCTGGAAGAAGCTGGTGCTGTCACCACATGTTCTTGAGATCTGCTGCTGCCATCGATGTGGTGATTTCTTTCCTTCCCCTTCTCTCTCTTCCTCTCTGTCTCCTTCCCGTTACCTTATGGTGTGCGTGTTGGATCGGATCCAAGGGACCTGGGTTGTGTTCGGGGATTAATTTCTGTAACTTTTGGTAGTTGCACCCCCATGTCTTGGCTGTGCACCCCAGTATCTTGGTGTGTTTATGTTTGCCAGAGCCAGAAATAAATACTGCTTTTGATATTCACCCTAGGAGTGACCTTATTGGCCTCTGGATTGCCACACAGATAAACATATCCACTTCCCCTGCCAGTCAGGGCAGGACGCAAGTGTGTGGCTCATGGGTCCAGTTTGTGACAGGCCCCTTTCAGGTACTGGAAGGTCTCTATAAGGTCTCCTTGGACCCTTCTCTTCTCCAGGCTGAACAAGCCCAACTCTCTCAGCCTGTCCTCGTACGAGAAATGCTCCAGCCCTCTGTTCATCTTAGTAGCCCTCCTCTGGACCCATTCCAACAGCTCCATCTCATCTTTCTTATGTTGAGGATTCCAGAGCTGGACACAGTACTCCAGATGAGGTCTCGCAAGAGAGGAATAGAGGAGCAGAATCACCTCCCTTGACCTGCTGGCCATGCTTCTAACGATGCAGCCCGGGATACAATTGGCCTTCTGGACTGCGAGCGCACGTTGCCAGCTCATGTCGAGCTTCTCATCGACCAGCAACCCCAAGTTCTTCTCTGCAGGGCACCTCTCAATCACGTCATCCCCATCATGTACTGAAAACAGGATTGCCCCGACTCATGTGTAGAACCTTGCATTTGGCCTGGTTGAACCTCATGAAGTTCTCACAGGCCCATTTCTCCACTGGGACCAGTGCTGTTTAATGTCTTTATCAATGATATTGACAGCAAGATTGAGTGCACCCTCAGCAAGTTTGCAGATGACACACCGGAAGGACAGAATGTCATCCAAAGGGACCTGGACTGTTGCAAGAGAGACGGCCAGAGTCAAGACACACACCCAACATGAGTTTAGAATTTTGCTCTCTTTATTACGTGTCTTCCACCAATCTTTATACACCGTGTTACAGTCTACGAGTAAAGTGCATATTGGTCTGTGTCCACTATTCATGCACTAATTGGTCAGCAGTTACTATGCGCTAAGTGCCCATTGGTAGCGGTTGCCAAGCATGCTCTGTTCTTGTTCCTGCCTTGTGTTCAGCTGTACTACTTACTACATTACCCACAGTTGTTCCAGGGTTGAGGCGCTGCCACAATGTCTAGCCTTAAAGAGCCAGTGTCCTGATGCCCTTTCCTTCTTAACCAATCCTCTACACTGGACAAGCCAGAGAAGTGGGCCTGAGAGAACCTCATGAGGTTCAGGCAGGCCAAGTGCAAGGTCCTACACCTGGGTCAGGGCAATCCCTGATTTCAGTACATGATGGGTGATGAAGTGATTGAGAGCTGCACTGCAGAGAATGACTGAGAGTTGCTGATTGATGACAAGCTCGACATGAGCAGGCAATGTGTGTTCACAGCCCAGAAGGCTAACTGTATCCTGGGCCGCATCAAAAGAAGCGTCGCCAGTAGTTCAAGGGAGGTGATTCTGCCCCTCTGGTCCTCTCTTGTGAGACCTCATCTAGAGTGTTGTGTTCAGTTCTGGAATCATCAACATAAGGGGCATATGGAACTGTTGGAATGGGTCCAGAGGAGGGCTACAAAGATGAACAGAGGGCTGGAGCACCTCTCGTACAAGGACAGGCTGAGAGAGTTGGGCTTGTTCAGCCTGGAGAAGAGAAGGCTCTGAGGAGACCTTATAGCAACCTTCCAATACCTGAAGGGGGCCTACAAGAAAGCTGGGGAGGGACTATTCACAAAGGCTTGCAGCGATAGGAGTAGAGGCAATGAGCATAAACTGGAGAGGGGGCAGATTTAGACTGGATATGAGGAAGAATTTCTTCACCATGAGAGTGGTGAGGTACTGGAACAGGTTGCCCAAGGAAGTTGTGGATGCCCTATCCCTGGAGGTGTTCAAGGCCAGGTTGGATGGGGCCTTGGGCAGCCTGATCTAGTGGGATATGTCCCTTCCCATGGCAGGGGGTTGGAACTATGTGATCTTTAAGGTCCCTTTCAGCCCCAACTATTCTATGATTCTATATACCAAGCTCCAAAAACGCTTGAGGTCGGCCTCTAATCTCTCCATGTACTTTCTACCAGAGGCCCCAGTTGGGGCTGTTATCCCTGACTGAGGTGTAAAGCACATTTTTCACATCTTGTCCTGTCTCAACTGGTCCAAGTGCTACTGCAAGAACTATCTCCCATTTAATTTGTTCAAAGGCTTGCTGCTGCTCAGGGCCCCATTCAAAGTCATTCTTCTTTTGGGTCACTCAGTAGAGAGGTCTTATGATCAGACTGTAACCTGGAATATGCATTCGCCAAAACACCACCACACCTAAGCTGCCTTGTGTTTCTTCTTTGCTAGTTGGTGGGGACATAGTTGCTGTTTTGTTGATCACATGCATTGGGGTATGATAACACCCATCTTGCTATCTTATTCCTAGAAACTGGATTTCCTGTGACCTTACTTTGTTTTAGAGCAAAACCAGTTTTCAAACGAATCTGTATTACTCTTTTCCCCTTTTCAAACACTTCCTCTGCTGTGTTGCCCCACACAATGATGTCATTATTGTATTGCAGGTGTCCTGGAGCTATATTTGACACTATTTCTCACAGTTTTCTGCTTGAGAAGCTGGCAGCCACTGCCCTGGACAAGTGCACCCTCTGCTGGGTGAAAAAACATCTGGATGGCTGGGCCCAAAGAATGGTGGGGAATGGAGTGATATCCAGCTGGAGGCTGGTCACAAGTGGTGTCCCCCAGGGCTCAGTGCTGGGGCCAGTCCTGTTGAATATCTTCATCAATTACCTGGATGAGGGGATCAAATGCACCCTTGGTAAGTTTGACACTAAGCTGGGTGGAAGTGTTGAGGGTAGGGAGGCTCTGCAGAGGGACCTGGACAGGCTCGATCCATTGGCTAAGGTCAACAGGATGAGGTTCAACAAGGCCAGGTGGTGAGTCCTGCACTTGGGACACAACAACCCCGTGGAGTGCTCCAGGCTTGGGGAAGAGTGGCTGGAAAGCTGCCTGGAAGAGAAGGACCTGGGGATGTTTGTCGACATTGGCTGAACATGAGCCAGCGGTGGCCAAGAAGGCCAAACGGCATCCTGGCCTGTGTCAGATACAGCGAGGCCATCAGGAGCAGGGAAGTGATTGTGCTGCTGGACTCGGCATTGGTGAGGCTGCACCTCAAGTCCTGGGTTCAGTTTTGGGCCCCTCACTACAAGAAAGACGTTGAGAGGCTAGAGCGTGTCCAGAGAAGAGCAGCAAAGCTGGTGAAGGGGCTGGAAAAACAAGTCTTATGAGGAGTGGCTGAGGGAGCTGGGGTTGTTGGGCTGGAGAAGAGGAGGCTGAGGGGAGATCTCATCACTGTCTACAACTGCCTGAAAGGAGGTTGTAGAGAAGTGGGTGTTGGTCTCTTCACCCAAGTGACAGATGATAGGATGAGAGGGAATGGCCTCAAGTTGAGCCAGGGGAGGTTCAGATTGGACAGTTGGGAAAAATTTCTTCACCAAAAGATTTCTCAGGCACTGGCAGAGTCTGCCCAGGGAGGTAGTTGAGTCCCCATCCCTGGAGGTGTTTAAAAGATGGGTAGATGGAAGTGCTTAGGGATCTGGTTTAGCAGTGGACAGGGACGATTGGTCTCGATGATCTCAAAGGTCTTTTCCAGCCTAGAGATTCTATGATTCATCCTATTCCAGTGCAGCCTGGATCAGTCCATGGAAATGGTAGGGCTGTGTTTCCACCCCTGGGCAGTTGATTGCAGCTGTACTGGATGCCCCTCCAGGAGAAAGCAAACTGCAGCTTGACTCTGCCACCAACAGAATGGGGAAAAATGCATTAGCAATATCAGTTGTGGTTAACCACCCGGCTGCCTTTGATTCCAGTTCATGTTGCAGGTTTAACATGTCCAGTACGGCAGCACTTTGCTGTGGTGTGACCTCATTCAGGCCTCAGTAGTCCACTGTTAGTCTCCAATCTCCGTTAGATTTCCATAATGGCCAAATGGGACTATTAAAGGGTGAATGAGTCTTACTTATCACTCCTTGATTCTCCAGTCAATGGATCAGCTTATGGATGGGAACCACAGAGTCTTGACTGGTGTGAAATTGTTACTGGTGCACAGTCATGGCAGCAAAGGGCACTTGCTGTTCTTTAACGTGTAGTAACCTCACCACAGATGGATCCTCTGACAGACCAGGCAAGCTAGACAGCTGTTTAATCTTCTCCATACTCCAGGTAGCTATAGCAAAATCCCCACCGGTACCCTTTCGGGTCTTTGAAGTGCCCTTTCCTGAGATAGTGTATGCCAAGGATACATGGAGCCTCTGGGCCATTTTGCCACTCATTCCCAGTTAGGCTTACCTCAGCCTCCAACACAGACAGTTCTTGGGATCCTCCCATCACTCCAGAAACAAAGATGGATTCTGCCCCTTTGTAAGCTGATGGTATTAGAGTGTACTGTGCACAGGTGTCCACTAGAGCTTTATACTCCCATGGGGCTGGTGTGCCAGGCCATTGAATCCATGCAGTCCGGTAAACCTAGTTGTCCCTTTCCTCTGCCTGCAAGACATAAATCCCTTCATCAGGGCCAGAATATGATCAGCCCTTCTACTCTGCCTTCTACTCTGACACCGGAGCAGTAATTTTCCTGGATGGATGTGTTTTAGATGCTGTTTTTCATTGCAATTCCTGTACTGAGTTTCTAGTCTCCAGGTAAGTTCACCATCCCACTTCCTTGTGTCCCCTCCCCTGGTCACGCAGTAAGAACCACAGGGTTGCACATGGTGTGCACCACTTGTACCTTCTCCCTTGACCAGAAAAAGGCTGACTCTTAATAGCTGAGACATTGGTCAGTGTGGGTGAAGAAAATCTATCCTTCTCGGATTGCTCAGACAATTTTTGAGTTGGTTCCTTCACAGCTGAGACTCAGGCTTGTGTGGAGGAAGCGAGGTTATCTTCATTTTCTTGGAGTTGTCTGGACAATCCATCCACAGCTGGTGCCTCCACATCTGTCCAGCTCATTATCACCAGGGTGTTGGCATATGACAGTGCATTTTGCATGAACTTTCACCACATGGACTATGTGCACCAGATTTTATCCAGGTCTTTGGATACCTGATCGTTATCCAGTTTGTTATAGATCACCTCTACTGCAGCTAATTCCCTCAGATACTGGATACCTCTCTCAATGGTGCTTCATTTGCTTCAGGAATTTGCAAGTTCTTCCTTGAAGGGTTACCTGTCTTTTAGACTTGAAAGGAGTCACCACCAAAGACTGAGGACTCCTACCCTTTTTCCAGTCTCCTTGTCATTGGCCTGATCCCTAGCAAGGGATCCAAGCTGCCAGGCTTCCTTACGCTCTAATTCCTGACTACTGGTCCCAATATCCCAGCACCAGAGAAACTAGCTGAGAATTAGCTCACCTGGTTGAAGGCTAAATTCTTTTCACATATCTCACAGCTCATTTAGGCATAGGGATTGAGCGGTTTCTGTCTCATTTATGGTTTCAGTCCCTTCCTCCTCTGGTTCTTGTGACTGCCCTGCTGTGGAACAGGCTACCTCTTCTGATTCTCTGTTCTTCTCCCTCTTAGGAGAAGCTTCTTCATCCTTTACTAAATGAGTTGACTTCCACTTCGATTGTTTCTTTTTAGTTATAGGGGTGACTGATATAGTCTCTGGTTTAGCCATGGTGTCTGTTGGTCTGTTTTCAGATCCAGAGACCCTATCTTCTCCCTCAGGGTGCCAGGCCCCAGCACAGTGCAGTATGTTGTGTCTCTGTGGAACAGCCACAGCATTTTCCTTTCAAATATTCTCTCACTCCATCAGGATCTATTCTGTATTTCCTCCACAAAAAACCTCTCGGAGGTAGTAGAATTGTTAATTGTCTCAATGAGATGGTACCCAAAGTACAGTAATGGCTTCAGCACAGTGTTTTAATAATAAACCTCCCAGGCAAAATAATATCACAAAGCACTACAGGGCACAGCAAACTGCAAAAGCCAACATGAACAGGAAAAAAGAGAGCATGATGCAGATCAGATAACCTAATATTGAGAACAGGTGAATCAATATGTGACTTGCAATTATTGACTGATATAAATCCCTTCTAATACACTCTGGTCAAATCTGTTGTTATCTCAAACCCTTCAAGCCTAATGTTGAGTGCCAAAAAGGACTGTCATGGTTTAACCCCAGCTGGTAACTAAGCCCCACACAGCTGCTTGCTCACTCCCCCTCCAGTGGGATGGGGAAGAGAATGGGAAGGGTAAAAGTGAGAATATTTGTGGGTTGAGATAAGAACAGTTTAATAACTGAAATAAAATAAAATAATAATGATGATGATAATAAATTGCAACAAAAAGGAAAATAACAGAGAGAGAGAAATAAACCCCAAGAAAACCAAGTGATGCAAAGGAAAACAATTACTCACCACCAACCAACTGATGCCCAGCCGGTCCCCAAGCAGTGGCCCCCCTGCCAACCTCACCCCCAGCTTTATATGCTGAGCATAATGTTCTATGGTGTGGAAGGCTTGTAGTGATAGGATGAGGGGCAATGGGTATAAACTGGAGAGGGGCAGATTTAGACTAGACATAAGGAGGAATTTCTTCACTATGAGAGTGGTGAGACACTGGAACAGGTTGCCCAGGGAAGTTGTGGATGCCCCATCCCTGGAGGCATTCAAGGCCGTGTTGGATGGGGCCTTGGGCAGCCTGATCCAGTGGGAGGTGTCCCTGCCCATGGCAGGGGGGGTTGGAACTGGATGATCTTTAAGGTCCCTTCCAGCCCAAACTATTCTATGATTCTATGAATATCCCTTTGGTCAGTTGGGGTCAGCTGTCCCAGCTGTGTCCCCTCCCCACTCCCTGTGTACCCCAGCCTGCTTGCTGGTGGGGTGGGGTGAGGAGCAGAACAGGCCTTGGCTCTGTGTGACCACTGCTCAGCAAGAGCTGAAACATCCCTGTTTTATCAACACTGTTCTGATGTGGGGCTAGGGGGAAGGGGGACTAGCAACTGGTGATATTTAAGCTTTAACATTTAAGGTTGACTAGAATAACAATTATTTAGCTTTAAGTTTTAGCAACTATTTAGCTCAAGGACTCTGTAGAGAAGCTCCTGATAACAAGGTACCAGCCCCTGATAAGGAGCAGAACTTGTTGCCTAGCAACTTGAACTGGTGGAGAATGGCCTTGGGGCTGGGAGGAATGCCAAGGACCCAGGGAGCCAGCGCAAGGAACAAGTTCACAGTGAGGAGCTTACTTCATCCCTGAGACCCCAGGCCACGACCACCAGGAGACACTGTGCCTGCACCAGTATGGGTGAAACTTCTCCAATCTAACTATAATATGAAGCGGTAAAGGTAATGAATATGTAGTAGGCGTTTATGAATATGCATGTCTTTACACCATAAGTAGTTGTTGCCAAACAGGACGAGTTAGGAGAATTAACTCCCTCACACCCGCCAGCGAATAAACACATACCTACTTTATTATCCTTAAATGAGTTAAAGAGTTTGATTCCACAAAACAGTTCCCAGGACAAATCCAAACCAGCCCCATACTGGCTGCTATGAAGAAAATTAATTGTCTCACAGCCAAAACCAGCACAGTGTACCACTTCAGACTCAGACAAGCAGCTCCCAACAGAACAAGCAAGATCAGCTATCAGTCAAGTTACCACTAAATGATCTAGCCTTTCATCAGACAGCCAGTCTTCATTCTGACCATTCTTTAGAAAGTACTAGATCAATGAGCACAATCACTGAAGAAACTGAACCCAATGTAAGCAGCACAAAGAAAGAAACCAAAATCCAAAACAGCAGAGCTGGAAAGACTGAAGTTGATGGAAGAGCAGCAAAAACTTAGCACTTTTATACACTTAAGAAAAATGAAGTTAAAAGTTTACTAAGTTATAGGAAATACTTTATTTCAGAAGTACAAGACAATTAACAATCTGCAGATAGTTCTAGATGTGAATCAGATTTAGTGGTTTTCAAGCTGAATAAATAGAAAAATCATAGTGTTGCAATGCAGATGTGCTGGTTTGGGCCAAAGCAGGACATTTTTCTCTGATTTTTCAGCCCGATATTTATCCCCAAGGTAATGAGCATTGGTGTGTAGAGAGGCCACTGCTCACGCCTATTTCTATGGAAATCAAGGTGGTGAAAGGGGTCACATGTGGGAACATTTTACAGAGAACAAGACCTTGAAACAGAGAGCTGAAAGATAAACAAATGCCAGCTGAAAGGAATACAACAGCTAGTTCAGTGGGAATGAGTACCAGCTGAAAGAAAAACAATTAAAGAGAACTATCAACATAGTTAATTTTAGTGTAACTTGGTTTCTTAGCATGTGTGGTAGTTTAGACAATAATATGTTAGTAATAGCTTTATGGACAGCTACCTTTAACCAATAATACACTGTAGAGACCCTCGTGGGCACCCAGTTATGTAACTAAAAAGGGTTTATAAAGAAACAGCTAAGCTCAATAAAGTGAACACTCGCTGATCATATTGATCTCTGTGTTTGATGCTCCTGTCAACAGTCGCACATGCATTGGAGGGGTGGACAGGAGAGGTGACTCCAACGCAACCAACGGTTGATGGTCAGGGAGGACCTCGTCTGTCTGTCTGCCCCTGAGCCTGTCCACGTGTTCCTGCATTGGTATCACCAGCAAACTTGCAAAGGGTGCTTTCAACTCCTGCATACAGATCACTGATAAATATGTTGAACAGGACTGGCCCTAGAACTGAGCCCTGAGGAACACCGCTGGTGACCGGTCACCAGCCAGATGCAGCCTCATTCACTACAACCCTTTGAGCCCTGCCCTTCAGACAGTTCTTCCCCCAGAGCAACGTGTACCTGCTCATCTGATGGTTGGACAGCTTATCCAGAAGGATGCCGTGAGGGACAGCATCAAAAGCCTTCCTAACATCCTGAAAAAACATATCCACCACCTTCCCTCCATCCGCTAGGTGTGTGACTTTATCGTAGAAGGAGATCGAATGAGTTAGACAGGACTTTCCCTTTGTGAACCCCTGTTGACTGTGCCTGATGGTTGCATTGCTGTTCAAATGTCTTTCAGTAGTGCCAAGTATGATATTCTCCATATTATTTCCAGGTACTGAGGTTGGACTAACAGCTCTCTAGTTCCCTGGGTCTTCCCTCATACCCTTCTTGTAAACTGGAACAACACTGGCTGGCTTCTGGTCAGCAGGAAAGCAGTAGAAGATAACTTCCTGTCACACTAGTACATCATACTATGCCACGGTTAGCATTTTACCTTATGCCCTTCATACTGTTTAGCCAGAAGTTGATTTGTATTACCAATTGATTTAAGCAATCTGACATTAGCTCAACCTTCTAGAACTGAGATAGTTAACATGGCTTGAGAGGGCTCCTTTAAGAGTACTCTGTGGTGTTTGGGTCTTTTTTTGGGTTGGATTTCTTTTTTTTTTTAATATATGTAAGATGCTTAACACTATGGTGCTCTTGTCTTTGTATGATGTTGCATCCATGTTTGACTATCAAAAGCCCACCTCTACCCCTTGTACTCTCTTCAGATACTTGCCTACTGCCTTTTCTGCTTCAACATCACAATTACTAGTAGCAGCAATTTTTTTCAGTGACTAACAGTACATTCAATACCTCCTTCTGAAAAGTACTTGGACAAGAGAAAACACAACATGCAGATGACCTTAAGAGTGAAATTAGTGTCTTTCTAAATACTTTGTGCATAAGGTTAGGTGGAAAACAACACCCCCTACAAGCATTTTGTGAAAATTTCAAGCTGGCTTTTTTCTTTTTCACAACAATATTCTAAAGCACCCTTATTAAATGAAATCAAAATTGAGATGCTTAAAGTTTGCTCTGTAGTTTTATAAATGAATCTATGAGCTAGTTTCACATTCAGAAAAGAATCTTTTCAAAACTAAATGTCCCAATACTAGTTTATGTGTTTGGAAAAGTATCAGTATTTAACAAAGAATGCAAATCAACTGTTTTAATACTTATGTCTAAATTTGACTTAATGAGCCTGCCAAATGCAACTTTTTGGTTCTTCACCATCTTAACTAGCTCCATAATTAAAGCAATAAGAAAAATTTGGATGTAGAGTATTACTGAGTTTATTTTGACAACTGGTAAAATAGTATAACTTGCATGTTAAAAAAAAAAATAAGATACTCACAAAATTAGAATTACTTACAAGCTAAGCTATCTTTGACCTGCTGAGGCGACCACGTCCCCTCCCTCCAAGCTATCTGGGGAAAAAAGTTGCTAGCAAAGAGACACTATTTTTTAAGTTTTACTGTTCCTGATTTTTCTATATAACCCTTATTCTAAGTAGCTGACTCTTTTCCCAGTGTCTAATCATCAGAAAAATAAATGAAGCAGTCCCTCTTTCAAGGTAGCCACACAAGAATGCCTTTCACAGTCAGACTTTGAAATTCATGCCTAGATATAAACATCTTGTATATCAGCACTTCAAAATGAAAAAGGGAATCTATCTACTCCTCACATGCCAAAATTATTCAATATATTTGATATCCCTCTGCAGAATGACCTCTTCTAGTTTTACATACTAAAGACAGGAATTGTAAGAAGTTCAACAAGATTTAAAACAGTATTTCAGTTTGATAAACATAATATTTTGAAAACCCAAGACTTAAAACATTGTTGATTTATTTTGTTGAAGAGTCACAAAGTAAATAATGAACACATGCAGAATCTGCGTGAAAAAAATTAAGATAGAACGAAATAGGACAAACATAAGTTGAAGCAGAGTTTCTCCTGAAACATTATTTTCTAAACAAATTATCAGATACACAATCTCGATCAGCAACAACTGGTGGCAGGGACAGAAAGTTCTGCAGCCGGGTGCTAGATCGAGGCAGGCTGGCGGTCCCCGGAGCAAGGGAAATCAAGCAGGGAGGGAGGGGCAGGCAGCTCCTGACTCTTGGTCCCAGCAGCTCCCACGCGGGCAGCTGACAAGGAGAGGGAGTTCCTGGAAGCATCTGCAGGAGATTATAACAGCCCCTAAGGAGCACCAGCAACAGGAGTGCAGTGAACAGGAGCGTGGCCCAGCAGAAGGGTGTGATGTGGCAGTTTGAGAGGCAGGGTAAGATGGCAAGGGTGTGGGCAGGACGCTGGAGCTCGGCCAGAAGTACCAGGGTGTGGAGACATTTTACAGAGAAGAAGGCCTGGATGCTGTGGGACTGATTGATACCGAGCAATTCTAACAAGGCCTTGAAACAGAGAACTGAAAGATAAACAAAGGCTGGTTTGGTGAGGAGAAAAGACAGCCTTCTGATAAGCAAAGGCCAGCTGCAAGGAATACAAGAGCTAGTTCCAGCTGAAAGAAAAACAATTAAAGAGAACTATCAACATAGTTAATTTTAGTGTAACTTGGTTTCTTAGCATGTGTGGTAGTTTAGCCAATAATATGTTAGTAATAGCTTTATGGACAGCTACCTTTAGCCAATGATACACTGTAGATACCCTTGTGGGCACCTAGTTATGTAACTAAAAAGGGTTTATAAAGAAACAGCTAAGCTCAATAAAATGTCTTCGATCCATCAGATTGAAGTCCGTGTGATCAATCCCCTCACCAGGGAAAGACGGTGGCCACTTGGCAGAACATGAAGGCCTCTCCAAGCTCTGCACTGGCCATGACTGATGCAGCCTCCCAGACAGAGCCCCAGTGCATGCAAGCTGCCACCCAGATGTCGGGCTGCAGGGTGCGCCCCCCTGTTGCACCGGTATCGGACACCGGTGGGGAATTCACTTGTGGGAGGTGTGCTCGGGTGGAGGAACCCCTCCGCTTGGTGACAGAGCTCAGGGAGGAGGTGAGCAGGCCGAGGACCATCAGGGAGTGTGGGAGGGAGATTGACCACTGGAGCAATGCCGCGATTAAGAGACGGGACATCACTTGATACAAGCAAAAGCGTCTGATTTATTGCATATAAAGCACACATATTTATAGTGATTACAAGAAGCATGTTTCAAACTAATTGGTTCTTACAATACACTAAGCAATCACAGATTGGTTAATACAAATGAGCCTTTTTTAAGCATCTACTTGCTTTTAGCAACAGCAGCAGTTTCTCTTATCTACTTGCTTTCAGCAACGGCAGCAGCTCCTCTCATCAAGGCCACTGCCTCGCAACCACAGACACCCGTGCTCATCCGCACGGAGCCAGTAGTCTCTATTCCTTTCTAAACAAAAGCCTTATCTCACTCCTCCCAGGGTCTCCAACTAACAAGTTCCAACACGTCCTGTCCTACAGAGCAACACCCTATGCTCCCTGTCTCAGACCCAACAGGTGGGCGTGCCTCGTGTGACAGAGGATGCCCCATCCTCTCTCCATCCAGCTGAACAGAGAAATGCAGGAGATGGAGGGGAATGGCAGCAGGTTCCTGCCTGGCGCACAGCCGTGTCTGCCCTGTGACAATCTCAGCCTCCAAGGTTCCATTAACATGGATGATGAGTCTCACAGCCTTGAACCATTCCCTAGGTTAAGACGCCCTAAGCCCTCCATCGAAACGGCCTCTGTAACAAAGAAAAGACGGGTCGTTGTCACAGGGGTCTCCCTTCTGAAGGGAACAGAAGGCCCGATCTGCAGACTGGACCCATTTCATAGGGAAGTCTGCTGCCTACCTGGGGCCTCGTTAGAGATGTGCAAAGAAAGCTTCCAACTCTGTTCAGGCCCATGCATTATGATCCACTGTTGAGTTTCCAAGTAGGCAGCAATGAAACCCCAACAGGAAACCTGAGGACAATTAAGAGGGACTGCAGGGCCTTGGGACGAATCCTGAAGGGATTGGGGGCACAGGTAGTGTTCTCCCCTGTCACTCCTATTCCAGGGAACGATGAGGGAAGGAGTAGGAAGAGCCAGGAAATAAATACCTGGCTCCGAACCTGCTGTGAGGAGCAGAACTTTGGGTTCTTTGACCGTGGGTTGGCCTGTACAAGAGCAGGCCTGCTGGCAAATGATGGGGTACAAAAGGATACTCACCGAGACGCTGGCAGGGCTCATCCATAGAGCTTTAAACTAGGTCTGAAGCAGGAGGGGGACGAAACCAGACTCGATCGAAAATAGCCTGGGGATGGCACTCTAGTGTCTGGGGAACGGTGTGGCAGCGAGGCCCTTTGCTCTGCCACCTCAGAGGAAGTGGGGAACAGCACTCCAAGTGGCAGCAAAGACACAAAGGTTATTGATGGGTTAGAAACGACAGTGAGGAGTCACTTAGGAACTGAGACTATTCCCCTCAGGAGCGTGGCGCGTGGCGGGATCAACAGCCCAACTGAAGTGCGCCTACACCAATGCACGCAGCACGGGTGACAAACAGGAGGAGCTGGGGCCATTGTATGGCAAGAAAACTATGATATAATCGCCGTCACAGAAACATGGTGGGATGACTCACATAACTGGAGTGCTGTAATGGCTGGCTACAAACTCTTCAGGCGGGATCGTCAAGGAAGGAGAGGCAGTGGGGTAGCCCTCTATGTTAGAGAGTGGTTTGATAGCCTGGAGCTCAGTGATGGTGATGGTAGGGCTGAGTGTCTATGGGTGAAAACCAGCGGAGCACCTAACAAGGCAGATTTCGTGGTGGGAGTCCGCTATAGACCACCCAGCCAGGATGAGGAGGCTGGTGAGATATTCTACAAGCAAGTGGAAGAAGTCTCACGAGTGCTAGACCTTGTCTCCTTCTGGGAGACTTCAACATCTACCAGATGTTTGATGGTCCTGGCTCACTGGGGAAGTTCCATTGGACTGGAGGCAGATGTTACATCCATTTACAAGAAGGGCTGGAGGGAGCATCCTGGAAACTACAGACCTGTGAGCCTGACTTCGGTGCCAGGGAAGGTCATGGACCAGGTCATCTTGAATCACAGAATCATAGAATCACTAGGTTGGAAAAGACCCACTGGGTCATCCAGTCCAACCATTCCTATCAATCACTGAACCATGCCCCTCAGCACCTCTTCCACCCGTCCTTTAAACACCTCCAGGGTAGGTGACTCAAGCCCCTCCCTGGGAAGCCTGTTCCAGTGCCGAATGACCGTATCCGTGAAAAATTTTTTCCTAATATTCAGCCTGAACCTCCCCTGGTTCCCCAGCCTGAGCCTCCCCTGGAGAGTGTGAGCCGGTCCAGGCCAGAGGCTGACAGTTTCTGAAGCAGAATGCTGTGAGAAACTGTGTCAAAGCCTTTACTGAAGTCCAGGAAGATACATCCACAGCCTTTCCCTCATCCAGTAGTCGAGTCACTTGGTCCTAGAAGGCTATCAGGTTAGTTTGGCAAGACCTGCCTTTTGTGAACCCATGTTGACTGGGCCTGATCACCTGGTTCTCTTGCATGTGCTTCATGATAGCACTCAAGATCACCTGTTCCATGACTTTCCCTGGCACTGAGGTCAGACTGACAGGCCTGGAGTTCCCTGGATCCTCCCTGCGACCCTTCTTGTAGATGGGCACAACATCAGCCAGCCTCCAGTCCAGTGGGACTTCCCCAGTCAGCCAGGACTGTTGGAAGATGATGGAAAGGGGTTTGGCCAGCACATCCGCCAGCTCCTTCAATAACCTTGGGTGGATCCCATCTGGCCCCATAGACTTGTGGGTGTCGAGTTGGGCAAGCAAGGCTCTGACCACCTCCTCTTGGATCATGGGAGCCTCATTCTGCTCCTCTAACTCCTGGGTTTGTACACAGAGGGAACAACTTTCTTTACAATTAAAGATTGAGGCAAAGAAGGCATTAAGTACCTCAGCCTTTTCCTCATCCCCTGTCACTGTTGTTCCTTCTCCATCCAATAGGGACTGTATGGTCTCCCTAGTCCTCCTGTTATTGTTAATATATTTATAGAAATATTATTTGTTATCTTTCACAGACCTTGCCAATCTGATTTCTAGTTGGGCCTTAGCCCTCCTGATTTTTTCTCTGCACGATCTCACTTCCTTCCTGTAGTCCACCCAAGATGACTGTCCCTTCTTCCAAACCTCATATACATTTCTCTTATTTTTGATATCTCTCAACATCTCCCTACTCAATCAATCTTTTTTTTCCCCCTCCGGCTCTTATTCCGGAACATGACAATGGCTTTCTCCTGAGTGGCTAGGATTTCCTTTTTGAAGAGCTCCCAGTCCTCGTGGGCTCCCTTGCCCTTGAGTACTGTCTCCCATGGGACTTTGCCAATCAGCCTTCTGAACATTCCAAAGTCTGCCCTTTGGAAACTTAGTGCTACTGACCTGCTAACCACTCTCTTTACTTCACCTAGAACAGAAAACCATATCATCTCATGATCACTTTGTCCTAGGCGTCCTCCTTTTGCCACATCCCCCACAAGGCCTTCTCTGTTCACAAACAGCAGGTCCAGGGCGGCACCTTCCCTTTTCAGTTCATTCACCAGCTGTGCAAGGAAGTTGTCTTCTGTAGGACAGGATTTGGCTAGCTTCAGGAAGACCCCCAGCAGGGACCAGTTGATAAAGGAGGACGTGCTGGACGTGCTGGAATTAGTCGGCCGCAGGCCTTGGGAAGAGCGAGATAAGGCTTTTGTTTAGAAGGAACAAAAGAGTCTGGCTACCTGCGGACGAGCAGGTGTCTGTGGTTGCGAAACAGTTACCTTGATAAGAGGAACTATTGTTGTTGCTGAAGGAAGTACATGTTTGAAAAAAGCTTCTTTGTATTAACCAATCTGTGATCGCCTAGTTTAGTGTAAGGACCAATCAGTTTGAAACACGCTTCTTGTAACTACTATAAATATATGCTTAGAACAAAATAAAATTGACATTCTTGCTCGTTTCAAGTCTCGTCCCGTCTCTCAATCGCGGTAAATTGGTGACCCCGACGTGATACCGATGTGATACAGACGTGATTGCCAAGGGTCAGAGAACCACATATCTGAGTGGCATGCTACGAGTCCCACAGAACGTTGAATGAGCTACTGAAAGGAAGCAGGAACCGGCCGGTAAATAATCCCTCTGGAGCATAGAGGTGAGCTGTGGGAAACGGGAAAATGGGGAACCAGGCTTCTTCCTCTGAAAGAGACGTATATGAACTTATGAAAGCCCTTCTTCAAAAGCATGGGAAAAATATCTCTGGGCATGATCTTAAAGTGATACTTAAATGGGTACAGGCGAAAATACCCACCGTAACTGCATCCACTATCTTTACGCGGGAACTCTGGGATGATGTGGGGGTGAAACTGTGGGATGCAGCAACTATAGGGAATGCTGAAGCGCAGCGCATGCTCCCGTGGTGGAGAAGTATTTTTGAGACTTTGAAAGCGCAAGAAAAAGTCACCAAGACAAGGCAGAAAGAGAGGAAGACTCTCCTGCCAGGCCCTCACTTTTGCCAGAGGATGGGAAACCTACTGCGCCGTTGGAGGTGTGTGCTGCTGGCTATCCTCCTGAGGAGGACCCCTTTGATCCAGGACCAGTGGACCCTGAAAAGGGACCAGACCTCTACCCCCCCAATCCACATGATGTGTGGATTAATATAAGGCATCAAGCCTTAAAGGAGGGAGAGTTAGAAATTGCGAAAACCATAGTAGCCCCCGTTATTTATCAAGGTCGGGGGGCCAAGTGGAAGGCTCTTTCTTTCCCAGTTATTAAGGAATTGCGCCGTACGGTAACTGAACATGGACTCTCCTCTCCATATTTTGCAAGTCTATTGTCCTCTGTTTTTGATACCTATGTCATGACTCCACATGATTTAAAATCTTTAGCACAATTGTTACTGACGCCTACACAATATTCTTTATGGGAAGCTCACTGGAGGGGGGGACTACAGGCACTTCTTTTGACTTATGTGGGTCATGGTAATGCTGATATAGCCGCGCTAACCATAGAACATCTTACAGGCACAGGTCGACATACCAACCCTGTGGACCAGGTTCGAATCCCACGGGAGGCCCTTGAGGCGACCTGTGAAGAGGCCAAAAAGGCTTTTTTGAAAGTCCCCGATTCTCAAAAACCGCAAAAAGCATTTACTACTATTACCCAGGAACCCCAAGAGCCTTATATGCAGTTTATAGACAGATTAAAACAGGCCTTGGAACGACAAATAGATAATGCAGAGGCCCGGGAAATTTTATTGATGAAATTAGCTATCAAGAGCACTAATGCGGATTGTAAGAAACTGTTAAAATCTCTCCCAAATCAGAATCCTACGTTGATTGAAATGGTGGAGGCTTGTAACAGAATTGGTACTATGGATCATAAATTTGAAACCATGGCTGAGGCTTTCGCAGCCATGCGTGCCCCGACAAGTCCAACAGGACCGGGGAATTGTTATGGTTGCGGCAAGCCCGGCCATCTGAAAAAAAGATGATGTTACTGTAATATCACAGGCCAAATGGCCACCACAATGGCCTTTAACCAATGTGTTTGATAAGAGGAACTATTGTTGTTGCTGAAGGAAGTACATGTTTGAAAAAAGCTTCTTTGTATTAACCAATCTGTGATCGCCTAGTTTAGTGTAAGGACCAATCAGTTTGAAACACGCTTCTTGTAACTACTATAAATATATGCTTAGAACAAAATAAAATTGACATTCTTGCTCGTTTCAAGTCTCGTCCCATCTCTCAATCGTGGCAGTCTTCCATGTACTCCAGGAACCTCCTAGACTGCTTCCTTTCTGCTCAATTGTACTTCCAGCAGATATCTGGAAGATTGAAGTCTCCCATGAGAACAAGAGGCATGGATCTAGAGACTATCCCCAGCTGTTTATAGAAGAGCTCATCAGCTGCTTCTTCTTGTCTGGGTGGTCTGTAACAGACTCCCATCACAAAATCTACCTTCTCATGGGCTCCTCTGATTTTAACCCACAGGCACTCGATCTCCTCATCACCACAATCCATCTCATCTGGTATGCAAGTCCTCCCTTACATAGAGGGCTATCCCGCCTCCTCTCCTACCCTTCCTGTCCCGCCTGAAGAGTTTGTACCCCACCATAGCTGCACTCCAGTTATATGAGTCATCCCACCACGTTTCTGTGATGGCAACGACATCGTAGCCTCCTTGCCCTATGACAGCTTCCAACTCCACCTCCTTATTCCCCATGCTGCATGCATTGGTGTAAATGCACTTCAGCCGGGCTGGCGAACCTTCAGCCCTCTTAGAGGGAACAGAGTTTATTCCCAATTGCCTGGTCACTGGAGTAGCTAGCACCAGAGTGCCAATATCTTCCTTACTGTCATCAGGTGTTATCGCCCCTACTTGCTGTGTGGTGATGTACTGGTGGTCCTCTCCAGCACACCATCTCTGAGTCACCGGTGCCCCACGTCCAGGCTCAGTCCTGTTTAGCCTGGTCTCATCCCCCTCCCCCTTCACATCTAGTTTAAAGCTCAGTTAATGAGCTTAGCTAGATTTTTAGCAAGGGCTTTAGCCCCCCTAGGAGACACACGTGTCCCATCCTTAGTAAGAAAGCCTGGGGGTGCGTGAGCCACCCCATGATCAAAGAAGCCAAAGCCCCTCTCCTCACACCAGGCTCGGAGCCAGGCATTAATCAAATTCTTCTTCTTGACTTCCTGCTCCTCTGTATTTAGCCTTGGAATGGAGCAGAATACTATTTGAGCCCCAGAGCCCTCCATCATTTTCCCAAGGGCCCTGAAGTCTCTCTTGATGGCTTTGGGCTTTCTATTCTCTAAATCATCGCTACCAGTTTGGACTACTATCAGAGGATAGTAGTCCGTCTTATGGACCAGGGAAGGAAGTTTTCTAGCTACCTCCTTCACTGATGCCCCCGGTAAGCAGCAGACCTCTCTGTGGAGCGTGTCCAGTCTGCAAATGGGTCCCTGTGTTCCTTTTAGAAGGGAATCCCTTTTGACATTCTCTCTCCTCTTCTTCTTAATGGAGCATGTTTTTATGTTTTTCCGAGGATGGTGCAGCCTAGGGAAAGATTCTAGGCTGTGGGAGCCATCATCCTCATCCTCAGGGTTTGATTCCACCTGCAGTGCTTTGTATTTGTTCCTCAGGGGGATCTGGGGTTTTGGTGTCTGGGTGAGGGAAGGAGGTTTCCTTCGTCTGGCAGGAACTTGCTGCCATTCCCCATCTCTTGTTCCCCCAACCTTGCAGTTTGCAGGTGAGTGGTGTTCGGACACACCAGCTCCAGCAGCCCGCTGAGTTAGTGATAGGGCACTGCTCCACTGAGTATTCCAGAGCTTGGGCTTTTTATGCTGATCGCACTCTGTGCTAAAAGCCTTGAGATAAAACAGCTGGGCGGAAGTGTTGATCTGCCTGAGGGCAGGAAGACTCTGCAGAGGAATCTGGACTGGTTGGCTAGATGGGCTGAGGCCAATGGCATGAGGTTTTCCAGGGCCAAGTGCTGAATTGAGTCGTGCGCTGCATTCACAACAACCTAATGCAGTGCTACAGGCTTGGGGAAGAGTGGCTGGGAAGCTGCCTGGCAGAGAAGTACATGGGGGTGTTGGTTGACAGCAGCTGAGCATGAGCCAGCAGTGGCCCAGCTGGCCAAGAAGGCCAACAGTGTCCTGGCTTGCATCAGGAACACTGTGGCGAGCAGGACCAGGGAAGTGATATTGCCCCTGTACTTGGTGCTGGTGAGGCCCCACCTTGAATCTTGTGTTCAGTTTTGGGCCTCTCATTACAAGAACATTGAGGTCCTGGAGCCCATACAGAGAAGAGCAATGAAGTTCATGAAGGGGCTGGAGAACAAATCCTATGAGGAGAGGCTGAGGGAACTGGGGTTGTTTAGCCCAGAGAAGAGGAGGTTGAGGGGAGGCCTTATCACTGTCTACAACTGCCTGAAACCAAGCAAGCGATTCTACAATTCTATGAAATTCTATACTCCATTTTCAAACCACAGTAAAGATCAAGAGTCAGTCTTTCAATTTATTATTTGAGAGAGTAACTTTTCATAAGTATCGATACCTGGGTGTGCATGCACCATTAATATTTTTACACCAGAGAAATAAGGAAAACAAGTTTGGTCTCCAGTTCTTCAGTAATATACATTGCCATTAGATCCATCTAAGAAAAAGGTCATCAGCCATCCTAGATCTGACTATCTGTTAGGGTAGAACAGAAAAGCTTTCTCCTAAAATATAGCCTTGCAATTTAATACTTTACAGATAAATACCTGCTCGGTATGTTTAATGAAACATTTGAGTAGAAGAAAGGACTCCTGGTTACATGCAGACTACTTCCTCATTTGCCTCACAGATAGTCTTATCGCTGTCTTAGACTTCCTTCTGGATTGGGTTTGGATGGCAAGGTTTTGGTAATGAGGGTGCTACAGTGGTGGCTTCTGTGAGAAGCTTCTGGAAGCTTCCCACGTGTCCAATAGAGCCAATGCCAGCCAGCTCCAAGACGGACCCACCGCTGGCCAAGGCCAAGCTCATCACTGACGGCGGTAGCGTCTCTGGATAATGTATTTAATTAAGGAGGGGTAAAACCTGCTGTGCAACAGCAACTGGGAGAGAGGAGTGCAAATATGTGAGAGGAACAACTTTGCAGACACCAAGGTCAGGCAAGGAGAAGGGGGAGGAGGTGCTCCAGGCACCAGAGCAGAGATTCCCCTGCAGCCTGTGGTGAAGAGCATGGTGAGGCAGGGTCTCCCCCTGAAGCCTATGGAGGTCCACAGTGGAGCAGAGATCCACCTGCAGCATGTGGAGGACCCCACCCTGGAGCAGATGGGTGTGCCTTGAAGGATGCTCTGACCCCATGGAGAAACTGTGCTGGAGCAGGTTTGTTGGCAGGACTTGTGATCCTGTGGGGGACCCATGCTGGAGCAGTTTGTGAAGAACTGAATCCCATGGGAAGGACTCATGTTGGAAAAGGTTATGGAGGACTGTCTTCCCTGGATTGGACTCCACACTGAAACAGAGGAAGAGAGTGAGGAGGAAGGAGCAGCAGAGATAATGTGTGATGAACTGACTGCAACCCCCACTCCCCGTCCCCCTGTGCCACTCAGGGGAGGAGGCAGAGAAACTGGAAGTGAAGTTGAGCCTAGGAAGAAGGGAGGAGTAGGGGGAAGGTGTTTTAAGATTTGGTTTTATTTCTCATTGCCCTACTCTGATTTGATTGGCAATAAATTAAATTAGTTTCCCCAGTCGAGTCTTGTTTGCCTGGGATGGTAACTGGTGAGGGATCTCTCCTCTTCCTGCCATTATCTCAACCCACAAGCCCTTCGATATATTTTCTCTGCCCTGTCTAGCTGAGGAGGGGAGGGACAGAGCGACTTGCTAGGCACTTGGTGGCCAGCCAGGGTCAACCTACCACACGCTCCTTCAATTCAGGGAGATTAATAAGCATTTTAGAAGCTGTACTTGAGACATTTTAATCTGGTCAGCATTCAGGAACCTCAAAACAAGAAAAGACTAATACAATGATAATAACAAAGAACAGCAAATTCTAACAATTTTATGTTTGAACATTAGATGTTTTACATATCTCAGCTACCAGCTACTCACCAGTGTTGCTAAGCAGTAGCTTTTTCTAAGTCTGCTCACACTCAAATTTAATGAACCAACAAGGGAGGGTGCCCTCCTGGACCTGCTGTTTGTGAACAGAGAAGGCCTTGTGGGGGATGTGGCAGTAGGTGGACGCCTGGGACAAAGTGATCATGAGATGGTAGGGTTTTCTGTTCTAGGTGAAGTGAAGAGGGTGGTTAGTAGGACAGTAGCATTAAATTTCCAGAGGGCAGACTTTGGAATGTTCAGAAGGCTGATTGGCAAAGTCTCATGGGAGACAGTACTTAAGGGCAAGGGAGCCCACGAGGGCTGGGAGCTCTTCAAAAAGGAAATCCTAGCAGCTCAGGAGAAAGCCATCCCCATGTTCCGGAAAAAAAAGCCGGCAGGGGAGAAAGCCAGCTTGGTTGAACAGAGAGATCTTGAGTGATATCAAGAAGAAGAGAAATGTTTATGGGCTCTGGAAGAGGGGACAGGCCTCTTGGGTGGACTACAGGAGGTAAGTGAGATTGTGTAGAGAAAAAATCAGGAGGGCTAAGGCTCAGCTAGAAATGAGATTGGCAAAGTCTGTGAAAGATAACAAAAAATATTTCTATAAATATATAAATAATAAAAGGAGAACTGGGGAGACCATACAGTCCCTATTGGACGCAGAAGGAACAACAGTGACAGGGGATGAGGAAAAGGCTGAGGTACTTAATGCCTTCTTTGCCTCAGTCTTTAATAGTGCCAGGGAAATCATGGATCAGGTGATCTTGAGTGCTATCATGAAGCACATGCAAGAGAACCAGGTGATCAGGCCCAGTCAACATGGGTTCACAAAAGGCAGGTCTTGCCAAACTAACCAGATTGCCTTCTATGACAAAGTGACTCCACTACTGGATGAGGGAAAGGCTGTGGATGTATCTTCCTGGACTTCAGTAAAGCCTTTGACAGAGTTTGTTACAGCATTCTGCTTGAGAAACTGTCAGCCTCTGGCCTGGACAGGCACACCCTCTCCTGGGTGGAAAACTGGTTGGATGGCCGGGCCCAGAGAGTGGTGGGAAATGGCATTAACTCCAGGTGGAGGCCAGTTACAAGTGGGGTTCCCCAGGGCTCAGTGCTGGGTCCAGCCCTGTTCAATGTCTTGGGGCACAACAACCCTATGCAGTGCTACAGACTAGGAGAAGTCTGGCTAGAAAGCTGCCTGGAGGAGAAAGACCTGGGGTTGTTGGTTGACAGCCATGAGCCAGCAGTGTACCCAGGTGGCCAAGAAGGCCAATGGCATCTTGGCTTGTATCAGAAATGGCGTGACCAGCAGGTCCAGGGAGGTTATTCTCCCTCTGTAATCGGCACTGGTGAGACCTCTCCTTGAATCCTGTGTTCACTTCTGGGCCCCTCACCACAAGAAGGATGTTGAGGCTCTGGAACGAGTCCAGAGAAGAGCAACAAAGCTGGTGAGAGGGCTGGAGAACAGGCCTTATGAGGAGCGGCTGAGAGAGCTGGGGTTGTTTAGCCTGGAGAAGAGGAGGCTGAGGGGAGACCTCATTGCTCTCTACAACTACCTGAAAGGAGGTTGTAGAGAGGAGGGTGCTGGCTTCTTCTCCCAAGTGACGGGGGACAGGGCGAGAGGGAATGGCCTCAAGCTCTGCCAGGGGAGATTTAGGCTGGACATTAGGAAAAAGTTTTTCACAGTAGGGGTCATTGGGCACTGGAACAGGCTGCCCAGGGAGGTGGTTGAGTCACCTTCCCTGGAGGTGTTTAAGGCACGGGTGGACGAGGTGCTAAGGGGCATGGTTTAGTGTTTGATAGGAATGGTTGGACTCGATGATCCGGTGGGTCTCTTCCAACCTGGTTATTCTATGATCCTGTGATTCTATTCTATATTTCCTCCTAAGATGCAAGGAAAAATCATTTAGACTCTTATTGTCAGTCCCCTTATTTTAACAGTACAGCCAGATTGTCCTGTGAATGTAGCCGTAGAATTAAAAAAGCAAATAAATAGAAAACCATATCTGGCCTTGACATTGTCTCCTGCCCCACTGGCCGATGTCAGATCTGGATCTTCCTAGGCATTGTGGGTTTCTGGAGAATGCATTTTCCTGGTTCCAGTCCAATTGTGAGACCTGTCCAACAAGGGACCCAAAATAAAAACAGTTTTAACAGTTTAAGCCTTTGAACAAATTAAACAGGAGATCATGCTCCAGTAGCCCTGAGGCCAATCTGAACAGGACAGGACATCAAAAAATGTGCCCTACACCACAGCTGGAGACAATTGTCCTACCTGGAGCCTTTGGCAGAAAGCACCAGGGCAGACACGAGGTCGACCCCTAGGATTCTGGAGTGGAGGATACAAAGTCTCCAAGGCCAACTATGCTCCAATTGAAAAAAGAGATCTTAGCAGCTTATGAAGGAGTTAAAGCTGCTTCAGAAGTGATTGGGACTGAAGCACAGCTCCTCCTAGCACCCCGATTACCGGTACTGGACTGGATGTTCAAGGGTAAAGTCTCTTCTGCTCATCATTCCACCGATGCTACCTGGAGATGTCACTTGTTGAGGGACAACGGATGCGATGGACGCCACGAGCGGGACAATTTGAAGATAGGCAAGAGACTTCCAAAGGAGAGTTTACCAATCTGTACTAACAGTGTCACAAGGGCAAAAAGATATATATTGTTGAGCCAGTGTAATTATTGTAATTAATGAGCAATAACACAAGGATAATTGATATCCAGCTTGCCACATACCGTTTCACTTTAGATTCAACAGCGTCACAGAGATGATAAATCTAGTCTAGCTTGTTGAATTTTGAATTAGAAAAATCCTTTAAATCTCTCTTAGTGTAAAAACAAGGTGATGTTTGTTGACGGGAGCATGGAATCAAAACGCAGACATCCATGTGATCAGCGAATGTTCACTTTATTGAGCTTAGCTGTTTCTTTATAAACTCTTTTTAGTTACATAACTGGGTGCCCATGAGGGTATCTACAGTGTATTATTGGTTAAAGGTAGCTGTCCATAAAGCTATTACTAACATATTATTGGCTAAACTACTGCACATGCTAAGAAACCAAGTTATACTAAAATTAACTATGTTGATAGTTCTCTTTAATTGTTTTTCTTTCAGCTGGCACTCGTTCCCACTGAACTAACTGCTGCATTCCTCCCAACTGGCTGTTTATCTTTCGGCTCTCTGTTTCAAAACCTTGTTAGAGTTGTTCAGTATTAAACAATCTCACAGCATCCAGGCCTTGTTCTCTGTAGAATGTTCCCACAGATGTTATTAAGAATAACAGCTCATAACTTAACAGGATTCGGTAGCGGCTGCAGAGAAGATACTGTTTGCAAAAATACATTGAGCAACCCCATATATGACCCAACACCCGAACGTGTACAAGAACGCAACAAGCAATGTTATATGCATAGCAATAACACCAGACATAAGTAAAGATAGCACATAGATAGAAGAGTTATAGTTAAGGTTAAAGTACAGAGAGATACTAATAATCAGCTTGATGCTAAGATGTATATTTAGTGCCCATAACACAACGTCTTATCCCAATGGAATCCGAGGGGGATGGATGGGGAGGGGGGTTCAGCCCATCAGCTGATCCCTAGAGTTTCGGTGACATTTTTCCCTTCTCACACCACAACTCTCCCTTTGTTCTAAACTATTTATAGTCACTTGCACCTTAGGGGCGGAGTTTAGGTGAAGCTTGAGTGACTGTGGTCACTACATCAAGCCCTGCTGATTGGTGGAGAAAGAATTCTCACTTTGCATGCCAAAACTTAACTGCGCATGCCCAGGAGGCATGGTTTTAGGAATGGTTTGCCTCAGAGGCGGGTAGCCTTACATGTGTTTTAGTATTATAATGATATTACAATGATGAGCACAGGTCAGCTGTAGGCTGAGCTGTCAGAGCAGCGGCTGCAATCCATTTTAGAAAATAATTAGGCTTCTGTCCTTGCAAGGGCCTTGCTGATAAGCTGGAGGCAACTACGCCTACTTCTAGGCATCTCATCCCCCACTTCAGATACTGATGTGACCTTGTTGCATCCTTTCTGTTGAAGGCCTTGTAGTCAAGCCATGGCAAAGAGGGGGGGAGAGAAGAGTGAGGGGGAGCACCCAGTCCCATTTCTCCCCACATTCAGCCCCATTCCTGTACTTGGCTTTTATTCCCGCGTTCAGCCTTATTCCACAGGAATAAGATGATTGCATCAATCGCTCAACTCAGCGAGCCTGTGTAGGAAGCCCTGATCATCCAGGAGTCTTAGAAGTGATCATGGACTGGCTGGAAGGCAAAGACTTTGGAATGCCACCAGAGGAGGCGGTGACACGTGCTGAAGAAGCCCCACCATACAATCAGCTACCAGAAATCAGCTACCTAATCATCCTCATAAGAGGCTGAGGACCATCAGGGAATGTGAGAGGGAGATAGACCAGTGGAGCAGGGCCCTATCACTAACTCAGCGGGCTGCTGGAGCTGATGTGTCCGAACACCACTCACCTGCAAACTGCAAGGTTGGGGGAACAAGAGATGGGGAATGGCAGCAAGTTCCTGCCAGACGTAGGAAACTTGCTCCCCTCACCCAGACACCAAAACCCCAGATCCCCCTGAGGAACAAATACAAAGCACTGCAGGTGGAATCAAACCCTGAGGATGAGGATGATGGCTCCCACAGCCTAGAATCTTTCCCTAGGCTGCACCATCCTCGGAAAAACATAAAAACATGCTCCATTAAGAAGAAGAGGAGGGTGATTGTCAAAGGGGATTCCCTCCTAAAAGGAACACAGGGACCCATTTGCAGACTGGACACGCTCCACAGAGAGGTCTGCTGCTTACCGGGGGCATCAGTGAAGGAGGTAGCTAGAAAACTTCCTTCCCTGGTCCATAAGACGGACTACTATCCTCTGATAGTAGTCCAAACTGGTAGCGATGATTTAGAGAATAGAAAGCCCAAAGCCATCAAGAGAGACTTCAGGGCCCTTGGGAAAATGATGGAGGGCTCTGGGGCTCAAATAGTATTCTGCTCCATTCCAAGGCTAAATACAGAGGAGCAGGAAGTCAAGAAGAAGAATTTGATTAATGCCTGGCTCCGAGCCTGGTGTGAGGAGAGGGGCTTCGGTTTCTTTGATCATGGGGTGGCTCACGCACCCCCAGGCTTTCTTACTAAGGATGGGCTACGTGTGTTTCCTAGGGGGGCTAAAGCCCTTGCTAAAAATCTAGCTAAGCTCATTAACTGAGCTTTAAACTAGATGTGAAGGGGGAGGGGGATGAGACCAGGCTAGACAGGACTGAGCCTGGACGTGGGGCACCGGTGACTCAGAGATGGTGTGCTGGTGAGGACCACCAGTACATCACCACACAGAAAGTGGGGGCGATTACACCTGGGGGTGGTAAGGAAGATAGGAGCACTCTGGTGCTAGCTACTCCAGTGACCAGGGAACGAACTCTGTTCCCTCTAAGAGGGCTGAAGGTTCAGCAGCTCAGCTGAAGTGCATTTACACCAATGCATGCAGCATGGGGAATAAGAAGGAGGAGTTGGAAGCTGTCATAGGGCAAGGAGGCTATGATGTCGTTGCCATCATGGAAACGTGGTGGGATGACTCATATAACTGGAGTGCAGCTATGGTAGGGTACAAACTCTTCAGTCAGGACAGGAAGGGTAGGAGAGGAGGCGGGATAGCCCTCTATGTAACAGAGGACTTTGATACCCTCGAGCTCGATTATGGTGATGAGGAGATTGAGTGCCTGTGGGTTAAAATCAGAGGAGCCCAAAAGAAGGCAAATTTTGTGATGGGAGTCTGTTACAGACCACCCAGACAAGAAGAAGCAGCTGATGAGCTCTTCTATAAACAGCTGGGGATAGTCTCTAGATCCATGCCTCTTGTTCTCATGGGAGACTTCAATCTTCCAGATATCTGCTGGAAGTACAATTGAGCAGAAAGGAAGCAGTCTAGGAGGTTCCTGGAGTGTGTGGAAGACAACTTCCTCACACAGCTGGTGAGCGAATTCCTACATAACACTAACACTGTTCACTAAGTGTTTTTCAGGGTAACGAGCCAGCATGGCATCCAGTGGCATCCAGTGACCTCCTCGAGGTTGAGATCTCTGACATGCAGCCTGTGGGTGTGAACAACGATGAAGCCTCCCACCATCCTCTTGCCCTGAGAAACTGCTATAATGGAGGGAAACCCACCGTCAAGAACTTAACGAATTTCTGTGTGGATAAATAATGAACTGGCAATATATATGTATATTTGAAGATATAAGTAATAATTACCTGAGCATGATGTAAATGGTATGGAACAAGGGGTGGAATGCTGTGGTTTCAGCTAAAGTAGAAGACTGCATGTTTTCAGACAGCGTTTCTCTCTCGAACTGATAACACGGGGCACTAGTGTGCAGAAAGGCCACCGCTTACACTTATCCCTTTGGAAACCAAGGCCGTCCTCGAGCTGGTGGAGCTGTAAGGGAAAGGGGTGGAAAAGGGTGGCACTTGCAGGGAGAGGCAGACAGGAGAGGTGACCCCAACCAACAGAGGATTCCATCCCATAGACGTCATATTCGGGATAAAACAGAGATCACGAGGGTGTTGCTCTCTTCTGTGATGGCCGATGTTCAGTGAGGACCTCGTCTGTCTGTTTGCCCCTGATCCCAGATCCGTGCATTCCTGAACCCAGTTTCTGAACCCAGATCCCTCCTAGCCCAGCGCCCATTCCCTCATGCCTGCTCTGCAGCATCTGCGGTGATGCACAGTCATCAAGTTGGAGGGTGAATTGGGAGGCCAGGCCAACCACGCCTGTTTACCTGCTGAAATTGGCCAGGCTGGGGTTAAACCATTACAATGTCTCAAAAGAGACAAAACCCAGTTTGTTTTCACCAGACATTAGCCTACAAATATTTAATGCCCCAAAACATGAAAAAATGACAATACTAAAATAGCACTTACCATAATCACAGCCTTGCTCAAACAGATAGAGCCTCTGCAGCCATATTCTGTTTCATCTTCAGACTTGTAATAACTGAGTGTGTTGCTTTTCAGAACTACCCATCGATCCTGCCACCCATGAATGTAGTTGGTCCACTGTAAAAAATTCAGAACAACAACAACCAACAACCCCAACAGTTTGGCTGATATTTCTTAGGCTTTCAAGCATTTGGAGGGGGGAAAAAAAAAAGAAAGCAACTTCCATAAAAGTTCTTCCCAAATGAGAACTTCTATTGCTCTTCTCCCCAGAGCACCTAAAATAATTTTATAACCTCCCGAGGGTGCTAAAACTCAGTTGTTTCAAATGAACAATAAGATAATGACAGAACTTAATCTGACTACTGCTGTAAAAGATAATAAAAAATGTTTCTATAAATACATTAACAGAAAAAGGAGGGTTAAGGAGAATCTCCAGCCTTTATTGGATGTGGAGAGAAACATAGTGACAAAGGATAAGGAAAAGGCTGAGGTGCTTAATGCCTTTTTCACCTCGGTCTTTAATAGTCAGATCAGTTATCCCCAGGGTCTTCAGCACCCTGAACCAGAAGACAGGGATGGAGAGCAGAATAAACCCCCCATAATCCAGGAGGAAGCAGTCAATGACCTGCAACGCCACCTGGACACTCACAAGTCTATGGGGCTAGATGGGATCCACCCAGCGGCACTGAGGGAGCTGGCGCAGGAGCTTGCCAAGCCACTCTCCATCATTTATCAGAAGTCATGGTCAACAGGGGAGGTCCCAGATGACTAGAGACTTGCCAATGTGATGCCCATCTACAAGAAGGGCCAGAAGGAGGAGCCAGGAAACTCCAGGCCTGTCAGCCTGACCTCAGTGCCAGGGAAGATTATGGAGTGGTTCATCTTGAGTGCCATCACAGAGCACACACAGGACAACCAGGGGATCAGGCCCATCCAGCATGGGTTCATGAAGGGCAGGTCCTGCTTGACCAACCTGATCTCCTTCTACAACAAGGTGACCCACCTATCAGACAAGGGAAAGGCTATGGATCTAGTGGACCTGGACAGAGCGGCATCCAGTTGGAACCAGTCACAAATGGTGTCCCAGGGCTAAGTGCTGGGGCCAGTCTTGTTCAATGTCTTTATCAATGATCTGGATGAGGGGATTGAGTACACCCTTAGCAAGTTCGCAGATGACAACAAGTTGGGCAGGAGTGTCAATCTGCTTGAGGGCAGGAAGGCTCTGCAGAGGGATCTGGACAGGCTGGATCCATGGGCTGAGGCCAACAGGATGAGGTTTAACAAGGCCAAGTGCAGAGTCCTGCCTGCACTTGGGACACAACAAGACCAAACAATATATCATACGATATAGCTATAGATACTACTATATATAAAAAACTATATCATAGTTTCCCAGCTGCATGAAGGCTTCCAGTTCCTTCTGTTTGTTGCCCAGGTTGCATGCATTTGTGTAGAGGCCCTTCAGCCAGGCTGTCGGCCATGTCACCTTCTTAGAGGAATGCCCCTTAATTCCTTTGAGGTGTTTCACTCAGAAGGGAGTCGCCTACAACTACAGCCCATCTTTTCTTCCTCATGGAGGCACTCACAATACAGGGGGTAGGCCTTTCTGACCCTGGCAACACTTCTGATATAGATGGACTGTTCTCCACATCTTCCACTGACTGGCCTTCTTCCTCCAGAGCCTCATATCTGTTCTACAGAGGCACCTGGGAAGGTGAGGTGGGCAAGGAAGGGATTCACCTGCTGCCCCTGAGCGTGGACTTGCCTCCATTCACTCCTTTCCTTTGAGCTACTGCTTTCAGCTTGCTGGAGGAGGGATACAGGATCCCCTTGATCTTATGGGTTTTTTTTTTCCTGGTGGCTGTTCCCATTTCTGTCTCAGGGAGGGCAGAGCCTGGCTCCACCATTCTATCTCTTCCTCAGCCTCTCTCATGCTCCTTAATCTTTCTACTTCCTCTTGTAGCTTTGCAACCAGGCTGAGCAGATCATCCACATGGTCACACCTCACACCACTGTTTTCACATCTGTCACCAGTGAGAAGCTCTGGCACTCCCTGCACATCCTTAGACCTGGGCAGCTGCATGCTTTTGTGGAAGCTCTGTCTGGGTTGCCACATCCATTGGGGCGAGTGTAGAAAACAGCTTTCAACTTTATCTGCTGGAAGTACAATACAGCAGAAAGGAAGCAGTCTAGGAGGTTCCTGGAGTGCGTGGAACTTCCTCATGCAACTGGTGAGTGAACTGACAAGGGAAGGCGCCCTCCTGGAAGTGCTGTTCGTAAACAGAGAAGGCCTTGTGGGGGATGTGGCAGTAGGTGGACGCCTGGGACAAAGCGATCATGAGATGATAGGTTTTACAGTTCTAGGTGAAGTGAAGAGGGTGGTTAGCAGGTCAGTAGCACCAAATTTCCAGAGGGCAGACTTCAGACTGCTCAGAAGTCTGGTTGGCAAAGTCCCATGGGGGACAGTACTTAAGGGCAAGGGAGCCCATGAGGGCTGGGAGCTCTTCAAAAAGGAAATCCTAACAGCTCAGGAGAAAGCCATCCCCATGTTCCGGAAAAGGAGCTGGTGGGGGGAAAAAACATCTAGGTTGAGTAGGGAGATCTGAGTGGACATCAAAAAGAAGAGGAATGTCTATGAGCTTTGGAAGAAGGGACAGGCGTCTTGGGTGGACTACAGGAGGGAAGTGAGATCGTGCAGAGAAAAAATCAGGAGGGCTAAGGCCCAACTAGAACTCAGATTAGCCAAGTCTGTGAAAGATAATAAAAAAATCTTTCTGTAAATATATTAACAATAAAAGGACTAGGGAGAATATTCAGTCCCTACTGGATGCAGAAGGAACAACAGTGACAGGGGATGAGGAAAAGGCTGAGGTACTTAATGCCTTCTGTGCCTCAGTCTTTAATAGTGCCAGGGAAATCATGGATCAGGTGATCTTGAGTGCTATCATGAAGCACATGCAAGAGAACCAGGTGATCAGGCCCAGTCAACATGGGTTCACAAAAGGCAGGTCTTGCCAAACTAACCAGATTGCCTTCTATGACAAAGTGACTCCACTACTGGATGAGGGAAAGGCTGTGGATGTATCTTCCTGGACTTCAGTAAAGCCTTTGACAGAGTTTGTTACAGCATTCTGCTTGAGAAACTGTCAGCCTCTGGCCTGGACAGGCACACCCTCTCCTGGGTGGAAAACTGGTTGGATGGCCGGGCCCAGAGAGTGGTGGGAAATGGCATTAACTCCAGGTGGAGGCCAGTTACAAGTGGGGTTCCCCAGGGATCAGTGCTGGGTCCAGCCCTGTTCAATGTCTTGGGGCACAACAACCCTATGCAGTGCTACAGACTAGGAGAAGTCTGGCTAGAAAGCTGCCTGGAGGAGAAAGACCTGGGGTTGTTGGTTGACAGCCATGAGCCAGCAGTGTGCCCAGGTGGCCAAGAAGGCCAATGGCATCTTGGCTTGTATCAGAAATGGCATGACCAGCAGGTCCAGGGAGGTTATTCTCCCTCTGTACTCGGCACTGGTGAGACCTCTCCTCGAATCCTGTGTTGAGTTCTGGGCCCCTCACCACAAGAAGGATGTTGAGGCTCTGGAGCGAGTCCAGAGAAGAGCAACAAAGCTGGTGAGAGGGCTGGAGAACGGGCCTTATGAGGAGCGGCTGAGAGAGCTGGGGTTGTTTAGCCTGGAGAAGAGGAGGCTGAGGGGAGACCTCATTGCTCTCTACAACTACCTGAAAGGAGGTTGTAGAGAGGAGGGTGCTGGCCTCTTCTCCCAAGTGACAGGGGACAGGACAAAAGGGAATGGCCTCAAGCTCTGCCAGGGGAGGTTTAGGCTGGACATTAGGAAAAAATTCTTCACAGAAAGGGTCATTGGGCACTGGAACAGGCTGCCCAGGGAGCGGCTTGAGTCACCTTCCCTGGAGGTGTTTAAGGCACGGGTGGACAAGGTGCTGAGGGGCATGGTTTAGTGCTTGATAGGAATGGTTGGACTCGATGATCCAGTGCGTCCTTTCCAACCTAGTGATTCTGTGTGTGATTTTATGTGCGATTCTGTATGTGACTGTGTGGATACCATAGCTGGGCTCCTTCCAAGAGGGTGATAACTACCAAATGAACTCACTACTTGGGCTGGTAGGCTGACTGTGCCCTCCCTGGCAAGCTGCCTTTCCATAGCCTGGTCACTAGCACTCTCTATGTGGCGTTTTGGAGGAGGGGTGTGTGTGTGTGCTGTTGCTTTGGGAATGCCCATGCCTACTCAGTATCTCTCACCAGAGCTACTGGCTCCTTGGCAGGTCTCTGCACTGACTTGGTATTTTGCTGCCTCAGGAAAACGCCTGTGTGCCAAGATTTGCTGCTCCGCTACTGATTGGGTTGGCTCCAGAGCAGCTCCCCTCTGCGACTGACTGCTAAGGGCAGTTTCATCGCATTTAAATCAATGTGTCCATCTCTTCTCCCACATAAGAAGTGACAGGACAAGAGGGAATGGCCTCAAGTTGCACCAGGGGAGGTTCAGATTGGATATTAGGAAATATTACTTCCCCGAAAGGGTTGTCAAGCACTGGCTGCCCAGGGCAGTGGTGGAGTCCCCATCCTCAGAGGGATTTAAAAGACAGGCAGATATGGTGCTTAGAAACATGGTTTACCAGTGGGTTTGGCAGTGTTATATTTAGAGTTGGACTTGATCTTTGTAAAGAACAGGCTAATCAGTGTTTGGGCTTGAATAAAGGAACGTGGGGGAGGGTCAAGGGGGGTGGAGATCCAAAAGTATTGATCCTGATTGCTGTACCGGAGTTTAGGTTCTTCAGTAGTGCCAGTTTCCTGTGGTGCCGGGTTCAGTGGAGGGGCAGTACTGCATTCTGCAGTAGGAGGATGAAATGGTGATTTGTAAATGGTGGGATGGAACATCAACTGTAATGTGTTAGAAACAAGATAACCACTAAGATAACTATAAGGACCCTTATCTTCTTGTCACCCAGAGTCCCTGAGACTGACCACTCAGATATGGCCACACCTTAAAGACTCTGAGTTGATCTGATTTCATTCCCCCTGGATATGCAATGAGGTTCCGGGAATAAGGTATACTTGTCATTTCGGGGAAAAAATATGAATTTGAAAACAATTCTGTGTAATCACTGCTCGGCAGAAACACTCTGAGGACAAATCCCGAGTGTTCTCCAGCGCTGAATAAAGTGTACCTGCTTTAATGGTTAAATTAAACTGTTAAGCGTAAGTTTCTTTGTTTCAGATTTGGCACCCCAGATGGGACCCTCTCTGCCCGGCTGCAGGACCCATTTGGGATCGGGACTCTCTTGAGTACCCCTGGGGATTTCTCTGGAGAGACTCCTGTTCTCAGCTGGATCTCTGCGGGGACAGACAAGGACCATCAGATAAAAAGGCACACTTTATTTTTTTCTTCCTTGGGTTTGGGGATCAGTCCATTTGGCTTGGCTCCTCATAAGTTGTTACTGTATAACGCTGAGTAGAGCGTATGCCGGACTGTTAGCGTCTTATAGGCATACATTGAAGTTGCGGAGGTCTTGGTTGTAACAGGAGTATTTTTTATTTTTCGGAGGTCTTGGTTGTAACAGGAGTATTAACTAATTTTGGTTTCTGTTTTTTGTCAGTGTGGTCAGGAGGTCTTGGTTGTAGAGTGACATTAACCAAAGAAACTGAAACTATATGGCACTATATGTAGTTCTAAAGTGAATATTTGATCTCTGTATGTCGTTTTGAAGTGAATATTTGATCTCTGTATGTCGTTTTGAAGTGAATAAGTTAATGTTGTGCTGTGTGTGTGTTATTTCTGTGGTGATGCTGTGAAAAGCCAATCCCAATTATCAATACCAATTTGATTATTAAGCAAGAATGATTTTAATAAACAGTGCTGGGGCACACATGGGTTAAGTCCACCTAATGTGTCTCACTAATGAGCCCCCCACTGGCTGCATGGCTTCTATACAGGTTAAACATACATGTTTGTGTGGGTTCCAGGAAATATTGGTTAACCAGTTACATGTTACATGTCCATTGTTTTTCGGAACATATTAGCATACCCACTCTTGTAAGCATATCACAGTTTCTTTGTGTCTTCTGCTTGCCTCTGATGATCTTTATCTTATCTCCCCTCACTTTTTGTGTCTTCAGGCCTGTCCTTGTTTCAATTAGTAAACAAGCTAAACTAGCTAATTCATTTCCTTAACATGATTTATTCCTTCCTTCAGTGAAATGGGATATTTGTATAAAATTGTATTTGGTTTTTTGTAGAAATAATGGTGAGTTTTGTCCAGATTGTATACGAATGACTGGTGGGTGTTTATCGCATCCTGATGTAATGCATGTGGTGTAACAAGAAATTGTGGGTAACATATAGTTGGGATTTGAGTTGTCCTGAATGTAAGATCCAGGACAACAAGGAAAGATCCACCTATGCAGTGCAAGTGATTTGTGGTTGGGGAGCCAGAACGCAGAACCCATAAGATGGGAGGCTGGCAGAGTGGCTGCACTATAAAGAAGAGCCAGCTGGGATATATTTTAGATTATTAAGATCTCAGATTATAAGGGGATCAGTGGTCTACCGAATGGTGGACAAACAGGTAAACCCTGATAAAAGCTTTTTGATTATCAGTGGTGTCTGGTGTATAAGCTTGATTATGGGGAAAAGTGGCCATAACACCTTGTTGTAATTAATGTTGTTCTTGAAGTGTAAGGAGAACTGGGTGAAGTAATGTGTGCAGATATGTTTTCCAGTTTGCAAAATCACCTGGAGTGGCAAGAGAACGTGGCAAGAGAATGGGGTCCGGGATTAAGAAATAATCATTGTGCATACTGTAGAGGAATCAGGACCAGGTATTGTAGCTGAGCTTGAATGGCAGGGACCTGGGGAAGTTACCCTAGAGGATCCACTGCTTAAAATAAAGCTGGGGAATAAAGGTAAAGAGGTTATATTTTGATAGATACGGGAGCCTCTGTGTAAACTAGCAACTGATTCCTGCAGATGAAAATAAAATATTGTAATAGGAGCTACTGGCCAAATTGAAAAAGCATTCTCTATGCAGTCTGCTAAATATGAATTGGAAACCAAGTGGGTACACATGAATTTGTTTGCTAGGAGCCCCTAGACCATTATTGAGAGGAGATTTATTAAAGCAGTTAGAGACGGAAATAATATTTGGAGCAGGAGGTACGAAATTTAAAGTGAGAGATCATCAACTAATCAAAGTATTGAGTTTGTCTTTAAAACAGGTGGAAAAGAAACACCGATAACAGCAGAGATTTTGGAATATGTTTATCCAGGCATGTTGGCTTCTGAGATATCGGGCACAGCCAGAAATGTGGAGCATGCGAAGGTAAAATTGGCCCGTGTCAGGTAACGCCCTCTATGATTAGAAGATTGCAAGGGGATAGAAATGATTAGTGACATTTTTTACAACTGGGATTGCTAAAAGAATTTAAATTAGAATATAATGCCTGTAAAGAAACTAGATAAAAGGTTATAGGTTAGTGCCAAATTTAAGGGCCAAGAATAAAATTGTAAGAAGAACTACATCCAGCGGTGGCAAATCCCTATACTTTGCCAACCAATTAAAAGATCAGTTGAGGTTTACCGTACTGTATTTGAAGGATGCCTTCTTCTGCTTGATATTGGCTAAAGAAAGCCAAAAGGTGACTTGCCTTTGAATGGGAAAACCCTGAAACTGGTAGTAAAACACAACTAACCTGAACAGTATTGCCTCAAAGTATTGAGAACAGCTGAACTATTTTTGAGAACCAGCTGGCTTGAGACCTGGAAACATGGGACTGGAACCCTGCTGCAGTATGTGACCTCCTGAGAGTTATACAAACAGTGGAGGACTGTGAGCAACGGACCATAAGTCTATTGGACTTTTGGACTGAGCAGGTATCAGGTCTTTCAGCAGAAGGCCCAGCCTGTGCAGCGACTACTTACTTGCCTTGGATTCGAGATCTCCAGAGGACACAGGCAGCCCAAAAGGAAGCTATTTGCTGCACACTCATGCCAGGAACGGTAAAGGAGCTCAGAACCTTTCTGGGAATGACAGGTTGGTGTCATTTATGGATATATAACTATGGACTCTTAGTGAAACCATTGTATGAACCATTGAAAGAATATCCAATGGGATCATCAAAATTGGCTTGGACTGGGGAGGCAGCTGTAGTTCTGAATATACAAGAAGCCCGAAAATTCACTATGGGCCAAAAATGACTGTCATGGTGTCACACACAGTCTCAGCGGTGTTGGAGCAGAAAGGAGGTCACTGGCTTTCCCCCTCTAGATTTTTGAAGTATCAAGCCATATTGGTAGAGCAAGATGATGTGAATATAATCACCACTAACACTGTAAATCCAGCATCTTTCCTTAGTGGAGCTGCTTCAGAACCAGTGATACATGACTGCCTGAAGACGATGGAGACAGTATGCTCCAGCCGCCCGGATCTAAAGGAAAAACCTCTCATGGATGCGGAAGATTCCTGGTACACTGATGGAAGCAGCTTCGTGAAGCAAGGACATCGCAAGGCTGGATATGCAGTGGCTACCACCAGAGAAGTGATCGAGGCCAGACCATTACCCCAGGAACATCAGCCCAGAAAGCCGAAATAATCGCCTTAACTCAAGCACTGGAATTAGCAAAAGGAAGGAAGATAAATAGATGGACAGATTCTAAATACGTCTTTGGAGTGGTGCACGCTCATGGTGCTATACGGAAAGAACAAGGACTCCTTGCTGCCCAAGGAAAACACATTAAACATGCAGCAGAAATTCTAAAGCTGCTGGAAGCTGTAAATCTTCCAGAAGTGGCTATCACATACTACAAAGGTCACCAGAGAGGTAATACTGACCGGAAAACTGGTAACAAATTGCTAGAGGGGCTGCAGAAAAAGGCAGAAGTAATATCTGCTTTGATTCCAGACGGTAAACTTCAAATCCCTGATTCTGATTTAAAATTGGATAAATATCCAAGGGAAGATAGAGAATTGATTATCAATCGATCAGAAAGGGAAGTAGTTTAAGTGTGATTTTATGTTCCAGATGGACAAATAATAATGCCATCAGGAATGCTATGGAAATTGGTCTTAGAGGAGCTAAAATGAAACAACAAAAAACCTCAGAGAATACCAAACCAATCCCATTGGGGCACAGATATTCTGTATAAATAATAGGGATGAAAATAGATCTCTCTGAACTCCCAATAGAAAAGGGGGGGTACTGGTATTTATTAATATTAACAGATGCTTTCTCAGGTTGGCCAGAAGCTTTTCCTAGCAGGACAAATAAAGCAGAAGTCACAAGAGTATTGTTGAATGAAATTATACCTCATTTTGGAGTGTCTGCAGTAATGTCATCAGGTAGGGGTACTTATTTGTGCTAAAGTGGTAAAAAATTTAAGAATTGATTGGCAGTTACATCCTCCATACTGACCACAGGCTAGTGGCCATGGGGAGAAAATGCGAGAAGCCAATTTATATTGATATCAAGCAGTTCCTTTGGCCTTGTTTAGGAACCAACACAAGGTCCAAGGAAAGCATTAGCCCTGTATATATAATTGCAGTATACAGGAAAAGATCTCACAGAATTGGGTGAATTTGTCTAATTAGCTAACAAAACCAGAAAAATCCAACAAAAGAAAAAAAAAGAAAAAAAGGAAAACAAACAAACAAATGAAAAACCAAAACAAAATAAAGCAAAATCAAGCTGCATGGGCTAGAGGTTTAGATCAATCTGTACATCATTTTACACCTGGGGATGAGTTTTATGTTAACTATTTTACAGGAGAACTACTAGAAGAAAAGTGGAATAGACTGTACCAAGTATTGTTAACAGCCTTCGCAGCAATCAAGATGAAAGAACTTAGATCCAGTGAAGAAACCACCTACCAGCCAGTAGACAACAGAATGCTAACACCTTTTAAAGATTAAGGCTAACTAAAGTAAAGTGAACTGTAAAGATGGAAAACTGTTTGTGTTTTTGACCCTAGGATATGGTATATAAACCAAGAAAAAACGAGTTGAAACAGACACACACCAAATTTGGAAAAAAAATAAACTTACATATGATAACTCAGGGTAACAACTCATGGGGATTAACTAACATTTGGGTGTGGAAGGATGGCTCGACGACCGAGCACATGATTTGATAGCAATGAACAATCCAGGGTTCAACACCTGTGATTAAGCCTGGCGTTCCCCTTTAAGCTGACCTTGGTATGCTGATAGAAGAAAGTGCATAACAAAAGCACGGAACTCAGCGCTGGAAAGTCCCTAAAACGTCAAGACCATTGTACCAGCCCCCTTCCCGTGCTTAACATCTTTTAACCAATCTTGTAACTACTTAAGGTGCGTGGACAGTACAGTAGGACCAATTGTAAGTTGTTTATTAGCTCGTGCTCTGCTAGAATAAATATATAAGGAGTGTTGTGTTTATGAATAAAGGAGAACGACTATACTCATATTGAGATTTCATCGTTACTCGGGGTCCGCATCCCACTCCCACATTTGGGAAAAACTTACATCCTGGCTCCTGAATCTAAATTGGTTGAGACAGCTGTTTGCAACGATAGCTGGCATATTGGTTTTTGGTAATAATGATCCTTATTTTGGTCAAATGTTCCCTGTGGTGCCTTCAAAGTACTGGAGATACATATAGTACTTGGAAGAAACATCAACTTTGCCAGAAGTTAGAATCAAATAAATATTTTGAGAAGATGTTAGAAAAGAGATCTTCATGTTAAGAAGTAAAAGAATTTACTAACTTTCTAGAAAAGGGGGGATTGATACTGGGCTAGGTGAATTAACCATTGATGAACAGGATAACCATTGTTTAGCAGCTCGAGATAAACACAAAGAAAGGACTAACGCTTAAGGGTAAACAGAATAGTAATAATTTAGCCAAAGCAACTGACACTTAAAGAATAGCAGAATAGAAGCTGCTCACACTTAAAGAATACACAGGATGACAGTTGTTTAGCTAAAGCAACATATTTCTATAAGCCTTTATGTGGGAAGGGGGTCTGTTGCTAGAAGATTTCTGATAAGCAGGACAAGTCATCTGGACCTGTGATAAGAGCGAAAACAACACTGATAAAGATGGCAAGGATCCAGAGAACACGGACGCAGATTGAAGCTAAAGGAAGTTAAGACAACTGACTCCATCCCTGAGATAACCCTGCACAGGCACAAAACAGGAAGAAGACTCTTCTCAAACTCATTATAATAAGAAGCGGGGAAAGGTTATGAATATGTATAGGCATTTTTTGGAATATGTAAAAGTTTACTGTATAAAGCCAAGACAAGTTGTCATGATGGGTACGCATGTTGTTTTGGAGAAATAATTCTCCCGTGTGTCTCAGCGCTGAATAAACATACCTACTTTATAACTTTATAAGTTATAGAGTCTTGATTCCGCATGTCACCATGGGACAGTCCAACATGGGAGGAGACTGAGAGGGGCTGTGAAGTCTTTGTTCTGTGAAGTTCTCAGGATTCCCTTTATTTTGGGGTTAGATTGGAATAGCAGAGTAGGTTTTGTAGAACTAGTTATTGAGGGCTTGTTGCAGGGCGGGACCTTGGAGCCGTGTAAGTCGCCCACAGCATTCTCATCCTCCCTATGGGGAGGGGAGTATACTCTTTTGAGTAGTAGGGATCGCACTGGGCTAGAGCAGCAGTTGCCTTGGGGGTTTGCAGATTTTCCCAACTTATTCCGGCTCTGGAGGAACTGTTGCAATACTGCATTTTGCTGTGGCAAATAGCAAAGTCAAGTCACTAATCAGGCAGTATGTGACTGTGGGTTGTCCATTCATGCTAGGTGTCATCATTGAAAATAGCTCTGGGAAGCACGTTTGTTGTTTACAAGGGTGGTTAAGGGAAGAAAGCATTTGAGTTACTTTTTTTTCCATGGAAGGTTTGGAGACATCAGAAAAAGGAAAAGTCTCTGCACCTTGAGTTACAGCCTACACACACATGCACTGCCAAAGCACAGTCTGTTACTGGGCTGTTGGCAGGTGGGAGGTAAAGGACATTAGTGCAAAGTTTGTTAGCCCTGCGTGGTCGTGGGTCCATGAGAGCAGGTATTTAGTTACTGTGACTCAGCTGCCATAAGAACAAAGAGTCGCTATTTTCAGTAGCACCTGCCTCTTATACTTCAGTGAGAGGCAGGAGCGAATGGGAAATCTAGGCAGGAAAACACTTGGGTTTGTGGATCAAAGGATATACCCAATCTGTTAAACTTTTGCATGACAAGTCTGTGGTACACATAAGAGGACATCAAAAGGGAACAGCGTGGGAAATAAGGGCCAATAACCTGGCAGATCAAGAGGCCAGAGAGGCGGCAAGGGAAAAAGAAAAGCTGTTGCTAGTGTTGGAACAGCACCCTGAACTTTCAGAACCCCCTATATTTAGTGAAGAAGAGTACTGCTAAAACTAGGGGCAGGCATGAGTTCGGAAGGGTTATAGGATTTACTGGATGGGAGAAAGATGGTAAACAAGCCCATCGCCCATGAAGTACACAGATGCTTAGGGGTGTATGGGTTGGCTATGCAATCCTTAGGAATAAGGTGGGACATGCCCCCTGGCACCCCTAGAGTTGTGGCAGCATAGAACAAATGAATATAGAGGCTCATTTGTCATGAGTACAGTGTCTCCCTCTAGCAGCTCTCTTGAGGATCCACACATGTCCCCATGTGGATGTAGGGGTATCACCCTATGAGATGCTGGACTCACCAAAAGGAGAACTCGCAGACATTCCAACTGGAACTGAGCTCTAACACCAGAATGGGAAGGTCCCTTTCAGGTTCTCCTGACTACAGAATTCACTATACAGACCAGGGAACAAGGGTGGACTCATGCCTCACAAGTTAAGGGACTGGTGGATGAGCCAGAACCTGAGTGGACAATCAAAGCTTCCCAGGATCCACTGAGATTCACGCTACAGAAGAAGTAAAGGAGAAGGCTGACAGAGCTGTCAGAAACAAACTTATTACAGCGTTTTGGACTGAATAACTGATATTTCCTTAATGTGGTAGGGAAAAGGGGACCTGAGGGGATTTACCTGACCCCTTCAAGGGGGTGCTAAGGGAGATGCAGGCACTCTGGTGTTAACTACTCCAGTTACCAGGCAGTTGGGAATGAACCCTGTTCCCTCTAGGAGGGCTGAAGGCTCGGCAGCTCAGTTGAAGTGCATTTACACCAATGCACGCAGCATGGGGAATAAGAAGGAAGAGCTGGAAGCTGTCATAGGGCAAGGGGCCTATGATGTCATTGCCATCACGGAAACGTGGTGGGACGACTCATATAACTGGAGTGCAGCTATGGTGGGGTATAAGCTTTTCAGGCGGGACAGGAAGGGTAGGAGAGGAGGCGGGGTAGCCCTCTTTGTAAGGGAGGACTTGGACTCCATTGAGATGGATTGTGGCCATCAGGAGGTTGAGTGCCTGTGGGTCAAAATCAGAGGAGCCCACCAGAAGGTAGATTTTGTGATGGGAGTCTGTTACAGACCACCCAGCCAAGGAGAAGCAGCTGATGAGCTCTTCTATAAACAGCTGCGGTCAATCTCTAGATCAATGCCTCTTGTTCTTGTGGGAGACTTCAATCTGCCTGATATCTGCTGGGTGTACAATACAGCAGAGAGGAAGCAGTCTAGGAGGTTCCTGGAGTGCGTGGGAGACAACTTCCTTGCACAGTTGGTGAATGAACCAACAAGGGAAGGTGCCCTCCTGGACCTGCTGTTTGAGAACAGAGAAGGCCTTGTGGGGGATGTGGCAGTAGGTGGACACCTAGGACTAAGTGACCATGAGATGATAGGGTTTTCTGTTCTAGGTGAAGTGAAGAGGGTGTTTAGCAAGACGGTAACATTAAATTTCCAGAGGGCAGACTTTGATCTCTTCAGAAGGCTGGTTGGCGAAGTCTCATGGGAGACAGTACTCAAGGGCAAGGGAGCCCAGGAGGGCTGGGAGCTCTTCAAAAAGGAAATCCTAGCAGCTCAGGAGAAAGCCATCCCCGTGGTCTGGAAAAAAAAGCCAGCAGGGGAGAAAGCCAGCTTGGTTGAATAGAGAGATCTTGAGTGATATCAAGAAGAAGAGAAATGTTTATGGGCTCTGGAAGAAGGGACAGGCCTCTTGGGTGGACTACAGGAGGGAAGTGAGATTGTGTAGGGAAAAAATCAGAAGGGCTAAGGCTCAGCTAGAAATTGGATTGGCAAAGTCTTTGAAAGATAACAAAAAATCTTTCTACAAATATATAAATAATAAAAGGAGGACTAGGGAAACCATACAGTCCCTATTGGACACAGAAGGAACAACAGTAACAGGGGATGAGGAAAAGGCTGAGGTACTTAATGCCTTCTTTGCCTCAGTCTTTAGTTGTAAGGAGGGTCGTTCCGTCTGTGTACTAACCCAGGAGCTAGAGGAGCATAATGAGGCTCCCGTGATCCAAGAGGAGGTGGTCAGAGCCTTGCTAGCCCGACTAGACAGTCACAAGTCTATGGGGCCGAATGGGATTCACCCTAGGGTATTGAAGGCGCTGGCGGATGTGCTGGCCAAACCCCTTTCCATCATCTTCCAACAGTCCTGGAAGACTGGGGAAGTCCCACTGGACTGGAGGCTGGCTGATGTTGTGCCCATCTACAAGAAGGGTCGCAGGGAGGACCCAGGGAACTCCAGGCCTGTCAGTCTGACCTCAGTGCCAGGGAAAGTCATGGAACAGGTGATCTTGAGTGCTATCATGAAGCACATGCAAGAGAACCAGGTGATCAGGCCCAGTCAACATGGGTTCACAAAAGGCAGGTCTTGCCAGACTAACCTGATCGCCTTCTATGACAAAGTGACTCGGCTGCTGGATGAGGGAAAGGCTGTGGATGTGGTCTTCCTGGACTTCAGTAAAGGCTTTGACACAGTTTCTCCCAGCATTCTGCTTGAGAAACTGTCAGCCTCTGGCCTGGACAGGTGCACCCTCTCCTGGGTGGAAAACTGGTTGGATGGCCGGGCCCAGAGAGTGGTGGGAAATGGTGTGAAATCCAGCTGGAGGCCAGTGACAAGTGGGGTTCCCCAGGGCTCAGTGCTGGGTCCAGCCCTGTTCAATGTCTTTATCAATGACCTGGATGAAGGCATTGAGTGCACCCTTAGCAAGTTTGCAGATGACACTAAGCTGGGTGGAAGTGTGGATCTGCTGGAGGGTAGGGAGGCTCTGCAAAGGGATCTGAACAGGCTGGACCGCTGGGCTGAGTCCAATGGCATGAGGTTTAACAAGGCCAAATGCCGGGTCCTGCACTTGGGGCACAACAACCCTATGCAGTGCTACAGACTAGGAGAAGTCTGTCTAGAAAGCTGCCTGGAGGAGAGGGACCTGGGGGTGTTGGTTGACAGCTGACTGAACATGAGCCAGCAGTGTGCCCAGGTGGCCAAGAAGGCCAATGGCATCTTGGCTTGTACCAGAAACGGCGTGACCAGCAGGTCCAGGGAGGTTATTCTCCCTCTGTACTCGGCACTGGTGAGACCGCTCCTCGAATCCTGTGTTCAGTTCTGGGCCCCTCACCACAAGAAGGATGTTGAGGCTCTGGAACGAGTCCAGAGAAGAGCAACAAAGCTGGTGAAGGGGCTGGAGAACAGGCCTTATGAGGAGCGGCTGAGAGAGCTGGGGTTGTTTAGCCTGGAGAAGAGGAGGCTGAGGGGAGACCTCATTGCTCTCTACAACTACCTGAAAGGAGGTTGTGGAGAGGAGGGTGCTGGCCTCTTCTTCCAAGTGACAGGGGACAGGACAAGAGGGAATGGCCTCAAGCTCCACCAGGGGAGGTTTAGGCTGGACATTAGGAAAAAATTCTTTACAGAAAGGGTCATTGGGCACTGGAACAGGCTGCCCAGGGAGGTGGTTGAGTCACCTTCCCTGGAGGTGTTTAAGGCACGGGTGGATGAGGTGCTGAGGGATATGGTTTAGTGTTTGATAGGAACGGTTGGACTCGATGATCCGGTGGGTCTCTTCCAACCTGGTTATTCTGTGATTCTGTGATTCAAACTGGGTGGTAACCTTTGACTGGGAGAATGAATATCCCTTGTTTTATTTGTGGGAATTTAGAACCTCAAGGAGGCAAAGGGACTCAAACTTGGCAACCAGCTTTAAGCATCTTAATTGGAATACTGAACAAAGAGGAGCCAATATAATTCGATTTGAGTGTGGGAGGAATAAATTAATCCCAGAAATTTGGGACATTTTGGAGAAGGATTGGGAAAAGGCCACTGAAAGGTGCAAAAGGTGCTTTAAGTGGAAATCCATTAAAAGGGAAAACAGGCCTAAAGATCCAGACCTCTATAAGGACGATTAACCCATTGGAACTATAACCTCTGACAATGTCATCAAGGAGCAGTCCGTCCTGCAGGCAAAAAATCTCTGCCACCAACATTGTTGCCTCGGCTGTTAGCTGCAACCTAACAGGCCAAGAGATGGGTGGAAAGACGAGTCCCTGGATGTTTATGCTCCTCCTTACAGTGATCAGTGGTTTGAGAGTCAAAGGTCACCAAATCCCTGACATACCACACTCATTACGAATGTAAAAGAACAAGAAGTGGGAAAGAGTAAACTGGGGAAACAACTGGATATTTGGTTTACAAATTGACGGAAGGGGATCAGATCCCGGTACAAAGAAATGGAATTACTGTTCCATTCTTTTTACAAAAAGCCTGAAAATGCAGGCCAAGTTTGAAATGCCAACAGTCGCAAAGGCATTTACTGTTACCAATTGCTATGCTTGCGGAGGGACAAACATGGGGAAACAATGGCCATGGGAATCCCGAGAAATAGATGTCTTTGGGAAAGATCAGTGGCTCCGAAAAGAAGTAGCCAGTGGGAATTATCATTGGGAGGTTCTGCTGGCAACGCCTTAAAAGGAAACTTAAATGGTTGGGATAAGTGGGGTTCAGAGATTGTGAATAAGAGAAACAGAACTGGACCCTGAGCCTTCCCAAAGAGATTGGGTGGGAAGTCTCTGAAGGGTTATATTGGACCTGTGGAAACATGGCCTATAGTGAATTACCAAAGGATGGAATGGGACTTAGTCTTTTTCAGTGAGAATGGCCATTTGCTGAATTAGTTAGTCCTGGATTATATGCTGACAACCAAAGGGGGAGTATGTGGAAAATTCAACCTCACAAATTATTGTTTAAAGTTTAGTGGATTGTTCATGTTCTAGTTCAGACACAGGATGGGTTAAATTTAGTGGATTGTTATATTTCCAAGCCAAAAATTAGATCAAATATTAGAGGGGGAATTGTAAAAAATGTGCTATTCAGCATTTTGGCTTGAATAAAGGAACATGGGGGAGGGTCAAGGGGGGCTGGAGATCCAAAAGTATCGATCCTGATCGCTGTACCTGAACTTAGGTACTTTGGTGGTGCCAGCAGAGGGGCAGTTCTGCAGCAGCAGGCGCTGCTCGCTCGCTGCCCCCCTCCTCCTCCCCCCGTCCCCCAATGCCTGGGCTGACCCCTCTCAAAAGACGCGTGGCAAGAGCACTCCAACACATGCTGATGGGGCTTCGCACCAAAAATAAATGTATAAAAGGGGAGGGGAACCTGGACTGGGTGTGCCTCTGGCTAGACGTGGCCCTGCTTCAGCCACGCGCCCAGTGCAGTACACCTTGCTTTGCTGACTTTATACCACAATAAAAGACTCTTGGAATTTTGGTTTCCAGTGTGTGTTTATAACAATCTTAAAAGTCTTTTCCAACCTAAATGATTCTATGATTCTATAACAGATGTCTTAATTGCAACTACATTGCCAAGGCTAGTTAAAATAAAGGTAGTAAACAATGATGACAAATTGGGGGGGGGTAGATATGGGATAAAACATTTATCACCAAGGTGAGTTTAGTAATTTGATTTAAAATCCAGAGTTAGACCAAAAGCTGAGCTTAAGTGGAACATGAAATAATTTATTTTATATAAGGTTAATTCCTACAGAAATTAGTTTTAATAAACTATCTAGTTCTCTTCATATAAACATGTGCCATTATCCCACTAGTAATAACTATTACAGCACCTAGAGCAATCAGTTCTTTATCAATTTAATATTGTCCAAATATATTGCTTTAGGTTTTAATTCCTAACCACTTTTTCATTAAGATGTGTGAGAATTAATTGATGGGTTTTGCTGCAGTTGGTTTGTGTGTTTAATTGTCTTGTCATGTGGGTCTGTCTTGTATTCAGAGATGGTGTGCAGACAATCGTCAGACATGGATAAATAACCTGAAAGAATAAACACTCTTAGAGTTGCAAGAATTTATTGATATGCTTAGTTGTCTAGCAAGATGCAGCTAGTTTAGGTCAAGAGATAACCTGAAGGAAGTCTCCAGACATGGTTGGATAATCCAAAAAATAACGAGTATTCTTTGAAGATTTATATGGTTCTTTGTCTAAAACTAGCATATATGCCCACTGCTTTTGTAGGATGTTATGCCTTTTTTAGAAGGGCATCCAATTCAGCACTGAATTGTAAAATAAAAATATTATTGCCTTTGCTTTGAAGACTTTGTCCTTTTTAATATTTTACCACTGAATGAGTGTTCCTCACAATTTGGGGGCTTGTCCGGGATAAGTGATCCTGTCTTTGCAGGACGGGACAGCAGGAGCGGAGAGGCACGCCCTGCTGATTCTAGCAGTCTCCAATCTACTGTCCTGCCTCTAGAGGAGCAGCAAACCTTGTCCAGGCGGAGGACTCTCGAAGCAAAGAAGGGGAGAAGGTAATTTAATGAATTAATGGATCTGAACTGCGCGCAGCAGCTGAGTAATCCTGTACACAGGATCCAGGTAAGAAAAGTGACTGTTAAGTATTATCTGGGCAGCTCGGAGAGCAGGACTGAAAGTGTGTGTGAGTGAGACGCAGGGGTTCCTGCAAAGCGATTGTGGAGTCCTTTTAACCACAGTTCCATATCTCCACGAGGAGACTGGCTGGTGAAGGGACAAAAGTGAAAGGGTTCCAGGTGAATGGTGATCTGTAGGAAGAAAAGTATAATGGGAAACAGGCTCACTCAGAGAGGTTCAAAAAGGAGAGAGGAATCTGAGGATCCCTCTTCGAGCATTTCACCCAACAATCCTTTAGGGGTGATGCTCAGGGAATGGGGGCAAGGTAGCACCCAGGGGAAATACAAGGGCCATGGTGGATTATAAAGGTATTCTTGAACTGAATTTAGTTTGGGGCTAGCCAGGAGACGTCCTGCGCAGTGCTGGTATACCGGGTACCGGAACCCAGAGTATGCCTTTGGAAACTTTGAATTTGCAGTGCTGTAGGGACTCTTCAAGAATAATTCAAAGAGCCTTACTGATTGAAAACATATGATTTCTTGGGTTTTGGTGGAAGGGGTTAAAGTTCCCACTGTCTTGGTTTTGGTAGGGGAGTTCTGAGTCCCTACTAATAATTGTTACAAGAATTGTGTGCCATTTTGGTTTTGAACTTGGAAAGTATAATAAGAAATCAAATATTAATAACTGATTTTAACTTTGGTATAACTCTGTATGTGTGTGCCTGAGACATAGCACTGCTACGAAGCGATTGTGGTTTTGAACTAAAGTTGATGGGAGGAGATGAATGAAGTGAGTGTAAGTTTTGTCTTAGAATTTTTATGACTTTGTTGTTAACCTAATAGCTGTTGCACAGCCAGTGTGTGAAGAACAGAAACTGGTAAATTATGTCAAGAAGTTTGGCTAAAGGCTGTGGCCACAAATAGTTTTAATCTCGAGCAACGCAAAAAAAAAAAGAAAAAGAAAAACTGCGGTTATGTGTGTGAATGCCCCCCTCCCCTCCTTTCTCTTCCCTGAATGTGAAGGTGTTTTTTTCTTTTTAACTTCTTCTCTGAGTCTGCAGGAGTTAACCATGTTATCTCTGTAGGGGATACTAAGTTATGAACAATTTTATTTGGATAAAAATAATGAGCACCCCAGTGATTATTAGAGATTCTTAAACAGGCTTAAGTAAAATATGAGGGAAATGGTCCTTAAAAATTTTTAATAGAGTGCCAGCTATCGATTCATCCAAAATTTGTTGTGTGATTATTTCTGCAGGCAGTTTTATTGTTGTGTGTGTATAACTGGGGAACAATATGCACAGGTTTAGTGTGTGTGTGTATTATGTGTATGAATAATGTAGGAAGCGTTAAGCGCCTGCCTGGTTGGCAGAGACAAAACTTAATGTCATTTGGTAGAGAGTGTGATCAGTGGTGAAAAACATATATGAAGAGAGGGAGAAAGAAGAAAGATTTAAAATGTATGTGGAGAGAAGGAGAGAGAGAGGGGATTTGAGTGGCAGTGGTCATTGGTTGTGTGTGGAAGGTTTGGGCAGCGGGGGCACACACCTCTGATTGGTGGACTTTTGGAACTCTGATCGCCTTCTTGGGGCATTGCTGAGATGCAGCAGAGTGGTCTCCAGCTGCAATAAATTTGGTAGCTGTTCCTCTGGCAATTTAATTGCTTTATTTGCTTATTTTCAAGCCTGAACCATCTCAGCACTGATAGGAGAACTATAAGATTAACACCTGGTTTATTTTTCAAGAGATTTAAGGAAGATTGTTCATTGTTCAACAGTTTATGTGTGTTTGAGGGGGTGGACATTTTGGTCGACCCTAACCTGGAGAAAATATTTGAATATTTTTTGAGAAAGTTGTTTTAAAGTATAGATGTGATCTTACAAGAAGAGGGCTTGGGGTTTTTTTTTCTTCCCTTTTTACAGCAAAGTGATTTAGTAACACTCTGCACTCCAGTGTTCCTTATCAGATCAGCAACTGCTGGGCACTGGCACAGACAATAGCTAATGGGATTTTAACAGATACTAATGAAAGGAGTATGCCAGAGACAATATCCTTTGAGATTAAAAGACTGCAAAAGAATAGAAAGCACAATTAATAACTTTTTACAGTATGGAACTATTAGTACGCGAATCTGACTAGTGAAAAAGTTGGATGGAATTTACCAAGTAGTACATGACTTGAGAAAAATAAAAAGATTGTCAAAGATAGCATCTTGTAGTGGATAAAATTAAGAATAACCAGATACGGTTTACAGTGTTAGATTTAAAAGATGCATTTTTCTGTCTGCCACTAGACAAAGAAAGTCAAAAGCTTTTGAAGAAGAGAGTCCTACCTATGATAGAAAAGCCCAGCTTACTTGGACGGTGTTATCCCAAGGTTTTAAAAATAGCCCAACAATTTTTGGAAATGAATTAGAACAAGAAATTGATGCATGGGATTCTCCGCCTAGAGATAAATTCTTTCTACAGTATACAGATGATTTGTTAATAGCAACTGAAACAAGACATGATTGTATTCAGTGGACTGTGAGTTTGTTTAATTTTTTTGGATTAAATGGATATCGAGTATCTCAACAGAAAGCCCAAATGGCGCAAGAACGAGTGACAATCTTGGGATATGGACTGTCCAGGGAACAAAGAGAACTGGGAACTGAATGAAAGGAAGCCGTCTGACAAACTACATTCCCACAAATGGTAAAAGAGATCAGGACCTTTCCAGGAATGACAGGTTGGTGCTTTTTATGAATCTACCATTATGGAGTGATGGCAAAGCCGTTAAACATGCTGAAGAAATACTTCGCTTATTGGAGGTAGTACAACTACCAACTGAAGAAGCCATCACGCACTGTCAAGGGCACCTGAGAGCTAACACCGACCAGGAAACAGATAATAGATTGGACAGCAGAACTGTTGTACCTGCCAGCTTGGTCTGGAAACTTGTCAAAAGGGAACATGCACACATCACCAAGCTAATGATAGATACCAAACTACCATGGACCAAGTGTCTGTCGTTTTGATTCTATATTTAGGGAGAGAAGAGGGTGTGCTTATCCCTGAAAACAATATGTACCTTAAAGGTTATTTGTGTGGAATAACTCAATCTCTTGCAGATTTAAGAAAGAGTGGATTGCTGCCCCAAACAGCACCCCTGGATTTCAGCCTACATCAGATACAACCTGGGAACTGGGTCCTAGTGAAATCCTGGAAGGAGACTACTCTAGCCTCAACGTGGGAAGGACCCTTCCTGGTACTTCTGACAACAGAAGCAGCCATAGGGACTAATGAGAAGGGGTGGACTCATGTCACTAGAGTGAAGGGACCAGTGGCCCTGCCTTCCAGAGAGTGGACTGTGAAACCAGGAGGTGATACTTTGAAGCTGACATTTAGGCAATAAATCAGAAAAAGTCAAGGGTGAGCAAAATTGGTTTGCGAAATCTGTAAGGATGGTTACCTGTGTTGTTTCTTTTTGTAAGGTATATAAAAAGGGACTAGGTAAACTGAATAACCACAAGGGAGACTGATGGTACTGTAGAATGTGTTGGAAGTGACGGCCCTTTGAAAAACTAAAAGGTGATTTCAGGTATATGATGTGCACTAAGCCACGGGCAAGACTGGGTTAGCCTCTACCTTTGCTGCTGAGAAGCATCTAAAACTCCACTGTTGGCTACAATCCAACAGGCATTGAGTGACGGAGATATATGCTATACTAGACCTTGGATTATGATGGCTGCCTGGACTCTCCTACTTTGGGTTGTGCTCACCTCCAATTGTACCCCAGGTTCTCCAAATGCATGTTCTAAACGTTACCAACATGTACATGTTAGGAGGCCTTCCAGTCTCAGTTACCACACTCGCATAAGATAGGTTTTGTTATAACTCGCAAAGTTTAACCATTTGTAACTTGGGGAAAATACAATTGTGGGAAGGAAGAAACTTAGAAAAAAGAGGGACAAGGCTGGGAATAGGGTGTCCTAAGGGAGAAGAAAGGATGTCTCACCAAGGAAGGACATTTGGATATATAAGACAGCGGGGGAATCCAAGATCAGTATAAAGAACAGTTAGTAAAGAATGTTACATGGCAATTAGCAAACTCTGTCCAGTCGGGGAAGTCAAAAGCAACTAGGATTCCCCAATTCGGGGGAAAAAAAATTATTTGTAGATCTGGCTGAAGGAATAGAATCATAGAATCATAGAATAACCAGGTTGGAAGAGACCCACCGGATCATCGAGTCCAACCATTCCTATCAAACACTAAACCATGCCCCTTAGCACCTCGTCCACCCATGCCTTAAACACCTCCAGGGAAGGTGAATCAACCACCTCCCTGGGCAGCCTGTTCCAGTGCCCAATGACCCTTTCTGTGAAGAATTTTTTCCTAATGTCCAGCCTAAACCTCCCCTGGAGGAGGTTGAGGCCATTCCCTCTTGTCCTGTCCCCTGTCACTTGGGAGAAGAGGCCAGCACCCTCCTCTCCACAACCTCCTTTCAGGTAGTTGTAGAGAGCAATGAGGTCTCCCCTCAGCCTCCTCTTCTCCAGGCTAAACAACCCCAGCTCTCTCAGCCATTCCTCATAAGGCCTGTTCTCCAGCCCTCTCACCAGCTTTGTTGCTCTTCTCTGGACTCTCTCCAGAGCCTCAACATCCTTCTTGTGGTGAGGGGCCCAGAACTGAACACAGGATTCGAGGAGCGGTCTCACCAGTGCCGAGTACAGAGGGAGAATAACCTCCCTGGACCTGCTGGTCACGCCGTTTCTGATACAAGCCAAGATGCCATTGGCCTTCTTGGCCACCTGGGCACACTGCTGGCTCATGTTCAGTCGGCTGTCAACCAACACCCCCAGGTCCCTCTCCTCCAGGCAGCTTTCTAGACAGACTTCTCCTAGTCTGTAGCACTGCATAGGGTTGTTGTGCCCCAAGTGCAGGACCCGGCATTTGGCCTTGTTAAACCTCATGCCATTGGACTCAGCCCAGCGGTCCAGCCTGTTCAGATCCCTTTGCAGAGCCTCCCTACCCTCCAGCAGATCCACACTTCCACCCAGCTTAGTGTCATCTGCAAACTTGCTAAGGGTGCACTCAATGCCTTCATCCAGGTCATTGATAAAGACATTGAACAGGGCTGGACCCAGCACTGAGCCCTGGGGAACCCCACTTGTCACTGGCCTCCAGCTGGATTTCACACCATTTCCCACCACTCTCTGGGCCCGGCCATCCAACCAGTTTTCCACCCAGGAGAGTGTGTGCCTGTCCAGGCCAGAGGCTGACAGTTTCTCAAGCAGAACGCTGTGAGAAACTGTGTCAAAGCCTTTACTGAAGTCCAGGAAGACCACATCCACAGCCTTTCCCTCATCCAGCAGCCGAGTCACTTTGTCATAGAAGGCGATCAGGTTAGTCTGGCAAGACCTGCCTTTTGTGAACCCATGCTGACTGGGCCTGATCACCTGGTTCTCTTGCATGTGCTTCATGATAGCACTCAAGATCACCTGTTCCATGACTTTCCCTGGCACTGAGGTCAGACTGACAGGCCTGGAGTTCCCTGGATCCTCCCTGCGACCCTTCTTGTAGATGGGCACAACATCAGCCAGCCTCCAGTCCAGTGGGACTTCCCCAGTCTTCCAGGACTGTTGGAAGATGATGGAAAGGGGTTTGGCCAGCACATCCGCCAGCTCCTTCAATACCCTTGGGTGAATCCTGTCCGGCCCCATAGACTTGTGAGTGTCCAGTCGGGCTAGCAAGGCTCTGACCACCTCCTCTTGGATCATGGGAGCCTCATTATGCTCCTCTAGCTCCTGGGTTTGTACACAGACGGAACGACCCTCCTTACAACTAAAGACTGAGGCAAAGAAGTCATTAAGTACCTCAGCCTTTTCCTCATCCCCTGTCACTGTTGTTCCTTCTGCGTCCAATAGGGACTGTATGGTCTCCCTAGTCCTCCTTTTATTATTTATATATTTATAGAAAGATTTTTTGTTATCTTTCACAGACTTTGCCAATCTCATTTCTAGCTGAACCTTAGCCCTTCTGATTTTTTCCCTACACAATCTCACTTCCCTCCTGTAGTCCACCCAGGAGGCCTGTCCCCTCTTCCAGAGCCCATAAACATTTCTCTTCTTCTTGATATCCCTCAAGATCTCTCTGTTCAACCAAGCTGGCTTGGTTCAAAGTCTGCCCTCTGGAAATTTAATGCTACTGTCCTGCTAACCACCCTCTTCACTTCTCCTAGAACAGAAAACCCTATCATCTCATGGTCACTTAGTCCTAGGTGTCCACCTACTGCCACATCCCCTACAAGGCCTTCTCTGTTCACAAACAGCAGGTCCAGGAGGGCACCCTCCCTTGTTGGTTCATTCACCAGCTGTGCGAGGAAGTTGTCTTCCACGCACTCCAGGAACCTCCTAGACTGCTTCCTTTCTGCTGTATTGTACACCCAGCAGATATCAGGCAGATTGAAGTCTCCCACAAGAATGAGAGGCATTGATCTAGAGACTGACCGCAGCTGTTTATAGAAGAGCTCATCAGCTGCTTCTCCTTGGCTGGGTGGTCTGTAACAGACTCCCATCACAAAATCTGCCTTCTGGTGGGCTCCTCTGATTTTGACCCACAGGCACTCAACCTCCTGATGGCCACAATCCATCTCAATGGAGTCCAAGTCCTCCCTTACAAAGAGGGCTACCCCGCCTCCTCTCCTACCCTTCCTGTCCCGCCTGAAGAGTTTGTACCCCACCATAGCTGCACTCCAGTTATATGAGTCGTCCCACCACGTTTCCGTGATGGCAACGACATCATAGGCTCCTTGCCCTACGACAGCTTCCAGCTCTTCCTTCTTATTCGCTAAGCTCTTCGTTCTTATTCCCCAAATAACCAAAGTACTAAATGTGTCTGGTTGTTGTTATGTGGAGGTCCTTTAATGAGTGAAGAACGGCCCTGGAAGCGAACCATTCTGCATCCTCTCCAAATATTAAAATGGAATCGTTCACTCAGTTCAGGAGAAAAGACGAGATCACTGGGGTGGGTCCTAAGTTCTGCCGTAATTGGTATAGAATGCGTAAGTCGTATGGGATATGTAGAGTCGGTAGGAGAACCCCCCCTGTAAACAGGTGTACACCCACAGTGGCACTCATGGGACGTCATGGCCTGGAAAACCTCTATGTTATTTGTCCAAAAATAATAACAATTGTACCAAGTCCGCTGAGGAAGGAATTTTTAATTGTACTGGAAACAATCCATTTCAGGGGTTATCAAGGATCCTGAAAAATTGGAAAAACCCAGGAAACACTTCTAGGAACTGGTGGAGAGTGCCTGATGGGTTATTTTGGATTTGTGGTAAAAGAGCTTATTCAAAACTACCTGATAATTGGGAAGGGGACTGCACTTTAGGAATAGTTCAACAGGGATTTTTTTACGTTGTCCCTGAAGGAAGGGGATGGAGCTAGGAATTCCCTATTTGACTATTTATTGGCAGAAGAAGGAGGCATGTGTGGAAAATGGAACACTTACGATTGTTGCCTTAAAATAGATGATAATTGCCAAATGGCAATGAACCCTGCAACTGAAATTTGAAAAATTGCACATGTCCCAGTGCAGAAATTGAAGCCTATGTTAGACTCCAGGTGGTGGGATCTCTTAGGGTAGCTTGCTGGAATAAAGTAGGTTTCTTTTTATTATGTGCATTCGCTGGGTTACTCTCTTTACCATACCTTGCACTGTGTTATGTAAGACTGATTTCCAGTGTAGTTTAAGGAATGCAGCTAACCAGCATGCCGACAAATCCACAGATAGCAGCCTCAGGCCAGAGTGAGATGGCCCAGAAAATTATGGTGTTGAAGAAAAGAGATCAGAAGAAAGATAAGAAATTACAATCAATATTGTGTAAATTAGAGCAAAGCTATGGGCTTCAGCAAAAAATGTAATAAGCAAAAGGGGGTTAATTGTGAGAATTAATCGATGGGTTTTGCTGCAATTGGTTTGTGTATTTAATTGTCTTGTCATGTGGGTCTGTCTTGTATTCGGAGATGGTGCGCAGACAATCGTCAGACATGGATAAATAACCTGAAAGAATAAACACTCTCTTAGACCTGCAAGAATTTATTGATATGCTTAGTTGTCTAGCAAGATGTAGCTGGTTTAGGTCAAGAGATAACCCGAAGGAAATTTCCAGACATGGTTGGATAATCCAAAAAATAACGAGTATTCTTTGAAGATTTATATGGTTCTTTGTCTAAAACTAGTATATATGCCCACTGCTTTTGTAAGATGTTATGCCTTTTTTAGAAGGGCATCCAATTCAGCACTGAATTGTAAAATAAAAATATTATTGCCTTTGCTTTGAAGACTTTGTCCTTTTTTAATATTTTGCCAGTGAATGAGTGTTCCTCACAGATGATTCGCGCTTATTAGGAGACAATCATCTTTTTGCTATTCAGACTTTTCTAGAGACCCCACATGCACACATGGTATGAAAGTGATACTCTAGGAATAAGTCCTGGATTCAACCTACAAAGGTCTAGTTAGAAGTGACTAAAAGTTCTGATTATTTATCTTATTATTTGCAATATTTTCTCAACAATACTGAACTGCATTTTGTAGAATCATGACACTGATAAAGACTGTTCTATAACTCTGGCTACACACTCGTGTTTGGTCTGCAGTCATAGTGCAAAAATTACAAATAATAAAAAAATTAAAAAAATAAAATAAAAAATAATAAAAAATTAATAAAATAAATAATAAAATAATAAAATTCAAATATCTAGATTCTTGTGCTTCAAGAAAGATACTTCCAAAAAGTTCCTTCTTTGTATGCACCTTAAAATGGTAAGGAGCAAATACAATGGAAAAAACCTGAAGTTTGAAACATTTAGGGACAGGCAGGACAATTCTAATAAGATTCTCCTACCAAATTACTCAATTTCCTTCAAAGTTTCTTCCTTGAACAAAAGGCAGAACAACTGAAACACTACTAAGCACACTGGGAACCGCAGCCCACTTTTATTGATTTAAAATGTAATTATACATGTAAAAAATAGGCTATACAGCGTTTTGGCTGGAATAAAGGAACATGGGGGAGAGTCAAGGGGAGTGGAGATCCAAATTTATTGGTCCTGATCGCTGTACCTGAGTTCAGGACAAATGCTTAAGTCATGGGGTGGAATGTCTTCTTTCTTTGGTGGCGCATGCTGGGTTCAGTGGAGGGGCAGTTCTGCAGCAGTCGCCTCCCGCCGGACTGCCTGGGCCGACCCCTCTGGCCGAAAGACATGCGGCAAGAGCACCCCAACACGTGCTGATGTGGGGCGGATGAGCAACTGCTTTCGCGCCAAAAAGAAAAGTAGAAAAGGGGAGGGGAGCCTGGACAGGGTGCACCTCTGGCTAGATGCGGTCCAGCCTCAGCCACACACCCAGCACTGTATACCTTGCTTTGCTGATTTATTCCACAATAAAAAGGTATTCAAACTTTCGGAATTGTAGTCTCCAGAGTTTGTTTATAACAATACACAAGTTATTAAAAATATTTCTTTAATAGAAAGCTTGGTATGCGACCATTTCATTTAAATTAGTTTGTTCAAGTATCCGTGCCTTCTACACCGGCCTCTGCGTGGCCTTACTGTGTAGGAAAGGAAAGAAATTCAAAACATAGTGCTTTAATTCTGAAGAAATTCAACATTATTCTGAACGTACTTTTTGTTTAAAAAGGCAACTGCTTTCAAACTTAGTAATCCAACAATCAATTTCTAAGCACTACTAAAGTTTACCGGTATCATCCAATGCATACTTGCAAGTTAACTTACTTTCAGTGATAAAAAGAACAAAAATTAAAGTTTATTTTTAAAAGGGGAAAAAACAAGCTCCGTTTTCCTTCTCCTCCACCCTACCTCCAGTTGTCTGTTGCCGCAGGGGTATTTTATTGATAATTGGACTAAAGGTTGTGCCGCTCCTGTACTGGGGCCTGCCCCTGGGAAGTGACCACGGGCGGTGGTTGCCTTCAGGAGCTCCTGGGCGGGGGTGGGGGTGTGTGCGGGATGCACCAGGAGTCTGAGGAGTAGGGGAGACACCCTCCCCAAGCGTACCTGGCCGCCCCCTCGCGGGCCTCGCCACCAGAGGCTCACGCCAGGTAGCCAGTGGGCTCAGTGAGGGCGACAAGGACTCATGGGCTGGGCAGGGACACCTCTTCCCCTAGCCGCCCGGCCGGGGCTGAAGCCGCGCTCGCGGCTCTTCCTCGAGAGAGTGCTTCCTCACGCCGCCTCTCGGGGGTGAGGAGAGGCGAGCGGACACTATGCAGATATGGGGGTAAAAATACGCGACACCTCCCCCAGCCCGGTGGAGCCGATACCCCCAGCTGAGGGTAGGAGAGCGCGTGGGCGGTTTGTGCTGGAGCAGCCGCCTAGCAGGCTCCCCACATCAGATGGCCCCTGTCTTAGCCATGCCGGCACCTCCCGCACACCTACCAGGCCCCTCCACCAGCGCTCAACCAGGCGGGAACCTCGGCCGGATCGTCCGGAGTGGTAGGGCTGGGAGGAGACAGACGGGGCTGATAGCCCTCTGCCAGCTACGGGAGAGTGGAGCCGTAGTGTGGCGTAGAGAGGGGAAGCTAGAGGCCGTCAGGCACAGGCTGTGGAGAAAAGAAAATACAACTTACCTTGCTGAGTACCCCACAGAGCTCAACAGGCAGTCCGAGTTCAGTCTCGGGATCTTCTTCAGAGCCGGAGGAATTCCAACTCTGATTGTCAGACGTAGCCGAGCAGGGAAAAGCCGAGCAACCCCCACCCACAGCAGCCTCAGTTTCCTCCTGCTGAAGGGATGAGGGCAGCTCTATCTGAGCAGCACTACTTCGCTCCCATAACGCCGCCCCGCCCTACCAGCAACCAGCTGGTGGCGAGGCACACAAACTTGGGCTTTCCCTTACCGTAGCTCCATAGCCTCTACCTACAGCCACAACATAGAAGCGATAAAGAGAGGAAGAACGTGTACGCGTATACTTGCCATGCACAACGCTTAGAATGCAACCACCATCATCACATTGCGAGAGACAGGTGCTCTGTGCCACTATTTATCAGGTCCGCCCCCTTGCCTTCCCTCCCACTTCCGCTAGCCAGTCTTTGCGGCGCCTGACGGAAGTTGTAGTCTTCTGTACTGCGGTAAACTGGGTCACAGTCGGCTCTCGGAGATGTAATGTGCTGTAGCTACCGTCTCTGTTGGCGGGTGTTTGTTTCCTCGTTTCTGTGGTGCTCTCAGTGGGTTTTGCCTTCGCAGCCATTCCTTCTGCTGCCAGGCAAGGGCAGCAGTGCTACTTTAGGGCGATATTTTTCTGATGAGGGAGGGAATTGTTGTGCTCTCTTTCCCTCTTTCCTTGTGAAAAAGGCCAAACTCAATAATCAATGCCAATTTTATTGGCATTTGACTAAGCAGGTATTGCTTTAATAAATAACGACACTGGACACACAGGGAATCATTTTGCCTAATGTGTGCGTGTCCATTGAGGCTGGTTACAGGACTTTTGTACTGGTTAAACATACATATTCATATAGATTCCAAGAAACACTGGTTACATATTCTGGTAGGTATTAGTTAAACATACATAGAACTCATTATCATATCTCATCACCCACTCTCCAATGTACATCACCATTCTTTTGTGTCTTCAGAATCCTCTGATGCTCTTTATCTTATCTCCTTCCTCACTGGGTCCTCTTGGTGAGCTCAGGCCTCTTCTTGGTTCAACTAGTAAACAAGCTGTTATAAACGCACTCTGGAAACCAAAATTCCGAGAGTCTTTTATTGTGTAATAAAGTCAGCAAAGCAAGGTATACAGCGCTGGGTGTGTGGCTGAGGCCGGACCGCATCTAGCCACAGGTGTGCCCTGTCCAGGCTCCCCTCCCCTTTTATACTTTTCTTTTTGGCACGAAAGCAGTTGCTTGTCCATCCCCATCAGCACGTGTTGGGGTGCTCTTGCCATGTGTCTTTCGAGAGGGGTCTGGCGGGCCGAGGAAGGTGGGGGGGTGAGCAGCACCTGTGGGAATGTATGCTGGTCTAACGATGTGGCCTTATCAGGTTGTTAGGGAGAAGTTTGGAATACATCAAGGTCGAGAAGCAGCTACAGTGTGAGAACAAGAAGGCAGTCTATGTGCAAGATTACTTGTACAAAAACTACTACTTTGGGCTTTAGCCAAGCATTACGTAAACATTAGACAAGATAGCAGAAAAGTACAAAAGGCTTGCTTGCTTGCTAATAAACGACTTGATTTCCAATCATGTTGATTGTCTGTGATCTTGTCCGGGGTACCTGCACGGGTTCAGTCTCCCACAAATGGTGACCAGCGACATGATAGGAGCGCCGTGGTAGGTCGGCAGTGTGGAGCTACACTCTCCAAATTGGAGATCAACAAGGCAGGTGGAAGGGCTGCTGTAATATTTAGGAAGAAGAAGAGGAAGAGGAAGAGGAGGAGGAGGAAGAGGAGGAGGAAGAGGAGGAGGAGGAGGAGGAGGAGGAGGAGAAAGAGGAGGAAGAGGGCCAGTGAGATTGGGGGGTCGGCGGCGCGCACGCTTGAGGTGAGCAGCCATGGGAATCGCGGTATCCATGAACTAAAAGTCGGTCCATGACTTCTTGATGAAGCTTTTGACTGAACAGGGCGTGAAATTGAGCCCAGAGGCACTGTCCCGACTTTTAATATGGGGACGGTGCAAGGACTTTTTCATCCATCCTAGTAACGTTTTCATTTTGACTGTTTGGGAATCCCTGAGAAGAGATTTATGGCAGTCAATTACCATGGGAGATTCCAAAGCGTTTGAGGTTGCACGAACTTGGGGGACTGTTGAAGGGATATTAGAAACTATGACGGCAGGGGCGACGACAGAGGCCGCTGTTGCTCGGATGTTCCAGGCGGCAGCTGAGGCAAATATGCGGGAAACTGAAAGCAATATTCCTGCAGTGGATCTTTCTCCGCCTCTGGCTTTGCTGGTGGGAGCTAAAGAATTTTTTTGAGGACCGAATCCAACCACTGTCCCTCTGGTAGATAAGGACAGTAATATTCCACAACAGAGACTGGTGCAGGGCCATCAGCGACTGCCGATAATCCCTTTCATCCAGGGCCAGCAGCCCCTGAGAGAACTTGGATTTATTTCCATCAGAGGAGGTGTGGTGACCCTAAACAGCTACAAACTTTTCCTGGGGTTTGTTCACGGGAGGCCAGAGACTCGAAAACCTGTAGAGAAAGTACTTTATAGACAGATTGAAGGATGCACTCGACAAGCAGGTAGACAACCGAGCAATTACTGAAGCCTTAATTTTGCAATCAGTGATAAAAAATCCTAATGATGAATGTAGAAAAATATGGCGCGGTCTAAAAAATCCTGCAACAGCAGCTGGGATCATTAACCTATCAAGCACAGCTTATGGCTGCTGCCCGGACTGTAAAACCGGGACAGAAATACATTCTGTTAGAGGCGCGGCAAGGAGAGACATTTTAAAAGAGACTGCCACACGCAACGCCAGGAGAGAGGGCCTAAAATCTGCCCTCGGTGTGGAAAGGGCAAACATTTTGCCAGTTGGTGTAGACCAAAATGGGATCAGGTCGGGACAGTATTGTCAGAAAACAAGGAGCAAAGCATGGTTCGGAGGCAAGTGCCAACACAGATGCCTCCACGGCAAGCAGCAGCTCTCACCTCAGAGCAAGAACCAGAGGCAGCACCGAGATAGACGTGATCACCACCATCGCAGTAATGCTGCAATTGTCCGCACTTCACACAATACCACGGAACATAAAAGGACCATTGGAGGGTGGCTTTACTGCCATGTAATTAGAATGATTATCAATAATTCAGTTGTGAATCTTTGTTTTACCTGGGGTCATAGATGCAGGCTTTACTGGAATAATTCAAGCAAGGGTATGGATGCTGTCTCCACTAGTGTTACGAACACCATTTCCACTAGTATTAATACCAAAGGATAGCTGGATAATGTAATTAATTTTGTTCAAAGCAGCTGTGTTCCAAGCTGACTCTGTAGAGCATGGCTCACAAGGTTTTGGGTCCACAAGAATCCCTGAAATACATTTGGTTTAGTCCCTACAAACTCAGCTTCCTATGTTGAAGTACATATTAACTTTTATTTTAAAAAAAGGAGGAAAGCCAGAACATCTTTAAATGGCTGTAGTGCAACTCTTTGTTGTACACGTTCCACTAATCTTGTAGGGGAGAGATGCGTTAAATGCAGTGGGAATAGGCATTGGAACAATGAACGAGTATTCAGCTAGCTTTGAAATGAGTGGTCATGTGTGTGTGTTTGTAAGAAGACTTGCAAATTGGTTTTAATTGATCTTGGAAATATATCTCTGGGACCTTTCAATCTCAAATGTCCACTAAGTCGGCAAACAGGTAAATTTACCTGGGGATCTTTGGAATGAAAGGCTTCAGAAGGAAAAATTTTAAAATACCTAGCAAAACATAAAAAATAGAAAAAGGCCAGCCTTGCAGCTGTATGTGTGTGAGTGCCTCCCCCCCGCCTGCTTCTCCTTCCTTTCTAAGTTTTTTTTTCTCTTTTCAGCTTCTTTCCTGAAGTCCAGAGGAGTTAACTGTGTTATCTCTCTAGGGGAATGCCAATCTGTGAGAACACTCTGCATTCCAGCGTCCCTCATCAGCAACTGCTGGGCCCTAGTGCAGACAACCTTTAGGGATAATTGAGCCAATGACAGAGGAAAATTCAAAGGATTCATTACGATTTATTGAGTGGATATTTTGCCACACCACCCCCCAAAACCGATAGTAACTAGACTCTAAATGATTACAATGATAACCACCAAGGGAAGAAAAAGAATCTTTCAGTTATTAGGCCAGGACCTGACAATCATTTATATCCCAATGACAAAAGAATATGCTAAGTGATGCATGGCAAATATTTTGAATTTACAGGTAGCTCTAACAGATTATCCAGGAAGTATTTATATCCACTTACCGAGTCATAAATTGTTTTCCTCTCTGCAAACATTACAAATAGAACAGAAGCCCTTATGTAGAGAGGGACCGGTTGACGGCCCTGCAATACTTACTGATGGCTCAGGAAAAACAGGAAGAGCAGTACTAACGTGGAAAGAAAATGGACAGTGGGCAAATAAAGTGTAGTTTATATAGTAGAAGGATCGACACTAATAGTAGACTTATATGCAGTGCTAAAGCCTTTGAATGGCATCATAGTCCCTTTAATTTAGTTACAGATTCACAAAATGTAGCCAGAGTACTGCAGCATATAGAAAGAGGATGTTTAAAACAGGTAAACAATGAGTGATTGCTTTTAAATGTTAAAGCAGTTATGGTTTCATGTCACAGCTAGAAGAGCAGAAAATTACGTGATACACATTCGGAGTCACACATCACTTCCAGGATTTATAGTTGAAGGGAACAGAAGAGCAGACAGACTGACCTAGGCCGCACCATCCTCTGAAAAAGATAAATACATCCTCCATTAAGAAAAAGAGGATGAGGATTTTGGTAGGGCATTCCCTCCTAAAAAGAATGGAGGGACCCATCTGCAGACCGGACCCGCTCCACAGAGAGGTCTGCTGCTTACTGGGGGCATCAGTGAAGGAGGTAGCTAGAAAACTTCCTTCCCTGGTCCATGAGACAGACTACTATCCTCTGATAGTAGTCCAAACTGGTAACGATGATCTAGTAAACAGAAAGACCAAAGCCATCAAGAAAGACTTCAGGGCCATTGGGAAAATGATGGAGGGCTCTGGGGCACAAATAGTATTCTGCTCCATCCCAAGGCTAAATAGAGAGGAGCAGGAAGTCAGGAAGAAGAATTTGATTAATGCCTGGTTCCGAGCCTGGTGTGAGGAGAGGGGCTTTGGCTTCGGCTTCTTTGATCATGGGGTGGCTCACGCACCCCCAGGCTTTCTTGCTAAGGATGGGACACGTGTGTCTCCTAGGGGGGCTAAAGCCCTTGCTGAAAACCTAGCAAAGCTCATAAATCGAGCTTTAAACTAGATGTGAAGAGGGAGGGGGTTGAGACCAGGCTAGACGGGAGCGAGCCTGGACGTGGGGCACTGGTGACTCGGAGATGGTGTGCTGGTGAGGACCACCAGTACATCACCACACAGAAAGTGGGGGTGATTACACCTGGGGGGGGTAAAGAAGTTATTGGAACTCTGGTGCTAGCTACTCCAGTGACCAGGCAAATGGGAATAAACTCTGTTCCCTCTAAGAGGGCTGAAGGTTCAGTAGCTCAGCTGAAGTGCATTTACACCAATGCACGCAGCATGGGGAATAAGAAGGAAGAGCTGGAAGCTGTCATAGGGCAAGGAGGCTATGATGTCGTTGCCATCATGGAAACGTGGTGGGATGACTCATATAACTGGAGTGCAGCTATGGTGGGGTACGAACTCTTCAGGCGAGATAGGAAGGGTAGGAGAGGAGGCGGGGTAGCCCTCTTTGTAAGGGAGGACTTGGACTCCATTGAGATGGATTGTGGTGATGAGGAGATTGAGTGCCAGTGGGTTAAAATCAGAGGAGCCCACCAGAAGGTAGATTTTGTGATGGGAGTCTGTTACAGACCACCCAGCCAAGGAGAAGCAGCTGATGAGCTCTTCTATAAACAGCTGCAGTCAATCTCTAGATCCATGCCTCTCATTCTTGTGGGAGACTTCAATCTGCCTGATATCTGCTGAAAGTACAATACAGCAGAAAGGAAGCAGTCTAGGAGGTTCCTGGAGTGCGTGGAAGACAACTTCCTTGCACAGCTGATGAATGAACCAACAAGGGAGGGTGCCCTCATGGACCTGCTATTTGTGAACAGAGAATGCCTTGTGGGGGATGTGGCAGTAGGTGGACACCTAGGACTAAGTGACCATGAGATGATAGGGTTTTCTGTTCTAGGTGAAGTGAAGAGGGTGGTTAGTAGGACAGTAGCATTAAATTTCCAGAAGGCAGGCTTTGAACTCTTCAGAAGGCTGGTTGGCAAAGTCTCATGGGAGACAGTACTTAAGGGCAAGGGAGCCCACGAGGGCTGGGAGCTCTTCAAAAAGGAAATCCTAGCAGCTCAGGAGAAAGCCATCCCCGTGTTCCAGAAAAAAAGCCGGCAGGGGAGAAAGCCAGCTTGGTTGAACAGAGAGATCTTGAGTGATATCAAGAAGAAGAGAAACGTTTATGGGCTCTGGAAGAGGGAACAGGCCTCTTGGGTGGACTACAGGAGGGAAGTGAGATTGTGTAGAGAAAAAATCAGAAGGGCTAAGGCTCAGCTAGAAATGAGATTGGCAAAGTCTGTGAAAGATAACAAAAAATCTTTCTATAAATATATAAATAATAAAAGGAGGACTAGGGAGACCATACAGTCCCTATTGGACGCAGAAGGAACAACAGTGACAGGGGATGAGGAAAAGGCTGAGGTACTTAATGCCTTCTTTGCCTCAGTCTTTAGTCGTAAGGAGGGTCGTTCCATCTGTGTACAAACCCAGGAGCTAGAGGAGCAAAATGAGGCTCCCATGATCCAAGAGGAGGTGGTCAGAGCCTTGCTAGCCCGACTAGACACCCACAAGTCTATGGGGCCGGATGGGATCCATCCAAGGGTCCTGAAGGCGCTGGCGGATGTGCTGGCCAAACCCCTTTCCATCATCTTCCAACAGTCCTGGCTGACTGGGGAAGTCCCACTGGAATGGAGGCTGGTTGATGTTGTGCCCATCTACAAGAAAGGTCACAGGGAGGATCCAGGGAACTACAGGCCTGTCAGTCTGACCTCAGTGCCAGGGAAATTATGCATCAGGTGATCTTGAGTGACATCATGAAGCACATGCAAGAGAACCAGGCCCAGTCAACATGGGTTCACAAAAGGCAGGTCTTGCCAAACTAACCAGATCACCTTCTATGACAAAGTGACTCGACTACTGGATGAGGGAAAGGCTGTGGATGTATCTTCCTGGACTTCAGCAAAGCCTTTGACGCAGTTTCTCACAGCTTTCTGCTTGAGAAACTGTCAGCCTCTGGCCTGGACAGGTGCACACTCTCCTGGGTGGAAAACTGGTTGGATGGCCGGGCCCAGAGAGTGGTGGTAAATGGTGTGAAATCCAGCTGGAGGCCAGTGACAAGTGGGGTTCCCCAGGGCTCAGTGCTGGGTCCAGCCCTGTTCAATGTCTTTATCAATGACCTGGATGAAGGCATTGAGTGCACCCTTAGCAAGTTTGCAGACGACACTAAGCTGGGTGGAAGTGTCGATCTGCTGGAGGGCAGGGAGGCTCTGCAAAGGGAAATGAACAGGCTGGACCACTGGGCTGAGACCAAAGGCATGAGGTTTAACAAGGCCAAGTGCCGGGTCCTGCACTTGGGGCACAACAACCCTATGCAGTGCTACAGACTAGGAGAAGTCTGTCTAGAAAGCTGCCTGGAGGAGAGGGACCTGGGGGTGTTGGTTGACAACCAACTGAATATGAGCCAGCAGTGTGCCCAGGTGGCCAAGAAGGCCAATGGCATCTTGGCTTGGATCAGAAACGGTGTGACCAGCAGGTCCAGGGAGGTTATTCTCCCTCTGTACTCGGCACTGGTGAGACCGCTCCTTGAATCCTGTGTTCAGTTCTGGGCCCCTCACCACAAGAAGGATGTTGAGGCTCTGGAGAGAGTCCAGAGAAGAGCAACAAAGCTGGTGAAGGGGCTGGAGAACAGGCCTTATGAGGAGCGGCTGAGAGAGCTGGGGTTGTTTAGCCTGGAGAAGAGGAGGCTGAGGGGAGACCTCAATGCTCTCTACAACTACCTGAAAGGAGGTTGTAGAGAGGAGGGTGCTGGCCTCTTCTTCCAAGTGACAGGGGACAGGACAAAAGGGAATGGCCTCAAGCTCCGCCAGGGGAGATTTAGGCTGGACATTAGGAAAAAAAATCTTCACAGAAAGGGTCATTGGGCCCTGGAACAGGCTTAATCCTATGTGTGGTCTTACCACACATGTGTCAACTTACCACCTTGTGTCAACTATACGTTGCATGGGCCTTGCGACCAATTTGTCAACAATGGTCAAAACCAATCATTTATCATTATATGGATGATATACTTTGTTGTCAGGAGGCCCCTTTTGATGATATAGCATTAAAAATGTTAATAGACATGTTAGCAGCAAAAGGCCTTGTTATTGCACCTGACAAAGTGGAAAGATCAAGCCCTTGGAAATATTTGGGTTGGCATATCACTGATGTTCAAATTCAGCCTCAAAAGATAGAGCTCAAAACTTGTTTAAAAACAGTAAAAGATGTACAGACTTTGTTAGGTGACATTCAATGGATGCTGCGATTAAGAGACGGGACGCAGCCTGATACAAGCAAAAATGTCAGATTTATTGCGTTTAAAACACATTTTTATAGTGGTTACAAGAGGCGTGTTTCAAACTGATTGGTTTTTACCCTAAACTAGGCAATCACAGATTGGTTAATACAAATGAGCCTTTTTTAAGCATCTACTTGCTTTTAGCAACAGCAGCAGTTTCTCTTATCTACTTGCTTTCAGCAACAGCAGCAGTTCCTCTCATCAAGGCCACTGTTTCGCAACCACAGACACCCGTGCTCATCTGCATGGAGCCAGTAGTCTCTATTTCTTTCTAAACAAAAGCCCTATCTCACTCCTCCCAGGGTCTCTGACTGGCAAGCTCCAGCACGTCCTGTCCTACAAATGGATACGTAACTGTGTGGGGATTTCAAACACCGAAATTGCCCCGCTGACCGCATTATTACGCAATGCGGATCCAGCTCATGAGATTGAACTTATTGCAGAACACCATAACCTGTTACAAAAAATTGTTTGCAAGTTGCAAACGTCTTGGTCATCTCGACAAATGGTGCATATACCTATTTCGCTTGTGGTGTGTAACGGTTTAGAATCACCGTATGCCGTCATTTGTCAGTGGCAAAACAAAAAGGGGGAGACACTCTCTACTTTAGACAGTAATGCCACTGACAAAGACAAGCTTGATGGATTTATCATCTTGGAATGGGTATTTCTAAGAGTGCAACCAAAAACAAGTACTCAAACCCGACCTGATGCTGTAGCAGAATTGGTACGAAAAGGTAGATCTCGAATCATTGAGCTCAGTGGACAAGAGCCTGCAGATATTAGCATTCCAGTTAATGCTATAGACCTGGAATGGTGGTTACGAAATGTAACGACAATACAGGAAGCCCTATTAGGATTTGAAGGGAAAATACATTCACAGCATCCGCAAGAGGGTGGTCCTAAATGGATACCAGCTAGAAGTATTCAACCCTATCAAGAATCATCTTTGGCACGTGACCGATTGTCAACACAAGAAGACAATGCGAGTGAATAAATGAAGAGATCAGAAGTTTGTTGTCTCCATCACGGTAACTGTGACCCGTGGGTTTTGTGTACTTGTAGTAGTTGTAGCGAGGAGTATCATTAGCAAAATACTGATCTGTTAATTGTTTTATAAAAAAAAGGTGAGTGCGTGAAGGTAGTAGGGTATAACAGAAATAATATAAGTGGAAGCAACAATGAAAATGAGGCAATTTTGGCTGTATTTGGGATTTTTAAACTTGGTTGCTGCGATTTATCATCCTAGTTTATTCGATCTACGACAAAATGTTTGGGTTACTCTTGTACGAGCATTAAACACCACTAGTTTTTGTGTTAGTTTGGCAACCCCTAGCTCACCATTTGTGACCTGTCTCATAGGAGTCCCCATGAGAAATATTTCACACTTTAATCAATCGATGCAAATGTTAAAATCACAATTTAACATTACTAGCACAATACCTTTTAGGTGGAATAACGAGTCACGCATTTAGCTCATATGATCTGTGGGATGATAAACTTCCAATTGGACCCGAGCCACAAGAACTTGAACTTGTGGACTCTTTAAATGCTAAATATTGCCTCTTTATAGGTTTTGTATCATGGACGGAGAGTCAGAAGGAAGGAAAGATGGTAGATGAATCCATACCAACAATGCTTAATCCTCTAGTGCTGTATTGCAAAACAGAGCAGCAATAGATTTTTTGTTGTTAGCACATGGTCATGGTTGTGAAGATTTTGACGGTATGTGTTGTATGGACTTAAATGATCATTCCCGTTCTATACATCGAGACATACGGGACCTAATGGCTCACACAGAAAAAATTCAGCAAGATTTAGGCATCTTTGGTTTGGATGGACTGTCAAACTGGTTAGGATTAACAGGCTGGTTAAGAAGTGTGTTAAAGACAGGACTAATGTTGTTGATAATTGTAGTTATAGGGATAGCACTTTTTAGTTGTGTAATGTCATGTGTAAGAAAAATGCTGTTGTGCATAACGAATGAAGCCTGGCTTGTTCAAAAACAAAAAGGGGGAGTTGTGGAAGGATGGCCCGACGACCGAGCACATGATTTGATAGCCATGAACAATCCAGGGTTCAACATTCAGGATTAAGCCTGGCGTTCCCCTTTAAGCTGACCTTGGTATGTTGATAGAAGAAAGTGCATAACAAAAGCACGGAACTCAGCCCTGGAAAGTCCCTAAAACTTCAAGACCATTGTACCAGCCCCCTTCCCGTGCTTAACATCTTTTAACCAATCTTGTAACTACTTAAGGCACGTGGACAGCACAGTAGGACCAATTGTAAGTTGTTTATTAGCGCGTGCTCTGCTAGAATGTTGTGTTTATGAATAAAGGATAACGACTATACTCATATTGAGATTCCATCGTTACTCGGGGTCCGCCTCCCACTCCTACATTGACCTACTGCCTAATTGGCAAGGACAAAACTTAATGTAATTTAATGGAAAGTATGATCAGTAGTGGAAAAGAAAGTTTGGTTCCAGAAATCGGGGACCTTGAGGGGAACGACCGGGAACGGGTTAAAGAACATTGTAAAGAAAGGTTTTAGTGAAAACTGAGAAAGAAGGAGGTGAAACTAAGGAAAAGGCAAACTAAAGAAACTAAAAACGGAAAACAAAAAGAGCCCTCTGGGGTGTGTATTAACACATTGGAAGGATGTTGTTTGGAACTGGGAGCACTGAAAACAAAAAGCCCCTTATCAAATATTGTAATCAGTGGTGGCTGCTTTACAAATTTGATGATGGGGCAAAGTGGCCACTTAATGAGACAATGGATTATAACACCCTCTTGCAATTAATATTGGTTTTGAGGAGAGAAGGAAAGTGGGATGAAGTGTCTTACGAGGATATGGTTTTAACCCTCCATAACAATCCGGAGTGATAAAGGGACTGTGGAATTGTGCCCTCTCAGGACCCTCTGGCCCTCGCCCTTGAGTGAGAGAATAACAAGGAATCTAGAGGTAAAGTGAGGCAATTGTTGTTCAGCATGCAGCATCATTCAGAAGTGCACAAAGTTAAACAAAACTTGCCAGGTACCAGAACAGCATCTAACTGATCTGTTTAAGCCTCCTCCTCCATCACAGGAACAAGATGCCGACTCAGAAAGGACTCCCACTCCTCTGGATAGCCCTGTATCCTCCTGCATCAGAAAAAGTCTGCTCTGATGGTCCTGCAGGCAGCTCTCCGGGAGGCAGTAGGACCTGATGGAGGGCCAGTGCTAATCAAGGTACCTTTCCCACTGTCGATTTAGAAGCATGGAAAGGGTTGCCTGAGACTACCGGAATGATCCAGTAAGTGTAGCCAAACATTTTCAGTTTGTTATAGGACAGCACAACCCCAATAGGGGCAATCTACAGTTTTTATTGGAGTGTTTGACAGAGACAGAGAAACAATTAAACAGTCTTAAAGACTGTGGGGGAATTGGCCGAAGATTATTATAAACGGGAAGGGGTGAATGTTAAAGGTTATTTCCCTCTTCAACACCCAAAGTGGGATACAAACAGGAATGCACATAAAGAAAGTCTGCAAGCAGATCAGAGGTGGATTCTGGAAGGGATGGAGAGAGCCATTCCCAAAACAATAAATTGGTCAGTATTATATGCAGTTAAGCAAGGTCCTTCCGAGTCACCATCTGAATTCCTGGATTGATTAAGGGACGCAATGTCCCACAGCACACCGCTGGATCCTGGGTCAGAGGTAGGAATACAACAACCAGTTTCTTTGTTCTTGGGTCACTCAGCAGGGGATATCAGGCGTAAATTCCAAAAGCTGCATTCCATAGGAGATAGGAACCTGCAAGTATTGTTGGATGAGGCGAAAAAGAAATGAAAGAGAGCGGAGTAATCAGAAAGGACAGATAGTGGCCCATGTGAAGGAGGATTGAGGGAGATCTGGGAAAACCACCCTAGCAGATCCTCTGGTTATAATGAAGCTAGGGAAAGAGTAAATAAGGTAGAATTTTAATTGATGCCAGGGCAACATATTCAGTTTTAAACCAAGCTTTGATACCCCTGGGAAATGACTACATGATGGTAAAGGGAGCAACTGGCCAAAGAGAAAAGGCATATTTTTGCGAACTTTTGAAATACAAATTGGGGAAACAATGAGGTATACACCAATTCCTGTACATGCCCCACTTCCCCGAAGGCACTCTTGGGGAGAGATTTACTAGAACATGTGGGAGTGGGAGTCGGACCCTGAGTAACGATGAAATCTCAATATGAGTATAGTCGTTCTCGTTTATTCATAAACACAACACTCCTTATATACTTTTCTAGCAGAGCACAAGCTAATAAAACAACTTACAATTGGTCCTACTGTACTGTCCATGCACCTTAAGTAGTTACAAGATTGGTTAAAAGATGTTAAGCATGAGAAGGGGGCTGGTACAATACTCCGGACCTTTCAGGGACTTTCAGGCGCTGAGTTCCGGGCTTTTGTTATGCGCTTCTTCTATCAACATACCAAGGTCAGTTTTAAGGAGGAACGCCAGGCCTAGTCACAAGTGTTAACCCTGGATTGTTCATTGCTATCAAATCACGTCCTCGGTCGTCGAGCCATCCTTCCACAATTCCCCCTTTTTGTTTTTGAACAAGCCAGGCTTCATTAGTTATGTGCAACAGCATTTTTCTTACACATGACATTACACAACTAAAAAGTGCGATCCCTATAACTACCATTATCAACAACATTAGTCCTATCTTTAACACGCTTCTTTCAAGACCCATAAAGAGGCAATATTTAGCGTTTAGAGAGTCCACAAGCTCAAGTTCTTGTGGCTCAGGTCCAATTGGAAGTTTGTCATCCCACAGGTCATATGAGTTAAATACGTGACTCATGTTATTACACCTAAAAGGAATTGTGCTTGTAATGTTCAATTGTGATTTTAACATTTGCATCGATTGATTAAGGTGTAAAATATTTCTCATGGGGACTCCTATGAGACAGGTCACAAATGGTGCCAAGCTAGCACAAAGGCTAGTGGTATTTAACGCTTGTACAAGAGTAACCCAAACATTTTGTCGTAGATCGAATAACCTAGGATGATAAACCGCAATGACCAAGTTTAAAAATCCCAAATACAGCCAAAATTGCCTCATTTTTTGTTGTTGCTTCCAGTTATATTATTTCTGTTATACCCTATTACCTTCACACACACACCTTTTTTTTTTATAAAATAATTAACAGATCAGTATTTCACTAATGATATTCCTCGCTACAACTACTACAAGTACACAAAACCCACGGGTCACAGTTACTGTGATCGGGACAACAAACTTCTGATCTCTTCATTTATTCACTCGCATTGTCTTCTTGTGTTGACAATCGGTCACGTGCCAAAGATGATTCTTGATAGGGTTGAATACTTCTAGCTGGTATCCATTTAGGACCACCCTCTTGCGGATGCTGTGAATGTATTTTCCCTTCAAATCCTAATAGGGCTTCCTGTATTGTTGTTGCATTTCGTAACCACCATTCCAGGTCTATAGCATTAACTGGAATGCTAATATCTGCAGGCTCTTGTCCACTGAGCTCAATGATTCGAGATCTACCTTTTCGTACCAATTCTGCTACAGCGTCAGGTCAGGTTTGAGTACTTGTTTTTGGTTGTACTCTTAGAAATACCCATTCCAAGATGATAAATCCATCAAGCTTGTCTTTGTCAGTGGCATTGCTATCTAGTAAGTGCGATGATTCTATAGATAAAGTAGATAGTATCTCCCCCTTTTTGTTTTGCCACTGACAAATGATGGCATACGGCGATTCTAAACCGTTACACACCACAAGCGAAATAGGTATATCCACGATTCGCTGGGATGACCAAGATGTTTGCAACTTGCAAACAATCTTTTGTAACAGGTTATGATGTTTTGTAGTAAGTTCGATCTCATGAGCTGGATCCGCATTGCGTAATAATGCGGTCAGCAGGGCAATTTCGGTGTTTGAGATCCCCACACAGTTACGTATCCATTGAATGTCACCTAACAATGCCTGTACATCTTTTACTGTTTTTAAACAAGTTGTGAGCTCTATCTTTTGAGGCCGAATTTGAACATCAGTGATATGCCAACCCAAATACTTGCAAGGGCTTGATCTTTGCACTTTGTCAGGTGCAACAACAAGTCCTTTTGCTGTTAACATATTCATTAACGTTTTTAATGCTATATCATCAAAAGGGGCCTCCTGACAACAAAGTATATCATCCACATAATGATAAATGATTGGTTTTGACCATTGTTGACGAATTGGTCGCAAGGCCCATGCAACGTATAGTTGACACAAGGTGGGTGAATTTTTCATACCCTGCGGTAAGACCACCCATAGGATTAAGAGCATCCATAATGTTAACATCCTCCTCATTCTTGTCGACTGCTTTCGTGGTTGGGGCTTAACAGTTGTCACACAGCAACGTGGGCTTGATCCACCTTGCAGGTGCCCAAACCAGTCCTTTATCTGTTAAAACACAAGCATAACCTCGTCCCCATGTTAGTAGCTTATACAGACCTGTCCATTGCCCATAATAACTGTTTTTCCAATAGCACTTTCAAATTGTCTTATACTTGCTCTAATTTTGGTGACATGGTTTGTATATGCTTCAACTTTGGCACAATTTGATTATCTCTTACTAATCGCAAAAAATTCATTACCTTTTTCTCCTTGGTGTCTCTCCTGATTTCCCCCTTTTTTGTTTTGCTAACAATGTTTTTACTACTTGATGGGTACGTTCAATAATGACATGACTTGGTAAATGGATATCAATACTTCCTGGATTATCTACTAGATCTACCTGTAAATTCGAAATACTTGCTGTGCAGCACTTAGCATATTCTTTTGTCATTGGGATATAAATGATTGTCGAGCCTTGGCCTAATAACTGAACACTTCTTTTTTCTAACTGAACACTTCTTTTTTCTTCCCTCGGTGATTATCATTGTAATCATTTCAAATCTAGTGACTATACTTTTTTGGGGGGTTAGTGTGGCAGAATATCCACTCGATAATTCGTAATGAATCACTTAAATTTTCCTCTGTCATTGCCTCAATTATCCCTAAAGGTTGTCTGCACTAGGACCCAGCAGCTGCTGACTAGTTCCAGTGAGACTGGAATGCACAGTGTTCTCACAAATTGGCATTCCCCTAGAGAGATAACACCGTTAACTCCTCTGGACTTCTTCAAGGCTGAAAGAAAATAAAACTTAGGAAGGAGAAGGGCGGGAGGGCGGGGGGTCGGGGGGGCACTCACACACATACAGCTGCATGTTTTGCTAGGTATTTTAAAACTTTTCCTTTTACTAGGTATTTTAAAACTTTTCCTTCTGAAGCCTTTCATTCCAAAGGTCCCCAGGTAAATCTACCTGTTTGCCGGCTTAGTGGACATTTGAGATTGAAAGGTCCCAGAGATATATTTTCAAGATTAATCAAATCCAATTTTTAAGTCTTACAAACGTTTGAAGCGCTTCAAACACACACACACACGACCACTCATTTCTCAGCTAGCCGAATACATTCATAAGATGTTCGTTATCACTATTGGATCCACAATTTTTCCATGCTATGGATATTTAAAGTACACACGGTACCGGGAACATACAACACTTAAAATACGTAGATGCATTGTCTAGAAAAGTCACATGAATAACGCCATTTTCCAGATTTCTTTTTTATCACAAATAGAGGTGTGTTCCAAGGACTATTAAATGGGACTATATGCCCGTGATCTATTTTGTCTTCCACTAAATTTTTCAATGCACCCAATTTTTCACTCGTTCATAATTCCAATGCCTATTCCCATTGCATTTAGCACATCTCTCCCCCACTAGATTAGTGGAGCGTGCACAACTAAGGGTTACACTACACTTCAAGATAAGAAGCCGAGTTTGTAGGGACTAAGCCAAATGTATTTCAGGGATTCTTATGGACTCAAATCCTTGTGAGCCACGCTCTACAGAGTCAGCTTGGAACACAGCTGCCTTGGTACGTGCCTCTGAACCATGCTTTACTCCTGGTTTGCTGACAATACTTTCCCGTTCTTATCCCATTTTGATCTACACCAACTGGCAAAATGTTTGCCCTTTCCACACCAAGGGCAGATTTTAGGCCCTCTCTCCTGGTGTTGCGTGTGGCAGTCTCTTTTAAAATGTCTCTCCTTGCCGCATCTCTAACAAAACGTATTTCTGTCCCAGATTACAGTCAGGGCAGCAGCTACCAGCTGTGCTTGATAGGTAAATGATCCCAGCTGTTGTTGTAGGTAATTGAGCCATTTCTTATCGTATCTGTTAACAGGCCCTTCTGTAACGCTGAAACTGCTTGGTTTTCGTGGCGGCAATGGTGATGGCGAGCGGCACCCCCCTCAGCCCAGGGCAGAGGCCCCCCCGTGGCGAGCCGCTCCGCGGGAGCTGGAGGGGTGAGGGGGGTGGGGGTACTGCCCTCAGCCGGGCGGCTTGGTTCTCTTTTTACAGTTTTTGGAATCTCCTTTATTGCTTCATCACTAATTAGTTCCCAGCACAGACCGCCGTGCCGTGCACAGATCAAAGCTTGCAATATTTCAACTTCTCCCTGCTGCTGTGCCTCCCTCCTGGCTTGCCCCCATTGGTCTGAGGGACGATGGGGGGAGGGAGGAGGTGGATCGGGCTCCTCGTCGGTGTCTATCGGACCCGGATCAAAGGGATTGTCGGCCCTCCCGTCGGAGGGTGCACAGGCAAGTGCAGCCAGTTTAGGGAGGTGGGGAGTTAGTGCAGTTGTTGACGATCCTGCACTCGGCTCGGAATGATTGCTCTGCTTTTTAGAGCCGACATTTTTACAGACAGTTCCTTTCATGCCCTTCATCTCTTTTAATGTCTCTAAAACGAGACGCCAGTCTCCACGGATGGCTTTAACGTCTTTTTCTTCCTTTTTTGATCCCGAAATAGTTTTTTGCCATAACATGTCCCCGTAGTTTTGCCAGTACGAGACTGAAAATACCATATGCATGTCTTCAAAATGACCCCATCTTTGACCTAACTGTATCAACCTTATTACCTGCTTTGCGGGTATATCATGCCCTCTCTTAGAGAGGATTCCCACAAGCAATGTGGCCGCAGCTTCTGTTTCCATAGCTGCGCCTAAGGGGTGAGGAGCGACCTCACACCAGCATCTACCCTGCTTTTGCCCAGGCAGTGCTTCCCTTAGCCGAAGTTTCCCACTTGCCCCCCTCCTCTAGCTGCCTTACCGCAGTCTCGGAGAAATTAAAAAAGCCGTAAACCATCCTCTGCTACCAGATGTGGGAGTGGGAGTTGGACCCCGAGTAATGATGAAATCTCAATATGAGTATAGTCGTTCTCGTTTATTCATAAACACAACACTCCTTATATACTTTTCTAGCAGAGCACAAGCTAATAAAACAACTTACAATTGGTCCTACTGTACTGTCCATGCACCTTAAGTAGTTACAAGATTGGTTAAAAGATGTTAAGCATGAGAAGGGGGCTGGTACAATACTCCGGACCTTTCAGGGACTTTCAGGCGCTGAGTTCTGGGCTTTTGTTATGCGCTTCTTCTATCAACATACCAAGGTCAGTTTTAAGGAGGAACGCCAGGCCTAGTCACAAGTGTTAACCCTGGATTGTTCATTGCTATCAAATCACGTCCTCGGTCGTCGAGCCATCCTTCCACAAGAACAGTTAGGGACTGTGATTAAATTTGTAAAAGGAGAAATTACTCTGGAGGTAAATGATCAACAATACATACAAATAATGAGTTTATCTCTAGCTAGTGTGCCCACAGGAGGAAAGGTCGATGAGGAAATTGTGAACCAGGTATACCCTGGGGTATGGGCCACTGATGTGCCCGGAAAAGCACCTGTTGAGGTCAAATCAAAGAAGGGCGGCAGCCGGTAAGAATTAAATAAAATCCCCTAAAGAGAGAAGACAGGGAAGAAATTCAGCCAATACCTGTCTGTAAGCCTGATGGATCATACCAAGTGGTCCAAGACTTATGAGCTGTAAATAAAATAATAAAGACCTCTATCCGGTGGTGACAAACCCATATACTCTATTGACTGTGTTGACACCTGAACTAACCTAGTTTACCATTTTAGACCTGAAGGATGCCTTCTTTTGCCTCCCTCTCCATGAGGCCAGCCAGAAAATATTTGTGTTTGAAGGGGAGAATCTCAAAAGTGGATGCCGAAATCAGCTTGCTTGGACAGTATTACTGCAGAGTTCAAAACAGCCCTACTATATATGGCAATCAACTTGCAAAAGATCTTGAGTTCTGAGAAGCCCTGTCTGAGGAAAAAAAACAGTTACAGACTCCAGGGATATCGGGAATCCAAAAAGAAGGCCCAGATAATGCAGCGCAACATGATTTACCTGGGCTATGAAGTCAGTGCTGGACAGAGGACTTTGGGACAAGCCTGAAAAGAGGCAATATGCAAACTCCGAGATTGCAAACAGTGAGAGAGTTATGAATTCTTCTGGGAATGACTGGGTGGTGCTGACTGTGGCTGGACTGCTTGTTAAACTCCTGTACACACTAACAACCACTGGACAGAAACACCTTCAAAGGAATAAAGAAGCTATACAGGCCTCTGAACTACTGAAAAAGGCTCTGGTGTCAGCTCCGGCCTTGGGACTCCCAGATGTGAGTAAGCCATTTTTTTTTCTCCTCTAATATTGGCACAGGATCTGGGCCCGTATCACCGAGCAGTTGCATACTTCTCCAAGAAATTGGCCGCAACTGCAAAAGGTTGGCCTGGATGCCTGCGAGTGGTTACGGCCGTAATACTAGATATCCAGGAAGCCCAAAGATTCACCCTGGGCCAGAGAATGATTCTGTTGGTGTCCCATACAATATCTGCTGTATTGGAAGTGAAAGGTGGACACTGGCTTTCCATTCAAAGGTTCTTGAAATATCAGACTGCAATGGTAGAAAACTGTAATTACTAACATTGTCAATTCAGCCTCTTTTCTTAGCGGAAACACAGGGGAACCAGTACATCATGACTGACTGGAAACTATTGAGGCAACATACTCGAGCCATCCAGACATGAAGGACAGTCCTATGGGAAGTGCTGAAGATTGGTTCATGGATGGAAGCAGTTATGTCCTAAGCGGTAAAAGACATGCTGGATATGCCATGATCACTAGTCGAGACAGAGTTAGGACCTAACAGAGTTAGGACCTTTACCCATGAATACCTCTGCACAAAAGGCAGAGATAACTGCTCTGACCCGTGCCTTGGGATTGGCTAAAGGCAAAGCTGCAAATATCTATACAGATTCGAGGTGTGCATTCGGAGTTGTACATGCGCATGGAGCAATCTGGAAGGAGAGCCCCAATATACCAAAGAAGATCAAAAGCTCACTGCAGATTTGGAAGGGTCATATAATGAGGAGGGATGAGTTCTCACCCTACAAGGTAAATTAATCATATGGTTTTTATTAAAAGAGAAGGATAGAAAAAGGCATTGGGGAGCAGAGGCCCTGTAGAAATGCCTAATTAGAGGAACTGTAGCTAGAAATGTATGCATTACTGTGAGACAAGTGACTCAGCAGTGTGATATTTGCCTCCAGACTAATCCCAAAAATACCCCCACATTGGAAATGGGCCAAATCTGGAAAGGCAACAGGCCTGGATGACAATGGCAAATTGATTATTTTAGAACTTCCAAGAAAAGGGGGGTATTGATATTTGTGAGTACTAACCGATACCTTTTCAGCTTGGCCAGAGGCATTGCCTACCAGAACAGCCAAGGCTCGAGAGGTAACCAGAACATTAATACAAGAGATAATACACTGTTTGGGGGTTCCAGTGACCCATCTGTCACGTTGAGATCCATGTGGACACTAATCGGAAGACCATACTCGTATATATTGGCCTAGGTTGTGTATGTTTAAGAACTGCTTGTATTTCTGTAGTGAAAGATGAGACAATTATAGATAGCAAGAATCATTCTAATTTTTGCATTTGTAATTTTGTTAAGATTGTTGGGTGTGACTTTTCTTACTTAGCACCAGTCGTATCTTACCAGTCGATACACTATGTAATGAATCTTATATTGGTAAAACAATTAATGAAACATCAGGGTCTGATCAAGATCTTGGATGAAGTCCAAGAAAGTGGGAGAAAGACCCTGAAAACAGCTCACCATGACACAGAGGAAATGAACAGGGTCCTGAAAAGGGTAAAGAGAACATGCGAACCATCATTGGTGGGACATGCTATTTGGATGGTGCCCCACTGCGACTGGCATTCTAAATAAGTTTTGTCACCCCATTATTGTCCTGTTGATGTTAGTTTTAGTTAGCTTTGTTTTCTCTACTGTGTTGTTTGTTTGGAATTGGAGAATGCTACAACGACTAACAGTTTTGACCTCTCTGTCTAGTGGTCATGAGAATGCGTTGAAAGGTATTTTTCAAGCAAAATACTATCCAGTTCCCCTTCAAAAAGTAGATCATGTGTGAGGCAAATGAATTTGCCTGATTTTAAAAGACAGGGGGGAATTGATGTGCGGGCATATGATACAGGGGAAAAGTTAGAAAAACTTAGAAGGCTTAGCTCACTGAAATGCGCACTGTCTGCTAGTAAAGGCCTTGAAGACCCTGGATGTTGATAAGGGAGGAGCTCATACACCGACATTCACTGATAAGGGAAAGCTGAAATGTGCACAACAGCAGAAAGCTGACTGCACCTGTCTCTGCAGTCTTGGAGCTCGACCAGGATGAGAATGCGCCTGCGCACAGATTGTGTTCAGGGACGATTCATGAGGAAGATGAAGGCTACTTCAGCCCTGAGCCCCAGACCACGACACCGCGCCTGCGCGAGTATGGGAGAAGCTTCTTGAATCTAATTATAATAAGAAGCAGGGTAAGGTCATGAATATGTAATAGGCGCTTATGAATAGGCATGTCTTTACACTATAACTATCTGCTTGTTAGACCATACTGTGTGCGAGTTAGGGGGATTAACCCCTCGCACCTGCTGGCGAATAAACACATACCTGCTTTATAACCCTTAACGGAGTTATAGAGTTTGATTCCGCAAAACAGTAGAACGAGCCCATCAGGCACACACACACAAAAAAAAATGTTATTAAAACAAAAAGGGGGAATGAAGGGTAAAGCACCATAGAACAGATTAAGGAAAGCACTGTATGTACTGAATTGCTTAAATGTGAGAGAGAATTAGGAAACGGGAAAATCACCTATAGTAAGGCATTTTTTCATCTTTACAAACAGAGGGTCAGCAATTCACTGAGGAAGGGCCATATCAGTTAATAACATGGGGTCAAGGATATGCTCATGTTTCCACAGGTCAAGCACCCAAGTGGATGCCAGCATGGTATGTCCATCTGTATCTAAGCAGAGATAGCAATTATAAGAAAGATGGCAATACTAATACGGAGAGCAATAATGCTGGGGCTATATCAGCACTCATGGACGGGGCAAAGAAGCTTGAAGATGAATGATGATTGAAAGGAAAAAAAAATTGTTATAAAGGATTCTTAAGTCAGAAAGCTAGCTGAAGGCCTTAATCAAAATCACTTTTCTTGTATTAGTATAATTCTGTGTATCTGTAGTAAGATATTTCTATCTTTAATCATGTGTCAATCATGTTTTCCGTGAAAGGTGCAACAAACAATTGATGGTTTATATAGTTTATAAAGTTTATAAATAAAAGAAGGGGGAAATGGTTGCATAAATATTCCAGTATTGCATGTATGCTGGGGCAAGCGGCCGATGCCTTGGTGTACCTGCAATATTAGTGGCAAGCATGGAACAAATGGCCAATGTTCTCATGCTTGCTAGATTGTTACAACTTGAAATCTTTATTAAGATAAGGGGCACATCTGTGGAAAACAGGGGGTTGCACTCTGTTGCTGCACTGTGGGATTCTCACGGATGGAAATTCACTGGAAATGGGCCAAATCGGGAAAGGCAGTGGGCCTGGACAACAATGGCAAATTGATTTTCACCCTCACACAGTATGGTTAGTATGATCAATCTATTTGGCTGATGTGGCAAAATGCAACTCCCTCATTTATCCCTGTCAATGAAAGTTGTTTTTGTGGAGGAAATGGTTATGGAAATGCAATTGGAATGGATTTGACAGAAAAGGGAATATGAAACTATGGATCTGCGAAATTGTTGCCACCAGGCTATTTTTTGATCTGTGGTGATAGGGCTTGGGCAGGAATCCCCAGTAAAGCAGTAGGGGGTCCATGTTATCTTGGCAAATTGATCCTATTTGCTCCTGGTGTGGATCATTTCAATATTTCAAGACGACCTCGTGTGAAGCGAGCTTTTTCTCACACAGAGCTTACATCTGAGTGTAAAGATAATGTGGAATTGTGGAATAGGGGCGAGATTCTTGCTGAGGCCATGTTGGCCCCAGGAGTAGGAGTAGCTC